>NC_090984.1:93312613-93937613 GCF_041146395.1 Eulemur rufifrons
TAGAGTTGCCCACCAAATATTTACTGCCCTTACGAAATTTAAAACTTGCAGTTTAGAGGAAAATAGTGTTACTTACGCTATCAAGCTATTCGTATTAACACTAAGAACACGGAATACACAGGCCCATAATTCTCATGAGAAAAGACCTATTAATTCTGATAGATAAGAACCAGATAGAATAAAGCTGAATTTCTACGTAACTTAAAATATTCATTTTAATCAACATGAAAATTACAACATGAAAGAATGGGCAGCTAGGATGAGATAAACTCGCTAAGGTCCCTAACAGAAAGATACTAATTTCAATTTCCCAGTATCTTTCCTGCTTGTAGCCAATTGACCGGTATACATTTCCAACGTTATCTAATGTATACATCTGTTTTCAAAACTTTTCCTGTCATTTGGCGCCTAAAAGAACTTGAGAACACTATTATCCAGACATGGCATCATACTACAGCCATTTAAGAGGAAGGACGCTTTTGTCAGGAAATTTTAATTGAAAAGCAAATTGGATTCCTTGATGAACCATTTCATCATTACTCAAAAAAAGACTCTTTTAAACATAAGAACATCTTTTACTAATAGACAAGCATATTTAGGAACTTAACCTGGCATTTCTGTTATCTCTGTCAACACTCTAAGCAGAGAGGACATGCATTGATCGTGCAGCACTTGTGCCATGCAACCGATTCCAGGTAAAACAGTTTCCTGAGTGAATTCCAATCTCAGAGGCGACCAAGCTCATTCTCTTCTGAATACACTGCAATTCCTAAAGAAGCAAACAGCTCTGAGAAGTTAGAAACATTTTATACTAGAAAGGTCCAGAAGTGGAATTGCACACATCTTTTTTTAACCCACTAGCAGGTATACTGTAACTACAACATGTTCAGGTGCCATGAAGGACAATAACTGGGAAAGGACTTGTGTTTCCTGACCAACACATTAACCCTACACTTCTTGTACACCTTCACTCTTTCACAAAGAAATTTCCCAAACAAAAGTAAAGCAAAAGGAGTCCTTTGCATAAAATATACCTGTCCCAGAAATTAATCTTTAAAATGCAACCATTTCCTTCCAAAAAATAATAAAAATAAGATCATATCTGTGGGATTCTGCAATGTATTGTATTTAGTAATAAGATATTGTTTGGGGTTACTTCCTTTAGAAAAGCTTACTGGTCACTGGAGAAGCTGTTTTCCGTTTGTACTGAAGCAACAGAAAAAATATTCGTCAAATTAGTTTCACTTTCTGTTACAGTTAGCCTCACTTCCTAACTCTGTTCTTGTTCAGTAGCCCACATTTCTCATGTAGCAAGGCCTAGCTATTGTAGTGACATTATAAAACAAGAATGGATGTCTCCTTTTACATCAGGACACGCAGAACCTTTTCCAAATAATAAAGTTCTTCTCTAGTCCTAAATATTTGGTTGTTCACAGTCCACACCTTTTTCTTAACTTTTTTCTAAGGCAAAACTTAGGAATAGCTTCCTCCTAAAATTTTTAAAAATGCATTTATCTATACCAAATCTCAGGAAGTAAGCAGATGCATTCATGAAGGGAAAAAAATGGAATCCTTTTTACCCTACACATTCACAATAATAGTTTGATATAGTATAAAATTTGTCTGTAACACATCTGCTTTTTCTTTCCATGCTGTTGTGATTATCTTATACCAGATAATATTTAAAAGTTTCAACAAGTAGATGGGTCAAATTAAAAACAAAGGGTTAAATCTACTTCCCTTGCTAACCCCCAAAATCAAAGGGAAAAATCCTAGGCACCTTAACAGCAAACCAGAAACATCTAGACAAAACAATGAGATTAGCATTCTGAGAGGAGAAACATTTTAATAATTTAATAAACAAATTTACATCAACACCCATGTGGATGAACACTTTGAAAAGCAGAAAGCTTTCAAGAACTGTGAGCCAAAATTTCAGGAAGAAAACTTTTTTCTCACTGGAAAGCCAAGATAATTTCAATTCAAAGGATGATTCTGCAAAGGAAGCCTAACCAGTCCTTACCCTCCAACCCTGATCAAACCCTGACGCAGATTTTACAACTGGAGACTTGGAAGAAAAGAAAATGTTTTAAACAGACTGAGCCCCAAACATGAAGGATAATTGTAACTGAGAAAAAGGAATTCAACTTTCAAATCTACATATAAGTATGTGACAATACTTCAAAGAGAAATAAATCAAATTACTTTTAATGTCTATTATGCAGGAACAAATTTTAAGAGCCCTGGAACAACAGCATCCTCAGATTTTATGGAAATAGCAGCTCTCAGTAAAAAAAATTTTTCTTAATGCCAATTTGCTTGGACAACCTACACCATCTTTGCTTGCTCTAATGAAGAGCAGGTACAACTTACAACTGAGAGGGCTTGCCTTTATCCTGTGGCTATTAAATTCTTATACCAGAGGTCAAAGTCACATCCGGCAAACTCAAACAAGCCACCAAACAACTGTTCCACATATCATTTTAAAAATCAGAAAAATAACATAATATTTGGATTTCTCATCTTTCTTAAAAATTAGGAAGATCTGGCAACAGTGAGCCCTCACTCTCACATAACAACCCACTGGAGTAGCTGCCCTTTTAGAAGAGGCACATGCTCTCCAGTACCCAAGTTCTCACCTCTTTTCTCTATTTTATCCCTCCCCGCACTCCACAGGATCTCACTCTGTTGCCCTGGCTAGAGTACACACTACAACCTCAAACTCCTGGGCTCAAGTGATCCTCCTGCCTCAGCCTCCCCAGTGGCTGGGACTACAGGTGTGCACCACCACGCCAGGCTAATTTTTCTATTTTTTTGTAGAGACAGGGTCTCACTGTGTTGCCTAGGCTGGTCTTGAACTCCTGGCCTCAGCTGACCCTCCTGCCTCGGCCTCCCAAAGTGTTAGGATTACAGGCATGAGCCACTGTGCCCAGCCTCTATTTTATTCTTAACTGTCTCACGGCTTGGCCCACATGGGCATTTGAATTTTTGACCTCCATTCTATACACTTCTTACTGTTCCCAACTGTCAAATATCAGACACTGTGATAAACTTATTTCTCTTCCCCTCTGATTCTGATTTATTCTGTGTCTACTCTGTTTTTTCTCCAATCATGAAACACCCACATTACTATCTCAGACTCCAAAGAAATGAGATTAGTACATATCTAAAGCCACAGAACCATCTACAGAGAATATTAATATCAAAACCCTAAGCAATTATTGGGATAACATTATATGGTCTCACCCATCACCTTTCAGCAAAGCTATCTCTGCAATGCCAGTTTCCTTCAACAATTTTTAAAATTTTCTTTATACCCGTCTTTGAACTCAAATATAGAGACAGATCAGAATAACCTGTATGTGACACTTTTATAATTCAACCTTTGGCTCTCCTACATTTCCAACTTTTGCATTAAAATACCATGCCCTGCTAGATTCCATGGGTCTGCAGCAGTCACATGACATTTTGTTAAAGGTGATTACTGCATGTGGCTTCAGCCTCACAGTACCATGCAGATATGGTTTAAAACCAACTTGTTCCTAAGTAAATCTTTTGACCACTTTGCCCTGAAATAATACTACCATTTACTTCAGAATGGTGTATTTCTCATTTCCCACTTACATAGTGGCAACTGGATTCCACCATCTGAAAACTACAGAACAATTCAGTTCTTTGATAGAGCTCCTATCACTCACCTATAGTCACTGGAATTTACCACCTGAGAATCTAAAATTATGGGATTTGCAAAACCCCCTGCCCCAGAACCGGCCCCACCTCACTTTAGCGGTTAACGGGAGAGTATACTACAATATTAAAGGTAATAGAACAATCTCTTTTTCTGTCTGACCCCAAAAAGGACTAGAACTGAACGGAAATGAAAATGAAATGGAGAGTAGGAGACGTACCGCAGATTGAAACCTCGGTTGCTCTTCCTGGAATAAGAGAGAAAAAAAAAATAGAAAATATAAAAGTTATTTTTACACTTAACATTCAATAATAAGAAAATGCCGGCGGCAGAGGAAGCGGCGGGTGGGGAGTCAGCCCGGCACCCCCCTCCCTTTCTCCGTCTCCACCCTTTGCCCCCACCCTCCCACCCTCAGCAGGATCCGGTAGCGGGGTAGGGGGGTACCGAGCGCCGCCCCTCCTTCCGGGATCCGACACGGGCCAAAGGGGTCCTTGGCACTGACTCCTCCACTCGGACCCAGCTCGGGCATCCAGGCACTCCCAATCCCTGTCCGCCCTCCCTCACCCGCCAGCATCCGCGAGTCACGGGAAGAGGGGGTCCCGGACCAAAGGGGCAGGTCCTGAGCACCGTCCCCTTCCCCAGGATCCGGACAATGGGATCCCTGGCGCCCCTCATGCTTGTGCCTTGGATCCTGAGCAGGGTAGGGTGGGAGTGGAAGGCTGCAGCACCCTCATCCACGGGAGAAGGTGGGGGTCCCAAAGGCCGCGTGTCTCCTCCCCACCTCCAGTCCCAGGAGGCCGCTCCAGCCAGGAGCCCGGAGGGGAGCGAGCCAGGAGCGCGACGGAGGCGGTCCCGGCCCCGGAGAGAAGGGGAAGGAGGCGGCGGCGGCCCGGCCCCCTCCCGCCGTCGCCCCGCTGAGAGCCCCGACCGCTGTCCCCGCCTGACAACCCGCAAGGGAAGGAAGAAACCCCGGGACTCACGTCGCTCTCCACCTCGATGTCATCGTTATCGCTCATTTCCTACAGCCCAGGGAGCGGCCACTGCAGCGGCGGCGGGGAGGGGAGGGGGTGGAGGGGAGGGGGAAGTCACCGACAACAACAAGCCGAGTCCCCCCACACACACACTCACTCACTCACTCACTCGCTCTCTCACTCACACACACACACACACACACACACAACACGGGTAAGAACCACCTCCTCACTGCAGCACCGGATCAACGGCGGCACGCACGCCCGGTCGGCCCCTTGCCACGTGACCGGGCTCGTCACGCTGGGGCAGCCGAGACTTGTAGTTTTTGTCCCTCTGAGTGACGGCCCAGCTAGAGCCAGTAAAACTACAAATCCCATAAAGCACTGTATCCAGTCGACGCCTGCCCGGCTTGTTGACGGAGCCCAGAGCGCCTGCGTGTCCTGGGTAGGGGGGGCGGGGAGAGAGGCGGCGCGGCGCCTTTTGGGAGTCGTAGTCCGCAGACCGCGAGTTGTCAGGAGCTTTTCCTCTTGAGGCAGCAGAGGAGGCTGCTGGGAAGACAGGACACGTGGAGGGAGCTGGGGCTCCCGGAGCCGGGCACCGTCTGAGCTGTGGGCGTCGGGCCCAGGGGACTGGGCGGAGGCTCAGGGGGAGTAGCCGGCTGCCTAAATAACGT
Source organism: Eulemur rufifrons (assembly GCF_041146395.1). Taxonomy (NCBI): domain Eukaryota; kingdom Metazoa; phylum Chordata; class Mammalia; order Primates; family Lemuridae; genus Eulemur; species Eulemur rufifrons. The sequence continues at coordinate 93,317,947 of NC_090984.1, forward strand.
TGCCTTTCTTTGGTGTGACTGGTTTTACTTAGTCTTCTTGGTGTCTGAGTCGCCCCGCTTTGCGCCTTGGGGCGTAAGCAGCCCAGAAGGGAATTCTGGTGCGGCGACCAGGGGGCGCGGCTCGGCATGCCCATGCGGACCCTCGGGATCTGGTGGGGAGGTGTCAGTGGCAGGTATTAAGTGGGGTTACAGGGCAGGCAGGATGACCGACCTAGCTGCGGGACCGCTCGCAGCCGCGAGAATCTTCTATTCGAGAGCGACCATCCTCGCTACTCAGCTATTCACGTGAGGTTCGTACAGTCACAGAACCTCAACAACCGTGAATGTGGAAGTAAAGCCCCTTCCGAGGTTAGTGTAGCCCAGGCAGTTTAGGGAGTGTCCCAGTTCAGAGTACTATAATTAAGATTGCAGAAAGAATCAAAAAGGGAAACTTGTGCAGCTCTCTGTGCAGTTAAAATCATATTTATATACTGTGGTATGAGGTGTAATCACATCATTCCACCAGTATTTATTGAACACCTAACATGTGCCAGCACGAGGATACCATGATGTATGAGACCGGAATGGTCCCTGCCTTCAAGCAGCTCACAGCTGTGCAAGCAAACATGAGATTGTCCTGCCGCCATTTTAAGAGTGCGCATCAAGTCCCACGGGAAGGAAAAACAAAACAATAACAAAGACACGCTCCACCGTGAGATAAACCGCCAAAGTACTCTTTTATATCTGGTCTCCAGAATGAAGAAAATCTTGAGCTTTTCCTATGAGTTGCTGATTCCAGAATGAAAACCATTTTATCCCTGACTTTTGAACACCAAATTTGGAGATATGTCGTCTCACAAACATTTTGTGCCATATACCCCCAGTGTGAGCATATCATCCATGCTGAAGAGACAAATGTAAATGTGGCAATCCTTCCTTTACATTTTTCTCTTAAATATCTGTTGTATTTCTTATTCATTGATCCAGTCCTACTTTTCTGGATGCTTTTGTGTCCTAGGAGGTTCCTTTCACACTAAGTTGGGGAGACAGACCTTTAAATAAGCTGACCATTATGTGATAAGAGCTGATGGGCTATAAGGGATGGGCTATAAGGGAGACACTGGTGGTAGCTCTTGAGTGAGTTAATTAACTGACTACTAGAAGTTAGGGCTCATGGATGATTACAACCAACAGTAGTTGGGTGTCTGCTATGTGCAGAGCACTATAGGGCACCCCTGGCTACAAGTTAAAGTCACCCTGGGATCTTTTTTTTTTTTTTTTTGAGACAGAGTCTCACTCTGTTGCCCGGACTAGAGTGAGTGCCGTGGCATCAGCCTAGCTCACAGCAACCTCAAACTCCTGGGCTTAATCGATCCTACTGCCTCAGCCTCCCGAGTAGCTGGACTACAGGCATGTGCCACCACGCCTGGCTAATTTTTTCTATATATATATATTTTAGTTGGCCAGATAATTTCTTTCTATTTTTAGTAGAGATGGAGTATCGGTCTTGCTCAGGCTGGTCTCGAACTCCTGACCTCGAGCGATCACCCGCCTTAGCCTCCCAGAGTGCTAGGATTACAGGCGTGAGCCATGGGCCCGGCCTCTGACCCTGGGATCTTTAAGAAATTCCCATCCCTAGGCCACACCCCAAACCAATTCAACCAGAACCTCTAGGGTTGGAAACCAGGAAGCAGTATTTTTTTAAAGCTCCTCAGGTGATTACAATGTGTATGCACCCAAGACTGAGAACCTCTGCTATAGAGGATACCAAAATAAATAAGGTAGTCTCCCACTGAAGTGTACACTTTACAAGAGTGAATTTTATAGTATGTAAACAATTATATTTCAATAAAGCTGTTACAAAAGAAAAATAAGATAATTTTGGCTCACATGGAATCTAAAACCTGACAGGGGAGTAAATTATGAACACATAATTGCAATGAAGACAAACTATATAAGTGTCAAGTTATTTGTACAGGTAGTGAATGCTGTAAGAGCTCAAAGGAGGGAGACAGAGTACTAGGTCTGAGGTGGGGGTGGAGAGGTGTTGGTGATCAGGGATGTCTTCTTAGGTTGTCAGCTCCATCAGGGCAAGGGCTGGATCTGCAAAAACCAGGTCAGACTTTGCTCATCATGAATCCCCAGTTGTTGGATGGAGGCGTGAGCAAATAGGCTGAGGTGACGAGGAAACGCTTTCCAGGTAGGGAGACTGGAGATTTTAACATATCTCTTTTTAGTAATCGATACAATATGAAGACAGTCAACCTCATTAATAAATTTGACCTAACAGACAAAACACTGCACCCAACAATTGTAGATTATGTGATTTTCAAGCACTCATGGAACAGCTATGAAAATTGACCATGTACTAAGTGATAAAGGCAAATCTCAACAAGTTTCAAAGAACTGTAATCTTCGAATGCATGTTCTTGGATCTAATGCAATTAAAGTAGAAAGTAGAAATAAAGACAAAACGATAACCATAAAAATCTTATAAGTTTGTGATTTAAGAAACTTAAATGATCCAAATGGAGGGATTTTCGTGAGCAAGCATGTATGCAGGAAAGAATGAGGTGTAGAGGAGAACAGAAGTTGCCTTTAGCTTTCCTTCTTCGTGCTTTTCTTTTCTTTTGAGACAGAGTCTCGCTCTGTTGCCCAGGCTAGAGTGCTGTGGTGTCAGCCTAGCTCACGGCAACCTCAAACTCCTGGGCTCAAGCAATCCTCCTGCCTCAGCCTCCCGAGTAGCTGGAACTACAGGCATGTGCCACCATGCCCAGCTAATTTTTTTCTATATATTTTTAGTTGTCCAGCTAATTTCTTTCTATTTTTAGTAGAGATGGGGTCTTGCTCTTGCTCGGGCTAGTCTCAAACTCCTGAGCTCAAACGATCCTCCTGCCTCAGCCTCCCAGAGTGCTAGGATTACTGGTGTGAACCACCATGCTGGCAGTTAGTGCTTTTCTGATGTGAAAAACAATCTAGGACCCTAAGAATTCATTATCACCTCTACACACTTGAGTGTCTTTGCTAAAGTCCTATGTGAGCTTATCAGGACTGGACCTGTCAGGCCCTTGGTACTTTAAGTGTGGTCCAGTGTCAAACACATCACCAGGAAGCTGGTTAGAAATGCAGAACTTCAGGCCTCATCCATTATAACATTCTTTCCGGTAATTCATATGCACATTACAGTTTGAGAGTCTCTAAAGGGGGAGAGGGGATGGTGGGTGGCATTCACACTACTGCTTGACTAAAATCACTCTTTTCTAAGCTACCAGCAGTTCCGATGGTAGCCTTCTACACTGTTGGCCAGTCCTCTTCTTGAAAGGCAAGAACTCTTGTGCTTTTCTCCTCCCTCCTCTAGTTCCCCTTTCCTGTCACAGTTTGAGTTCCAGGGGCTCTGTGGCTAGCACTCAGCTCCTTTTCCTCCCCGCTTGCCCTGCTGGGAGCCTTTACCTCCTGATGCTTTGATGGCCTTTGGTGACCATCTCTCTGATGGTGACCCCAAGACTCTCTCTCTTTAACTCTAGATTGTTATGTGCTATTTCTTTCTGGACATATCTACTTAAATTATTTCACCGACAACTCAAAACTCAAGGCTTGTGGATGAGTGAGAAAAAGCAGCCTTTGCTATAGCATTTGGAATATGAGCCATTCATATAAAATTGAGCATATGTCTATGAGTATATGTGTGCAGAGAAATGTGTATAAGAATATTCATCAAAAACGTTAAAAGCATTTGTCTCTGGGAGGTGGGATTTCGAATGATTTTTCTTTTTCTTTTCTTCTTAAGTGAGCAGCATTGTTCTTGCCAAAATAGTAGAACTATTAAAAGGCAACCACTATCTCAATAAGTCCACTATCTTTCCTAAGCAGCAAACTTCTCAAACCATAACTCTTAGGAAGACAGTCCCATCCTTTTGCCATGTCAATTGTGCTTGCTTTCTCCTTATTTGGGGGAGGGAATATAACCACTGGGATCCCCACAGGAACCAGCTGGCACACTCAAATTAGGATCATTTGGAAGTTCTTTTTTTCTTTTCTTTCTTTTTTTTTTTTTTTTTTTCTTGAGCTCTGTTGCCCCAGCTAGAGTGCAGTGGCGTCATCATAGCTCACTTCAACCTCAAACTCCTGAGCTCAAGTGATCCTCCTGCCTCGGCCTCCCAGAGTGCTAGGATTACAGGTATGAGCCACTGCACACGGCTGGGAAATCTTAATAAAGAGGTTTTTCACAAATATGTTGGCAGTTATAAAGAGGGATAGCACAGTACCACTGCAACTTTGTCCCCACTCCTAGACCTACAGGGGAGAGGGGACAGAGTGGCAGCTAGAACTGGGAAAGGGTGCTATGTGGAGAGGGCCATTGTAGTCCCAGAGCAGTTGCATCTGGGAGGCCAAAACGGAGATCTCTAAGCCTGATGAGGGACACTGTCCTCCTCTTCTCACATTCTTAGTGAAGATATAGAGCTTCTAATTCACTCTACAGAGGAGAAAATATGGGAGGAATACTTCTGGCATCTCTGCCCCTCCTCTATTTCCCGTTGGAGGTGTGTGACTGACTCATCAGCTTGGTGAGTTTGAAGGAGAAACTGGTCACTGTGGCTCAGCTCTTTCTCCCTGAGCTGTAAGGACTTCTCCGCTCCTCTAACCGTAGAGGTCTGTCTCTGGGGAGGAGGCCTGTGTTGTTCCAGCTATGCTATGACGGGCAGGGTAAGATTAATTCAAGAAATATCAGGGAGGCTGGGTGCGGTGGCACCCGCCTGTAGTCCCAGCTACTCGGCAGGCTGAGGCGGGAGAATTGCTGGAGCCCTGGAGTTTGAGGCCAGCCTGGGCAACAGAATAAGATCCCGTCTCAAACAAAAACAAAGTAAAAATAAATAAATACATATCAAGGAGGCTACACGGGTTGAACATTGTTTTCCAGTTTAGCCTTATCAATAGTGAAGCTACTATTTTTGTCTCTATCTCTGTGACTTGTGTCTCTGTCTGAATTGTTCCAAATTCAAAGTGGGAGACCCGAATGTTATTTACTGGCCCTCTTAACCCCCAACATCCCTCCCTTACCCACCGATTCCTCATCTGGTCAATCAGCAAGTCTGGAATGTTCCCAGCCTTTCGTGCTCTTAGCTCCTGCTGAAGTCCTGCCTCATTCAGGCCTCTGCTATCTCTCACCTGGGCAGCGGCCTCCTAGTGGGTCTCCTTGGCTCCAGGCTCACCCTTCTCCTGCCTTTCTCCACCCTGCAGCCAGAGTGATCTACTTGGAGTGACATGCCTTCCCTTCATTAAACAGTTCATCCCTCCCAGTGACGTCAGGATGAGCCTAGACTCCATAGAAGGGCACAGAAGGCCCTTCATGCTTGGCTCCTTTGCCAGCCTCATCTTTCAGCTCCCGCTCTCTCATCTGCCACCCTCCAGCCATGCAGAATTTCTTGCCTTTCCTCCAAAGGACCATGTTTTCTTTTGCCTCCAGGAATTTCCACATGCTGCTCCCTCTGCCCTGGGAGTTATCGCCTCCAAACTACTCCCACTCATCTCCATTTTCTTCTCGTCCTTTGGGGCTCACCCATCACCTCTTCCAGGAAGTCTGCCTGGATTCTCCAAGGATGGATTAGGTGTCCATCTACTGTTCCTATAGCACCTGGTACTTTCCTTTCTCGTAGGACTTACTGTTCTGTTTGTGACTTCCTGTTGGCAAGTCTCTAGATTGACTGTAACCTCCTCAAGGATAGGCCCCTCTGTATCTTGGGGTGACTTTATTCACGTATACAGGGCTTTGCATTCAGTGATTTTACTCCCATCTCTGCCAGATTTGCTGACTCTTCCTCTATCTGACTGCTTGCTGGGAGTCCCTGGCTCAATTCTTTCTCCTGGGTGTTCATGTCCGTTGTCATCTATACATCGATGGCCTTCTTACTCAGACTTCCTTGGAGCCCTCCATTTGTCCATCGCACATGACATCTCCTCTTAGGTGTCGCTTAGGCATCTCAGACTCTCAGACTTACCTCCTCAAAATAACTCTTGAGTCCCCCACCTCTGCCCAACTGTTCTCCCACCAGTCTTCCCTCTCCTCCAGAATGGTGCCACCATCCTCCCAGTTACCAAAACCGGAAACCTGGGAGTTAAATTTTCCTTTTCCCTCCCAGCACGGTGCCCTGCACTCCCACCACAAGCAAGCCCTGGGGCTCTACCTCCAGAACAGCCCCCACTCAGTTTACTCTCCCCCTTCTCCACCGTCTCACCTTCGCCCAGGAGCCTGGCACATAGGAGGCATTGAATCAAAAGTTTTTAAAGTAATGAAAAGTTGGTTTCGTACTCCCATACTTGCCCCCATTCAAGTCCATTCTCTGCTCAAACAGCCAGAGTGATTGTTTACAAAGGTAAATCTCTGTACTTAACCTTCAGTGACCTTGACTTCACCTCCTTACCAGGTCTGTGAGGCCCTGTGTGACCTGGCCCCCAGTTGCCTCTCTGACCTCAGCTCTTCCCTCTCCTGCCTTCATCACTGCCCCCAGTTATCCCTGGCCTCCCATCACCTCCTTGCAGTCCGGGTCTTTGTCCCCCTGGCTTTGGAAGTGGCCAGCTCACTCTTAGCTGCTCCGAGAGGCCTTCAGACCTCATGGTCTAAGATAGGCAGCATTTACCACCATTTCTCTTTGTTTGGTGTTTATTTGCTTATTTATTGACTCTTGCCCCAGTAGATCATAAGCTTTATGAAGCCAGGGACCTTGTCCATTTTGTTTTTAGTCATATCCCTGGCACCTAGCATGGTCCCTGGCACATGGAGGGTACACAACATGCTATCATCTGAATGTCTGTGTCCCCCCCCCCCCACAAAGTTCATATGCTAAAATTCTAACCCCTAAGCAATGATATTAGGAGGTAGGGTCTTTTGGGAGGTAATTAGGTCATGAGGGTGGAGCCCTCATGAATGGGATCAGTGCTCTTATGAAATAGGCCCAAGGAGCTCATTTGGCCCTTCCACCATGTGAGGATACAGCCAGCAGGTGCCGTCTAGGAGGAACAGGCCTTCAGCAGACACTGAATCTGCGCTGGCACCTTAATCTCAGACTTCCCAGCCTCCAGAACTGTGGGAAATAAATTTCTGTTGTTTATAAGGTACCCAGTCTGTGGTATTTATTATGTTATAGCAGCCTGAATGGACTAAGACAATAAATACTATGGGAACGGCCAGGCATAGTGGCTCACGCCTGTAATCCTAGCACTCTGGGAGGCCGAGGTGGGAGGATTGCTTGAACTCAGGAGTTAGAGGTTGCTGTGAGTTAGGCGGATGCTACCGTACTCTACTCAGGGCAACAGACTCTCTTTCAACAAAAAAAAAAAAAAAGAAAGAAAGAAAAATAAATACTATGGGACTGAACTTGCAATTGTTTATTTCAATCTCCTCATATTTTGTAGGCTACATGAATAAATGTTCAGTCACTCCTAGAAGTACCTGGACACACATCGTGAAGATAGTTTCACGTTTGCCAGGGGGCTAAGAAGAGCTTCCCTACCTGACTTATAGGTACTGGAGTTGGTGGAAAATGAAGAGGGCTCTTTGTTTACGTCCCCTCTCCACACAGGACCTGCATGGCAGGACCGTCCCCTACTAATAACGCTCACCTCTGAATTATCCTCAAAATGTTTTTCCACAATCCTGAGGACTCAGGGGTCATAGTAGAGAGGAGGAGATTAATGTCAAGGGCCAAATCTGTGTTCAGCCTATACTTTACGTGAAGTCCTTGAATTAATTTGACTCCTTTATTGGAAAACCAAGGACATTTGTTCATAGCTCTTGTAAGAAAAAGCCAGCAGAGGATGTTTTGTTAATACCAGGGTTAGTTTCCTGACATGCGTTGGAAGTGTGCTGATGCAAGTTGTTCCGTTGCTCACTTTGGCCACTATTAGTTATATACAACAGATTTTATATGATATAGGAGAAATTTCAATATAATGGAATAATATAATATTGAACACATTATAATATGTCCCATCATACAATCAAAGCCCAACTTACAAAGAACAAACAAAAATCATAGATATTTCATGGAGATATGTGATGTTGAATGGAATAAAAATGCCTGTTTAAAGTAGTGATCCAATCAGGGTCTCCATTCTGACACTCTGTAAAAGGCAAAATGTATTAATAATTCAAGAGACAATTTAGATTTTTTTTTTTTCCTTGAGACAGAGGCTTGCTCTGTCACTGGGGCTAGAGCGCAGTGGCGTCAGCCTAACTCACAACAACCTCAAATTCCTGGGCTCAAGTGATCCTCCTGTCTCAGCCTCCTAGAGTGCTAGGATTACAGATGTGAGCTACTACGCCCAGCCTACAATTTGGAAATGTTAAAAAAAAAAAAAATTATTCAATGACACTTGTTAAAGCACTGGAAGGGAGACTTTATTCAGGACCATTGTGATAGGTACAGGGACCCCTGCAATGGGGTCTGGCAGTGGGGGAGAGGGACTGGGCTCAACTCTGAATTCAGCATGAGCAGGTGGGAATTTATAACCAAGGAGCAGAGTGAGGGTCAGGTGAGTGGACGTAAATTGCTAAGAGGAAACATCAGGGCCAAGGGGCATTATGGCTAAACTGCCCTAACGGGATTCTTGCTGGAGACAGGCCAGGTGATCAGACATTCCCTGAGGATGGTGGAAGGGGAGGAAGGAGCCCGATCAGATATCGAGGATAAGATATCGAGAATGAGGGGTTCTTGCTAAACTGATTTAGCAGGATTCTTTGCTAAAACTGGATTTTATGAGGAACTGCATGGATGGGTCTGGCAGAAGATTCAGAACCCCGACTAAAGTTTGGTCAAGCAAAGAATCTTTGTCAGAAGTCACTGCTGAGAAGCTGACAGATGGCCCAGCTTTGATCCTGCTTCTTGCATACAACGGCAAGAACAATTTGCCTACAAACTCCAAGTCCTTTTATTTTGGAGGGACATGCCCCAGGGCCCTTGGTTCCTCCAAAGAGGTATTCTTTGTCTCCTCCCTGTGACAAAACTAGGGACCCTGAAAGGAAGATGGCTCTCTGAGGTTTTGTGGAGTTTGGACACGTATCACCAAACTTTTAATTAAAAAATTAATTTATCAATTATTGATGTTATTTAAAAAACCCATAACTTAAAACATTAGACATTGATGGGAAAGAAAAGATGGGAGAGAAAACTTACTGCAGAGTCTCAAAGTCTTTGAGACCTCCCCGAGCTCAAATGGAAACAGTGCCAGGCAAGGGGCCAGAGTCCAAAGCCACCGAGTTCCACTTCCGACCACATGCCTTGACCTCCCTCAGCACAAAGGAGAGAACTCGCCCTAGGTGACACAGAAATGAAGATAAAATGAAATCATATATGCAGTAGGATTTTGTTTTTGTTTTGTTTTAATTGAGGCATAATTTACACAAAGTAAAATTTAGGGTACAGTTCTGCCAGTTTTGACAAATAAATGTAGCATGCAAACTGGCACCAGTTCTATCAACCCCTAAAATTCTCCTGTGCCCCTTTCTCCTCAACCCCTCCTGCCACCTTAGCCCCTGAAACCACCGCTGACATACTTTCTACATCTGTAGTTTTACCTGTTGCAGAATGTCACAGAAGTGGCGACATACAGTATGGAGCCTTTTGGGCGTGGCTTCTTTTGCCACGTATTTGATATTGATGCAGATTTTCGTACATGCCACCAGTTGGTGCTTTTCATTGCCGAGTAGCATCCTATTGATGGATGTGCTACAGTGTGTTTAGTGATTCATCAGCTGAGGGACATTTGTGTTGTTTCCAGTTTTTGACAATTTTGAATAGAACGGCTCTAAATGTTTACATACAGGTTTTTGTGTGAATATAAGTTTTCATTTGTCTTGGATAAGTACCTAAGAGTAGAATTGCTAGGTAATACAGTAAGTGTATGTTTAACTTTATAAGAAACTGCCAAATTGTTTCCAAAATGTTAGTACAATTTTGCATCCCCACTAGCAATGTGTAAGTGTTATGACAATAATTTTATCTACACATCACTTATAAGGCAATAGAAAGGCAGGTAGAAAGAGATCTTCCCAGGATTGAGAAGGGCAATTTAGAAACAATTCTAAACTGTTTAACAAATTCACCAAGAGAGGCCATAGAAATCAGCTGAGAATGTTTATTGCATCTTCTGTGCAATGCTGCAAAGGATACTGTTTATTCGGTATCACAGTTAATACTCACAAATATATAGAGAGTATTTACTATGCCCTGGGCATTGGGCTTCCTGGTTTATGCAGATCTTCACAATGACTCTTCTTATTATCATCCCACCTTACAGGTAAGGGCGTGAGGCTCAGAGAGGGTAAATAACATGCCAAAGGCAACCCAGCTTGTGAGAAACCTAACAGGGATTAAAATCCCTGTGTGTTGGATTTCAGACACTGCACCCTCATAACAGCTCCCCTCTGCTGGCCTGGTAGCGTTTTAGCTACTAATAATTGCTAGTTAGTAGCACTCTTTAGATTCCACCTTCTGCTTCCCCCCCCCTCCCCCCCCCAAAAAAAAACTGGACCAAAAACCCTGGGCAGAACTAAGGCTTTCTGCCAGCCAGCCCTGAGCCTCTCTCCTGCCGCTCTCTCCCAGGGCTTCCCTTCTAGGCTCAGTTCTCAGCTCTAAGCTTCCTCAGAACCATGCCATAAGTCACACACTATGTCTCTGGAGAACATTCTGCGAAGAAAGCCTCTTGTCCATCTAACTGAGTGTGGAAAAGTCAGGTGGAATGATCATCTTTTTCCAGTTTGAGAAGGTTGAGAGTCTAGTGCCAAGAGTAGGACTTGGCTCTCCCTCTCCAGCTCTTGCAGTGATATGGGTCCATCTCCACGACCACATGGAAGCACATGGAGGCAGAGTTTTAGAGAGATAATCTCGTGGTCCAAATGATGAGTGCCTTAGAGCACCTTGGAACTCCAAGATCTATAAAGCCATGACTTAGAGCTGACAGAGATTCTGGAGATAACACAATCTCACCCCTGGGACTCACTAAATTTTCATCTCTTCTGGAATCCTGACTTTAGCACTTACTGGCTGTGCAGCCTTGGACAAGGTGATCAACCTCTCTGTGACTAAGTGTCTCAGTCCATAAGTGATACTTACACACAGGGAGTTTTAAGGATTGGATGACAAGTGATCAAAGCACAGTGCCAGACAAACAGTAAGTGTTCAATTAATGCTAGCTCAACATTAATGCAACCCAGAACTGTTAAGTGACTGACTTCTAGCATCAACATTTCTCAGAACATAGTCAGGGTTATCTGGCGTGGTGTCTTGGACTGGATGTTTAACTGGGACACAGAAGAAATTTGAGGTTCAGAGCAGATTAGCAAATTAATTAGCTTTGTGATTTTGTGCAGTCACTTAACTTCTCTCATTTTTCTTCAATAAACCTTTACTTTTTTCAACAATTACCTCTGAGAACTGTGCCTTATGGGTACCATACTGGCCTTTTAAAGTGAAAATATAAAAAGAATTGGCTCACCAGTCCTCTCCTTTGGATTGTGACATCTTCCTCTATTCTACTCAGTCACACTTTTAGAATGACGGATCCTTACAACTAGAAAAACATTCAGTGTGTTTTCTCAGAAAGATAAATTTCTTAATAACAGTAATAATAGCAGCCAGGGGACACAGCATTTTCTGGTCCCAGGGGCTGTGCTAAGCCCTGCATGGTGCCACAGAAACCTCCCAACAGCCCAGCGAAGACGAAGAAACTGAGGTTGGGCAACGTCTAGTAACTTGCCCACTGTCACTCAGCTAGTAGGTGGCAGAACAAGGACCTGAGTCCAAGTCTCTGATACTGAAATGTGAAATGCGCATGCTCTTAACCACAGCACTACTGCCTTGGATTAGAAACATAAAAAGAGACCTTTACAACGTGAAGGGCCTAGAGAACCGACCTTGTCACATGACCCCAAACCACTCCTTTTGATCAAGCCCAGCATAGTTGCTGCTCTCTCTGTCAAGTTCCAAAGCTCTAGTTTGCAGACCAGTGAGTTGGAGAAGCCCGGCTTGTGAATTCCTTATGTGGATTGAGACCCTTTTGGGGTCAGCGCAGTCTGAAGTTGCCATGCACTTGACCAAGACAGGAGTTCAAGGGGGTCAGGGTAATGAAAGGCAGCAGTCTGCGACATAGACATTTGGGCGTCTAGAGCACTTGGGGGGGTCTTTCTAGGGTGAGTGGACAAATGCTGCCAAACCTGTCATGTAACTTTCCAGATTCCAGCTGTCACTTCCAACTGCCAATGCCGAACCTCGTGCTCCTGGCATTCCCCTCTGGGTGTGGTAGGGATGGCAGTGCCTGGCACAGCCTGTCTTGGCAAAGAACAGCATTACCCTCTTCCTTCCAATGGGGCCAGTGGCTTGTTGACCTTGGACAAGTCTCTCAAGGATCAGTAGAACTATTTAAGCACTAAGCATGTTGATTAAATAAATAGGAATTATAATGTATGAACAATTGCTCTGTATTTAAAGAAATATATTCTTCTAAGTCACAATCCTCCCTACTCCCTCTTTCCCCGGCCCTGTAGTGAAATTATAGGCCAAATGCTGTGGCAATTTAAGAGAATGAGAGAAAATTTGCTTGGAAATAGGAGGAGAAGAAACTGACCTGGCTGGTTTGGTAACAGGTCCAAAGAACACAGTGGCCTTTGGACACCGACAGCTGCTGGAATAAGTCTGTTCTTCTTGTCGGTCAGGCAGACCCTCTCTGGCCAGTTGACTCGTGACAAACAGAAATGGTCAACATTTGTGGAAAGCCCACTCCATCCTTGACAGCGGGATGTGCCGAGATGGGAGATGAGAGAGATTTTTATCTACTGATAAAAGAGGGAAAGATGTCCGTGATGAAAAATGACATGAATGAAGGTTACAAAACAATCCATATCATATTTACATATTTTTACAAATATAAGTGAATATCATTAAAACATCTGGAAGAAAATTTAAAAACTGTTAATAGAACTGGGATTAAAGAAGGCAGAAGAGGATTTTCATTTTTTATTTTGTTTACTTTTATATTATTTGAATTTTTCCTAAAGAGAATGCATTACTTTTTTCTCCCCCCAATATTTTGGGTGTTTATTACAACATCATTTTTTTTTTTTTTTTTTGAGACAAAGTCTCGCTTTGTTGCCCTGGCTAGAGTGAGTGCCTTGGCGTCAGCCCAGCTCACAGCAACCTCAAACTCCTGGGCTTAAGCAATCCTACTGCCTCAGTCTCCCGAGTAGCTGGGACTACAGGCATGTGCCACCATGCCTGGCTAATTTTTTCTATATATATTTTAGTTGGTACAACATCATTTTTTAAAAAGTCAGGTTCATTAAAGTAACATTTACATATAGTAAAATTGCCCTATTGAAAGTGTATGGTTAGATGAGTTTTGACAGATGCGTATAGTCATGTAACCACCATCACAATCAAGATACAGAACATTTCTATCACCCTCAGGAGTTCTCTTCTGCCTCTTTGCAGCCAATCTCCTGCCCCTACTCCTGGCCCCACGTAACCACTGGTCTGATTTCTATCCCTATTATTTAGCTTTTTAAAATAATGTCATATAAATGGAATCACACAGTGAGCATGCAGCTTTTTGTGTCTGGCTTCTTTCATTTAGCAAAATGCTATATAGATTCACCCATCCTGTTGCTGTAGTAGTTTCTGAGTGGTGTTCCAATGTATCACAGTTTATCTGCTCACCACTGTGGCTTGTTTCTCCTTTGTTACAAATAAAGCTGCTATAAATATTTGTGCACAGATTTTTGTATAGATACATTTTCTCTTGGTTAAATACCTGGGAATGAGATTGTTGGGTCATATGTTACATATATGTTTAACTTTATAAAAAACTGCCAAACTTTTCGAAAGTGGCTATATCATTTTGCATTCCCGCCATGAGCATTCCAGTTGCCCTACATCTTCACTGCTTTAGGTATTGGTGGTATTTTTTTAATTTGAATCATTCTAGTAAGAGTGTAGTGTTATCTCATTATGGTTTTAATTTGCACTTTCCTAATGACTAGTGGTGTGGAACAATTTTTCACATGCTTATTGGCTATCTGTATATCATTTTTGGTGAAATTTCTTTAACTTTTTTGTGCATTTTAAAAAACTGGGTTATCTTTCTATTATTGAATTGTGCATTCTTAATATATTCTGGATATAAGCTCTTTATCACTGATGTGTTATTGCAAACATTTTATTCCAGTTTATGACTTGTCTTTTCTTTTTCTGAGTAATGTCTTTGGAACAGAAAAAGTTTTAAATTTTGATGAAGTATATTTTTTTTCTTGAGTGATTTGTCCTTCTTGTGTCCTATTTAAGAAATCTTTGCCTAACCCAAGATGACAAAGATATTTCTTATGTTTTCTTTTAGAACTTTATTGTTTTAACTCTTTTATTTAGGTCTATAATTCAAGTTAATTTTTTAACAGCTCTATTGAAATACAATTCACATACCACACATTGAATCCATGTAGCGGTCCCCAACCTTTTTGGCACCAGGGACTGTTTTCATGTAAGACAATTTTTCCACAGACTGGGGAGCTGGGGAGGTGGGGGATGGTTTTGGGATGATTCAAGTACATTATATTTATTGTGCACTTTATTTCTATTATTATTACATTGTAATATATAATTAAATAACTCACCATAGGTTGAAGACCCCTGAAAAATGTACAATTCTATCGTTTTTCGTATAGTTACAGAGCTATGCAATCATCACCATTATCTAATTTTAAACATTTTTGTCAATCCACAAAGAAACCCCATATCTATTAGTAATGACTTCAGATTTCTCCTCCTACTTCTTTGGGTCTAGGCAATCACTAATCTACTTTCTGTCTCTATAGATTTGCCTATTAATTGATTTTTTTTCATATGGTGCAAGGTAAGGATCAAAGTTCACTTTTTGTACATGTATGTACAATTGTTCTAGCATCACCATTTGTTGAAAAGACTATCCTTTCTTCATTGAACTATTCACCTTGGTATGTTTGTCTATAATCAATTGACTTATATGTGTGGGCCTATTTCTGGACTCTATTTTGTTCCATTGGTCTGTCTACAGTATGTCAAAGCTACACTGTCTTAGTTACCACAAATTCAGAAGAGATTTGAAATATGGTAATGTATGTACTTCAACTTTGTTCTTTTTCATTCTTCTTTTTTTCTTTCTTTTTTTTTTTTTTTGCTTCAGACCTTTTCTGCTTAAACTTTGTTCTTTTTCAAAATAGCTTCTACTATCCTAGGTCCTTTGTATTTGCATACAAATTTTAGAATCAGCTTGTCAATTTCTGAAAAAAACAAGCCTGCTAGGAATTTGATTGGGATTGCTTTAAATCTTTAGGTTAAGTCAGGGAAAACTGACATTTTAACAACATTGAGTCATCTGATTTGTAAACATGGTGTATCTCTCTATTTATTTAGGTTTTCTTTAATTTTTCTCACCAATGTTTTGTAGTTTTCAGCATTAAATGTTGCATATATTTTGTTAGATTTATCCCCAAGAATTTCATGTTTTTTGATGCTAATGTTATTTTTTCAATTTAAATTTCTAATTGTTTGTTGCCAGTACCTTGAAATACAATTTTTGTATATTGTTTTGGATTCTATGACTTTACTAAACTCAGTTATTAGTTATATTTATGGTTTTGTATATTCTTTGGAATTTTCTATATAGATGATAACATTTTTATTTCTTTTTTCCAATTTATATGTCTTTTATTTCTTTCTCTTGCCTTATTGCACTGGCAAGGAACACTAGTTCAAGCATTGTATAGAAGGGGTAAGAACAGACATCTTTCCATGTTCCCAATTTTAGAGAAAATACTTATGTTTTCACCATTACGTATGATGCCCTTAATCAGTTTGAGAAAGTTCCTTTTTATTCCTAGTTACCTGAGTGTTTTAGTTATGAAAACATGCTAGATTTTGGCAACCTTGCAGGCATCTGGTCCGGCCTCTTATCCACCCAGTTCCTGTGTCTGCCTCTTAGCCATGTGATCTCTAGGTGCCATATTGTTTCCTAGCCCAGGGAAACTGGTCCAATGAATGCATCTTGCTCCAGGTAAGTACAAACCCCAGCTCCACTAAAACTCAACCTCTAGAAGTCTCTCAATCTCTTCTAATACAGTTAGTATAAAGGTACACCTAGTCTACTGCTGAGCTGTTGGGCAATACAGATGGACATCTTTTTTTTTTTTTTTTTTGAGACAGAGTCTCACTCTGTTGCCCAGGCTAGAGTGCCCTGGCATCGCCTAGTTCACAGCAACCCCAAACTCCTAGGTTCAAGCCATCCTCCTGCCTCAGCCTCCCAAGTAGCTGGGACTACAGGCGCCCACCACCATGACTGGGTAAATCTTTTTTTCTTCTTTTAGTTACCCAGCTAATTTCTAATTTTTTTCTATTTTTTAAATAGAGACAGGGGGTCTTGCTCTTGCTCAGGCTGGTCTCGAACTCATGACCTCAAGCAATCCTCCCACTTCGGCCTCCCAGCGTGCTAGGATTAAAGGTGTGAGCCACCACGCCCTGGCCCAGGTAGACATCTTTATGCCCTTCCCACTTAGGTCTTTGGCTCCACTCAGTTTAGAAACATTCCATGATGATTCATTCAAATGAGGTCCCTTCATACAAGGAAGGAAAGGTCTTGTAAAAAATCTGCCTATTACAGTTTCACAACACGATAATAACCACATCATAAACATGCTATTTATACAGTATATTTATGGTATGAGGAAGGTCATTCTCATATACCAAGTGAGGTGGTAAAATTATGTCTGGAGGGCACGTGTAGGGTAGGCTTGAGAGTAACTTTGTCTGCAGGCAGGTGAAAGCTTGAGATTCTTTAAAGCTATTTTCTCCACTAAGTGGTTTAAGATTTAAAAAATAATTATGTAAGTTTCACCTCAATAAATTATATTTAAAAATTGTACCCATCTCCAACTCAACATAGGGATATCTGTAAAACCTACCTCAATGTATAAATAGTTTAAATTCCTTTGGTAAAAATAATTACTGTTTGTAATAGTTTTAGGGAGTAACTTACATTGGACCGGGCTTACCTGAGGGTGAATTTTATGCAGATTTTTCTAAGGGAAGGCCCTAGATCAGGTGTGGGCTCAGCTCTATGATTTTGTTCTGTGATGCTGACATTACAAGTTTTTGAGCTTCTGTTATGGGGGACCCTTGGAAAATTCCCATTGGGGCCTGAGACCTCATAATACTCCCAAGAAATGATTTTTCCTTCTTGTGGAAGGCATATAAGATGAATAGACTGTAATTATATATTTATTTTACAAAACTTGTTAGTGTTTACTATGTACTTAGTATCGTACAAATAGTAACTCAGGTAAGCCTTCTACCAGCCCTTGGATGTGAGGACCATCCTTCGTCCCATATAGCTGAGGCACAGATAAAGGAGCTGGAGCACAGAGAGGTTGAGTGTCATACCTAAAGTCTCCCAGCTAGTAAGTGGCAGAGCCAGGAACTGAACCCAGGCAGTGGGGCTTCAGAGTCTGTTCTTTAAACACCATGTTATGGTGTGTAGCTATTGTGATTAAGCAAGAGAACTTCAAGATCCAAATGTCCTTCTCAGAAGATAGGCTGATAATTGCAATAAAGGGAGAGAATGATGTCTACCAATTGCCTGTTAAAGCAGCTGTTTGTTTAGAAATCATACACACTTTTTATTTTAGAACAGACATACACATCCTCTTGGGTCCCAGTGCAGTGTGAGAGTTGTGATGGGATGTCACTATGGGCCGACGGTTCTGCTCTGAGGAAAGTGATAAGTAGAGACAAACCATCTCCGCTCCTCATTGACAGAGGCCCCACCACGGGTATGGGCTGCTCTCTTCGCCCTTCTCCCCCAACGCCACTGAGCTGCCCAGTTTTGGGCCATGGACCAATCAGATAATGGAAGAATCTCACTCTCCTACAGGATAGGAACAGTGTGGATATTATTTGATGCTTCACTTATTAGGAAATCAAGAGAAAGTAAATTTCTTTTGGTTAGTCTTTGTCTTAAAGCTCTAAAGTATCTACCTTGTTGTTATAAATAGGAATGAAAATATCATCTGGGCCAGATGGGGGAGCACCCTTAATTTTACCAGTCCTTTAAAAAGCCTCCCTCAGTTATAGTCAGCACATATTTTGAAACTTAGGAGAAAATTCTTTATTATGGTGGTGGTATGCCCATGTTGCAGGGTCTGAATGGAATATACATAAGACACTATTTTAAGCAGGCATTATAGAATCATAGTTTTTGCCCTCACGTCACATCTTGCTATAGAAATAACCTGTATGTCTTAAGTACGATTATTGATAGTACCTTTGTTGTTAAGGTTTTTCTATAGCTACACAATTATCTTCATTTGCTCTCCTTGTCATTATTTGGAGGAGAGTTTTTAGGGCAGCTGAGTTGGGTTTTACTAGTGAGTTTGAAGTAGAGTTTTAAATGGCATTTAATGCAAATGAAAGTACAAGGAAGGAATGAGTTCAGAAAAGTTTTGCATGGCTACCACATTAAAATTGGATAAGGTGCATGGTGAGGAATGTCCTGTTTATTTTATTTCTACTCCCTGCAAACCGTCCCACAAGCAGCAGAAGCCCCGAACTCTCCTGGCATCAGCAAAGACGGCTGCAGAAGCACTCCTGGGTGCTTATGCCCCACGCTCCAAGTTTCTTGGTAGGAGATATGCTCAGAAGGGGCTTTCTATTAGGGGCAGAGGATAATACTGGCCCCTTTGGAGGGCAGCCAAAAAGAAAGGAAAGATTTTTCTCAGTAAACGTGGCTGAGAAGGTGAAGACAGGGGTTAAGCTCTCCATATTGTAGAATGATACTTGGCCCCCTTCTAAAGACACTTGAATCTTCGGGGTCTGTTTGTTAAGCTGTCAGTGCAGGGGTAGGTGAGAGCCCGATTGCCCAGATGCCTTCTTCCAGTTTTAGTTTAAACCACTCTTTCTTATTCACAGATTCTTTGACCATGTTGAGCCCCCAGTAGCTACCAAAAGTCACCTCCACGTGCCAGTAGTGTCCCCCAGCACACAGAAGGAAAAGCTCTGTGGGTTGGAAGGCTCAGACTGCCTCTTGGCCATGTTTATCACACTCAGCTCACTCTCCGCTTCTTGGAGGTAAGCACTGGCAGTTTCTGGGTCCAGGATCACATCATCTGAGCAGAGAAGACCAGAGGGAGTGTTGGAGGGCAGCTGAGGCCAGGAATGAGGCCAGTTTAGGAAAGTGGCTTTGAGTCAGGGGAAGGTTATGGCTGGATGGACGCCCCTCCCCAGGTGTCCCAGGGAAAGAAACCCGGGCCTGTGCCCACTGGCTGTCAGAGGACTGCTTGTCTCAAGACAGGAAAAAACAACCCAAGTGTGGCTCGGTTGCCAGTGGATAGGCAGTCACACCACTGGAACCTCTTTTTGGGCCTGGCAGCAGCAGGGCTGAGACGAGGGTGGGGAGGGCCAGGTGCCTGGAGCATGAAATCTAAGGTGGTACCCACTCTTGGGGTCGCACAAGTGTCCCATTCCCAGAGTTCTGGCCTCTTCCCAGCACTGGGCTTCGAGTAGTCAGGGGCCGCCTTCTTTAGACTTAAGCTTCACTGCCATCCTGAGGATGCCGGCCAACCTCGGCCTGACAGCTGGGCTACACTCAACGCCCACTTCCCTCTCCACCATGAACTTCAATAACCTCACCTAGGTGCTCCCGTAAGTGTTTTGAGACACTCTGGGACTATGAGGAATGTGAGAGATGGAGCCCCGCCTGGCGCCCTTTCTGCACACTCAGGGCAGCAGATTGCTGTCAAACCTGTCTCCAAGTCTCCAGGGTTTGCCAGACATTTTATTCCCACTGTCTTCCATAAGTAACACGGGCTGGTGCCCATTTAGACAGCTTCACTGGGCTTGTTACTCTGAACAGTTTACCTCCTGTTTCCTCTAGGGCTGTCGGCAGGTTCTCCAGGGAGGAAAAAAGGAAAATGCTTAGAGCTCACAGCCAACAGGTGCTCTCCACATGTATCTTCCTTGAGAGCTGAAAACAAAAGCCAGGGCTGCTTCCCAGCTGCAGGTAGAAGCCTGGCCTCCCTCCCCCTGCTTCTAGATCCACAGGGACCACCCCAAGGGAAAACAGGAACCTTTGAACTCATGCAGGATCTGACTGAGTTGTTTACTCCTTGGAGAAAGTGTGGATTCTCTTGCCCAGCTTAGTTAACTTGGGGACTAATGGTTTACTTTTCACATTCTCACCCCTTGGAATAAACAGCAGGTTTTGCAAATCAAGGATGAGCAGGCTTACTTCTTAGGCATAAGAGGGAGAAAGGCAAACTGAATCCGCTACTCCCTGGAAGTGGCATCTGGAGGAGAAGAATGCATCCTGGGAATGAGCCCACTCCACACCTGCAGGGCCTGGGGCAAAAGAATGAACAGAGGCCTGCCTGCCATGTGTCTACGTCATGGAAAGGTATACACCAAGCCACCAAACTGCTTAATGAAATAAGTTGTGGCTTCCTACCTCCATATGTGTATCTTCATAATACCCTGAAGGACAGTTTCAAATTTAGCATTCCTGGACTCCTCAGGGCTTCGCATGGGAGTCTGCCAAGGGCCTGCTCGCCCAGACCAGAGAAAAGCATGTTGCAGGCCCTGGAAGTGCATGCAGAGCTGTCTAGGAAGGAAATTCTGGGACTGTTGTCTAGAAGAGGGGGCTGAGGCTTGCGCATGCACTGGGCACAACACTTTGGCCCTGAGGGAGGGTGGCTGCCAGTGGAGAGCTGGGGTGGGGGCATTTTTAAAGCATGGGGCCTAGGAGAAGGATACCTCTTGCCCAGGTACAAGGGCAGTACTGCCAGGAGTAAACGATTCCCTTCCAGGCCTTTCCTTTTCTTTGGAGACACAGTCTTCTCCAACTCCTTCCCCTCACATGTGTTCTGGACCACCAGGGAGGAAGCCAGTGGGGAGGCAGTGGGCCTAAGTTCAATGCCACATGGACACATGTCTACAAGAAATCCAGTGAACCATCTTCTTATTAGCTGGTCAGATGTGTTATCAGCTCCCAGGCTTCTGGCAACTGCTAATGACCAATGCATTGGATTGGAGCCACTACCCCAGTGAAATACGGCCATTCCCAGTGTCGGTGGGATCCAGCCAAATGCCTGGTGGAATGGAGACCTGGGAAGGTTGTTAACCATGTCTGGGCCTGCCAGACTCACTGTTTACCTTCAGACAGTTTCACTCTCTGGACCGAGAAGCACAAGCAAGACATCCTGAGACACCACTGCCCTTTCCCCTCTGCCCATCCCCCTCCCACACCTCTTTGAGATGCTCCTGCTAGTCTGTGAAGGAAGCATAGGGCTCAGGTACTCTCTGCCAGCTAAGCTCTGTCCCACCCTGCATGAGACTTTCTGGCTTTTCCTAAATTATTCCACAGCCTCCTTAACAGAGTGGACCAGCATTCATCCTGTGTCTTTGTTTTATGCACAGTTTTATGACTGGAAATAACCTGCTTATCATAAATCCCTCCTGTGGGATTTACAGAGGTATCGTCTGTTCTATTTTGCTGGCTCCTTTACACATTTATTTAACTTCATCCATTACTCAGCAAGAACATGTCGTATTCTAAGTCTTAATTACATAAGAAAGAAATATTGTCCAACAAACATGGCCTTAACTGTATTCATTACAATTTTCTTAATTTAAAAGGTAGGTTTCTCCCCCTTGGTAGTTCTCTAGCTTTTAAACGTGTTTTCTCTATAATGTGCTAGGAATGGCTCGTGAGAGGGGCATGTTTGAGCCTGTGGGCTTCCAAGGGTGCACAATGCTTAATAAACTGAGGTTTATTATTGTGCCTTGTTTTACAAACTATCTTCGTTGCAAGGGAGGGACAAAAGTACATTCTAGCTTTTGTTTTCTCAATCACTAATGTCTAGTTTGGCCCCTGACTTCTGTATCTGTCTTTAACCTCAGGGAATTGAGGAGAGCTTTCAACTTTCAACCTCTCTCCTGGCTTTTTGTGTTTGTGAGTGTGTGTGTGCACGTACATGAAATGTACATAAAATATAATTTACTATTTTAACCATTTTAAGTGTATGATTCAGTGGCATTAAGTACACTCCCAATGTTGTGTGACCATCACCACTATTTCCAGAAATTTTGATCACCCCAAAGAGAAACTGCACCCATTAAGCAATAACTCCCCATCTCTTGGCATTTTGATACTTAGTTTGTGCAGGGTTTAAGTGAACGCACTTCAGAACCAAGGAAACCGAGTTGAAATGTTGGCTCTGCCCCTTTGCTAGCTCTGGGACCTTGAACAATTTACCTGATCTCTTTAAGCCTTGGTATACTCATCTGCAAAATGGAGCTAATAAGAATTAGAATAACGGCCTTCAGAGGGTTGTTCTGTGCACATAATCTCACACACAAAACGTAGTGCCTGTAGGAAGACAAATATTGTATATTCTCACTCACATATGGGAGCTAAAAAAGTTGATCTCATGGAGGTAGTAAATAGAACAGTGGCTACCAGACTGGGCTTCCCCCAGTCTCTCAGCCACTGGCTCTAGCTGTGCTGCAGGTGTTACTATTCTAAGAGTGAAACAGGGAGTCGGGTAGTTAACACTGTCCCTTGGTTGGAACAGAATGCTTTTTAGCTTGTCCTCCAGAAATTGATGGAGTTTGTCAAACTTACAGGCAACTTTCTGCCACTCAGTTTCTGTTTCTAGAATACAGATAAGTGGTCACATGAGCACTAAAGCAATCACATGCGTCTTTCCTTTCCACCATTGCCCACAGTTGCTGCCCTGTAATTTCCTCTTCATTCCATTCTCGTATATATCCACTGTATGAGAATTAAAGAAGAGAGACAAAGCATAAACATACTTCAGAACTTTAAAGTGTATATCATGCAATGTGACTCCAAACTGCGTTTTTGCAACTCCAAGTTTATCTCCAGCTATCTTACAGGATAACCTTAATAATAAACTTATCAGAACATTAATTTTAATTAATTTTGATTAAAAAAATTCATGTATTTCTAAGAGAAGAATGGGATGTGCCATGAAGTCAGAACCATGTGTATGTGGGTATGATTACGAAAAGTCTGGGAATAAGTGAGTTATTCTGTAAAGCATGTTAGTGTCTGCTTTGTGGTTTAGTTCTTTGGTCTGGTGTTGGGCTCTAGGGGAGTACATCTATCTCAAAACATGCCAACAGGAAGAGTTCAAGGAGCATGACTAGTTCTGCTACATCTAGGCTCTTCTCGACAAGTAACATTCGGAGTGACTGGGTGTGAAGAATGAAGAGGGAATGTAAAAGGCAGAAGGCAGCTGCCCAGGAGAGCTCAGCTGCTTGGACCAGGAGGGTGTGTGCTGAGAGAGAGTAGCAGATAGGGGACAAGTATTAATAAATATTCACCGTCAAGAGCCTAAGTATCAGCTAATTATGGGAGCTGAAACCATCTGAACCATGGGCAGTAGCAACGCTTTTTTAAAATAGCCCAGAGGTAGTAAGATATAAAGTGATCAATTAGAAAAAATTCAGACTTAATAACAGTTAAGGTAGAGCAACAGTATCCAACTTGTGTTTATGAGTAACTCTTTTTTCTCGTCTTCCTCTAAGCCAGGGATTGGCAAGCCACTGCCTACTGGCAGAGTCCAGCCGCCACCTGTTTTTGTTCGGCTCTTGAGCTAAGAATGTTTTTTACATTTTTAAATAGTTTGGGGGAAAAAAAACCCAAAAGAAGACTATTTTATGACAAGCGAAAATGATATGAAATTCAAGTTTCAGAGTTCATAAATACAGTCTTTTTGGAACATAGCCATACTTACTCATTTATGTACTGTCTATGAGGCGAGTAGTGTCACAGAAACCACATGGTCCTCAAAGCTTGAAATGTTCACCATCTGGCCCTTATCGGAAAAAGTTAGCTGAACCCTGCTCTAAGGCGATGCTTTCAAAGTGGGTAGTAGCTGTGCCCTGAAAAAAAGGGTTCCATTGACAAATCAATTGGGAAATTCTCCTATAAATAAAATCAAACCAGTTTCTTTAATAAACTAATGTGACATAGAAATCTACAAAAAAGTGAGCAGAGAAGGGAAGCATAGTATTTGTTTCCCAACATTATTGGCTGTGAAACCCTTTTTTTTTCTATTTTTTTTAAATGGGCTCTTTTATTTGATTAATCTTCCAGGGAACATGACTTGTTGGTAAATGCTGCTGAAAAGTAATTGGCAATTTATGTATAAACAATGAGGAGGAAAAAAAATCCCGCTACTGAAAACACTGTTAGTAGAATTTCACTCAGGGAAAAAAAATTGTTTTCTGTTTCACAAAACACTTCAGTAGGTCATTTGGTCATGAAAAGTTAGGTTCCAGGAACTTGATCTGGAAGATGGAAAATAGACACAAAGAGAAGATTAAGCGATTCTGCATAGTACGGTGAGGGTAATTTGGAATTTGGGGCTAGTCTAGGAAGAGGGATTGAGAAAGGAACAGGATTGGAAATGAAGGAGATGAGAGGGTCTATGGGAGCTGGAGAAGAATCTGGTGGGGGAAGTTGGCCCGTGAGAAATTCCTGGGGCAGAGAGGGCTACAGAATATCAGCACAATGATGACCAGGACCGGCTATATAATTTGTGCAGCTTGATGCAAAATGAAAATGCAAATGTTCAAAGTATAATAAAAAAAAAATGCCTTTAGAGGTACTAAAATATGAAGCTCTTCCCTTTCAACTGCAGTTCCTCTCTTGATCTGTCCTGCTGTTTTTAATTTGCTATTTAATGTCATGCTCCCTCAGGCACAGGGAAATCCACACAGATCTTAGCAGTCATGAGGCATGAAGTGGGGAGTGGGGGGCTGCTCTGAGACTCAGAAGCACACGCAGGTTCCCCCTGCCCCTCCCAACAGCCACCTGCCCAGATGCCTTGCCCAAGCCAGCAGTGGGGAAGTCAGAGCAGGCATCTACCCTTGGCATGTGCCAGCCACCCCTACCCGTGGTGGACCTATGAAAGGCAAGGGCGGAGGGTTGACTATTGAGTGAGGGTGGGGAGGGGACCTGGGGCACTAGGGAGGGTTGGGAGGTGGCGGGGTGGGAACTGGGGACAGCTGAAAACTTGGCCCGGGAAGGCAGGGAGTTGGCTGGAGGCGGCACTGAGCATGAGTCCAAGCTCCAAGTCCCTGATACATTCTCTACCCGCTACAAAACACAAATTCAAAGATAAAATTATTAAGAATGTCAAGACAGTGACCACAGAGCATGAAAGCCCAAGTATGGGACCCTTTGGGGTGCAGGGCTCTGTGGGACTACACTGGTTGCACACCTGTGAAGTCAGCCCTGATGATATCTAATCACTTTTGTTTTTTTTTAAAAGAATAAATTGTCTTCACACCTTTATTTCCACACCATAGGTAAAAAGCTGTTGCACAAATAGCCTCATGCTAGGTCAGCTGTTGCCTTGGGAAATTCAAAGCAAAAGGGAGTGATTTTCTTGTTTGGGTCAATAGCAGCTGAAGAAACAACACAGTAGTAAGGAGGCAAGGCTGGAAGGAGATTCAAGTTCCGAATAAACAAGAAATTGGATCAGAGGTCACTGTGAGAACACAATCCCACTGGGAACATGCAGGCATTTTAGGTTTCTAACCATGCAAGTGACCAGAGCCAGCTGGAGGACTTGGGGACAGCCAGATGGCCAACACTTGGGTTTCTCATAGTATGACTTATGCTTTATGGGAACATGTTAAAAATATGTGAAAGTCATCTGTGGATAGTTAGTAGTCTATTTTTACTGGGTGCATTTCTCTATGCCAGAAAGTAAACCTAACTGTGGTCTTGTGCTCCTGTACTTGTCACTCTTAATCACTGCTGGGAGCAATGAGCAGAGAGGGATGGTAAGAGATCTTAGCTTGTGTTCTGGTTCCTATTTCATGTCCCAGCTCCCCCGTGACTTGGGGAGAAGCTGGCCCAATACCAAGTGGCATTCTCACCAATTAGAGAATATATAATCCACCTTGTACAGAAAAAATTCCAGGACAAGAGGGAGTAGAACCGCTTATGCCCAGCCAACCTGGCTTTGATTAGAATAGAGTGATAGGGAACATGGGGAAAGAGACAGTGGCCATGCTTAGCTTACCTGCCCAGGTGGAAGGCATTGAATAAATAGGGAATAAATGAATGATATAAGCCACTGTTACTGAATATTTTCAAAGTGTCAGGCATTCTGCCAAGTGATTCTCATGCATTAATTTCACTTAATTGCCACATTGACCCTACCAGGTAAATTATCACCTATTTTACAGATGAGAAAACTGAGACCTAGAGAAGTTATGCTTGTACATGGTCATGCAGCCAGTAAGTGGCAAAGGCAGGATTCAAACCTAGGTCTGTTTGATTGTAAAGCCAACCTCTTTGGTCATGTCTGAGTAAATGAGCTTATGCTGGCCTTTGCCAAGAGATGAAACTTTTCTTACCCTTAAATATCCATATCCAGAAGGTCCTAAAGCTACTTAGAAATTTTGTTAGCTGGATGTGGTGGTGCACATCTGTAGTCCCAGCTACTCAGGAGGCTGAGGCAAGAGGATCTCTTGAGGCCAGGAGTTTGAGACAAGCCTGGACAATATAGCAAGACCTTGTCTCTAAAAAAAGGAGAAAAGAAATTTTGTTAATAATCGTAACCTAAGTTACTTTTTCAAACACCAGATGTAAAATAGAGTCAATGGAAGGGACTGGTGGCATTGGAATCTAAATATTATTCCTTTGATTTGAAGTGTTTTACATCAAAGATTGACAACTGATATGTTTCTTACAGCTCATTTTATCCTCAATGTCTTACAAATTGCACTCAAAAAATGCTAAACAATGTAGTGCTTACAGAAGAACCTTAAGATTGCCACTCATCTTGAAACTTTTAGTAGCTAGCATGATAAAGAGCTGTTTTAGGACATATAATAATTTATAAAGAAAAATTTGGCTATACTTTGTTATTAAGAGTCGATGTATGATTTAAAATAAAGTAGTGTTTAAATAAAAGTGGTTTGCAATAGAAGAGTAAATATTTTTTAAAAGTTATCCAGTTCACTTCTTCATTGCATAGAAAAGGAATAGCTCCAGAAAGGACAAATGGCCCATCCAACTCTCCTACCCAAGTCACAGCAACTGGGCTCACCTTCTACTTCACTGAGATTAGAGAAGCTATTTCAGTTTCAGTCTAGGAACTGGGACCTGTCCTGTCCTTCAAGCTCCACGTGCACCTGTCACTAGGTTCTATCATCTAAATATCTCTTAAATCTGTCCCTTTCTTCTCTTTTCTCCTGACGCTGACTGGTTTTAGGTACTCTGGGTTTCTCATTTGGACTATCAAGGTAAATCCCCTATGCTCCAATGCACCCTCCTCCACACTTGGGTAATATTTCTGAAATGAAAATGTGGTATTGCCTCTTCTCTGCTTAAAGATCCTCAGAGGCTCCTGAGAGTCATGAACAACATGCCCAGTAAAACTTTCTGTGATGATGGAAATGTGCAATACGGTAGCCACCAGCCACATGGCTACTGGGCATTTGGAATGTGCTTATATAAATGTGACTGTGGAACTGAGTTTTTAAATTTACTTAATTTTAAGTAACTTGAATCTCAACATGTGGCTAACAGCTACTACACTGGACAGGACAGGTCTGGAATAACCTGCAAATTACTTAGCATGGCCCACAAAGCCCTGCATCGTTGTGCCCCATTCCCCTTTCCCAACCTCCTTTTCTACAGCTCACCCCTCCACACCCTGAGCTCCAACTGAACTGATGGCTTTTTCCTGTACACACATTGTCTTAGTCTGGTTTGCATTGCCATAAAGGAATTCCTGAGACTGGGCAATTTTTAAAGAAAAAAGGTTTATTTGGCTCACGTTTCTGCTGGCTCGGAGATTGGGCATCTGGTGAAAGCCTCAGGCTGCTTCCACTCATGGTGGAAGGTCAAGGGGAGCTGGCGTGTGCGGAGATCACCTGGTGAAAGAGGAAGCAAGGGCAGGGGGGAGGTGCCAGGCTCTTCCTAACAACCAGCTCTCACCTCCCCCTAGGGAGGGCATAAATCTATTTATGAGGGATCCACCCCCATGACCCAAACACTCCCATCAGGCCACACCTCCAGCCCTGGGGATCACTTTGCAGCATGAGATTTGGAACTCTAAACTATAAGACACACAATGTTCTTTCATGCTGTTGCTTCTTCTGGAATGCCCTGTGCTGCTTTATTTGCCTGACAATGTTTCTACTCTGCTTGCAAGACTCAGCTCAACCACCTTTTCCTTGGTGAGACCTTCCTGTACAACATCAGGACGAGTTCACAGTCCTCCTCTGGGCTCCCACCCGGGCTACCACACAACTCTGGAGGGCACCATTTACACTGGGGTCCATGTGATTGGCATCTTCTAGATTTATGCAGCACATAGTGTATGAATCCCTTATGGTGGTTAAGGCCCTAACTTGTTTCATATGTGTTGCTATTTTGATATGATACTTTTATTCAGCTCATTCATTCATTCATTCATTCATCAGGTAATGGGTTTAGCTTACATATTTCTGTAGTCATTTGTTTCTCTGTCTTACTTCTATGCCACTCTGTGAGTCCCTGCAGGCAGTGACCTTGTATCCCTACAACCTGGCCTAGTGCCTGGCACATAGTAGAAACTCAATAAATATCTGTCAAAGCAGGGGTTGGCAAACCATGGCCTGCAGGCCAAATCTAGGCTACCATCAGCTTTTGTATGGCCCATGAGCTAAGAAGAATTATTACATTTGTAAAGGGTTAGGGAAAAATCAAAAGAATAGTGTTTTGTGACATATGAAAATTATGCAAAATTATGCAAACTTCAGTGTCCATACATAAAGTTTCATTGGAACACAGACACATCACTCATGTAAGTATCGTCTGTAGCTGCTTTTGCCCTTTAACCGCAGAATTAAGAAGTTGTAAAAGAGACTGTGTGGCCCACAAAGCCAAAAATATTTACTAGCTGGCCCTTTAAAGAAAAAGTTTGCTGACCCCCATGTTAAAGGAATACATGAACAGACTCCCTCCCCCTCAGAGATCAGCTCCTCCTTCTCCTGTCCCTGCCTCCTGGCCACCTGCTTCAGAGGAAGACACGGCCCTGGTCCTTGCCAAGCCCCACATTATAGATCCTCACTCCTGGCCTCCTCTGGGACCTTGACCTATCAGTTGCACTGCTGTCTCATCTACTCAAGTTACTCTTGCCTCACGCCCTGTGCTCCAGAAATATGAGGTGGCTCGAGGTTCCCCCCAAGCCATGTATTTTCTGCCTGTCCTTGATAATCCCAGTATCCAAGATTCCTTTTCCCTCCTCCCAGTTTCTAATGCTCCCCTGACCCTCAACACCTATACTTCTGCCTGGGGTTCTTCTAGGGCCCAGAGCAGATAAACCAAAACCTGGAAGTCTTCATCAATCTCTCCCTCTCTTAGATTTAATCATTTCCTCTCCGCAAGAGTGTTCAGATTCTTCATATAGTTAGTCTAGTAAAAACTGCATTATATCCCAGTGAATGGTGTGTCTCTAACTCCTTCTCTACATTTCATTAACTAACTCATGCATTTTTACAAATATTTGCTGAGTGCCAGTATGTGCCAGGCACCGTGCTAGGTGCTGGAATGTGTCGGTGACCGAGTCAGATGTGCTCCTTGCTTTATCTAGCTGGGGAGACAGTTACTAAACATGGCAATGAATGTGTCACTATAAACTGTGGTAAGTGTTATGGAGAAAAGAACAGGGGGCTATGAAGAGAATTATCTGGCTTATAAGAGACTTTCAGAACTCTTTGCTCAATTGGTGCTGAATAGAAAGGGATGGGCCTGAAGGGATGGCAGGGTCAAACCCCTCTCCTTTCAAATGAGGAACTGAGGCTTAGTGAGGCTTAGTGATCTTGTTTGGCTTGCCTAAAGTCACACAGCTTCTAGGGATTTTTTTTATTTTAAACAGAGTCTCGCTCTGTTGCCTGAGCTAGAGTTCAGTGGCATCAGTCTAGCTCACTGCAACCTCAAACTCCTGGGCTCAAGGAATCCTCTTGCCTCAGCCTCCCTAGTAGCTGGGACTACAAGCAAGTGCCACCATGCCCCACTAATTTTTTCTATTTTCATTTGTGAGAATGAATTTCTATTTTCAAGAGAGAGACCAGGACTTGCTCTAGCTCAGGCTGGTCTTGAACTCCTGAGCTCAAGTAATCCTCCTGCCCCGGCCTCCCAGAGTGATGGGATTGCAGGCATGAGCCACCACACCCAGCCAGCTTCTAGCAATTAATAATAGAATTCAATCGAATTCAGTTAATTGAATTCAGTTGGCTGACATCCAAGTCTGATTGTCTTTATGTTACATCATTCACCTTATTTTCCAAAAAATATTCTCGATAGTCATCAAGTGCCTACATGAGAACTTTATATGCATGTTTTAGTAACTCACCTAAATTTGATACCAATGAATCAGGCATATTAAATAATTGAAAGAAGGCCCAAATGACCATGACAGTAATAATGTCTAAAGACTTCAAATTATTTGCCAGGCAATTCTGTATTCCTGCAGCCTTTTTTCCCCACCCACATGCCCTTAGCCCTTCTAGAGGGGTATATTTGCTGCAGTGTTTTCCAGACATGCTGCTGCAGAGCAGAAGCACAGCAAGCTCATTAACCACCCTGCCTGGACCCCACGTGGCTGGAGATGCCGTCCCTGCCAGGAGGTTCTCTGTAGGAAGGCAGAAGGCTGACTTGTGCCAACAGTTCAGTTGGAGTCTGGTGGAAGTGGGCTGATCAGCAGCTGATGTTGAGAAGTGCTTGGATCAACACAACTAATAGTGGTTTTGGGGCAATACCAGGTGAGCAGACGGTGGAGTTTGAGGCCACAGAGAAGCAAGGACTTGCTCCACTTTAACACATCTATGCCACTTTGTGCTCACTTACGTTGGCAGTGTGCAGGGTAGTGCTACGTGGGTTCTGGGGCCTGGGATTGAATTCTGGCTCCCCCATCTCCAAGGTGGGTGACTATGGTAAGTCACTTAGCTTCTGTGGGTCTCAGTTTTCTCAGATGCCCAGGGGAAATACTGAGGGGACCTGTCTCCCAGGGCTGTTGTGAGGGTTAAATGAGTCCATCTGTGTGAATAGACTAGCACCCAGCACAGGTGAGGGCCAGTGACAAGAGCAAATCCGTACAAAATGCTTGCTCTGCCCCAGGCTCTGCCCTAAATTCCTGTATTAATATATTTAATCCTCACAAACCACCCCCCAACAACCACGTACCATTCTTATTTTACTGGATGAGGAGACTGAGGCACAGATAGGTTAACTTGCTTGTCCAGGTCACAGCTAATAAGTATCAGAGCTGGGATTTGAACCTAGATAGACTGGCTCCAGCACCAGCACCCATAAGCCTGACGCTAAACAGCCTCACAATAAGGATGAGCTATTATTACATTTTTATTTGTGTCTTTTTACATTTACTCTTCCTCCCTCTTCAACTGTCAATTGCTTCTGTTCAGGTAGCCTACGATGACCATATTATCCAAGCCAAAAATTTGAGATATATGTCCAGAGAAAGCATTTTGTGCCACAGAAGGTAATAGGTTTAGTGGAAAGAGGAAATTTTGAAGATGTCATTTAGATACTGCAAAGTTGAGATTTCTAAAACATTTGTGATAGCTTAAAGGGACAGAAGGATAAAATATTTGAAATCAATATTGTCCTGGAAAAGCCAGGATAGTAGATGAAGATATTATTTTCTTTGCCCTTTAAGTCCTTTTCCAAATAGACCCAGTACAAAACTGAGGGCCTGCATGCAGACAGCCCTCAATAAACACGAGCAAGGCAGACTCTTATGGGGACAGGACGCCGCCCGCCCCTCCTCCCATGCGGGAGTCAGGCCCCGCCCCCAGCATACCTGTTGGGAATTATCCATGCCGTTCATCTCACCATGAGAGCCTGGCTTTTCATTGCCCCTTCCTCCATGAACTTCACAGCAAACTCTTCCTCTTCATGATGTTTAAATGATTCTCAAGCTCCTGGCAACAAAGAACCCAAAGATAACTTTGAAAGGATTTTGATTCTTCAATGATTTTTCTTTAAAAATTGCTATAAACCAGGATTCTGGGCATAATCCTGAACTTTACTTGTAGTAGTTATCTGAGGGGGGGAGGTGGCATGGGACATTCTAGGACATTGTTAGGAATGGAGGGAGAAGAAACAGACATCATTGGTTGTCTACGGGGAGGAGAATTCCAGACTGGGAGACAAGATGAGAGGGAGATGGTGTAGTGTTTGTGCCTTTTGAATTTTGGCCTATGTGAATGTTACCCATTCTAAATAAACAGATAAGAAGCAAAGGCAGTGTTTGAGGCTGCTTCCCTCTTCTCCAGCGAGCTGGGGAGGTGGTGAGAGCCACCGTGTTGGCAGGATAGTCCTCACAGGTAGGTTGTGGGGAGAGGCAGCTGTGACAGAAAAAATCTGATGAACAGAAAAGTGAGCTAACGTCTCTTCAACATCTTTTCATTTGATTGCACTAGGAACAGAAAGCTGCTTATGGTTGAAGTGGAGCATTTATTTCTGCTTGGGATTACGTGTCGTATAGCAGTCACTCGTACTTCACTGTGCAAGTAACTTTTCATGATTTAAATCTAACATAAATGGAGTTACAGAAAAAGTAGCTGACCATGGGAAGGTTGACAATGCTGCCATTTGGGAGACTAGATATGCAATCAGGGGAACTTAGCATTTACTGTGTGCCAGGCACCGTGCTAAGTGCTTTGTAAACATTACCTAACTTAATCCTTACACCTACCCCAAGAGGTGGGAACCACCATCATCATTTTATAGAAGAGGAAATGGCGCTTTAGTGAGGTTAAGACATTTCATCCAAGGTGGCTCTGAGGGGAGCAGGCAGAGCACGTATTTGAATCCAGGTGTGACTAATTCCAGATTCTTGGTTCTTAACCACTAGGACACTTGAACAAAGGATTTTCTCCTGTAAAGCATTTAACAATAACTCTGCTAGCATGGTGGGCAGCTGTCTGGTGGCCTATGCTGGGAAAATATTTCATGCCATTAAATCTAGTCATTGCCTGTCTATTTCCCTTCCCTTCCCTTCCCTCCCCTCCTCTCCCCTCTGCCTGTCTTCTCCCCCAGCCCCCTGCAGGTGCAGGCCGCGTGAATGTGATCCTTACTCTGTGCAGCTGGCTGGGCAAGCCCTGCAGAGTGCTGGCCTCCTGCTCCTGCTCACCTGCAGCTTCGTGTCCTCCAGGTGCTTCTGACAGTCCTCTTGGTGCAAGGACCCTGCCTCCTCCCACTCCAGCAGCAGCCAGGCGATGTCCACTGCGTGTCTCAGCTGCCTGCTGGGTTTGTGGCTCTTGGCTCAGGGGCTCCGGTGGCACTGGGGCGGCCGAGGCAGGCCCAGCAGAAGTTGCAGCCACACTCTGTGATTCCTGGGTCTGTTGAAGGCAGATGCAGCAGGTGGCCTTCTCCATGAGGTGGGCCAGCAGAACAGCAGCAGCTGTGGCTTCGGAGGCCAGAAGAACAGGAGATTTGGGCTTCACCTCGGTCTCCACACCCTCATCATCATCATCTCCACGGAGCTGCAAGCGTTGGCTGTGGCCTCCCGGACCAGCTCCTGCAAGTAATTATAGGCTTTTGGCTTCAGTTTCCTTTCAGTTTCATAAGCAGAAGCCCGCTTCTCTCAGTGCTGCAACTTTCCCATTGTGCAGGCCTGCGGGGCCCTCTGCAACCCGGGAAGGAGACTGTTCCTCGAAGGACACCAGCGGAGCCTGGGCCACAGCCCAAGGAGTCTCCATGTGTCAGATCAGGACCTTTGAAAAGTGCTTTGCATTACTGCTGTGCTGGCCCGGAAAGCATGAACCCAGGATCGGTGTGGCGGCTGCCTCCCACAGGGATCCTACTGACCCCACAGCTCTGGCTGCTCCCAGGGCTGTTGGGAGGGGCTGGAAGTCTGGTTACCTAAGCATCAGGAAGGACTCTAAGAAGCTGGCAGGGCAACATTGTCTGAGTCACATTTCTGAAGAATTTGGGAGGAGAAGTGCTTTTCTCTCTTCATGGAAAGTTAGTCTCTCTCTCTCTTTCTCTTGTTGTGTTCCAGGATCTGCGAACATGGCAATGAGCAATACAGACAGATAAATATGCTTGTTTCTTTTAAAAAATTTATTTCTATTTTTTGTAGAAACAGGGTCTCACTATGTTGCCTAGGCTGGTCTCAAATTCCTGGCCTCAAGCAATCCTCCCACCTCCACTTCCCAAGTAGCTAGGACTACAGGCAAGAGCCACTATGTCCAGCTAATTTATTTTTTATGTTTTTTGTAGGGACAGTGGTCTCATGATGTTGCCCCTGTGGGTCTCAGACTCCTGGCCTCCTGGCCTGATCCTTCTGCCTTGGCCTCCCAAAGTGCTGGGATTTATAGGTGTGAGCTACTGTGCCCAGCCCAATGACTGTTTTTGTGGAATTTATATTTTAATGGCAGAGACTAGAAAATAATCAAAATAAATATAATAAGAAAGCTATGTATCACAAAAGCTGCCATAGAGAAAAATAAAGCAGGGGACTGGAGAGGGAATGGTGGGGTGGGTGTGCTATTCGAAGGGAGGCCTCACTGGCAGGTGACAGCTGAACCTGAGGGAGGTGAGAATCAGGGATGAGGAAGAGCTGGATGTCCTGGGTTTCTGATGGTGACAGATGAAGGACATAATTAAATTATCTGGATGTCTCAAGGCTTGGCCCTCCTGCCTCTGCTTTGACTTCTGCCCTTGTGTGGCTGGTGTGATGGGGGCAGGAGGGGTCCTGCTTTGAAGGAGGTTCTGGAGCCCTGGAGTAAAGGTCAAATCCTGGCTGTTCGGAGCTGACTTTGAAAGGGCTGCAGCACGAGTGAAAGTTCAAAAGAAGCATGTGACAGTTAATTTTATGTGTCAACTTGACTGGGCTAAGGAATGCCCAGACGGCTGGCCAAACATTCTGGGCATGTCTGTGAGGGTGTTTCCAGAAGAGATTAGCATTTGAGTCAGCAGACTGGGTAAAGATCTGCCCTCACCAACGTGGGTAGGCAGCATCCCATCTGTTGAGGGCGAAACTGGACAAAAAGGAGGAAGGGCAAATAGTCTCTCTCCCTGAGCTGGGACATCCATCTTATCCCACCCTTTCTCTCAGGCTGAGCCGTACTTCTGGGCAGCTGACCCTGAGGTCTTCACCCACCTCTTAACCAGGACCCCCCATCAGGTCTTCCATCTAGGTGAGGGTGTTGGACCATTTCCAGCTCTCAGACTAAATTACACCACCAGCTTTCCTGGCTGTCCAGCTTGCAGCTGGCAGATCATGGGACTTCTCTGCCTCCATAACTGCGTGAGCCAATTCCCACAATACATCTCCTTTCATGTGTGTATAGACAGATAGATAGATAGATCGATATCTTCCACTGGTGTTGTTTCTCGGAAGAACCCTGACTAATCCAAGGCAGTTGCCACATGGGTGGGAGAGCAGTTAGTTAGGACCACCCTTGCTGAGCCAGTTGGATCATTGTACCACTGCAGCTGTGCTTGAGAACCAAGTTGAGTGGCCCCTTACCCCTCCTCAGCACCCCTGAGCACTTACTCTGCCCAGGCACCTGCAAAGCCTTCTAGTACATACGACCTCTTGGCATACCCACAGCCTCTTCTTCAGGCTCAGCCACTTGCCTGAGACCAAACTTCCTGGGAATCATAGAGCCAGGATTCAAGCCCAGGTCAGCCTAAGTCCAAAGCTCAGGTTTCTACTGTGTCCACTAGATGACCTCTCATATCCAGTGAGGGACTCTGGAGAAATATGCCAGGTCCTGTCCTCTCCATGGGGTAAACATTCTCTTTGGAGGCAGAAGTCACTGAAATGTCTTATGCAGCATAGAGGACTGATGGAGTTGGTGTCCTCCTTTGCTCACTGCACTTATGTGTGTCTGAAGAGAAGCAGTGGCAGGAAGCTGCTGGACTCGTACCAGGCATTTAAGGGAAGAGCGCCTGCCCTCACTGTTGCCGTGGGCTACCCCGAAACATCTGGACTCACAATACTTAGCCACAAACTCCTCTAGTATATGCAGCCACTCAAGTGACATTTGGGAAGGTGTCATTGTTAGGACACATTCTCCTAACTACGTATTATACTTTAAGTCACGTGAGTGTCTGGTGCACCGCCCCCCCTGCCCCCCACCAAGGGTTCAGAGCCCTGGAGTTTGACCCCTTCCCCAGGTCGGACTGGGATATTGCAGAAGTCAGGGTTCAAGTGGACTCAGGCAGGAGGGGCCAGATGTGGTAGAGGAGAAGAGACACAGGCATTTCCTGACAGCCAAAAAACACCTGCTTTAAGGTAGAAGCAAGGGATACTCTGGTAACATTGATGAAAAGATGGCATTTTGTCAGATACTTAAAGAGCCCCGCAGAACATATTTGCATTTATGTTCTACATGGGTGCCTCTGGTGACTCACGGACTAGCCACAGAAACATGTGAGGTTTTCACACAGCAAATTCAGTTCCACATTTAAAAGAGCCTACGAATGAGCATCTTAACAATAGCAGCTGCAGTGATATATGTTTACTAAGTGAAAAACTTCCCAATTTTAATTTAAAAGGTTATTTTATAAATTAGGATAAGCAGACAAGGTGATCCACAAGGGAAAATTGTCTTTCCAAAATGGCTTGCAGAGCAAAAAGTGCGAAGGCCTCTACTGGGAAGAACAGTTTATATTTCCAAGGTCTCCTTGTTTGCGGACCTAGGAGGATACTCTAAGGCTTGTTTTCAGCTGTTTCTGAATGGGAGGCTAACTCCACCATCTTGCTGACTGCAGGGACGAGAGAAACGCTGTTGTCAGGTCTGCAGGTTGTCTGGAGGGACTCACTGTCCCTTAGTGAAGGGAGAGACCACCACCCTTGAGTCATAAGCATCCTCATTCTTTCCTTTCTTTTCTTTTTGACACAGTGTCTTACTCTGTTGCCCTGGGTAGAGTGTAGTGGGATCATCATAACTCACTGCAACCTCAAACTCCTGGGCTCAAGCGATCCTCCTGCGTCAGCTTCCTGAGTAGCTGGGACTACAGGTACACATCACCACACCCAGCTAATTGTTTTATATTTTTGGTAGAGACAAGGGTCTCGCTCTTGCTCAGGCTGGTCTCAAACTCCTGACCTCAAGCAATCTTCATGCCTCGGCCTCCCAGAGTGATAGGATTACAGGCGTGAGCCACCACACCTGGCCCTCATTCCTTCTTTTAACGAAGATATATTTATATACACATAGGAAAAAATACCCAGGGTAAACATACCAGATGTGGATGGTTAACTCTGGGTGATTTTTATTTATTTTTTTAATGCTCAAATGTATTTTTCAAAATTTCCACAAAGAACACATATTCCTTCTATAAGGAGGAAAAAAACAATTATAAAGACTTCTTTCAAAGGAAAAGAACAAACATTTATATAACGCTCTGGTTTATAAAGTTCTTTTCACTTACATTCTAATTTAATCCTCTCCACTGTGCTCTCTGATGATGATTTCGATTTACGCCGCAGAAAATAAACCCCAGGAGCTTTAGAAATTTCTCAAGGACATACAAGTCCAAGTATCCCGGCTGGAAGTAGAACTCAGTCTTCTTGCTGTGGATTTCATCTTCCCTGAGGATCACTGAACTCTCAGGGTGGGCAGATGGAGGTCGTGGAAGGAAATCAGAGGGCAGGTGGGAGGGTAGCAAGCAGGGGAACTGCCGACCTCGGGGAGGCGGGGTCTGGCAGCTGCTGTTTAGATAGCGGGGATCATGGTGCTTCTGGTTTCATTTGGTGGCCCCGGAAATGACTTCCAGGCTGAGTAGAAAGCATGCCCTCAGGAGATTGGTCCTCTTGGGTCCTGGCAGCTGGGTTTTGCTCAGCCTGATTCCTCCCTCTAGTGGAGGACAATTGGGAACTGCTCCCCCAGACCCTGCAGGGACCCATGCATTCCTCCTTTCCTGGAGCCAAGGCAGGGCCTTCGTCCTTGTGAGTTGGACCAAACGAGAGGCACGTGGTCAGGAGTTGGCCAGCCTGCTCACATCAAAAGATCTGGGGGCTTCCCCAGGAACCAGGAGGTACCTTCCTGCTGTTGTGGGGGCTTCCAGACTGAGGCAGGCCTATGAACTAAATGTGTGGGGATTAGGGGAGGGAACTGGGAGATGAAGGCAGGGCAGTGGATGTCAGAGGGAGGCTCTCTTTCAGAGGTATGTCATGATGCACTGGACGGTCCCTCTATCTTTAGTTGCTTAGACATGAAAAGGACTAGAAAGAGGGAGAAGCTGAAGTGGACCTTTGACTAGAACCACCTGAGGATGTTTAGGGGCAGACACAGCCAGCATTCCCCATTCTCTGGGTTTGGCCTTGCTGAGGTGGGGCTGATCTGTCCTGCTCATGGATGTGCACCAACTAGAAGAATTCCAGAATCTAGTTGATTGGGAAGGAAGATGAGAAGGTGTATTTTTTCTAGAGTTAAAAGAAGTGATGGGTTAGAGCCAGTGTCTACAGCTCGTGAGAGGCCAGTTGTTAAATTTTCAAAGATCATATGAATCTTGTTGGTAACTGGAAACTGGTCATAATGGGGGTGTTTACACCATGGAAATTGGCAAACACTACAAATCAGGGCTTCCTCCTGCCAGAGAGCTGGTTGTTAATCATTTACCCACATACCCCTGGGTGAGCAGCTCCATTTATCTCATGGTTTGGGGTTCATTGTGAATTTTTGTGGGGGATGGTGACAACAATATCTGGCTTTAGCCACCTCTCTGTGATGTCATGATAGGAATCACCTAGCAAGTGCTGAATAAATATTTTGCTCTGGAATGTATTATGAGATGACATATAGGTCACTCTTGCCTGTGGCTTTCTGTTTTCCTTCCTTGTACCTAAGTCACAGAGGACAGGCCTGGCTATAATGGGATCTCCTGTGTCCTCTATTCCTAGGCTCTCTAGACCATGCAGCAGCT
This sequence comes from Eulemur rufifrons, assembly GCF_041146395.1. NCBI lineage: Eukaryota > Metazoa > Chordata > Mammalia > Primates > Lemuridae > Eulemur > Eulemur rufifrons. The sequence continues at coordinate 93,356,932 of NC_090984.1, forward strand.
AGAACAATGCCCAGGACAAAGTAAATGCTCCAGAAATAGTTGTTCAAGGAGGCTGAGGGAACCAATATCACCTATTAGAATTTTATAATTTTCCTGACTGTTGTCACCAGAGGGCACTACAGGACTAATGATGCGTCGGTTCCAGCGTCTGGAACTCTCAAGAGAAATAAAAACTCTCTCTTTAAGATAAATAAAAACTTACCTAGTGGGTACAATGCACACTATTCTAGTGACCGGCACACCAAAAGCCCTGACTTCAGCATTATACAATGTATCCACGTAACAAAAACATTTGTACCCCCTTAATAAAAAAAAAAACCAACCAAAAAACAAAATTAAGAGCCTTAACAATAACAAAAAAATTAATTTGAATGAATTAGGAAGGGGCCAAACTGAATTGGTGATTTTTAGGTAAAGCATCAATTAAAAACAATTGCAGCACTCAAATGATAATAGCAAACATTCCTGTATCACTTTACAGTTTACAAAGAACACTTGGCCTACGTGGTCTTGTTTAGTTCTTTCGACAACCCTGTGCAGGTGTAAGCATCACAGTGTAGTAGGTACACGTGTCAGCTCCGGATTCAGAGTGTCTGGGTTTCAAATCCTGGTTCCATCACTTACTGACTCTCTGACTTTGGACAGGTCACAAAACCTGCCTGTGCATTGGGGATAGTATTAATACTAGTATTTGACCTCAGGGCTTGGTGTGAAATGAAAAGAGAGGACACATACAAAGCACTTAATACATTGCTTTGCTTGTAATAAGCACTCAGTAGATATTAGCTCTTACTTATTATTGTTGCAACACCAGATACCTGATCTGAAAGTGAAAGAAATGTTCAAGGTCATACATCTAGTAAGGGCAAAGCCAGGTCAGAATTTCCACTCTTCCAACCCAGGGTCTCTGTCTCTGGCCACCACCTGCCCTCCAGCTGTTACTGCTGACAAACTTTCCAGCTGTGCTAATAATGCCTGTCATTCCTGCCTGAGTGCTTGAAGACCACTTTAAAAAAAAAAATGCCCTCTTGAAATCCTATGTATGCTATGAATTTGCTTAGTAGCTCATTTTCCTTAAAGAGCCCACAGTTAACTTCAGCCAAAGTTTATCCAGGCCTCATGATCTGAATCTGAGTGCTCAAAATCTAGTAGGTTTACTATCCTGTGAAATTTAAGCCTGGTGTCATGAACTCAAATGACTTCAGGGCCAGCAGGTGTAGCAGGAGAGTAGTGGAGATTCTGGCTGTCTGAAGCAAAAAGTCCATGTATAAGACTGGTATTGTCAGATTTTTCAAGAGAAGCAAGAACTCTAGACTTTTTTTTATGTGAAATATCTCAATTGATAAAACTTGTCAGCCAATTTTAAGTTTTATAAAAACAATCACGGGGACCAAATAAAACATGTTTGTAGGACACATCTACTCTGTGGTACTGGTTAGTGATCACTGGCTAAGCCTTAAGGTGGGGTGCGGTAGGGTGGGGCAAAGTACTTGTGGCTCATGGTTTGTGTTCCCAGGGGCAGCAGGAGTAATCCCACTCCAGTTTGGAGATCCTTGTCTAAAGCCAGTACGTTTTGCCCAATTGATCATGTTCTCCCTTTGGCTGAGCTAAATAGCAGTCTTTGCTCTTTCTGTAAAGAATCAATTCCTCATCTAAGCGGGGTTGGAAGCTTCTGGATGTAGAATTAAAATGACTGAAATCTACCTGCCATCCTGTGGAGTAACTTCAGGCAAGTTTCAGACCCTTTCCACCTTCCCCCCCAACACCCCCAATGCAGTTGGGTCTCTATACTTTTAAGATCAGAAATGACTGCTAGGCCGGGCGCGGTGGCTCACGCCTGTAATCCTAGCACTCTGGGAGGCCGAGGCGGGTGGATTGCTCAAGGTCAGGAGTTCGAGACCAGCCTGAGCGAGACCCCGTCTCTACTAAAAATAGAAAGACATTATATGGACAACTAAAAATCTATATAGAAAAAAAATTAGCCGGGCATAGTGGCGCATGCCTGTAGTCCCAGCTACTTGGGAGGCTGAGGCAGTAGGATCGCTTAAGCCCAGGAGTCTGAGGTTGCTGTGAGCTAAGCTGACGCCACGGCACTCACTCTAGCCTGGGCAACAAAGTGAGACTCTGTCTCAACAAAAAAAAAAAAAAAAAAAAAAAAAAGAAATGACTGCTGTTTTCCCCTTTATGTAGAAACTTGCTTAGAGAAGGAGCCTCCTTATTGGCCTACATTAGATCTTCCCCACCCCCAAATTTTGAATTATTATCTTCCTTGCTTGCTTATTCTTTAACACTGAAGAATCTTCGGTGTGACAGTGAGTCAAGGCAGATATAAGAAGTATGTCATTTTGGGTCCTCTGAGAAACAGATGCGAAGATGGATTTAGGTGTGCAATAAATGCACTGGGGAGAACGCCTATGAAGGATAAAGGGTCAGGGAGCGGGGTTGGGTGAGGAGAGCCGTCAGGCAACAGTGCAGGCCTGACACTTGCCAAAGGAGAGAGGAAAAGAAAGAGGGCTGGGTAGGAAGAACCTCAGACTGCAGCATAGCTCCAAGCAGGTCTTGGCCAGGCTGATGGGAAGCCCAAGAGCAGTGGAGTTGCCCCTGGGCAGAACCGGCCTGCCTGCAGTACACCTGCCGTGCCCAGGGAGGGTGAGGCCCCAGTGTGAAGCTGCAGGGATGCCAAAGGAGCCACAGCTGGAGGCTGTCAGCCTGCTACTCCTGGCAGCAGGTTCTCTCTCAAAGGGGCATCTGAGTAGCGCTCTCTCATCACCACCACAATCAGCAGGAATATTTGCATGATTCCGTAAGTGTGTGGTTTGACTTATTTTTCACACAGTAAGAGGGAGCAGAGTGTGGGGGTTCAAAGTTAGTACTGGCTTTGTGGTTCCGTTGCTGTGCTGGCTGTAACCTTAGACAAGGAGCTAAGTTTCCTTACCTGTTCAAGGAAAACAATGAAAGTATCTCTTTCATGGAATTACTCTGAGAATTTTGATAGAAGGTATGTAAGGTGCTTAGCACGGTGCCAGGGACCTAGCAAGTGCTTAATATATATTTTTACTTTGGAGTGTATTATGAGACGAAATATAGGCTGTCTATCCAACAATGTTCACTTTGATTTTAGAGGTCTTGTCTTTTGAAATGATATTGTTAAGGTGAGTCTGATCAGCAGGCCAAGTGAGAATGTGTATATGGACAGTGGCCACCAGCAGTACACTCCTGCCAACCCTGTGAGGCAGGTTCTGTTATTATGTGCATCTTATAGATGAGCAAAATGAGGCCCAGAAAGGTCTTGGTGATTTGGTGGAGCAGGTGACTCAGAAATGACAATCAGAGCATAGCATTGTATCTCCTTAGTTAACAATGGGCAGGTGACCCAATCAGAACCAAGGGATGTAATGAGACTGGCCAAGGTAGCTGTGAAGATGTTGAGCCCCTTTACTAATGAGCTTGGAGCAGGGAGAATGCGAGGCTGGTGATGCTGAAGCTGTCTTAACTCCAGATAGGTAAGCCTCTCTGAGAATGAGGCAGAAGCAGAAATATTTGGCTGGCTAACTCAATACCCATTCAAACCCTTTCTCCTGTAACTGTTCTTGAGGAGATTGCTAATTGTGCCCAGATACTACTCTCTCTCTTCATATTAGTGACAGAACTCCTCAAGTTTTAGCTGGGCACATGGTTATCCAAGTACTACATTTCCCAGGCTCCCTTGCAGCTAGTTGTGATCTTGTGACTAAGTTCTGGCCAATAGGATGTGAGCAGAAGAGAAGTGATGAATGCAACTTCTGCATCACATCCTTAAAAGGGAGTTTCTTGCCCTTCTCTTCTGCTTTCTCCCCTCTTGGCCAGGACATGACAACAATGGAGCAATTGATCAGGCCCTGCAATGAAGTGGCAGAACCATCTCACAATCTGGGTATGGCTTATTCTTTGACTGTTACGTGAGGCAAAACCAAACCAAACCAAACTAAACAAACAAAAACTGCTGTCTTGACTCTAGGAACCAGAAAAACCTAAAAAATACTTTCCTCACCTTCTAATGTGGTCTTCTAATGCTAAGGTGGCCATGTGGCACTGATGTAAGCAATCAGTTGGAAGCAGAGGTCAGCTGGGGGTTTGGGGGATGAATTGCTTTTCCAGATAAAAGAATCAGAGACAGCTGGCCTCTTGTTTCTGCCTTGAATGCCTGGAGCTGGAGCAGTCCTCCTGTGACCCTGAAGACAGTGGAGCAGAAAGGAAGAAAGGCTGGGTTCTTGATGACATTACTGAGAAGCTACATAGTAATGTCATCAGTGCCTACTTTGGGCTACTTGTTACATAAGAAAAATAAACCTTTCTCTGGACTTCTCATGTGAAAAAAACAAATCACACTTTGTTGAAGCCTCCATTAGCAGAGTTTCATGTTATTATAGCCCAGACTCCAGAACATCAATGGAACTTAGTGTTGTGACATACAGCCCAGATGTTGATGATGTCATCTGGCCTCCCGAATGCATCTGTGCCTGAAATAACCCACACCCCTGGTGAGTCATTCAGTTATTAGAGGTGGTAAGTTCTTTCTGCTTAAGCAGTTTAGGTTGGGTTTTCTGTTGCCTGAAAGGGAAGGTCTCCTGATACAACTATTAACAAATAGCCAAGTTCACCTTCTCTCAGTCCCTCCCCAAAATTTTAGGGTGCAAAAAATGAGTAAAAATCAAAGCAAGGAAGGAAGAAAGAAAGAAGGAAAAGATAAGAAACAAGAACAAATCTTGAGCTAAATGAAAAGGCTAGCATGCTTTTACGGTTCCTTGTTCACAAACCTGGGTCCTAGTTTCCCTTGCCCAGGTTGCTTCTTTCTGACTTGTGTGGCCTGCCCTGGCTGCCATTTGAGCATACTGATCACAGTGAGTGGTATGACTCAGTGTGACTCAGTTTCCCATTCCATGCAATCCAGCACCACATTTCTAGGGCCTTTCATCCTCCTCTGCTCTCTTCCTTAGATGTGGCACAGCCCATGCTAATTCACCCATGTCCTGAACCAATCTGGTTGTTCTGCCAGGTTACTCTTAAGTCCATGGGCCATAACCCGCTTGTATTTACTGATCTCCAGGGTTTTCATTACTTCTGAGAACGGACCGTTTAGTTCAATCTTGGTGCAGACCAGCATTAATAGGCAATTGCCACAGGGAGATAATACAAGAAGAAAAATGGCTAAAAATATACAGTGAATCACAGAAAATTACATCTTTTAAAACCTACAGTGTATTCCTATTGCCATAGCAACCCCTGGCTAGTAAAGACAGAGAAGATTTATCGCAGGCTTTCCCCAGCACTCAATTCTGCTGGAAGCACCTCCGGCCTGCGGTGAGTCCCAGCGCAGAGAGCGGTGGGGACATCACAAGCCCAGAATGTTCTCTCCTCCATCCTTCTTAGTGGTGTTTCTGTGGGCAAGGAGACCCGAGTTCCTTCCATCCAACCCAGATCATCTCCCAGCCCTTTTCTGAGCTGACGGTGACTGTTTCTAACCTCCGACAAAGTACCCTGTGTTCTGCTGACATGACATGAATGCCAACAGCAGCAGTGCGCTGACTTTCTGGAGGGGGCAGGGGACAGGGGGACGTGAGCAGGCTGTAGGTGCCAGACTGGTCTGAACAAATGAGGAGAGGAGACAAGTTCTTCTTCCTTTTCCGTTTCCTCTCCACCTCCCTCTCACCTGTCCTCCCTTCTCTGACTCTTCCCTCTCCCCTGCCACCTCCTCGGTAAGTCCACTGTGAAATGGACTGGCCACACGTCAGGACCAGGAGAAGTGAGAGGGAGACATGCCTGAACTTGCGAAATGAGTCTGGTATCTAGGGAGACAATAAAATGTATGTAAACAAACATTTTGTTATTCTGTTGGAACTCTAAAATTCATTGGTTTATAGTGTATATTTTGTCATGATGTTAAAAATAAAATTCCTAAATGCTATTTAAAATTTCATAATTTGGAAAAATAATCTGGACCAGAGATTTGGAGCATCTGCTCTCAAAAATAGCCCTAGCTGGGCATAGTGGCACACGCTGTAGTGCCAGCTACTCAGGAAGCTAAGGTGGGAGGATCACTTGAGCCCAGGAGTTTGAGGCTGCAGTATGTCATGATCACACCTGTGAATAGTCACTGCAGTCCAGCCTGGTCAACATAGCAAGACTCCATCTCGTAAAAAAAAAAAAAAAAAAAAAAAAAAAAAAAAAAAAAATCACTGCCTGGACAAAGGACAAAGGAGACAGCTAGGAGCTCCCACTGGCCAACTTTGGGACAATCTGAACTTCAAAAACAGAAAATAGTAGTAGTGGTTTATAAACCATTAAATACAATAAGAAAACATAAATACATACTGATATAAACAAATAAACAAATGGAGAAAGAGAAAAAGCCCTTCCTTACAGTAAAATTCCAACTAATAAATGTAGAAGAAATGGAATTAGAAAGCCATCATTTAGCAACCTTCATAGTTATAACTGATTCAGACAAAAATTGTCAATACATGTTAAAAGCAGTGGGTAAGGCCAGGCACGGTGGCTCAGGCCTGTAATCCTAGCACTTTGGGAGGCTGAGGCAGGAGGATTGCTTGAGCCCCGGAGTTGGAGACCAGCCTGGGCAACATAGTAAGACCCCATCTCTAATAAAAATAAAATAAAATAATTAGCTGGCATGGTGGTACGCACCTGTAGTCTCAGCTACTCAGGAAGCTGAAGCAAGAGGATTCCTTGATTCCAGGAGTTAGAGGCTGATTGTACCATCCCACTCCAGCCTGGGTGACAGAGGGAAACTCCGTTTCAGGAAAAAAAAAAAAAAAAAGTAGTGGGTAGAAGTTTGATGAGAAACAGTATATTTACACAACCTCAAAGGATATCTTCACAAAATACTTATTAATTTCAAAAAGAAAAGTAGTAACTGGATAGTGGAGAGGCTTCACAGACCCACCTGAACAAGTGATCAGAGCTGACATTACGAGGATAGATGGGACAGATGGATATCACTCATCTCCTGACGTGTGCCCCAAGGAAGGACACACTGTCACCTCTGTGATATTCCTGCCAAAACTGCATAACCTGAATCTAATTGTGAGGCGTCAGACAAACTCAAGGAGGGACAGTTGATTAAATAAATGGCTTATATTCTTCAAAAACGTCAATGTCATCAAAGACAGAGTCTGAAGAACTATTATAATTGAAGGACCCTAAAGAGATGTGTCAATGTATGAGTTTGGATTGGATTTAGGATAAAAATTTTTTTTCTGTTTAGCCACAAAGAATATTATTAGGAAAACTGGTGAAATTTTACACCCAAAAATGTATAGTTTAGATACTACTAGTGTGTCAGCAGTAACTTCCTGATTTTGATAATGTATTGGGGTTATGAAAGAGAATGTCCTCTTTTTTTTTTTTTTTTTTGGAAATACACACTCAAATATTTAGGGTTAAAAGGGATCTTATCTGCAACTTACTGTTAAATGGTTCAGAAAAAAAAGTATATAGAGAAGAGGAAATGAGAAGCAAATGGGGTGAAGGGCATACAGGAATTCTCTGTCCTTTTTGTATTTTTCTGTAAAAAGTACTTTGTGCTTTTCTATAAGTCTGGTTCCCCATCTGCAGACTCAAAGTCCTTTTCAGTGACTTTCCTTTCCACTCTTTTCTTTCCCTCACTCTGATGCCTTTGTTTTTAGGTCCTCACAGCTCCCTTCACACAGCAGGAGAATGTTGCCTCACGGGAGAGTGTGAGGAAGGGGCGTGTGTGTGTGTGTGTGTGTGTGTGTGTGTGTGTGCATGCATGTAAGATGCAACTACTCCCTCAGGGGTCACAAGAGGCCAAACGTAAAGTTGGGATAATGTCAGTTGTTACAGTGATGAGACCAGTGAGCACAGTCAAAGGCCCCGTGGCGACTCCTTGCAGGTTTCTGAGAGAAGGAAGGGTGTGTTCACAGCAGGCTGCACTGACCCAGCTCAGAGAGCGGAGCGTGAGCCCAGATGTGGGAAACAGGACTGAGTTCATGTTCTTCTCTCTCTCTCTCTCTCTCTCTCTCTCTCACACACACACACACACCCCTCTTTCTTCCTAGGCTCTTTTTGACTACTCTGGTACCTGGTGAAGGGGCCCTTTCTATCAAGGATAGACTGTCTCCACAGCGGGGGGTGCTTTCTTCCTCTGGGGCTACAGAATGAAGTTCAATACGTAGAACCTGTTAACTCGAGGTTCTGACGACAGTGGCAAGGTGGGGTGGGGGGAACAGTGTGAGACCCAGCGCCCTCTGCGCCTACGTATGGCCAGGCCCGTCTGAGAACCGAGTACACAAGTCTCAGAGCCTACAAAATGGCCATGCCGTGAAAAGATTTTGAAGGAAGGTTTGCCACATGCTACATTAAAATTCACTCCCCTACTTTCTCTAATAGCCGTTCACTTTAATTCACTCATCTCAATATCATGAGCTGCAGTGAAGCAGAAAGTGGTTCTGCTATTTATAAATGATTCCAATGGAATGAAATAACGTTTTGATTCCTTCCCAGGGGTCTAGGAACAAGAACAAGAGAAGACTAAGGGATGGGCAAGGTAGAGCCCGCTCCCCGTTGGAAGTGGGCATCTGTTGACTCCCAGCTTTCAGAACACTGGCTTGTACTTGGAGGGAGGCCTAGAGAAGGTAAAAGATGGAGTCATTTTCAGTTCTGTAAAGATATTTGTCTCAATTCACCAACGCGAACCAGACATGAGTTATACAAATCAAATAGGCACAGGGTTTCAGGCTAGGCTGTGAAGAAGAAAATTTAAATATTTAAGAGCCGGTCAGCCCTTATCTGATTAGTTTAGAGAGGAAATAAAGACACCAAGTCCAAGCCCTTTTAAAAGCCACGGTCTGTACATTCCTGTACATTCCACGGATGGGCCTAAGGTTGTATATAGATTATAGCGGATCCAACTTCCTGCCCAGCTTGCAGCTCCTTTGCCCACATACGACCGCCCAAATGGCTTTGCTTTGGAGCTAACTACGCATAAAATAACAGCATCTTTTAGCCATCAAGTGGGAATCAGGAAATGAATGACTAAATATTAAATTTAGGCCATACTCAGTGCTTGGAGAACCCTGTAGGAAACTATAAATCTGGTTCTAAGATAGGAGTGCATATGATCGAGAAACTCCCTGCACCTTCACAATAACTGGGATGGGGATAGCCGGGATCCCTCCACCTGGGCTGATTCACTCAGATCACTGGCGCCCAACGACGTGGGACAGATTTTAGTTTTTTCAAGGTCCCCATATGGAAAAGATACCATTAACTCTTAAATGGAAGATGCACCATTTTCATGGGGCAGCCCAAACCTTCTCTTCTTTTGCCAGTCTGAGGAGGCACATTAGCACTTTCAGAGCCACCATTTGTCAGAAATGTTTTAGCAGAAGTGTTCTCACAAAGACCTCAAGAGTCATTTAACATAGAGTTGGGAAAGCATTACTGAGTTTAAGGAGTGGGAAGCCTGAAAAAAGAGAAGCAGGTAGGTGCCTCCCTGGAGCCCAGGGCCAGGGGAAGCTCCACGGCAGAGGAAGGGGTTGGGTGAGATGTCGAAGTCCCAGAGGCTTTCTCCAGCACTGTGGGTGGTGGCTGTGGGTTGGAATGGGTGTTACGGTTGTCTCCTGGGTGGTGATTTCTGCCAGGGATTCTATTTTCCACATGCCACCTTGGTAATGGTCTTTTGGTGTATTGCTCAGAATTGGGGCAAAATTGTTGACTATAAATGGGTTTAAATCACTCTTCTAGCTGGTTGAGTCCGCACTTGGAACTTAGAATTTTGTGACACCATAGTGTTCTATGTATCTTTATAATAGAAGAACCCCATATTCCTTTTGTCCTTATATTTACTGTAGTAGGTTAAAGATGTCTTCAAATTCTTTGCCTCTCCTCCTATCCAGAGGTGTGGTCTATTTTCTCTTTCTTTGAATCCAGACTGACCCTGACATTGGCTTCAACAAACATAGTGCTTTGGAAATAATACTCTGTAACTTCTAAGGCTGGGCCCTAAGACATCAGTAGCTTCCAATTTTGTGCTACTTGGTAGCAGTTGCCATATAAGAAGTCTGGTTACCCTGAGACTTCTGTGTGATGAGGAAGCCTACACTATCCACAGAGAGAGGCCATGTGGAGAAGTGCTGAGATGCAGGACATATAAGTGAAGCCATTTATTTTTATTTATTTATTTTTATTTCAGAATATTATAGGGGTATGAATGTTTTGGTTACCTGAATTGCTTTTGCACAGTTCTAGCCAAAGTTATGTGTGTCCATCACCCAGATAGTGTGCATTGTACCCATTAGGTGTGAATTTACCCATCCTCTCCTTTTCCCTCCAGCCTGCTTGATTTCCATTGAGTTTTACTTCCATATGTGCATGAATGTTGATCTATTAGTTCCAATTTAATAGTGAGTATATGTGGTGTTTGTTTTTCCATTCTTGTGGTACTTCACTTAGAAAAATCGTCTCCAGTTCCATCCATGTTGTTATAAAAGGTAGTGGTTCACAATTTTTTTAATGGCTGAGTAGCACTCCATGGTATACATATATCATATTTTATTAATCCACTCATGTATTGATGGGCCCTTGGGTTGATTCCACATCTTTGTGATTGTGAATTGTGCTACAATAAACATTCGAGTGCAAGTGTCTTTTTGATAAAATGACTTTTTTTCCTTTGGGTAAATACCCAATAGTGGGATTGCTGGATCAAATGGTAGGTCTGCTTTTAGTTCTTTGAGGTATCTCCATACCACTTTCCATAGAGGTTATACTAGTTTGCAGTCACACCAACAGTGTGTAAGTGTTTCTTTCTCTCTGCATCCATGGCAGCATCTGTTGTTTTGGGCTTTTTGTACCTTCCTGTTCAACCACCACGTGAATGAAACCAAGTGAATGACCTCAGCCAATGGCACGTGGAACAGAATAACCGGCCAACAGAGCTTTGTCCAAATTGCTGACCCTGAAATCATAAGGAAATAAGATGGTTGATTTAAACCAGTAAGTTTTGGGCCGGATGTGGTGGCTCATGCCTGTAATCCTAGTACTCTGGGAGACTGAGGCAGGAGGATCGCTTGAGATCAGGAGTTCGAGACCAGCCAGAGCAAGAGCAAGACTCCATGTCTACTAAAAATAGAAAGAAATTAGCTGGACAACTAAAAATAGAAAAAAATAGCCAGGCATGGTGGTGCATGCCTGTAATCTGAGCTACTTGGGAGGCTGAGGCAGGAGGATTGCTTGAGCCCAGGAGTTTGAGGTTGTTGTGAGCTAGGCTGACGTCACAGCACTCTAGGCTGGGCAACAGAGCAAGACTCTGTCTCAAAAAAAAAATCCAAAAAACAAAACAGTAAGTTTTGGGGTGATTTGTTGCCTGGGAATAGATAACTAAAACATGCACAATCAAAGCTAATGGAATTAGTGACCCTCCCATCCCCACTACATAAAACAAGAGGACCTATATGGATAAAGCTTTTTGTCATTCAAATAGCAAAAACTCTATGAAGCTGGGAGCAGAGCCCAGAAAAACTTCTAAATTCCAGGTATGGTCTACACGATGTCTTAGAAATGTTTTTCTAAAAGCAGCTTTTGGCCGGGTGCGGTGGCTCACACCTGTAATCCTAGCACTCTGGGAGGCTGAGGCAGGTGGATCGTTCGAGCTCAGGAGTTCGAGACCAGCCTGAGCAAGAGCGAGACCCCCCGTCTCTACGAAAAACATAGAGAGAAATTAGCTGGACAACTAAAAATATATATAGAAAAAATTAGCTGGGCATGGTGGCGCATGCCTGTAGTCCCAGGTACTCGGGAGGCTGAGGCAGAAGGATCACTTGAGCCCAGGAGTTTGAGGTTGCTGTGAGCTAGGCTGATGCCATGGCACTCACTCTAGCCCGGGCAACAGAGTGAGACTCTGTCTCAAAAATAAAAAAATAAATAAATAAATAAATAAAATAAAAGCAGCTCTTTTCTGTCACACTCCCTTTTCTGTACTGTACCCCATCTTTCCTACCCTGTTTGGTTTCCTGACTGAAACCACCCTTTATAAAATTAATAAAGGTCCACAAGGTGGGAACTGAGGTAGGGGTCTGAACTCTGCCAACGTATGGGCATAGTTAAAATACATATACAACCAGCAATTGTCCCCCAGTTTGCTTTCCTATAATTGCTACTCAGGAGTCATATAGCTGATGGTCATAAAGATTCTTAACTTTCTTAATTACTCCCATTGGTAACATCACCCTTGTGAAACTAAGACTAGTTTTTGAGATATCTCCCAGGCCCTGCATTCCAGTAGATTGAGTGACCCACTGAGACCAGTGGCCCATACCAAGGAATTGACTCAAGTGGCCTTGCAACCCCCACTGAGGAAATGACTCAGCACGATAAGACAATTTCTTCACCACTAAGGTTCCGCCCCGAACCCAGCCAATCAGCAGAGCCAACTGCCTAGCCGTTGGCCTACCAGCTTTACAAACCCTTTCTCCCAAATTCTCCAGGCGATGGATTTGAGAAATTTCTCCCATCGCCTCGCATGGCTCCTGTGATATTAAACTCTTTCTCTGCTGTAACCCCTGCTGTCTCAGTGTATTGGCTTCCTCCTGAGCGGCAGGCAATGAATCTGGTAAGGCTGTAACACTACTGTAAGCTCATTCATCTATTTTACTTGTAAAAGACTCCGCAGAATACTATAATTGTAACATGTGTAAACAATCTAGCCACCCAACCATAGAAGACTGGGTAAATAATTTATGGTACATCCACTCAATGGAAAAACAATGTGAATTTATTAAAATTAATGCCATGGAAGGGTATCTATGGGCACTGAGAGGTATTTCTAATATACATTATGAAACAGTGTGATCCCACTTAAAAATCCTACATATAGTATACGTATATGCCTAGAAAATGATATGAGGGTTTGCAATGAGGTAGGGTAGGATATGGGAGCTCTGTACACTCTTATTTAGGTTTCCTGAAATAAGCATGAATAAAGCCTTTGAAATATGACAAAACCGTGAGATAAGTGTTATTCTGGAGGTGGAAGTAGCAATGGGGTAGAGGAAGTCAGGCCCCGGAGGGAAGTGGAGTTAGGCTGAAATGTTGTGACTTAGATCAAAATACCTGTGGTTTCTTGAGACTCCCACTCTGTATTTGCCCTCCTGTGCACAGAACCTGCTTCAGGCAGCCAACAACATGACCTCTATTACCTGCAGCTGAAGACCAGGGCTCATGTAGATTCTTAAGTGGAATAGGAATCAGAGTCAGAATTGTGGTTATTAAGTGGGCGGCCTTGTCAGAACTTTACCATCAAGTAGTAGTATGTTTATTAAGCACTCTCTTGCTTCAGTGAGTCAGGAAATAGGGTTCTGGTTCCCTTTATCGTTCTCAGTTGTGTTTCTCAGCCAGCGCAGGGCTCCCTTCTCAACGTGGTCCAGGCTTTCATCCCCCTGAGCCATATTACTGGGCTGAGCATTCCAGGGATGGAAAGTGTTGATGCAACCACAGGGCACCAAGCAAATGTCTGGTCGCTCTTTGGGACTTTATGTCTGGCTCTCTCTCTCTTCTTTTTCCTACATCCTACCGGAAAATACAACAGTAAAATCTGTGTACAGTAGGTAGAAGGGCCACCAACAGGCACATGGCCCAAGGCAGGCCACTGAGACTCAACTCTGGCACTTTTGCTGGAACTACGAGAGAAGCGTGGACCATTTCTATTTGGGTCACTAACCTGGTAGGTTGCAAGCTGAGAGCTGCTCGTGGCCGTTCTTGCCTCAGAATGCAGACGGCACAAAGGAGAGCAGAGCCGAGAGAAGGAGAGAATCAGATGTTTTATTATCCTCTTTTGGGAACCTGGCTCCAACTACTCCAGATTTACTCCTGGATTTTTTAGTTGTATGAGCTAATAAACCCCCTCCCCCCTTTTTTTCCCTCCTAAAAGAGAGTTTGAGTTGGATTTCTCTCACAGAAAAAGTGGGAGAAGGTGGGACTTGAGTGAGGCCTATAAGATTGGGTTTGACTTTTGCTCTTTAAGTACTTTATAGCTTTTGAAGGAAATTTACAGATATTCACATTCAAGCCCCCCACATAACCTTATGAAGACAGCAGAGCCTCTATCATTATTTCCATCTCGCAGAAGAGGAAACTGAGGCTCAGAGAAGTTAGGAGATGTGCAGAAGTACAGGCCGGCATCAGCAGAGCTGGGCACAAATCAGGCTCTTTCCCCTGCATGCAGAAGCTGCTGAGGATGAGTCAGATTTGGGTGGCCAGAAAGGCAGGGTCGGGTTTGGGAGAACATATGCCTCAGTGACAGTGACTATTTCTGCTCTTTTTTCCTCTCCCTTGACTGCCTAATACAGCACTAAACACACAATAACAACAACAATAACTAATATCTACTGTTGCCATGTGCCCGGCGTCGGGTTAAGTAAGCACTTTACCCGTCTCCTTCTGCTTTTCTTGATACTCATGTGGAGAAGGTATCATCACCATCACCACCATGTAACTAAGTGAGATGAAATGACTAAGAATAGTGAAGCCAGTTGCCCTAAGTGACACAAGAAGGAAGTGGCAGTGTGGGAACTGGAATCTGAATCTGACCCCAAAGAACCCCCAGGCCTTTTTAATCAGGCTGTAGCTATCATAAATGGGATTGTTCTTGTGGTTTCTTTTTTGAATAATTCACAGTTAGTGTATAGAAACGCTACTGACTTTTGTGTGTTGATTTTGTATTCTGCTACTTTCCTGTATTTCATTTATTAGTTCTATTTTTTTTGGTGGACTCTTTAGGGTTTTTCTACGCATAAGATCTTGTCATCAGCAAACAGTGACAATTTCATGTCTTACTTTCCTATTTGGGTAACTTTTGTTTCTTTCTTTTTTTTTTTTTTTTGCCTAAATGCTCTGGCAAGGACTTCCAATACTATGTTGTGAGGGAGTTCAGGAAATGCCACCCTAAGATATGATGCTTTGTCATGCTGATTACTTTGAACTGAAGGCACCTGGGGACAAGCCCAAGCAGACAGAGGCTTTCTCTGAGCTCCCTTTACCTGCCTGGAGACAGATCTTCCAAAAGGAACTCAGTTATCATGAATCCCCTCCCTGGGAATCTCATCAACTCAATCACAGAAGAGACCGCAGGTTGATGCCAACCGTGACAGACTCTCACTTGAGAACTGCTCCAGACAACTTTTATGACCCGAGAGACTTTATCTACGTAACAAGAAAGCCTTTGTGCACCGCACATTTCCTCCCCTCACTCTCCCAGCACTTGTCACTGTCACCCCCAGCAGACCCAAGCCCCTGTGCCTTTCTGTAGCTCAGGATGCTGCATAAGCCTCAATCATCTGAGCCCTCTTAGAATCTTTTATTTTGTGGGAGCCCTGTGCATATGTATGTAATTAAATATGAGTTTTCTCCTGTTGATCTGTCTTATGTTAATTTAATTTGTGGCCCAGCAAAGGAACCTAGTAGGATGGAGGGAAGCGATTGTTTGCTCCACTACAGTTGAATGGAAATGGTGAGAGAGGACATCCTTATCTTGTTTCAGATCTTCCAGGAAAGGCTTTCAGTTTTTCACTGTTGGGTATAATGTTGGCTGTGGGTTTACCATATTGTGTTGAGGTATATTCCTTCTGTCAGGTTGCAGTCTGTTCTTGGTTCTTGGTGTGCTCTCCGCCAAAGAATGACCAGACACTCCAAAAGCAAGGCAAGTGTGAAATGAAATTTATTGAGGAAAGATAAGATAGGTTTACAGAGTAAGAGCAAGATATAGAATTCAGGAGTAAGAGCAAGATACATTTGCCACAGATGATGAACAGACTCCCTGTAGTAACAAAAGGGTCTTGATTATGGTCTGGGGTCTTGTTTTATAGTGTCTAGACTAGGCCCTCCTCGTGGTTCCAACATCACAATTGAAACACCTTGATGGACAGTTGGGAGTTATATAACCTGAGTCTTACTATGCATGTGGATTTCCCATGATCCTCTCTGAAAGCCCATTTGTGGGGTGGCAAACCACAATGTAGATTTAAGCTAATGACATGATAACTGGCCTTAGGCTGTTCTAGGTCACCTTCCAGACCTTATTGTACTTGCGCTGCTTGGCCCTTGGGCTAGGGAATCTTCTGCATTCTTTTCATTTGGTGTACTAATTTCTGATTGGTAGATTGGTGGGGCCTTCCCTCCTCCCCCAGGTGTGGCAATTGCTCCAGTGCAGCCTTTATGCCCAGAAGGGGCTGGTGTCACAGTCCTGTCCGTGGCTGGACTTTGAAGTGTTTCCCCAGTTCTTGGGCTCCTGGCTTGGAGGAATTGCAAGCCTTGGCCCACCGACGGAGAGAGATGACAGACACTCAGCAAGTATGCATGAAGAATTTATTGTAAGGAAAGTTTAAGGGTGTAAAGCAAAAGTACATTTCCTAAGGGGAAATGGGTCTGTCTCCGAGAGTGGAGAAGACACTGTCTTCTTCTATGTTTCTCCTTTTATATGCTAGTAGTATATGTTGATGGAAAAGTCACTTATAATTACTTATGATATGTCACAAGTTTTGGGGTCTGAATTTTTCCCGGTATGGACATAACTTAAAGGTTATGTTCCAGACATTCCTTTCTCCTATATGTGTGATAGGGAAAGTCACCGTTTGTGGTGTTTTTCTATCTTCTGATTGGTGGTCACTGTTCTATGGTCTAATTAACCCATTCTTTAAGACTGAAATAACCGTTTCCCCTGGTTATTTTTCTGTAACTATTTCCTTCTTATTGTTTTTCTTTACCTGTTTTCTCCTTCTTGTTTTTCTGCTTGTATTATTCCATTACCTCTTGTTTTTCTGTCCCTAACACTGGGGGTTGCTTGCTGCCTACCTAATACTTCTATACTTAATTTTTGAGAGTTTCTATCATGAAGGGATGTTGAATTTTATCAAACGGTTTTTCTGCCTCTATTGAGATGATCACGTGATTTTTATCCTTTGTTCTGTTAATATGATGTATCACAGTTTTTGATTTGTGTATGTTGAACTATCCTTGTATCCCAGGGATAAATCTCACTTGATCACGGTGAATGATTCTTTTAATGTGTTGTTGGATTGGTTTGCTAGTATTTTGTGGAGGATGTTTGCATCTATATGTTCATCAAGGATATTGGCCTGTAATTTTCTTTTCTTGTGATGTCCTTGTCTGGCTTTGGTATCAGGGTAACGCTGGTCTCAGAAAAAGAGGTTGGAAGTATTTCTTCCTCTTTGATTTCTTGGAAGAATTTGTGAGCTGCCCATTAGCAATGTATATATAGACAATGTGGACAATTCCTGGTTGGCCTTTTGGCCTTTTGGCCTTTCAGCTGGATCTGGGAAGCTGTGGTTCTGGAGATTTTTCTTTTTAATTGTACTTGTCCCCTCCTGATTAAGGGGCATGTGTCTCTAAACCTCCACACAGGGCACAGTCCCTTCGGGTGCTCCATCTTTTTGGCTGGCTTGGGCAGCAGCGAAGTCCACAGATGTTTCCAAATGACCTGTGCAATTGCCTAGCTTCCAATCTTTTGGCTCCTGGTGGTGCTTGGACACTCAGACTGGCATTGTAGGGGGAACAGGGGAAACAGGGTCCTGGCAGGAGTAAGGGCCTGTGCCCCCCAAACCCTCAGAGGCCTCCCTCTGTGGCTCCCGCCCCCACCCGGCTGGCTCCATCTGTACCCTGTAGGGAAGCAGATACAGCTCACGATCTATTTATTTTATAAAAGTGCTGCCCTTTGTGCTAAAATCACCTCAGGGCACAGAGCACACAATTTTAAAACATTTAAAAGATATAAAACAGAGGATTGGCAACAACGGGCAGTTTTTAAAAATCAGCAATAAAATGCCAGGCTGAGGCTCATCTGGGGCTCTGAAGATCACCTTCGGGGGCTCTGTCTGCAGGAGGGGCAGGGAGCGATTTTCCTCGGCCTCTGTCTGAGCCATTTGCTCACAAAGCCGCCCGCTCCACTCACCTTCCTTCAGACTCCCCTGTCTGAGCCTTTATGACTCAGCTTGAGGCCAGCATCAACTCGTTTATTTTCTTCCTGTGCCTGGCTGTTGGTGACCTGCAGCGGGGAGGCCTGTGGTGCCTGGCAAGGGACAGAGTGGCAGGCCTGCTCTAATAGCCCCACACGGAGGACCAGCATAGCAGCTGGGGCATCACCGCCTGGGCCTCGCCAGTAGTTGGTACTCAAATGTTAATAATATCGATAATGACAGTGATGGGAATAATGAAAGCTGACCTTGATTGAGCTGACCTTGACTGAGGAAGGTGGGTTGGCTCATTGCTAAGGGTTCTCCAGCTTTGGAAGACGTGTGATTAGAATCAGAGGGGAGGAAAGGCCAAAGCAACCACGTTACCCAGACTGGAAGAGAGTTGGGGAAAAGGAAAGGACCGTGTTGAAGCCATTTCAGCTTGAGTAAAGGTCAAGGTGCAGCCGGGGCTCCAGCCACTAGTAACAGAGACACTGCTAAAGGCAGATAGGTTTCCTAAAGAATGAGCTCCTTCAGGACCTGCATGACCTTGGGCAAGTCACTTTAGTTTTCTGGACTTTCCTCACTGGTAATACCAAGGGACTGGTCTAATAGTCCCTTTTTAACACCTCATTATAGGTTTCTAATTCTCGGAACTCAAATAATCTTTGGCAACTATTTATTAACCACCTTCTCCCTGCCAGGCACCTGCAGGGATCTCTCAGGAAAAGAAACATTTCCTAATCTCGCAGTATCACACAGGTTTCTCTCCAGGGACCTCAGCTCAGCTGCCTCTCCAAAGGGAGGGAGAAGCAGCCTCCTTCAGCTCGATTACACATTTATTGATCACACCCTCCTCAGCCTCCGTGCTGGTGGATGCCATTCGGTGGCTGTTCCGTTCGATCCCGTGCAACCACGTCCTGGAACTCCCTGCGCTCTACTCCACCTGAAGAGCAGCCCCTGCCTCCCTCTGGGCAGTAATGAGGTCTCCTTTCCAGGCTCAGTCTGGCCTACTATCTTTCACCCCGCCGAGTGTCCCCCGGCTACGTTCATTTCTCTCTATGCCCGGGTTTATTCAGCTGTGCTCTCCCCTGGTCCGCAGGCGATTTGTCACAGGAGGCTGTCACAGCCCAGTTGGAATTCACTTTATCTTTCCCTCTGCCCTGTGCGCTGAGCAAACATGTGCATTCGGCATTTCAGCTGTGGAAATTCTCTGGCCCCCTTTGCTCCGGCCTAAAACAGCAACCTCAGTGGCTTTGCAGGAAAATTCCACATTCTCCCTCAACCGAAACCCAATAGCTATTTGTTGAATACTTAGGATGTGTCTTCTCCTGTTGTGCCCTAAAGAGGCTTATGATGTTGTTGGTGAAATGAAATAGACATATGTAAAACAATTGGAAAACAGCAAACAATATACTGTGGGTATTATCAACAGGTGCCAACATGTGTGGTACTAAAATACCACCATTAACATGAGCAGTAGATGCTGACACACATGGAGCACTTAGGAACATCTCTTCTCAACCTCATAACAAGCCTATGGGGTGGGGACTATTGTACCCATTTTACATGTCAACAAACTGGGCAAAATGGCTCACACCTGTAATCCCAGCACTTTGGGAGGCTGATGTGGGAGGATCGCTTGAGTCCAAGAGTTTGAGACCAGCTTGGGCAACATAGCAAGACCCCATTTCTACAAAAACTGAAAGCAAGCAAACAAACAAAAAACAAAACTGAGTCACAGAGAATTTAATTGGCCTAAGTTCTCATGGATAGTAAGACAGCCCATTTCTGTTCAGCTTCAAAGTATGTGCATTTTAAAGTCTTCTCTCAACCACTGCTTTGTTAAGAGCCATGAAGGTGGGGTCTGGATGTTTTGCCCAGGGCTGTTTTCCAGAGCCATTTTCCTAGTGCTTACCATAGTAAGGACACAGTTAAATATATATATATATATATGTATTAAATATATGGCTGGGCGAAACAGCTCCTACCTGTAATCCCAGAACTTTGGGAGGCTGAGGCGGCAGGATTGCTTGAGGCCATGAGTCCGAGACCAGCCTGGGCAACATAGTGAGACCTCCGTCTCTAAAAAATAAAAATAATTTAAAAAATATATATTGCATGCTGCACCTATTACAGACAGAAAGGAAAAGTTAGACCCAATGATCTGTTCTCTAGAGTCAGAGGTGGGAGGAATGTTGAGAGGTTTGGAGGATCATAAAGTTCAAGTTTGGCAATCTCAGCAGAATTGGGAGGGATGGATTTGATAATAAAAGTGTGGGGAAAGAGAAAGGGAGACAAAGTAACACATACACACACCTACACACACACACACACACACACACACACACACAAATACACATACACATGAAGCAACAACAACAAAACCCCCCAACAAAACACCCAAACCCCACACCCCAAAGCTGCCCCTCTTTTTGAGGTCCTGCTCCTGCCGCACATGGCGTACACAGCCACCGCAGGGCTGCCCGCTTTTGTGCCGCTATGTCTGAGTCTCTCCCAAAGCTGTGACCCTCAGGAGGGCAGACGCTGGCTTTGCCGTATTTTGTGTCCCCTGAGATGGATGGGCTGATCCTTCAAAGCCTATATTTGTTAAAATGAATTGAAATTAGGAAGTGACAGACTTCTTTTAAAGCCTTTGTTTCTGTTGATGCTCTTTGGGAAATATTAGTAGCAATGATATGGGAAGAAAGGGCAGCAGAGCAACTGCTTGGTAGTTATAAGGGAAATGAATGTGGTGCCATGTTTCTAAGGCCCTGGGTCTGATCCGTCCCAGATTAGATTCTCATTCTTCGAAGAACAACAAGGAAAGAAATGGAGCTCATCTCCCCCATCGACTCAGCCTGGAGGGTCTGCCTCGAAGAGGACTGAGGGGGAAATGTTCAATTTTGTCAGTTTGTTCTGCTGGGTCCTTCTTCCAGGACCCTGTTTAGTGCACCGAGTGAAGTGGAAAATGAAGAGCAGGTGAGCAGTCAGCTGTGAAAAGCTTTAATGGGCCCGGCACCCCTTTGGGAGTGAGGCAAGGCTCTTGCTGGCGCTAGGGACCAACATCTCTTTCAGTTCAGTGGGCTTTGTTTTTGTAATGGGAATTTAACTCCCTCAGGTGGCCCTGGGATGGAGAAACATTACTGCTTCAGCACCAGTGGGGCTGCGGCACCTTCTAAAGAGAACGGAGGCCACTGTCCTGGAAGGGGACCCCTGCTCATTGGGGACCTTTGGAAATCTTGAACTTCCTGGGTCAGGGGGAGAGCAGATAGCATGACCCTGTGACCAGAGTGGGGCTGTGATTACCTGTGGCTTCCAAGCTAGGGAGCTGTGACAGTTCCTGGAGTAAAGGGGACTTGGGTTGGAAGGACCCAGACCTACAGGGCTTGGGACCCCTACAGTATCTCTGGGGGAGGGAGCAACGGAGTGGGCAGCCTCTTTTAAGCTTGTAAGCTCCCTCGAGTGTTCTATAAAGAATTGGGCCTCAGATTTGGCTGGGAGGATGGGAAGGGATGTCTATCTAGTAATAATAATGAGGAGGAGGAGGAGGAGGAGTAAGAAGCAGGTATTCTGTGTTTATTATATACTAGACCTTGTGCTAAATACTTTATTTATTATTGTATGAGAGCTGTGCCTTCACTCCCTAGCACTGACAAAATTTTGTCTTTGTCCAGTTAGCTTCCTCCTCTCTCCTGCCTCCTAAGGGTTTGCCTGGCCACTGTGCTTTCTAAAGATATAGAATCAGGGCAATGGGTATGGAGAGGGAGGGTTGGAGAGGCAGGGGGAAGGGGAGCGATTCTGCTTGCTGGGGCAGCTCCAAAGCTCTCCTTTATTGTGGGGAATGCTGGTAATGGGCAGAGTGTGGATACAAATTTAAAAATAAAGTGAGAAAAACGTACTTTGTGAGCTAAGTTGACAACAATGACAAATACAAGATGGGGAGGAGTGAAAAGCAGGAAAATAATTTGTGGATTGGGTATCGGGTAGGGTTGCCAGAGAAAATGCAGGACATCGGTGAAATATGAATTTCAGATAAACAACAAATAATTTTTTAGTGTAAGTATGTATTTTTTTAGCATAAGTATGTCCCAAATATTCATTGTGTATCTGAAATCCAAATTTAATGGGGCATCCTTTTTTGTTTTGTTTTTGCTAAATCTGGCACATCTAGTAGTGGGGAGAGCCTTGTGGGGCTTCTAGAGTTGAGATTCTGGAGCAGATGGGTGGGGATGGGGAACTGGGTAGAAGAAGAGATTTTAAGAAATGTTGCTGTGGGTTATAAATTGGATCCCCTTTTGTTTTTTGAGTGCCACTAGTACAATTAGAAAACTTTATAAATGACATTTGGTTTTAGAACTGTCTTTAAATGTCACTCCATTTAGAGACCCTCACAATCACACAAGGTAGGTGGCATTACTCTTGCCTTACAGATCAGGAAATTGAGGTTCAGAGAGGTTAAGTAACTTGCCCAGGGTCACACAGTGGAGCTGGATTCCAAGCGTATGTTCATTTGACCTCCTGTGTTCTAAAGCCTAAAGAGCCCGCTTCAGACTGAATCTCTACTTCCCAGCTCAATGCCACCAGGATGTATATTTTTTTAAAAAACTTGACTATAACATGATAAATGCATCAAGAATAGACTTACTGATTTTTTAGCATCCCTTTTTCAGTTGAAGAAACAGATGTCTGGAGAAGATAGGGGGCACACAGGTCTGTCGTTAGTGGCAGAGCCAAGATTAGAACCCAGACCTGCAGAGGAGACAATAAGGTTTGAAAGCTCTAGAGAAAAGCTGCAAAAAAAAAAAAAAAAAAAAGAAGCTGGTCAAGTTGACAGTCCCTTTATTGTCAGCCTCTTCCTTCCTCAAATTCATCCCCTCCCCACGCCCATCACCCTCCTCCAAGCATTGAGCCATGTCCCATTTCTGCGTTTCCTACTCTGAGCCAGCTGTCATAATCCCTGCAAGGTGTTAGCTGATAACGGCCTGTGGGAGGATCATAAAATGTTAGCCCAGTGGAGGATATTAAAGACTGCAGAAGTCTGGAAGCAAGCGTGTGCTGAGACAGATATTGCAGAGATGCCAGAGGGCCTGGCCACCAGGCGGCCTTGCAAGGTGGCAGGTACTTTGGGGCATCCACTGTGGTCCAGTGTCTGGTCCGTCCCCAGCCTTGCTAGTCCAGACGCTCTGTCTTCTCAGGCCCCTAATTAGACTGGGAGCGGGGATGATGACTCACAGTAATGAAGCTCAAACAGAGAAGTGCAAACAAAAAGGCCAATTTATTAATGTTCAATAAGACATAAACCTGCTAAGCTGACTTTAGCCTGACCAGAACCTTCCTCTCAAGGGACCGCAACATACGTGGGGAGTCAAAGTATTGGCTGGTTTTTCAGGGCTCCTGGAATCAGTGCAGGGGGAGTTAGCCAGGGAAGACCAGAGTTTGGTAGCTTTGAGCATTAGGGTCTGGGGCTGTCACCTCCACGATGAAGGATGCCTGCCACCACGACTGGACACATGCCCCTATTAAACTAGGCATGCTCTCTTCTGGGTAGTGCTAAGATATGGCAAGTAGCAGACCAGGTCCAGGCAGGAAATAAATGGTACACTCAAAAAGGGGTAGTAATTGGAGAGTTTAAGGAACGGATTCTTTTCAAGTGTTATTTCAAAACCAGTCAGGGATGCTGAAGCACCCCCAATCTAGCAACCGTGGGAGTCATCACCAACTCCAGGGCAAAAGGAGGAAGCAGCTGCCAGGACCTGGAGGGAGCTGCAGCTACGGCAGTAAGGGCGGGCATTGCCACAGCATCTGTGGCTTTGGTTTGGGAACACAGCCCTTGCAAAACACAGTCTAGCAGGGAGGGAGCCCTGGGAAGAAATACCCTGGCTTCCCTCCTCCTGTCCTCTGATCCTGCTGGGGCCTCCCTTGGCTGAATGCATCTGGGAGCCCGAGGGCCCAGGTGACAGAGTCTGCAAGAGGCCAGCCTCTCAGACCACAGGGCAGGGTAGAGAAGGCCGAGAGCAGATGTGGAGGGGCAGACAGAGGTATCTGGCACATGGGACTGCGAGCATCGTGCCTCTTCTTTCCTGGGCTTCCTCGCTGGACTACCTTGCTTCTGCTTGAGATGTTCTAGAACAATTGCTTCAATCTGGTCACACAGCAGTCTTCCTGGTCCAGGAGCCATTCTCTCTATTTAAGGTGACTTTGAATGTCTCTGTTCTGATCAGTTAAGTGGTGAATCCATTAATGCAATTTATAATCCTACTTTCCTCATTTTCTTGTGGTTAGTAGGGCCACAGTGGGGGCGCCTCGCAGGAGCCTCCATCAGCCAGTCTAAGTCAGCCTCACTGAGCAGAAGGGTGAAGGGCAGAGGGGAACTCAAGGCAGGCCAGGGCTCTCTCACATACTCCCTTGGCATCAGCTTTACCAGGCGTGTTTGCATTTTAAAAGGGGCTCTTAAATATATAAAATTTAAGACCCAAAGATTCCTCTGGCAAAATTTCAGTTTAGTGGTGGGGAGATGTGAGGGACCGAATAACGCCCCCTCCCCTAAGATGTGCGCATTCTAATCCCCAGAACCTGTGAATTGCTGCCTTACGTGGAAAAAGGGACTTTGCAGGAGTGATTAAATCCAGGATCTTGAGAAGTGGAGATCATCCTGGGTTAACTGGGTGGGCCCAGTGTGATCACAAAGCTCCTTTCAGAGTAGGCAGGAGGGGCAGAAGGAGAGAAGAGAGGTGATAGCAGAAGATGCTGGATTGATGCAATTTGCAGGTGGAGGAAGGGGCCATGAGCCAAGAAATTCAGGAGTCCGCTAAAAGACAGAGAAGGCAAGGAAACGATTCTCCCCAGAGCCTCCAGGAGGAATGAGACCTTTGCTCTTAGCCTTGTAAGTCCCATCTTGGACCTCTGACCTCCAGAACTGTAAGAGAATAAATTTGTGTTGTTTTAAGACACTAAATTTGTTATAATTTTTAATGGCAGCCGTAGGAAACTAACGTGGAGGATGTTTTTAGGGTAGAAGTTCCTTTCCAATATCCTTTGATTAGAAGACAGAGGCTACAGTAAGACCTCCTTGGGATGGCTTTTTTCCCCAGCCAATTTTACGTCTCTACACAGACACCAATGGACTGGAATTCTAAGCACAAAAGCTACCCTGGTAATTCGTCTAGTGGCATGCAGAACGTATCCCAAAGTGGGTTTCTGCCTGGCTAAGCATGTTCCTAGAACTCGTCCTTCATTGCTCACCAGGCCGGGGATGGCTGAGGCCCTCCCACCCCCGAGACCTCTGAGTTGAGAGCTCTGCGTTCCCAGAAAGGCAAGTGAGAGAGGCCTCTCCAGGCAGGGATCGGTGGTGAAAAAACTAAGGAGTGACACAAAGGACCCATGTCCTCCTGGCACTCTGTTGCAAAAATAACCCAAGGAGAGGGCTTTGAATCTGCTTTGAACTGGAACATTGGAGAAAAAAATTCACCACGTGAACTTCATGTCATTTAGCAGGTTTCTTTAGTTCTGTTCTCCACCCCTGCAGTGACCCCCAACAGGCTCTCGGGGAGAGGTCCTTCTCTGCAAAGCTGTTTGCTTTCTTCTCCAATTAAGCCACACGCACTAAATGGAAATGAAGAGGACATCGCTTAAAATGTGCCTTTCGAATGAAATGGGATATGAAAAGGCTCAAATCCATTTTAGAGACAGCCTCTTCTGTCAGAAATCAATATAGCCCTTGCATTCCACAATGTGCCAGTTCATAAAGTGAAAACTGCTCGAACTCTCAATTTAACATTTTCAAAGCTGATATTAAATTCCAAGATTTTATATCTGCCGTTGCCCATTTAGGACCAAGTTATAAATCTGAAGTCTCTCCCCAGCTCATGAGTCTGACAGAGCTCGATAAAAACTTTTATAATCAAGTTCGATAAAGAATCACAAATCTCCATCTTGTGATTTTTAGCTTACAACCATCTTCGTAAATAACATCTTCCTGTCTTGGTGTTTGTCAATGTTTTGTCATTTTTTAAAAGGGATAAAATAGAAATACTATGTAAACTCTTACCTCTTTGACAGAAATTACTGTTAGTAAAGGATTCAATGAATAAGATGCCTCCCTGGTGGCATTTATAAAGAATGACCCTGAAAAACCAGAAGATGGAATCTTTGGTGACATCCATTGTGTGCTATTAATGACATGCATAGGGAAACAAGACAGGCCAACATCTGTAAGTCTTAAAAAAGATTCCTCTGTGCTTATTAGCATTTATTTTAGTCCTGAAATGGACAATCAGGCATCTGTCTTCTCTAACCTATCCTTAGGCTAGAAATAAAGGGGCCAGTTCCACCTCCAAACCTGTTTTGGGCAAACTCCTTTCTTCAGAATCAGGTAGAATCTTTCAAAAAACATCAATAAAAGAGATATTATAATTCAAGCAAGTTGCACTCTGAGTTCTCTTTGGTTTTCTATTTATAAAAATAGACTGAAAGCAATACTATATATACATATATAGTAAGTCCTCACTTAAGGTCATTGACAGGTTCTTGGAAAGTATGACTTTAAGCAAAATGACCTATAACAAAACCAATTTTTTTTTCTCATCAATGTTGTAACAAAACAACATTGAACAAAAGGATGTTATTCGAGGACCTGTTGTAAGTTGTTTCACTTAAAGTTGCTTTCAAAGAACCTGAGTGAGGACTTACTGTACATATGTTCACACACATATATATACATGTATGTACATATATATACATGTACATAGGTACTAGGTAGTATGTAATATATATAATATGCACTAAAATTATAAAGATATGTGTGGTAATGGTAAACATCAAAATCAGGATGGTGGTAACCTCTGAGGAGGAGAGAGAGGGATGTGAATAGGAGAATACACAGGAAACTTTATGTAAATTTATAATATTATATCTTGTCAAACTAGGTCATTCTCAAATGCTCATTATATCTTGACTATACCTTTTTTTAGTTGCACATCTGCCATATTTCATAATTAAAACAAATTTTAAAGAAGGGTCTAGCGTTGGCTCATCAGAGAAATGGGGAAATGAGGGGACAGTCCACACATCATTCAAATTCAGTTTGACCTTTTCCTCACTTCAAGATCGCTCTGCTGGCTCTACAGTGACATGGGAACAAAGACGTGCCAGTGACAGGGGACGGTGAAAGGAAATGTGTGCTGACTTGCACTGGCTCACAGAAGCCAATGAGTAAATTTTCAGAAATTTTGTAAACTGGCAATTAAACACTCATTATTAAAAATTAACATATATACAAAAATACAATTAAATAAATTATATTGAAAATAGACTGAGCTCGGTGGCTAACGCCTATAATCCCAACATTGAGGTGGGAGGATCGCTTGAGCCCAGGAGTTTGAGACCAGCCTGGGCAACATAGTGAGACCCTGTATCCAAAAAAAAAAAAAAAAATTAGGCAGGCATCCTGTAGTCCCAGCTACTCTGGAGGCTGAGGCAGGAGGACCGCTTGATCCCAGGAGCTCGAGGTTACAGGGAGCTATGATCATGCCACTGCACTTATCTTACTACACTTTACTACTATCTATTCTCCTAAAGTTATGTCTGCCTATTGTGTCTGCATCTGCATGGTGGAAGTACTATATAACGGCCCACAACCGCACACTTCTTCACAGCTTTGCATTCAGTGACATGTCGATAACTTGAAACTGGACATGGTGGGCGTATTTACACCATGGAAATTGACACATGCTACTAGTTGGGGCTTCCCATCCCCTTCCTTCTCAACACACATACTTGAGAGCCCATTGATAATCACTTACCAGCACACCACTGGGTGGAAACCAACTTCCTCAACAGCTTCTTGGCTTTAACTTTATTCTGGACATTCTCAATTCTCAATACCAAGAAAAGCTCATCCCCCCACTAGGTTTGAATAATTTCCAAAATATCGCCTGGATAGATACTTGAGGTATTAGGCAATTGGGCAGAACGTTCAGCAGAGAGGTGGTCTGTTTTTCCCTCTTGTGTCCCCCTCAGGGCTCAAAGTATCGATTATGTCAGTGTCCCTCAGTCCTTGGGCGAGGTTTGTCTGTTGGGCTATTCTAATCCTGGATGTCACAGTGTCATCCTTGGCTATCCCTGTTCTAATTCCCTTTCTTTTTTTCAGTCCTGACTTATCTTCGGCTGGTGATTCCCTGGAGGCTTAAACTTTGACTTATGCAGTACGGGGCACTGGCAAAGGAGTGGGATGCCGGCCTGCTTGCATGTGCCTGGTGGCCAAATTCCTTGCCCATTTCAAAGTTTGCCCCTTGGGTTGGATCCTGCTACTGGCAGCTCCTGGAGCCTCTGGAGCTTAGCAAGGGGCAAGCAGGGGCTGCTTTGAGAATAGTCCCCCCGACTCCCCTGCACCAGCAATTCCCCAGGCCTAGGGTTTCAGCCCCTTGAGCACCAGCTGGAGTCAAAGAACAGCATCAGCTCTAAAGGGGGTAGAGGGAACTGGTAATTATACCATAAGAGCTGTCCAAGATAGCGCTTACCTGTAAAGTGGATTTGTTTTTTTTTTTGCTTTTTTCCCCCCCTCCTGCATGGTTCTAAAGTGGATCTTGATTTTTCTTTTTCTCAGTTCTTCTCCAAGTCATTACAACAAATACCATGTTAATTTAAAGAAAAACCTGTGGAAAATGGAAAACAACCTAAATATCCAATAATGGGGCAGGTTAAGTATATTCTATGTTAAGAAGAAAAATTATGGATCAATGAAAAATCATCTTTCTTTTTGAATAATGTACCATATCCGTGTTAATGCTTGTTAGAAATGTAATATATTTAAAAAACAGCACCATAAATGATTATTTTGTAGAGATCACATGGCACATGAAAAATCCACCTTTTATTATTTACCACTGTATTTAAAAGAAGAACCGAACTGTTTTAGGTAGAACTAACTGTTCTATTTGTGGTTTAGGATAAAATTTCTGGTAATGGCAAATAGATTTTGTGAAAGTGCTGTAACTCAAAAATTTTAAGCAGAAGGAAAGGTAATGTACTCTAGAACAGTGTGTGAGGTGACCCAAAAAGTGGCTCTGGGGAAGACAAAGCCACTAATGTGAAAAAGACATGGAAAGCGTTTAAATAAATAATGTCATGAAATGTGAGAGTGC
Source organism: Eulemur rufifrons (assembly GCF_041146395.1). Lineage (NCBI taxonomy): Eukaryota > Metazoa > Chordata > Mammalia > Primates > Lemuridae > Eulemur > Eulemur rufifrons. The sequence goes on from NC_090984.1 coordinate 93,386,057, forward strand.
AAGAAAGTAGTGTTTCTACCTTAGAATAGTTATTTTATATAGTACTTGATTTTAGAGATGTCTGTGCAACTAAAATAATATATAATTTAAGCTAAAAATCATGTTTTAGAAGAGCAATGCCATGGAGAAAAGATCAGGGCAGTGATAAATCGGTATAAAAATTCTTGGTATATAAAAATTATGCAACTGTAAATACAAATACATATGAAAGAAAATAGATGTTTATTGATTTGGAAGGAAAGTCATCAAAAATAATCAGAGTGGTTATATTTGGATGTAAGATTACAGGTGACTTATATATTCTTCTTTATATGTTTCTATAGTTTCCAAACCTTACACAATAAATAGTCATTACTTTTATAACAAAAAAGAATCATATTTTTAAAACACTATCATAAAACATCTGCCTGTAGACACTGCCTCTGCTGAGCTCTTGTGGATCCTCCTAGGTCTACCAGGGTGGAGTAGAAATAAAATATTAGTAATAGCTACCTTGGCTTGAGTGTGAACCGCGTACCTGGCACGTACTGAGCACTTTGCATGGATTATTTTATGTAATCGTTGTACCAGTCTTAGGAAGTTGGCACGGATACACTGATTTTATAGGTGAGAAAACTAAAGATTAGAGAGGTTGGTTCTTTGCTTAAGTCACGCAGCTAGCAAGTGGGGGGGCTGGCATTTAGACCCTCCGCAGACTGACTCCAGAGGCCACACTTTCGGCCATGGTACTGGCCATGGTGCTGCCCTGTGCTGTCGCCCGCACTCCAGTGCCTACCCAGAGGATTCCAGAAGCTGTAAAAAGCCAGCCCATGGGAAAATTCCTAGCCAAATGTCCCGAGCATCCTTCTCAGCCTCATCTTTCCTTGTGAATAATGTACCATATCCATGTAATAATTGTTAGAAATATAACATTAAAAAAAACCAGAACCATAAATGGTTGTATTGCAGAGATCCCATGGCACACGAAAAATCCACCTTCTATTATTTACAACTGTATTTCAAAGAAGAACTGAACTGTTTTAGGTCAAACTGACTGTTTTATTAATACTTATATTTTAGGGTAAAATTTCCAGTAACAGCAAATAGATTCTGTAAAAGCTGGAAATTTTAATTGAATTAAGCAAGTGCTGTGGCCTGAATGTGTCCCCCGCCAAATTCCTATGTTGAAACCTGATCACCAATGTGACGGTGTTAAGAGGCAGTGTTGTTGGGAGGTGAGTAGGTCATTAGGGCAGAACATGCGTGAATGGGGTTAGTGCTCTCATAAAAGAGGCCAGAGAGTTGCCTTGTCCTGTTCCACTGTGTGGGAACAGAGTGAGGAAGGTACCATCTATGAACCAGAAATAGGCCTTTGCCAGACACCGAATCAGCCAGTGCCTTGGTCTTGGACTTCCAACCTCCAGAACTATGAGAAACAAATTTCTGTTGTTTATAAGCCACCCAGTCAATGGCATTTTGGTAATAGCAGCCCGAGCTGACCAAGACTGCAAGTTTCCTACCCGGGACTGTAATGTTTGCCAACAAGCCCCCAGATCTTGTGGGCCAAGTGGGCTTCTTGGACTGTGACCCAAGCAATCTCACAGAGCCACATGCTTGGTTTCACGCTCTGCTGTTGCCATCTTAAAATTCTTAATAATTTTTGAACAAGGGGGCTCACATTTTCATTTTGCACTGGAACCTGCAGATTGTGCATCTGGTCCTACCCGTAGGGCATCAGAAGGGAGAAATTTCCTTGGAAGTCTTTGGGCCAAAGGACCAGGCAGGAAGGAAGTGGGTCTTCCAAGTTGCAGGTCCAGTGACTATGAACTCAGAGAACAAGACACACCAGGGGCCGGGCGCGGTGGCTCACGCCTATAATCCTAGCACTCTGGGAGGCCGAGGCGTGCAGATTGAGCTCAGGAGTTCGAGACCAGCCTGAGCAAGAGCAAGACCCCGTCTCTACTAAAAAAAGAAAGAAATTACATGGACAGCTAAAAATATATATAGAAAAATTAGCTGGGCACAGTGGCGCATGCCTGTAGTCCCAGCTACTTGGGAGGCTGAGGCAGGAGGATGGTTTGAGCCCAGGAGTTTGAGGTTGTTGTGAGCTAAGCTGACACCACGGGCACTCTAGCCCGGACAACAGAGTGAGACTCTGTCAAAAAAAAAAAAAAAAAAAAAAGGCATACCAGAGACAGGGGAATCCAAGCTTCTCCGTTCACCCCTTTTACAAGAAAGTTCTCAAGGTAAAACCCCAAACTTGGGGTGAGGGAAATGTGGGGGGTGGTGAGTGTGGCTTCAGTATCTGCCTGTTCAGTTCTACTTTGTTTTCTCTTTTACTCATTGCTTTGTCTGTGGGTCTGCTTTTAGTCCCAGCCTGGAACTATGCCTTTTATTCACTATTAGAGAGGTTTTTTTTTTTTTTTTTGCAAGACAAAAATATTGTGACAACAAATACACATGGTGCTGTAGATAAGGCATGCCACTAGGTATCTGCATATAATCAAAGGCCAGTATGAGAATGAATGGGAATGAATGCTATTTCTTTTTTCTTTTCTTTCTTAATAAAGAAAAGAAGCCTATTTCTCACAGTTCTGGAGGCTGGAAGTTCAGGAGCATGGTGTCAGCATCTGGTGGGGAAGGGAGACAGAGAGAGGCCCCACTTGCTGTATAACAACCCACTCTCAAGGTAACTAACCCACTCCCACTGGATGCTGTTTCTTACAGCTTGGAGATTTAGTCCATGGTGAAGAGAGCACAGAAAAGACTTTGCGTCCACTTATTTCAAATGTAATACTACTTCTTCAGAGACCTATGTCCCTAACCAAGAGCCCAAAGGCAAATGAGGACAACCTAATTTTTTTAAACTGCTTTATTGCGGCACTATTGACATACAAAAAGCTGTACCTATTTAATGCATACAACTTGATGTGTTTGGAGAATAGCATGTCCTGTTAAACCATCAAACCCTCGTCACTGTCGATGTCATCAGCATATCTATCACCTCTAAGAGTTTCTTCCTGCCCCCTTTGTTTTTGTTTTTTTCCTTTGTCATGCCTAATATTTCTATTTCTTCTGTTTAATTTCTTGTTTATTATTGATTCTATCTTAGCTCCTTATACTTTTGACACTTGTTTTACAGTCTTGGTCTGTCTGTTCAATCCTTCTTCTTTGGTTAACACTTGTGGCTTGTGTGGTTTGCTGTTTTTCTTCTGAGGGAGTGACAGTGCCCCAGTTAGGAGCCCGTATTCCCCGGGGGAGTTGGCTGCTTGCTTTGGTATCGTGTGGGTACATGAAAGTGCCCGAGGCCAGATCCTGGTCTGAGCCATCTGCCCAAGGGTTACACACGCGTGGTTGCTATTGCTGTTGTTGGTTCCTGGAATTCCGGTTCCCTCTATGGTTTCTGCAGTGTGGATTTGCGAAAGAGAGCCAGCCACCTTGCTGGGCTGCCAAGTTGGCAGGGATTGGGCATCTCTTTTTCACTCATTTCTGTTTCTTGTGTAACGAATGTATCCACACTGCATTCTCTCTCACTTGTAAATGGGTGAAACCTACGTTGTAAGTTGCTAGGTATGTGTATGTAGTTCTCTATTTTAATTGGTCCATTTCAATTCATTTACAAAGGGCCAATCAACCGCTACTGCCATTTAATTCCAGGATCCCGATAGTGGGGGTTTACAAACAAAGTATCTGCTAGAAGAATGTGATCTGAATGGTGGCAGAATATACCACCCCCAAATATGCCACTTTGGCATAAGGATCGTTTTGAGCTAAAGGCACTTAAAAAACAGCGGATGCAGGAAGGGGTCTCTGACCCTTCCCTTTTTCTTCCTGAATGCAGGAGATAACCCCACCCAGGCCCCACCCCAGAGAGTTTGACTCTGGAGCTCTGAGGGGGCACCCAGGATTCTGCATTTCCAGTGCTAGTGGTTCACAGGCCACCTATGTTCCTTCGGGTCCACTGAAACGCAAACACGAAGATGGGATTGGAGGAAAAAGAGATTTATTGGGGAAATGCCTGGGAAGGATAGCAGGGAGGTGGGGTGAGCTTGGGTCACAATGCAGGTCAGAGCCCTGTGAAGGAGAGGGACGGATCCTGGCAAGAGTTAGGGCACCTGTCAAGTTTGGAGGGAATAGTTCCCACAAGACCACTGTCACTTCTGACACCAATTGCAAGTTTGGAGGTCTCCAAGATCACCTTTGAGGTTCAATAATTTTCTAGAAGGACCTACTAAACTCACTGAAAGCTATTATACTCATGGTTAGAGTTTCTTACGGGGAAGGTCTAGAGATTAAAATCAGCCACAGGAAGAAGTGCATAGGGTGGAGTTCAGGAAAGTACCAACCCTGGAGCTTCCATTGTCTTCTCCCCATGGAGTCAGGATGTGCTACTTTCCTGGCATTGATGTGTGACAATATTCATAGAGTGTTGCCAAACAGGGTGGCTCACCTGAGCCCTGGTTGACACCTTGGTGACCCAAAGCCTCACCCTAAGGCACGATGTTGGCCTTTCTGGTGTGGCCAGCCCCTGCTCTAAGACACAGTGTTCTATGTGGCCAGCCCAAGGCCCCCAAGCAGACAAAGATTAATTACCTGCTGCTGGGGCCGCCGCTCCCTTGGGAGCCCACGGGCAGCTGTGTCTCAGCCCCACGCAGGAGAGTTTGCACACGTGCAGCGGCCTGAGGGGCTGTGGCTCAGGGGCTCCTGGTCCACAGCGACACCACCAAGGGGAGTGGCTCCTCACCTGTGTGCTCAGGAGGGGCTGGAGAGGCGCCACCCAGGGGAGTCGCCACAGCCGGGACTGCTCTCCTCGGCCGTCCCTGGAGGAGATACTGCAAGTCTTTTCGAGATATCTCCTTAAGCCCCACAAGCTGTTTGGGCAAGAAACCAGGTGGGGGAAACTGAGATTACATAGGGAAAGTGTGAAGTGCAGGCAAATCATGTGGAACCAGGAAGGGGGATGACTCAGAACAGAATGTGTGTGTGTTTTCTGGCTGGCACAGCTGGGCCTGCCCCTTATCTGGGAGCCTGGTTTCTACTTTCCCTTTGCTTTCATTTTGTCTTAATGCCTTCTTCTCTGGGAGTCAAATCCCAGCCCAGAAGACAATTCACTATGCTTGTAATTGAAACATACTTAGAAGACGTCTGGGCCTGGGCCAAGCCCCCACCACCATGAGCCTAAAGGAAGGGGGGCTGGCCTCAGCAGAACAGAACCGCAGGTGACAGAACCCCACCCCCAGAACATTGTGATCTTGGGGACAGGACACTAGACAGGGAGGCTGGCGTTCTGGGTCCTATAATTGATTTGCTGCTATTATTACTGTGTTTCCTGGATTCTAAGACACCATTGATTGTAAGATGCACCAAGATTTTAATAACTGCTTTTAGGGAGAGGAAAACAAACACGGCCACATCAAACATATACATCAACTGAAATACCCATCCTGATTTCAAGATGTGAAAAATATAGAGCATCTTAAAACTGAAATAGAATAAAAAAAAAGGAACAGAATTTATAAAAACTAAATACAGAGGAGAGTTTCCTAATTCTGAGAATGAGATGCAAAACCAATACCCACATTTTAGAATAGTAGTATTAAAAGGCTTTTTACCATGTGTTGCTGCTATTTTTTTGAGAGGAAGAAGACATGAGTTGACCTGGTATATACTCGCCCAAAAGTGTGGCATTAGGGATATTCGTATTCAGCAAGCAGTGCAGGGATTAAATTGGTTAGCAGATATTTGCATCTTCTAACCACACAACTGAAACAAGAGAACTACATGAAATTTCGGTTTTAGATTATTAGCTGGTGTTTGAGGAGCATTTTTTATGTACAGGCACTAGTTTAAGTACTTAACCTGTATTGACTCATTTAATCCTATGAAAATTCTACGAGAAGGTGAAATGACTTGCTCTGGTCATGGATATGGGAACCCTGAGGATTAGCACTGCGCTCAAGGTCCCACCAGTAGGATGTGGACTTGGACACGGGTGGCTCCAGAGCCCCCCTCTTAACTGCACTACCCGGCCGCTACTAAAGCATACGGAGGGAAATAGACCAAACAAAACTGAGAGTTTCTAGTCATTGTGGGCAGAAGGAACTGTTGGGCTGGGCTAAAGGCAGTGGGATGCTGGTAGACTGGCTCTTCTCCCCCACCCCCAGAAGCCCTGGTTTATAACATTTGCCAATTCTCTTGGTGTAAATACTTCCACCATGGCTGATTTCAAGACACCAACCTGCTGGCAAAATTCTGAAGTGCTTAACATTGCCTCTCTGTAGCCAGTATGAGCTGGTCCTAGCACACCCCTGGCTGAAAGTAACTGTCTAAATTAATGTGGGGCAGTTTGGCCAGGAATGTGTTTTGCATGATGTTAAATTAAGCCAACTGTGGGCATGACTCTGCATGTGTGTTCGGGGCTTGGAAATGGTTTCTCCCCTTCTGCTTCCCTACTGCCAACCAGGAGAGCAAGCCCCTTGCTGGACTCCGAGGGGACCAGGAAGAGGGTGGCCTCCTTGCTGGCCTCCCTGAGTGTCATAGAAGAAGCCCAAGACCAAAGTTCCCACTTAAAGGGAGGCAGTTGCCTGACTCATGCTTAAGAAGGAGCATTTAGTGGCTGCCTAAGTGCCTCCTTCCTGAAGCTGAGTAGCAGTAATGAAATGAAATGTACAGGAAGAAAAACAACCAGATTAAACAAGAGGGAGGAGGGTCTCTGAAGTGGTGGAACTGAGGGGCCAAGAAGAGGCTGATGAGCTGTGGCCAATGAGTGCAGAAGAGAAGAGAGCAAGCCCTAGAAAGAAAGTGAAATAACTGGAAAACATTTAGTTTAATACCAGGGTGGTTCTAGAAACACAGTCTAGAAGCAGGGGTCACAAATTCAGATGCCTACATGGGCCAGGCAGATAACTTAAGTGGGCAAATTAGACAAGGTAGACAATAGGGAGTGGTGGAGACTGTGGCAAACTATACATACACACCCTGCCAGAAGACATTGAAGTTTTTTGTTTATTTTTGGTTTTTTTAGGTGGTTCTTGTTTTTTTAAACATTATAGGCCAAACAAAATTGGTCTGTGACCTGAATTGTCACAAAGCCTCCTTGAAAGGTTTTGAAGGCCAGGCCCATAGGTTAGCCTACCAGTGGCTTCAACTACTGTTGTCCCTGCTCCTCATTTGAGAAATTGGGGTGCCAGGGGTGGGGCAGGCAGTGGGATTCCCTCCATCCCAGGTGCAGGCTATAAGGGACACATTGTCTGCAGCTAATTTTAAAACAAACTAAAATGGTCTGCTTTTTGTTATCACCACGCGCTGGCAATTCTAAACAATGCCAGTGATAAAATTATTCCTCCTTGAAAAAAATCTTTTGTTGATCTGAGTTCTAAATAATGTTATGGATGTTGTTGAGTTTTAACAATGTAAGCTTCAAATTAATATATTTAAATAACATCTAGTAATGAACATAATTTGGAGAATTAACCCCTGACTTAAGTGGATTCACCCACAAGCATTTGGGTTCCAAACCCTGTGGAACCACATAGTCCTGTGCTTAAATGATAGATTCAAAATAAATAATGTCAGCACCTGATTGTAACATGAGGAAACAGAATCCTAGTTTCAATTCTCTTGTTCCATGTGACCGCTGGAAGAACTCAAAAGGACAAGGTTTAAATGCCTTGACTGTTTTCATCAAGAACTGGATGCTTGTCCTAAAGCAACAGATCAAATAATGCCAATATCGACTGCCACACAGCCAGTTTCTCTGATTCTTACAGGAGAAAAACTTCAGAACTTTACCAACTATAATAGAAATTTCTGGTGAATTTCCCAGTGGAAATTTTTTTGACTGTGGAGATATTTGAAGGCAGTTGTAATTGATCCCAAAGAAACAAGTACATGGATAGTCTTGCAACTTCTGAAATTAATTATAAAATGGGATTTTTATGAGTCTGTGACAAACCTAGCCTTACGTTTAAAACTTCCTATTTGTATATCTATCGATTCTTAGAAAAAGAAATTTTTCTAAGTTAAAATTAATAATTGACTATGAGTGAAAGATCAACAAAGCTGGCTTTTGAACATGAACATGTGAAATCAATTCTGACAAAGTCATTAACAAATTAGAGGTTAAACCTCAAAAACAGAAACTATAACATTATTCTTTGCTGACCAATCTGTAAGTATGTTCCAGTGTTCAAAAGTATTGATGTAATTAAAGCATATCAATCCATTACTTTTTCTTTTTTTAATATTTTAACACTTATTTATTTGTTTTTGCTGGCACGGTTATATATATACACATGAAGCTCAAGAAAAGAGATCTGTCACTGTCTGCATTCCTTTTCTGGCCACTATATGGTAGCCCTCCCTTCTCTGCGTTGTGCTCTCAGTGTTTTCAGCTACCCGTGGTCAATCGTGGTCTGAAAATATTACGTGGAAAATTCTAGAAGTAAGCAATTCATAAGTTTTAAATTGTGTGCTGTTCTGAGCAGCATGATGAAATCTTGCGCTGTCTCGCTCTGTCCCGCCTGGGATGTGAATCATCCCTTTGTGCAGCGTATCCACACTGGATAGTCCATATGTGTCAAAGAAAAAACAGTATCTGTAGGGTTTGGTGCTGTCTGTGGTTTCGGGCATCCACTGGGGGATCTCAGAATATATCCTCTGAGGATAAGGGGAGATTTCTGTGTTATTTGTTTCACTGCATGATTATTGTTGAAAGTTGTCACACAGAGAGGGGGATGTTACAAATTGATCTGCCCAGTGTCCCTGGTCTGCCTGTGAGGGTCTGCCTCACCCTCGCAGGTGGGGATGGCCTCTGGGCTAGTGTGAGCCAAACAGCAGGAACCCCTGAGTCTTTCTAGTGCAGGGACCACACAGGGAAAGGGTTTTCCCCAACATTTTATTTAAAACTTCATCCAGCATAGGAACAGTTTGAGACAACCTGATTCTCACCACTCAGTCCCCTGATTTGGGAGTCCATCTTGGCAACACAGAATGGGCTTTGGAGAAATGATGGAATGCCTGGTATTTAAAAGTTTGATTCCATAGGCCAACAAGTGGTGGGTCTTGTTCCCATTAGAGAATGAAAATATTGTGGGGGACTTTCTAGCCACCATCCCACCTGGGCTACTTCGGGGCTTTCATGGCACAGGGCCCTGACATTGGGTAGAGGGATGCAGATGACTTTGTTCTCCTGCTGGCTCCATCATGGTTACCCCTTGAAGAATGGGGACGTGGAGACAGGCCAGCCTGAGGAAGGGCCTAAAGCTCAGGCTGTGGGGATGACCCCTAAGCCAGCCCTGGCAGACAGGATGAGGCTGGGCCCTATTGTGGCTAGCCCTAGGTGGGCAGAGATAGTGACTTTCTCTAACATATAACTTAAAAGTGGCCCATGATAGAGATCCCCCCAGGCCTGAAATTTTCATTATTGCTGTCACTCCATTGAGGTAGTATCTATACTATTACTACTACCACCATTTTTCATGCTTCTTCCTAGTAATCTTGTAAATGCACAAAAGTGCCACCTGAAGGGACTACCACATTCACCCTCAAAATGATGAGGAAGGCCAGCTCCTCATTAGCCAGCCTGGTGGTGCAGGGCCTGGAGGCCAGTGCTGCAGAGCAGGGGTGGTTGCTGGGGAGTCTTGCATGAGGAGATCTGCGACAAAGGGCAGGGTAAAGAGGACGCTTGCAGGAGGGGAATGGCCTGGACCGCCAGGGCTGTGTGGAGGGCCCGACGCCCGGGTATGGGTCCTCACTGCCTTGCCTGGTTCGGTCCAGGCATCTACAGTTGTCGTGTGCCAGGGAGACCAGGCAGTGGCACGCAGACATGCCAAAGGCAACTGATGTCTTCTCAGGAGCTGTTAAGGTTATTGATTTAAGTCATGACAGGCTCAAGGGCACTAAGATTCTCTCACAAAGAAATCAAACTGTTTCTCCAGGTGACTATTGCTTTTTATTTAGGCAGGGATCTGAATCTATTGAGGTGAAAGCCACTAGGTCTCGCCTCTGGAGCAATCTGGGGAGACCTATAACGTTTACTGATTTGACTTAACGTACACTGGCTAACAATAAAACAACTAGACCCATCAATCCGTCCCCAGGCCCCCTAAGAGAATGACTGCAGAGTGGATTGATTCCTTCTCAGAGATGGCAGTTGATGGGAAAAGCATGAGGGGGTCTGGACAAAAGATGCTGCCCCATACTGGGGCTCAGTCCATCCCTCGTGCTGCGCAGTGACATTCTGGGGCAGCACACCAGGAAGCCACTTCTCTGCCCAAGTGAGAGACCTGCGATGGGGCCAGGAGTTCCCTGGGAATAGGCTGCAGTGACCTCTCTGGACAGTACAAAGCTAGACAGCCCCCATCAGGAAGGTGGTCGGGAGCCGCAAGATTTAATTTTGCCAGGTAAGAAAAGGCGAGAGAATGAGGGTATTGACTCAGTGAGGAAGGGGGTGTGTGCAGAGGGGCAGACAGCCAAGATAACTGAGCGCCCACCACGCCCGCCTTGAAGTCTGGACCAGAGCCTTCCAGAGGACAAGCTGCAGGCCTACTCTGCACCAGCACGAAGGACCTGGAAGGGACAGGCGAGGAGGAGTCATTCAACCCAATTCACCAAGCATTTCTCTTGCCTCAGGAAGTAAGACGTGTCCTCACCTGGGGTTACTTGCAGGCTTGTTGGAGAGACAAGATGTTCCCATCTTGAGATAATGAACTGAGATGGCGAGTCAGTGGCCCGTGTTACAAGAGCTGTAGGAATGCAGGAAAAGTGCCGCCCTGTGAGGGCTGGAGGGGTTGGGGAGGGTCTTAGAGAGAAGGCGAGGCTCGAGCTAGGCTTTACTAGTTCAAGAAGAGCAGTGGGGAGCTGGATAGTACATCCTTCTAGAAATTTAGCATCCATTGTCTCATTGGGCACAGAAATGCTTATGGGCTGTGAGATAAAATACTATACATAGTGGTTAAATGTGAGAGCTCTGGAGTCTATTTAAGCCTGGGCTCCACCAATTATTACCCATATGGGCAAGTAACTTAACGTCTGTGGGTCTTAATCTCCTCATCTCTAAAGGGGGAATAATAATATTATCTAATAACAGTAATAATATTAATTAATAAAACATTAATAATAGTAGTAGTACCTAATAATAGTACCTGTACAGAAAAGTAATTGTAAAGATTAAATGAGATTAATGTTTATAAAGCCCCTGGCACAGTGCCTAGTGTGTAGAAAACGTTCAGTCACTGCCATGATTGCTATTGTGAGTGCCGGTGGTAACAGTGTTCAGATTAGCACCGGGTTCTGGAGAGCTCTGATTCCTCATAGACTATTTGGGGGAATGGATACAGGACAAGAGATTCTCTGTCTGTGGGAGATTATGTAGGAAATATTAATAACATTTGAAGTTTGAGTTTGTGGAGGGTACAGTGAGCTATGATCGCGCCACTGTACTCCAGCCTGGGCGAGAAAGCAAGACCCTGTCTCCAAAAAAAAAGTTTGAAAGCTGAATTTGCCCTCTCCCAAAGGAAAGAGCTTCCATGGGGTTCCATGAAGTTCTCTCTTTACCTTCTCAGCCCCAGGACATCCTCCCTGTCCTCTTCCCTTGCAGAGCCCACTCAAGCTCCCCCGTCATGAAGTCTTCCCTGACAGCTGGGCCACCAGGCTCTTTCCTCCTGTGACTCTATTGCCCTCACCTCTCTTTGGGCGGGAACTCAGAGGACAGATTCCTGTCATGTTGAGGCTCTCTTTCAGGGCTGTGCTGTGTCTCCTCAATAAGGTATGTGTTTCTCAAAATTAGATGAATTGCATTGAGGCTGAAGGGTCTGTACTCTCTCCTGTCCTATCCCTACTCTTTTCCCACCCAGCCTGTGCCTATTGCTCAGGTCCTGGAAGCCAGACACCCTGCAGGGTTCTGCTCGTGACCTCTGCAAGCTTCCCAGAATACCCACACCCCACCGGTGTGGAGCCCCCTGGTAGGGACAGTGCCAGTGGGCAGGCTGGGCTTCTGTGGGTGACAGAGGGGAGGCTGCTGCCATTGCTCCAGGCCCAGACTTTGATCTTCCGGCTGTTCCTACCTTAGTGCCAATAGGTCTTGATAAGTTTCCACTTGAGAGATCAGAGTGCCAGTCAAACCTGACAGCTGACACAGACTGGGGTCTGTGCTGGGCAGAGTGGCAATGACACCCCCTCCTTGCTCTTCTTGTGGCTTTCCTTCAGGGCTGGGAGTCCCCCAAATCACTTTTTTGTATCGTTGGTTTTCAGCAATCACCTGTCTGGGAAGCAGAGTATTGGCATCATTTCTGTACCTCCCGTTACCCTGTTTTGTTCTCTAACTCATAGGGTTAGGTTTAGGAGGGGAGATTAATATGGAGATATATCACGGGATTAGAGAGAGGCTCCTGGACCATCAAGAGACATGACAACGGAATGGGGAACACCTACAATCCAGAATATATCACCTTAAACTTCATGCAAGGGCAGGCACACACAGGCCAAGGACAACCAGTCATACTGGGGACAATAAAGCTGAAGCATGGCCCTAAGTCCCCACTTCTTTGAGGAGAGGCATTTTGGCCCAAACGCCATGGAGACTGCTGTGTGCACGGGCCCTCTTGTCCTGGTTGACATCTCCTCAAGCCTATGCTGTCTTCTTTGAATTATGTGTGTGTCCCTCACCTAGAGCCTGAAGGACAGGGGTTGGAGGCCCAGGAGCCCGGTGAGGAGAGGAACAACGGAGGGCCACAGTGCAGCCAGCTAGTTCAGCACCTGCAGGGCACAGATAAATTATCCCTGACTTTCTTGGGGCCTGCTCTTACGATGGGACCTCTGCCAAGGGCACCACTGGAGAGCTGGCAGGGATGTAATGAGGAAAGAGTGCAGCTTTGAGCCTTGAACTTGAAGTAGCCCCGAGAATAAATAGGCTGAACAAACTCTGAGAAGACAATTCTTTGAGGATTCGACAAAGGCATATCTAGAAGTGCTGACTCCACACAGCAACAATTTCACAAAGGGACTCCTTACCCTTTGTGAGATGAAAAATAACCCAATCTCCAATGCAATACCAGAACGCCTTGAATGATATTTATAAACACCTTCAAAGCTGAGGAAAGGGGCAAAAGTTCCTTATTCACCCTCTAGCTAGTTCTCTTTTGCTTTTCTCTGAGCAGACAAAAGTTGCAGGCCCAATAAGCCCTCAAAATGGGGGGGAATGGAACTTCCAAAAGCAGTACTTTCTGCAGGTCGGTAGGGATTAGCTATAGTATCTCAGAGGTCAAGAAATACATGGGCCGCTTTTTTATTTAAGGCTGGTATATTACAAAAAAAAAAAAAGGGAGAGAGAGAGAAATGTCAAAATAGAATCATAAAAATTATAATTTTTTGAAAATTTACATTTAAGAAATTGATACATTTTAACACCAAATTCACTGAGATATTCACAAGATAATTAAAGAACTTTTGAAAAACATTTATTTATAATGTTCTGCAGGCAGTCTGGTCTGGTGATGGTGACCCAAGTTTTAGCTGTATGAAGAACATACAGAACATTTCAGTGTTGTTAGTGTGTTTCTGAGACTTGTGTGTAACATCATGTGGAGATGAGTCAAAATCTTAAGTTTGAGGCCTTTGGTTGGCCTGGGATAAGTGGGGTGAATGGCATCCCCAACCCTCCATGCCCTCCCACCACGCTAGCCTTGGGATTTGCAGAAGTAAATACTTCATATAAATGTAGCATCTGATGAAGATCCAGAAGTCTTGGATATTATTTAATAAAGATTCATTTGCTGAATTTTTAGAGAAATTTTAAAGGAGGGATTATTATGGCTTCTGGGATAGCATTTGGGGGTCCTTTTTACCTCCAGGGCCCAAACTTTATGTAAGCATTGCCACTGAGGTTCAGTTATACACATGTATCTCCACAAGAAGCCTAAAAAGACTTTGAGATAAAAGGCTAATGGGAGAGAAATTGTCCTTCCTTGGCATACATGTGGGTGACACCTCTTATGAATCACTTCGGAGGTTTGAGGCTCACTTATCTCTTATTCCAGCCATGCCCAGTTCTCTGGGGCACCAACCAGTTCCCACAAGCACAGTTGACCTTGACACACCTCAGGTCCACTCTTCCTGCCCCTTTGGACCTTGGAGTGACATTGTGAGTGGGACTATTATGGTAGCCTGCTTGACACAGCTGAGGGACATAGACACGCATGGGGAGAGCCTTTGGCCAGTGGGATATGGAGCAATGGTGAGATGCTGCTCCCTTTCTTTGCCATCGAATTGGTGGCAGGACACCTTCTGAACAGCCCCTCCACGGCCTCCTGAGATTGCACCAGCAGTGGCTGTGGACATGGCCAACTCAACCACACAGCTCTGTATTGGTTCTTTTTTCTTCACTCTTCACTCCCCTACTGCTCCCTTCTGCTCCTTTGGTCACATTCCCCAGGAAAGAGCTTACATTTAGGCCTCTGTCTTAGGCTCTGCTTTCTGGGAAACCCAACACCCTTTTCCTAAGACCTCGTGGTATACTTGATCTTCCTTTTACTGTTTTTTTTTGCAATGAACCTTTGAGCCTAAATGCAAGATTTGACATTGAGATTTGTTACATGCCATCTATGGGAATGTTTTTTAATTCTGATTTTGCCATTTAACAGTATTTGCAGTCCTTCCTCGCCTTGAGTTATCTACAAATTTGCTCACAAAATTTACTGACTGTTAAAAAAAAGCCATCAACCACCAACCTCTGAAACCTCACTGCACGCTTCACCCTCCTTGCTGACTACCCTCCAACAGCCTCTCCTCCTCTCAGGTGCACAAATGGGCCAAGCTCTTCTCGCTCAGGGCCTTGTACTTGCTATTCTTTCTGCTTGGAATCCTCTTCCCTCCGCTGTTCATATGGACATTACTTTGTCATAACTTTAAAATTCAGCCTACATAGCACTTCTCAGAGAGGATTCTCACGACCACCGTGTTTCCTTCATAGCACGTATCCCGAGCCATGATTGCCATGTCTGACATATTAGTAGCTTTTTCCTTGTCCATTTCCCAAATTAGGATGCAATCTGTAGGGGGGCAGGGCTGTTGTCCATTTTCTTCACTGCTATATCTCCAGCAGCTTGCCCAGGTTCCAACACCCGGCCAGGGCTCGGTGAGTATCTGACTCACCCTCCCCACGTGTGCACCAGATCCCGCCTCCTCTCGCACTCCGGGCATCTCCCCGCCAGGTCCCCCCTCTGCTCTCCTGTGTCATTTCCCCTCTGTACTGGGTCATTCTCATCAGCAGACAAATGCACAGCAAATTCTCCTGTCTTTAAAACCAGAACAAACAGACAAAAAGGCCTCTTTTCACGCACTTCCTCTTACAGCCGACACACTACGTATGTTATTTATTGCCTTACTGGGTAAGAAGCTCCATGAGGGAAGGATTTGTGTCCACTTTGTTTATTGCTGTGTCCCTGGCACATAGCAGACCCTCAATAAAAATTTTGGGTTGACTGAATGAATCATTTTGTGGAAAGAATCAATAAAATAGTAAAGCCTTTCTGAATTAATAAAGAAAAAAAACAGTCTGTCTTGAGCAATGTCTAAATGACATAAAAGATCATCATTTATACGTAGGACAGCTCTGTAGAGATTTGGGGTGGCTATATAACGTGTGTGTGAGGGAAGAATTCTCTTCCGTTCTCTGGCTCTGCCTTCTCACGTGGGAAGCTCGGCAAGGCGGTTAGAGGGAGAAAGGAAAACCTGCTGTAGGCTCCTTAACATTCAGGTAACTGCTTTGCCTTAGAGATAGAAAAAGTGAGGCCCAGAGATCGTGACATTTCCAAAACCCTATGTCCTCCCTTCTAATGGCTTAGGGCATAATCTTCCTCAGAACACATCCAGATTACTAACTCACAGTAAAGGAAAAGTTCCTGTGCTTTACGTAGAACCCAGATACCAGGAATTTTCTGGAAAATGGGTATGCAATAATAGTGCTGGCCAGGAGATGGCGACTCGCCTTTCTCTCCAGGAGGATTGAGGTGGCACTGAAGGACAGACAGAGAAGATTGGGACCCGGCCGGCCGGGCCAGCCAGGGCCTCTAGGGAGGACGGCCCAGAAAACAGGGCTCTGCCTCAGAATGTCTTATTCTTGTTGGCTGGGTCCCCGTGAGTAAAATAGCCATTGCTGAAAAAGATACATTTTTAAGGCTTCAGATGTGAGAGCAATTACAAGTTCAGGGTGGTTGGCAGGTCTACAGTCAGGATATTTATCTCAAATTCAGGGAGTCTGAAAATCTAGGACAGCTCCTTGGCAACACAGTACTGACAGATCTTTTGTTCAACTTTTCCTCGGCTTAGGCAATAGCCTCTGAGAGCCAACTAGATTTTCTCCAAGACGGAGACTCAACCTAGACAACATTCTACCACAGAATCAGTACCTGGGCTTTGGGGTCCACCAACCCTTACTGTTGTGTACAAGGGTTGGAGGTGGGCGATGTGTTGATAGATACAGTTCCTAAAGAGAAAGTCCTTGGTTTCTTCTGTTTCTTGGAGGGCTCCATGATTCAAAAAAGGATAAGAAACTATTCCAACCTTTCTGTCCGAGAGGCCTCACTGATTCTGTACCCCAACAAGTCCCCTGAGATACTCTAATTTTCCATTTTGCATTAAGAGGGTCTCAGTTGGGGATGAATTGGGAGACAGAAAACATCATCAGTTATTTAAACAGAGAAAATAATATAAGAATTATTAACTAAATATGAAGCTATTAACTAGGTAATTGAAAAGGCAAAAAGAGTACACTTAGGTATCACAGAAGTAGCAACTGCAAGAAGCAGACACCACCCCTATGGCTGAATGTGGGCAGGGGTGTAATTATAATATTGAAACCTAAACACCTGAAACTCGCACTCTGAGGAGAGGTGCCGCTTGGCTGGGCTGGCATCTCTGAGCTGGAGAGAACCCCGTGGGGACCTGAGGTCTACTGGGAAGAGGGGAACATGACGAGGCTGGTTCTGTAAGTATTGGGAAAACTGGAAACTGCATTCAACAGCTGCTATGAGGAGGAACTGCCACTGCCAGGGTGAAGAGCAGAGACTAGGGTGACACTGTCAGGAACAGGAAGTAGCCAGAAAGGAAGGAATCCTTTCTTTCCCTTCCAGCCATGCTGTTCCTTAGGGTCTCCATGGGAAGGGCCTACGGTGGAGCCAGCTGGCGGAGTGGAACTGTGTTGGCAGAGTCCCAGCCCCAGCACCACGCAGCCAAGTACAGAAGGGTAGCTTTGGAGCTGAGAGACAGTAAGTTAAGGAGGTCTCCCAAAACATTTTACTGTAACATTCGCAGCCATTATCCAATGTGTTTATCCAAAGGGATTCGGGCTCTTAATAGATTCATCATCAGGCTGTCTCTGAGGACATATCTAGTGGATTTTTAAACCGAGTTTGGATTCCCAAAGCACAGGCATAGCAGCCATCCGCCGCCATGATCTTTACAGCAATGAGCACGGCAGCGACTCTCACCGTTTTCAACCTCAGGTCCGGATAGGCTTCTAAACTGGGTGGGGAGCAATAGAGACCTCTTGACCATGGCCCCATGGAGGCTGTGGGCACTGGCCTATTTATGTAGGTGGTCTCACCTCGCCAATGAAGTCTTCTGGGGTTCTGACCCAGAGTCCAACTCATAAACCACACAGCCCGCTCTTTCCCTGGGCTCTAGTAAATCTCCCAGTATTGGAAATGTGGATGGTCATCATGCCGGACAAACAGGACTCACGGAGTGTACTCACAAGCAAATTTGTCTCGTTTTCCCACCGTCCGTACTCGCAAGCAAATTTGTCTCGTTTTCCCACCGTCCGTTCTCATCTGTTCAGGGGAGCCAGCTCTTCCCCTGCCCTAGAAGAAATTTAGAGCAAGTCCTGTGACTTTCTGGTCACACTTAGGAATGCCAGCAAGCTTCCAGTTGTTTTAAATCATACAGGATACATTTAGTAATTAAACTTTTCAGTCCCATAACCTCTTGTTTTAAAGTTGAGGCATCTCCCAACTCCCCAAGCCCAGGATTCTTGAAAGGGAGTTATGGAAAGGGGTATGCAGTCGGCTGCTAACATTTCTCCCCCTCCTTCTCCAGGTTACTAGCCCTGAGTCCTGCGTCTTTCAGAGTTGGAGTTTTGCAAATGAGAAGAGGCGAGGGGAGCAGGGAAGTTCTTGCTTGACTGGCCCCAGCTGAGGGATTTAGCATCTGCTCACTCTGGACTTGGCAGATATTGAAAGCTGACTCTCAGGCCCTTGTGGTGACCTTCCCTCCCCCTGAGGCTGTCTTCGCTGCAGTTTGCTTCACAGGACAGGTACTTGCAGTTCCAGCCGCTCACTCACTCCTCCCCCAGCCCTGTGAATCTGGTGATGCTTTGAGCTCTCCCTGAGAAGGTCGGTGTGTCCCTCCATGCTGCACTCTTGGACAGATCTAAGACAGCCCTCACTGACAATCCTTTCTTGGGTGCGGCCCACATCCGGCTACACACTCTCACATCCTCTATCGTTACAAATTTGGGGAGGACAGGCTGCCCGGTCCCCTCCCTTGATGCCCCCTTTGCTCCACAGTCAAAGCCATAGTCAGCCTATTACTTGTCTGTTGGATTTTCTAGCTGGGAATCAGACACGTGTGCAGTGTGTTCTCTAAGACACAAGGGACGTGTATTGAGCTCTCTCAGTGAAGTTGAAGCCCGTTTCCCTATGCTCAGGGCTCTATACTCCCCTCCCTGTGGGATTCACAACACGCCAAAAACTTTGTCCAGAAATCCTCTTTTCTTATCTCCAAACTCCTGGCCATTTTATCACCACGAACGAAGAGTACAAGAGCCACAAAACTACTTTTCTCTCTCCTGCTTTCTTCTGAATCCTGCATGGTGGCCTGCTGCCTCTCTTGGAATGGGATCTCCATTGTTTTCAGGCCTTAGCAGAACTTCTCTTTTAACATCTTATTACATGTGTACATTGAGAAAAAATGAATAAAGTAACTGGATTGCTTATTATTGTAAAGGCAACAATATTCTTAAAGCTCCTAAATGAGTACAGTGGCCAGAATGGGACTTTTTCAGCCTACAGGGGCCATTCAGATAGAGGAGAGGAGATAAACTGCAAAGCTTCCTTCGGGGCCTCAGAATTATCTCTCAGCTGAAATCACTAAACTCTTTTTAATCCCTTGTAGAAGGATCTAAAACTGTGGGATTGCTTCAGAGGGCTAACATCTACCTCACTGGTTTACCACGAGGACTAAATGGGATAATAGGACACACAAATATGTTTTTTAATTGTGTAAACTACAAGGCATGATGCACAGACATGTATGGGACTATCAGGACGATAGCTCCTTTATGGGGGTTTTAATTACCTAGAATTTCTACAGACAGTTCTCTGCAGGTATTTACAGTTCAAAGAGGAAATTTTGCTCTTTTAAAACTAGCAATAAATGAGGCTGTTTGGCAAGTGTTTCTGAGAAAAGAGTACAAGTAGAGTGTACATAAGCAACACTGGGAGATTACTGGGGTGGCTGGCAGGGCCGCACCCCCTAGTTGTTGGCCTACCCCAGGTCCCCTGCATGTGGCTCCAATGCACCAACAGCTTCCTGCTGCCTAAGGGGGTGCTCTGGCCCCCAGAGAGCGCTTCTCCTGAGGTGGACCTGCAGTGAATGCCACAGGAGTAGCCCTTACTGATGGGCACGGGTCTGAGGGCCCCAGGGACCATTCTGAGGTGTGTTCCAAACAATTTCTCAGACCCCCCACCCCCGTTTATGATTACCTGCTCACTAATACCTGTATTGTTGTGCCTCCCTTCCCTGCCTCTCTGTCCCCTTTCTCTCACACAGCTTTCTGGGATCACTTATCAAACCAACTCCTTGCACTCAAATCTTTGCCCCAGGGGCTGCTTGGGGAGTGGGGTGGTGGAAACCAAGCCAAGGCAGAAAAATCTAGAGGGCCTGTCTTTGGCAGGAAAATATAAATTATACTAACTGAAATGTAAACCCAGCTATTGGGTGTGTGAACTAAAATAAAATCTTAAGGTTCCCCCACCACCGGCTGACTGAATGGACTCCCTCTTGGCCAAGGGGATATCCTAAAACTACATCGCCTGCCCCAAGCAGAGAGGTCAGACATGCCTCCTCATGCCCCCCTCCCTTCTTGCAGACAGCCTTTGTAACCCATTAACAGGCCTAAGTCTGTGCAAGACAAACCTGCAGGTCCTCAATTTACACAACAAATATATGTCCAGTGGCCTGTCTCTGATTAACAAACCTCCTTATATTAAAACATTCCAAGCCTTTAGATAACGTTTCCTGTCTTTAACCAATTACAAGTCAAAGAATCTTTAAACCCACCTATAACCTGTAAGCACCCGTCCCGCCCCCCTTGGCCCACCTTTTTGGAACAATGTGTGCCTTCCATGTATTGATTTATGACTTCACCTATAACCCGTGTCTCCCCGAAATGTATAAAACCAAACTGTAACCCAGCCACAGCTTGAGTCCACTTGCTCAAGCTTCTTGGGCGTGGCTCCGGGTCATGGTCCTCAAATGGGGCTCAGAATCAATCTCTTTAAAATTATTTTACAGAGTTTGGCTTCTTTTCCGTTGACAGGTGCTAGTAGAAATTGTTAATAATAACTTGCATTTGGGCCGGGCGCGGTGGCTCACGCCTGTAATCCTAGCACTCTGGGAGGCTGAGGCGGGTGGATCGCTCAAGGTCAGGAGTTCGAGACCAGCCTGAGCAAGAGCGAGACCCCCGTCTCTACTAAAAATAGAAAGAAATTATATGGACAACTAAAATATATATAGAAAAAATTAGCCGGGCATGGTGGCGCATGCCTGTAGTCCCAGCTACTCGGGAGGCTGAGGCAGGAGGATCGCTTAAGCCCAGGAGTTTGAGGTTGCTGTGAGCTAGGCTGACGCCACGGCACTCACTCTAGCCTGGGCAACAAAGCAAGACTCTGTCTCAAAAAAAAAATAATAATAATAATAATAACTTGCATTTATTGATAGCTTCCTTTATGCCAAGCATGATCCTAAGCACTTTTCCCAATACCTCATTCACAGTAGTCTTAGAAGTGGGTGCTGTTATGATCCCTTATTCTACAGATGAGGAAAATGAGGTGCTGAGACTTGCCCAAGGTCACTTGCAAGTGACAGAGCCAGGATTCCCACCCTGGCAATTCAGTTCTAGAACCCACACTCTCAACTACTTACTGTACTTCTCAAACTATTGACCACTGAATAAGCCAAGCCAGGGAGCCTGGCACCATTCCTCAAATTGTTTTAAGAGGCCTAACCCAGCGATTGCTGAGAGACAGAGGGTATAACAAGATGAGTGTAGACTCGAGAATCAGAAGCCTAAACTCAAAACCACATTCCACCTTCACTTACCAGCTGAGTGACCCCAGACAAATCACTTCCTTGACCCTCAGTTTAAACCTTAGGTGCTGGTCATGTGGTGAAAAATAATGCCCGACTCGTGGGGTTTTATTGAGGTTCAAATGAGGTGATGCTTGTGGAGCACTTGGCAAACTCGGAGCACATGGGCAAAGCCACTCTCTCCCCGCCTGGGGGCTCATGGGACAGAAGCTCTGTGCCCCCTGACCCCAGCTATGCCCCCTGACCTGCTCTACCGCCCACCCCCTCTGTGCCCCCTGACCCCCACAGCTTTCGGGGTTCACGCTTAGGGGGGCTTAAGTGCCTGTTGGAAACTCAGCACTTGTTAACGTGCAACGGTATAACAGAAGAGAGAGCGGCCTGACATTTTCCCCACCCCTGAAAGTGAAAGAAGAAAGGGCTCTTTACTCAGGGCCACATCCTGAATGGCAGGGTCAGTGTCTGTAGCTGATCTGTGTGGGTACAGGCTTCTAATTATTTCCTGGATAACCTGTTATCTATAATCCATCAAGCTGCTTGCCAGAATATGCTAATGTCTCCAGAGTTCCTGGTCTGGATTATGAGGAAAGTTTTTTTTTTTTTTTTTTTTTTAAAGGGGAAGTAAGAATTAGGGGGCAGGCAGCGAGATTCCCCTTAGCAGAAAGGCTGTCCCCACCTCTGCCGCAGCCGATTGAGTGCAAATGCCCGGGAACCCAGGGCGATGCCCCAGTGGAAACCGCCAGTCTCTCCTCTTTTTCTCCTGGCTTCTTGACTCATACTCTTCTGGGAGAGTTGGCTTTATCAGAACCTTCTGGAAAAGCTTTTGAGAGAGAAATGTTATTCTGAGCTGTTATCATTTGCTCAGAGAACAAGGAAACTCTTTAAATAATCTTTTGTTTGGGGAGAGGAGGGAAGGGAGGGTGTCAGAATTCAATAGGCCTGTTCTTCTGCTGAGTAGAGGCAGGACTTGGCCATCACCCAGGTGAGCTCAGTATCGTCAACCATCAGCTACACCCCTGGCCTTTATTGTTGTACTGAGGCACAGTGAACTGTGGGAAGGATGCACAAATGTAGGGCATCATTCTTTTTATAGTATAAATGTAGCATGTGTTCATTATTTAAAAATTTAGAAACTCCATTACACATTGTTGTATGCATGTATTGAAATATCACACTGTACCCCATAAATTTGTACAATTATGTCAACTTAAAATAATAATCAAGCAAAAAATTTTAGAAACTCCAGAAAAGAAAAAAGGAAAAAAACCAACAAAAATTTCATTCCTCAGAGATAATGACTGTTAACATTTTGGCGTATCTTCTTCTACCTTTTTTTTCTATGTTAATTTATATCTATCTATGAAAAACAAGGCTTTGATTGAAAAATACAACGTTGCCCTCTGGTTTTTTGGAGGTGTATGGGGGATAATATGTCCTTTAGCACTGGGGTTTGGAATGAGCTCTCTGAAATCCTTGGAGGGTCAGTTTTATGAGGCTAAGATACAGCAGGGCCGGCCCATAGTCCAGGAGAATCTAGTGGTGGCTAAAATCCTGGCCCTCTGGTTTTAAGCATTTCTTCTCACGCATGTGCATATAGACAGGGAGGAGCAGGGGGAGCTGCCCAGGAGTAGAGAAAGAGTGCATGGAAATTCATGTAATCGAAAACCAAGCAGGTGGATACTGAACCAGTCCTCCTCTGGGAAGCATCTAGAAAATTAGACAAAGTATATGAAACAACTATTTTCACACATTTCAGACATTCACTGAGAGAAGGCAAACAAATGAGGTCTTCCCTAGACTTCCCCAGCTTTTTGCCTAGAAGCACATTCCAGACCACAGCACAGTGATGGAAAACCAAGCAGAACACAGCAGTCTTGCTGAGCTGAGGAGACAGGGAACAGGCGAGGCCAAGGTGGTTGGAATTTGCCAGGCAGAGTATGAGGCAGGGAGGAGAGAGCTACCCAAAGACCTCTTTTATAGGAGTACTCCTTTATAGGAGTACTCAGGTATTTGTTGAAAACTAGGCCACACATGCACATAGTAAGGCTCCATGAGTCTGGACAAAAAGTAACTGTTGGAGAAAGAACAAGTACTGGTGAGCTATAAACTGAACACCTCTAGGAGCTTGTACATAGATGAAAGTCTTTTGAGCTCAGACCAGCTAGAATAAAGAGACCTCATTGAACTCCTGGGACGTTCAGCACAGATCCCAGAAAAGCCAGGCCTTAGGAGTGAGACTTTACTAACTCTAGAGTAAAGGTTACTCTAGACCTGCTCTAACAAAGCTTGAAAACAAGCCTCCCTCAAAAGGATCATGATGATCCACAAGAAACTGAAGCTACCCACTAAAACAAAATTTAACAGTCTTTGAATGAAAGACAAAAAAAAAAAAAAAAAAAAATCCAACCTTCAACAGTGTAGCATTTGTAATGTCCAGCATCCATTAAAGAGTTTCTTGACATACAAGAAAGAAGGAGAAAAGTAAAGTATTGAGAGTGATGATGCAATTAGCAGACAAGGACCTTAAAACGGCTATTATAAATGTGCTCAAGGACTTAAAGGAAAACATAAACATAATGAAGAAAGAAATAGAAACTATGAAAAGGCACCAAATAGAACTTTTAGAACTGAAAAATACATATGAAATGAGAAATTAGGTGCTGCAAAAGAACTTGAAGACATAGCAGCAGAAACAATCTAAATTGCAGCACACAAAGAAAAAAGAATGAACAAAGTTTCAATGATCTGTGGGACATTGTGAGGTCTGACACACATGTAATGGGAGTACTAGAACAAGGTGGGAGGCAGAGAAAATATTTGAAGAAATAATGGCTGAAAACCTTTCCAACTTCATCTCATAGATTCAAGAAATTAACCATACCAGGATAAATACAAGGACAGCCACACCCAGGCAGTAAAATTGGTGAAAACCAATGATACAGGAAAAAGTCTTGAAAACAACCAGAGAAAAAAGACACAGAAAGTAAATCAGAGGTTGTCTGAGGTGGGAGGATTAACTGCAAAGGGACAGAAGATGACTTTTTGGAGTGGTAGAAATATTTTATATCTGAACAGCACTGGTAATGGTGCTGGTTGTGATGTGTGTTTGGATTATAGAAATTGTTAGTTCGTACTAGTACATCCAAATCCAATTCAACCTGTCATAATTATATCTCCCGTCTTCCACAGTAAGAACCCTGGCTCCTAACAACATAGTTTCAGAATTGCTATGTCCATACTAGTACTTAAAAAATAAGCTCACTAAAAAAAGTTCTATATTTTTTGCAGTTCCCCCCACCAGTGTATATAATCAAAATGTTGTGTTAAAAAATTACTTGGATTAGTTCTCCCCCTCCTCCCTTCAGTGTGATTATGTTATGCATTTAAAATACATTTGTATATCTGTCAGTGTCCAGTCAGGGGACAAAAACCATAGAAGTTATTTAATAGAATTTAATATAAATATTTATTAACTAGGCATTAAGTTAAGTAGGTAACTAAACACGTTAAATAAAAGACCAAGTCCCTTGGTCTGTATTATACTTTGAATGAATCTTTTACCCATGTATGATTTTGTAATTCCATGCATTGGTCATTGGAAAATATTAGTTAACTGAGTAATGGCAGATATTCTGCATGTTGATGGATTTCATTATACACTGTCAAAAAAAATCACCTTTCTGGGAGGCCGAGGTGGGTGGATTGCTCGAGGTCAGGAGTTCGAGACCAGCCTGAGCAAGAGAGACCCTGTCTCTACTAAAAATAGAAAGAAATTATCTGGCCAACTAAAATATATATAGAAAAAAATGAGCCGGGCATGGTGGCACCTGCCTGTAGTCCCAGCTACTCGGGAGGCTGAAGCAGAAGGATCACTTGAGCCCAGGAGTTTGAGGTTGCCGTGAGCTAGGCTGACGCCACGGCACTCACTCTAGCCAGGGCAACAAAGCGACACTCTGTCTCAAAAAAAAAACCAAAAAAACTCACCTTTGTTATTATCACCACCAATCCATCTTATCAGAAAAGAAATTAAGTATTGGGAACTGTCAAACTCCCAATGGCAGACACACATTTTGCAAATTTCTAGTTTTAGCTTGAAAGCTCAAATTCTATCATTGGCAACAAACTCTATCAGTTGTTTTCCTTGAAGTGACAGGCTCACTTTGTTCCTTCTTGAGAAAATGTTTGTTAAATGCCCAAATCTGAATAACCATTTTGTCTGTCACTTGTTCTTTCAACCAAAAATGGTGTTCAATGAAAAAAGTGGCTAATTTAACTAACAGCTCAAACAATTGCACAAATGCTGTTCCTTGAGACAACCATCATGTTTTGCTATCCAGAAGTACTTTCCACTTAATCATAAGAATACTGAAACGTTGTATACATAAGGAGCTTGATTTAATAAATTTTACTAATTTTTACTGCTTCATCAAGGATATTCTTAGGTGTAACTGGGTTATTTTTCCTGAAAGTGCGTGGTAGTAAAAAAATACAATAACTCTTAGTATAGTACGGCCTTTATTCACACGAGAGTGCCAACAGTTTTACTCACAATTGCTTTTGTATCATTAGTACAAATGTCAACAC
Organism: Eulemur rufifrons; assembly: GCF_041146395.1. Lineage (NCBI taxonomy): Eukaryota > Metazoa > Chordata > Mammalia > Primates > Lemuridae > Eulemur > Eulemur rufifrons. The sequence continues at coordinate 93,411,983 of NC_090984.1, forward strand.
AGTGAACAAGGAAAACATCTTCAACATCCCCCAAAGAAAGCCTGGACTCATTAGCAGTCACTCCCCATTCCTGTGCAACCCTCACCCCTGCTCTAGCCTCAGGCAAACACTAAACTACTTTCTGTCTCTGTGGATTTGTCTATTCTGGTCACTGCATCTAAGTGAAATCATGCAGTATGTACTCTTTTTTTTGACTATCTTCTTTCACTTAGCATAATGTTTTCAAGATTTATCCATGTTGTGACATGTATTAGAATTTTATTCCTTTTTATGTACGAATAATAATCCATTATACTGCTACAGCACATTTTCCTTTTTCATTCATCTATTGGCGGACATTGAGGTTGCTTCTACTTTTTGGCTACTATAAGCAATGCTTCTATGAACTTCTTTGTGCAAGTTTTTGTGCGGGCATATGTTTTTATTTCTCTTGAGTATGTACCTTGGAGTGGAAATGCTGGGTCATAAATGCTAACTCTATGTCCAACTGTTTGAGGGACTGCAGTTTTCCAAAGTGGTTGCACCACTTTTAAAATTTTATCAAAGCCTTTATCATCATTCAAGGTGCAATCATATTATTTTTCACCTTAGACCCACTAATGTGGTGAATTTTTAAATACTGAATTATCCTTGCATTCCTAGTATAATTCCCGATGAGTTATTTCTTAATGGCACCTCCTGAGTTTTAGTTTTGTTATCTGTAAATTGTGAATAATAATACTATCTACCTCATAGGGTGGTGAAGATTTAATGAGATAATAAGTGCAAAGTGCTTTTCATAGTGTTCAGTATGTAGTGAATAGTCAATAAATGTTTGTTATAGATCACTAGCTATAGCTGTAGCTTCTCAAAAAATTCAGACATTTCTTAGCCACAAAGTCTGAGCCAACCAAATTTCTGTGTAGAGAAATATTCTGTGGGGAACACACTTAGTAGTTAAGGGCTCAGGCGCTGAAATCGAGCAGATATGAGTTAGAATACTGGATTTGCACTTTCCAGCTCTGTGTCTTTTGCCACACTTTGCTTAACTTTTCAGAGCTTCACTTTTGTCATCTGAAAAATAGGGCTATTAATGTCTACTTCATTCAGCTAATGTGTGTATTAAGCAAGATCTTTTATATAAAGCAGTTAACCCCTAGTAATAACACAATATATAGTGAGTTGGACCTTGAAGGGGAAGAATAATTAGTCTGGCAAAAGAAAGCTGTTCTATGAGAAGGCAAAAACTGACCCATGTTTGACTTGACCAGGATAAACCATCTCCTCTTCACTCTTCTTTCCTCTCAGGGAAAGTTATTTCTTAACAGGGCAAACAGTGTGTGTGGTATGATGAAGGGAACACTGACCAGGGAGTTGGGAGACCTGAATTCTAGTTTTGGTTCTTCCACGAATGGCTGCTTGGCTTTGAATAAATCACTCTGTAACTAGATCAGTGGCTTTCAAAGTTTTGATCACACCCTGAAATAAAAAATGCATTTTGCTCCATGGTCTAATATGTATGTATTTATATATATAACTTAAAAATGTTTCCTAATGTAATACTTATTCTTACTGCTGGAGTATTGTATTCATTTTCTGTTACTGTACAACAAATGACAAACGAACAAATGTAGTGTTCAAAACAACACACATTTATTATCTCACGGTTTTCATGGGTCAGTGTTCTGGGCACAGCTGAGCAGAATGCTCTACCCAGTATCTCACAAGCCTGCAACCACGGTATCTGCTGGGGTTGTGGCCTCTCCTGAGGCTTGGGGACCTCTTTGCACTCTCACAGTTGTTGTCAGAATCTATTTCCTTGCAGCTGTAGAATTCCTGGCAGCTTGCAGCTTCTTCAAGGCCAGCCAGAGAATCTCTCTGTGAAGGATTTGCCTGATTAGGTCAGCTGCAAAATGGGCCTTAAATATTTCTGCAAAATCCTTTCCATTGCCATATAACTAACATAGTACTGGGAGTGATATTCCATCCTATTCACAGGAACTTCCCACACTCAAGGATCAGGGATTGTATGAGGTCACCGGAGCTCATCTTAGAATTCTACCTGCCATGTGTATGGTGTACTCTGATATTTTCTACTCTTTTACTTTCTTTAAAAATATATATCTTTGCCACCTAATTAATGGATTGTGCCAGCTGCTTGAAAATCCTGGACTGGATGATTTTCAGGGGTCAAGAATCTATGTTCTCAAGCACAGACCAGACCCTTGGACACGCTGGCCATGGGGACTCTGGCCACAGGAGCAGGAGACAATTGTATTAATAATTTGTGCAGAGAGCTTGAAGGTGTCAGTGCAGACTTGACTGAACTTCTTTGGCTCTGACCCTCACAGAGAACTCCTGTCTTTTCGAGCTGGGAGCCGAGCCTCTCAGCGTGCTGAGGACCTTATTTGGACAACTCCCAAGAAGAGGGAACAATCAGGACAAACTCGGAAGCTGCCAGCTGTCATCAGTTCTTTCTGGCTCATCAGCTCAAAGTAATGCCAAGGAGGTAGGGTGCTGGAGGACAGGCCCAGGCCCAACACAGCCACCAGCAGCAAGCAAGTGACCTGCGCTCAGGACAGTCCTCCTTTCTGGGTTTTAGTTTCCATCTCCAGTAGAGGACTCTCCAAGGACTCCTTCCATTCAGGACATTCGTGACTCTGAGAGGAAGCAGAATTGCCATTTTTCTTGGAGGCTGACACAGGAAGGGGACCATCTCCAAAGAGGTGGCTTTATTCTTCTGGCCAATGACCAAGTATGTTCCAGAAAAGTTCATCAGGGAGAAGCCAGATTGTGAACTCCCCAAGAGCAGGGATGAGGAGTCCCCCAACTTTGGGTTCCTGCCTCAGGCATAGAACCTGGCACCTAAAACTTTGCTTTGCTGAACAAAGGACCCTGGGAACGGCGCTTTTTTTTTTTTTTTTTTTTTTTGCTTTGATCTCCCAGATCCCGCCATCTTGGCTCAGGGAAAGGAACTGATCATGAACATGTCAGCCAGGGGGCTGTAAGCTCTGCCTTCCAAGGAGTTTACAAGGAATTAGAATTCTTCCTATTATAGGCAGCTGGAGCCATGGAATATTGCTGCAGTGGGGTGGCTGGAGACCGGAGCGCAAGTTCTTGGGTCTAAGGCCTTGGGCCTCTGCAGGGCATGATAGCCCCCGACTCCTTTTGGCATCACTCCTGTCTCCTGCCTGGGGTCTGGATAGGAATACAGGACGGGAGGAAGGGGACTTCTGGGGTGAACTGTGAAATGGGGAAAGAGAGGTGGGGATGGGAGGAGGGAAAGAAGGAGAGAGAAGGAGAGAAAAAGAAGTGAAGGAAAAAGATTGGTTTTAAGACTAGGTTCCCCCGACTCCCGGACTTTTCACAGGCAAAAACCAGAAAAACAAAAAAAAAAACCCACAAGTATCTTTTTCTTTTTCTCCATTTCTATCTGTGCTATAGTCTGAATGTTTGTGTCCTCCCCAAATCCATATGTTGAAACTTAATCCCCAATATCACAGCATTAACACGTGTGGCCTTTGGAGGTGAGTAGGTCGTGAGGGCTCCATCCTCATGAACGGGGTTCATGTCCTTATAGAAGAGGCCTGAGGGAGCTTGTTCGCTCCTTCAACCATATGGGGACACACAGAAGGTGCCACCTATGAGGAACAGGCCCTCACCAGACACCAAATCTGCTGGCGCTTTGATCTTGCACTCCCTAGCACTGTGAGTGATACATTTCTATTGTTTACAAATTACCCAGGCTAAGGTATTTCTTTATGGCAGCCCAAACTAAAGCAATCACTCTCGTTCCACCCATCCCCTAACGGAAGTTATTGAACTAGCAGAGACGTTGCTGAACAGGAGCACCCGATGATCCACTCTGGGATCAATACGAAGTTTAAGAGATGCACCCTCCATGCAGAGCGCCCTCAGAAGGAGCCATTCTCAGACATTCCTCGCTGTGCCAGCCTGCCCAAGGTGCTTTTGCAGGTGCGGATCACTGGGGAGGACTGCTCCTTCGCCCTTCCTGGCATCTCCTTCCCTGGGCAGGGAGCTCTGCCGAGACAGCCCTCCTGGCCTCTGTGTGCCCACAGTCCTGCCTTCTCAGGGGAGAAGGCTGTGCCAGCCACCTTCCCTTTGCCCTTGTTCACCAGCTCTGTCTGTGCTCACGGCCGGACTAGAGGGGTTCCACGCACGGGATCCCCTGTCCTCTGGTTTCTGATTGGGCACGGTATTTGTGTCTGCTGGGAGGGGGGTATTAGTCTCCTGCAGGTGGCAGCGGGCTGGCTGCAGCACATCCCTCGACTGAAGGCGCCACCTCCTAGCAGACTGCTCTCTCCACCCACCCTCTCTCTTTTCAGATTCTAGTAACTGCCCACTCTGTCTCCAAGTCGCCTCAAGGATATTGCACTTCCCTTCGTGGATTCCCCATGGCGTGCCCACGCTTCCGTAAAGAATCCCTTTATGAAACTTTGTTCAAATTGCACAGTTTGAGTATGTCATCTATTCCTGCCAGACCCTCACTGACAAGAGGGCTGACTCACTTTGCTTCGTTTAGAAGGCGGAATATGGTCTGTCTATTCCAATCCCTTCTGCTCTCTTTCTTCCTGGACACTGGTCTTTCTACACTGTTGTGCAGTAAATGTCCCCCTCCTTCTCCAGTGTGGCCTGCGACTGGGGTCCAGTTCTGTCTCATTCTGGGCTTTGATATTAGGCAGCCCTAAACAGAAATGTATTCATTGATATTAGCATTTATTGGTAATAAATATGGTCTCCATCTGTTAACTTGTTTGTCTCATTTCTCAGCTGGACTTGGGTAGGGAGAGGGATGTGAAGGGGTCCCTCATGTGCCCCAGGTGGGGAGAGGGTCCCGCCGCCCCTCGGGCTGCTGGGTGAAAGAGGCTTCCACAGTGAGCCCTGCGTAACAGAAAACGGCGACCACTGGGAAACTGGGTTTAGGACGGCTGTGGCCTCTCTTTCCCCAGTGACGTCCTGCCTTTGCCGGAGGAGGCTGCTGTGAGGTGGGTGGAAGGAATGTGCTCTGGTCTCTGTCAGAGATGCTGAGTGAATCATGGTAGCTCTGCAGAATTGCTCCAGTTGTCTGGGAAGAAGGAAGCCCCCGAATGACTCATCAGTGGCTGTTTTACTGTCCCCAGGTAGTGCCAAGAGGAGACACTCCTACACAAAGGGGCTTAGAACCAGGTTTGGGAAGCCCAGCTCAGCAAGCCAAGGGCAGAGGGCACAGACGCCTGAGGGGAGGAGGTGTTCTAGTCTCAGTGGAGAGGAGTGGATGGTTGTGCAGGGGAGGGGCCCCCAGTTCCTGCCACCCACTCTGGGGATTACCCAAAGGAACTCTTCACCCTTTATCCCTCTTCTGAGTTCTTGCCTCTGCTACTTGTGTGTGTGCTTGGAAATGCTCATTAATTTTAATACTAACATAAGGAAAGGTATTATAATTAGGAAGGTGAATCTGCTGCAAAATAAATCCTCTGATGCATTTACAAAGGAATGAATTATCCATTGTTCAGGATTATTCTGCTCCGCTCTCCTTCCATTAGCACAGCTCACGGTGAGCCAAGTGTGAACTACAGTCATTCATAATGGAGTGATACATGGCGAGGGCCAGAGGAGTGCTACAGACAACGGGCACACACAAGTTTCAAGGAGGCAGAGGTCACACGAGGCAAGGGCAGACAGAAAAGTTTTCACGGAGTTGGGAATTGAACTAGGTTTGAGCCTGGGATGATGTTCTACAAAGTAATTTGTCATGGCTCCATATGACTTCATTGCATAGTTTCACCATAATTTATTTAATTAATCCCCTATTGTTGAACATCTAAGTTATTTCCAATTTTTTGTTACTATAAGTAACACTGTAAGGAACATCCTCATACTCACATTTTTACATATTTATCCAATTTTTTTTTTTTTTTGAGACAGAGTCTCACTCTGTTGCCCAGGCTAGAGTGAGTGCCGTGGCGTCAGCCTAGCTCACAGCAACCTCAAACTCCTGGGCTCAAGCAATCCTCCTGTCTCAGCCTCCCGAGTAGCTGGGACTACAGGTATGCACCACTATGCCCGGCTAATTTTTTTCTATATATATTTTTAGCTGTCCATATAATTTCTTTCTATTTTTAGTAGAGATGGGGTCTCGCTCTTGCTCAGGCTGGTCTCGAACTCCTGAGCTCAAACGATCCGCCCACCTCGGCCTCCCAGAGTGCTAGGATTACAGGCGTGAGCCACCGCGCCCGGCCTATCCAATTTTTTTTTTTCTTTTTTTTTTGAGACAGAGTCTCACTCTGTTGCCCAGGCTAGAGTGAGTGCCGTGGCGTCAGCCTAGCTCACAGCAACCTCAAACTCCTGAGCTCAAGCGATCCTCCTGTCTCAGCCTCCCGAGTAGCTGGGACTACAGGCATGCACCACCATGCTCGGCTAATTTTTTCTCTATATATTTTTAGCTGTCCATATAATTTCTTTCTATTTTTAGTAGAGATGGGGTCTCGCTCTTGCTCAGGCTGGTCTCGAACTCCTGAGCTCAAACGATCCACCCACCTCGGCCTCCCAGAGTGCTAGGATTACAGGCGTGAGCCACCGCGCCCGGCCCAATTTTTTAAATGATATTTTTCTTGAAAGGGTGTTGGTGAGCCAAAGGATATGCACAAATTTTTTAGATCATTATTATTTTTTATGATTACTGAAGTAATACGCACTCACTATAAAACATTCAAACACAAAAAAGGGTGTAGTTTTGAAAATGAAAGTCTCCTGGAATCTCACATCCCAGAAAGATTTTCTGACAACTTTTAAAAAATGCATCATTAACATGTTGCAACAGACCCACCTCGGAAGACTCACTTTTCCATCACACTTTGAATAGTCACCAGGGCCCGGAACCCACACCTTGGCCTGATGGCTGATTCTTCTGATTGGAATGTCCTTTTCCAAGATAGTCATCTATCTTGGAATTCCTGCCCTCACTTTATTCAGGTCTCTGCTCAACTTTCACCACTTCAGAAAGGCCTTCCCTGACCACCCTACATAAAATAGCATATCTCATAATTCTATTTCTTCCTAGAACTTATCATTATCTGACATTTTGTTATATATCTATTTATTTTCTTATTGTCTATTTAGAAAACCCTGTGAGGGCAAGGACTTTGCCTTGTTCTCTGCATATCCCAGTACCTGGAAACTGGCACGTAGTAGGTACTAAATAAATGCATATTGAACACAAACCATTATCAAAACTTAAAAAATGGACCTCCAGTATGATGCCGAAAAGGAGTGGTGAGAACAGATAGATATTCATGCCCTGTTCCTGATCTTATAGGGAAGTGTTAAATGTTTACCAAAGACAGTGAAAGATTCTTATCACATAATGTGTAGACCATGTGCCTATGGACTTGAAGTTTGTGCAAAATGTGGAAAGAAGACACTGTTATTCCATTTAATAAGGAACCAGAAAAAAACAGAAAATATTGGAAATAATCAAAGTTCCAACCATAGAAGAAGCTGCAGAAGAAATGAAGAAAATGATGGTGATTTAGATTTTGATACTGATTTAGAGGACACAGAAGATAACAATCAAGGGAATTAATGTCACTATATAAAAAGTCAGTTTGAGAATGTGAAAAAAATGCATGTCGAATGATTGAATAAAATTAAACTATTTTATAGTTCTGAAACCTGCTTTTTTGTGTGTGGGTAGCAAGAGTCTACTTAATAGATAGTAACTAGTACTTTCTTCAATTCCCTTACATATTCATTTGAAATACACATGCCAAAATCCATTGTTCAACATACAAATAAACATAATTAACTTTGGAATCAAACAAAGAGAGAACTGTTCCAAAGAGCACTGTATGTATTTACACAGATGAAACCTGCTTTTGTTACTTAACAGTATATCATGGACATCTTTTCACATCAGTATGTAAATCTTTCTAGTCTGCACAGTAGCATCGTAATTTATTTACCCAATTGTCTTTTGATGGGTATTTGGGTTGTTTCCAATTTTTCTATATTATAGACAATGTTGTATTGCACATCCTTATATATATATATATATCCTTGCATGCTTTTAGTGTTTATGTCCTTTATCTGAGATGATGGAAAAAACCTACAAGCATAAATGTCTAGCCTGATGTTGGAAATGCAGAATTAGAGCTGAGAGATATCTAGCTTGGGGGTAGACTAGAGACTTCTTCACACAGATCTGGTCTTTGAAGTAATAGGAATCAATGAAATATAAAGGAGGAAATTGAGCAAAGCTTGAAGACATGAATCTTAAGCAATGTCTGCAGTTAGAGGGCAGGAGGAGGAGGGCTAGAAATTATTCCTTTATTCAACAAATAGTTATTGCTTGGTATTTTCTAAAGGTTGGAAACCCAACAGGAGCAATGTAGATTTTGTCTCTGCCTTCCTGTGGCTTAGAGTCTATTGGAGAAGGAACACAGGAAATAAAAAAGGAAATCTGGGCCAGGTGTGGTGGCTCACGCCTGTAATCCTAGCACTCTGGGAGGCCGAGGCAAGCGGATCGTTTGAGCTCAGGAGTTCAAAACCAGCCTGAGCAAGAGTGAGACCCTGTCTCTACTAAAAATAGAAAGAAATTAGCTGGACAACTAAAAAATATATAGAAAAAATTAGCCGGACAACTAAAAAATATATAGAAAAAATTAGCCGGGCATGGTGGCACATGCCCGTAGTCCCAGCTACTCGGGAGGCTGAGGCAGGAGGATTGCTTGAGCCTGGGAGTTTGAGGTTGCTGTGAGCTAGGCTGATGCCACGGCACTCTAGCTCGGGCAACAGAGTGAGATTCTGTCTCAAAAAAGAAAAAAAAAAGAAATTTGACATTCACAATGGCGTGGATAACACAGGGTGACACTGGAGTACAGAGGAGGGAACTGCCACTGACTACCGCTTGTAAGGCAAGTCCTCTGGAAGTAACATTTATAAATAGAGACTGGAGTAAGTAGGGGTTAGCGAGTGAGGTGGGGGTTGGGAGTGAGAAAGACTGTTTCAGGCCGATGGTGTGAAGGAGCCCTGGCATTTCCAGGGCACTGAAAGAAAAAAGTGCATTGTGTGTGATAGGAGAGTTGAGAGTGAGAAGGGTTGGGGGAGAGCTGAGATTGAGAGCAGGGAACCTCTAGGCCATATTAAGGGGTGTGGCTTTTCTTTTAAAGGCAATGAAGAATTTTAAGCAGGGAGGTGGTGTGATCAGAGTTACATTAGAACATTACTCTGACCGCAGTGTGGACAATGTATTGAAGGCGGAGTGGGGCGTGGCAGAGGACAAGACTTGAGGGATAGCTGGTAGGAATCGTTGGCCCAAATCAGAGTAATAGTGTTGGGCATAAAGAGCAGTGGATGCATTCCAGAGGTCTTTAGGAGGACTGGGAGCTATAATTGACAGGACTTGGTTACAGATTGGATTTAAGGGGAAAATGAAAATAAAGAATCAGGCTGGGAGTAGTGGCTCATGCCTGTAATCCTAGCACTCTGGGAGGCTGAGGCGGGAGGATCGCTTGAGGCCAGGAGTTTGAGAACAGGCTGAGTAAGAGCGAGATCCTATCTCAACAAAAAATAGAAAAATTATCCAGGCATGATGGTGCACTCCTGTAGTCCCAGCTACTTGGGGGGCCAAGGCAGGAGGATGACTTGAGCCCAGGAGTTTGAGGCTGCAGTGAGCTACGATGATACCACTGCACTCCAGCCTAGGTGACACAGAGTGAGACCTTGTCTCAAAAGAAATAAAAAATAGAAAAAGAGGCCGGGCGCGGTGGCTCACGCCTGTAATCCTAGCACTCTGGGAGGCCGAGGCGGGTGGATCGCTTGAGGTCAGGAGTTCGAGACCAGCCGGAGCAAGAGAAAGACCCCGTCTCTACTAAAAATAGAAAGAAATTATATGGACAACTAAAAATCTATATAGAAAAAATTAGCCGGGCATAGTGGCGCATGCCTGTAGTCCCAGCTACTCGGGAGGCTGAGGCAGTAGGATTGCTTAAGCCCAGGAGTTTGAGGTTGCTGTGAGCTAGGCTGACACCACGGCACTCATACTAGCCAGGGCAACAAAGCGACACTCTGTCTCAAAAAAAAAAAAAAATAGAAAAAGAAAGAAAGTGAAGAATCAGTAATGGTAAACAAACATGAAGAGCAGCTTCTGGTGTGGGTAACTGAGGTAGGAAGAGAAACTGGACCAGATAGGAGTAAAGATGAAAATTTTACTCTGGGACAAGTTGAGTTTGAGGTGTATGTGGGCTAGCCAAGCAGAGATGTCAAGAAGACAAAAGAGAGAGATCTGGGCTGGAGACAGAATTAGATGTCATCAGCATCCAGACAGAATCAACGCCCTAGGCAAATGTCAACTCCGTGAGAGCTGGGACTTTGACTCTCTTCACCACTGTGGTACTCTTAGGGCTTAGAACATTGCCTGACTTATGATGGGTGCTCAGCAAATATTTGTGGAGTGAAGGAGTGGATGAGATCACTCAAGGAAAGTAAGGAAAGAGGGAGGCCCAGGACAGAAAGCCAAGATGCACCACCCCTGCACAGGAGACAGAGAGAGAGAGAGAGAGAGAGAGAAAGCCTTGTCAAGGGCACAGAGAGGAAGCGGTCAGGGAGGGAGAAGCCAGGCGAGGAGAGGTGGGAAGTGGTGAATAACGTCAGAGCTGTCAAGAATAAGTCAAAGGGGTAACAAGGGTCAGGGAGACTTTGGTGACAAGGAGGTCACTGGTAACCTTCCTGAGGTTGTTTTTACTGACACATCGGAAATAAAAGCCACATTTTAGAGGACTGAGGAGTGACCCAGAAAGGCGTAAAGGGAGACATGGGGTCACATAACCCTTTCAGGAAGTGTGACTGTGAAGTAGGCATAAAAAAAAAGTGAAAATAGGACACTTTTAAAACAAGAGGTAGAGACTTAAGAATGTTCTCCTGATGTTGAGAAAGAACAGCAGAGAGGAAGGGATAAAAATTTAAGAACAGGAGAGGAGAACTGTTAGTGAGGGGTCCCTGAGGAGGTGGGGAGGGATGGGGTTTCCTTCTAGATGGAGGAAGTGGTTCAGGTCAGGGAACATTGCTAGTCAGCAGGCAAATGCAAATTAAAACAATTACATATCCATTAGAATAGCTGAAATTAAACTACCAATGACATCAAATGTTAATGAGGATGTGAAGCAACTGGAATGCTCATAGATCATTTTGGAAAACAGTTTGGGAGTTTCTTACAGTTAGATAAGCACATACTCTGTGACCCAGCAATTAAATGTCTAGGTATTTTCCCAAGAGAAATAAAAACGTATGTCCACAAAGAGACTTCCAAGAATGTTGCTAGCTATACCAGTTAACTAGCTGAATGCCTATATTAGTCAGGGTTCTCCAGAGAAACAGAACCAATAAAGATATACATTATATCTATATGTCTACCTACTTACATACATACATACACACACACACAGATATGAGATTTATTATAAGGAATTGGTTCATGTGATTAAGAAGGCTGAGCAGTCCCAAGATCTAGTGTTGGCAAGCTGGAGAGGCAGGACAGCTGATAGTATGTTTCCAGTCTGAGTCTGAGTCCAAAGACTGAAGAAGACTGATGTCCCAGCATGAAGTCATTCAGGCCAAGAGAGTGAATTCTCCCTTACTTAGCCTTTTGTTCTAGTCAGGCCTTCAGTAGATTGGATGAGTCCCACCCACACTGGGGAGGGCAATTTGCTTTACTTAGCTTACCTGTTCTAATGTTAATTTCATTCAGGAACACCTTCACAGACCCAGAATAATGTTTAGCCAAATACCTGGGCACCCTGTGGCCCAGTCAAATTGACATATAAAATTCGCCATCACAAGTGCACCCCTTATCAACTTGGCCCCCATATACATCTCCTTAAACCATACCTAATTTGCAAATAAAGGCAGAAACAAGGTCATAATTCCACCTGACCTGATACAACTATCCTGAATACAAGCAAAAACACACTAACCTCTTTCCCAGAAGAGGAGCTAAAGTCCTTGAGTGATATTTACTTTCTCCTTGATATTATGTAACTTAAATACTATGATATAAAATAACAATACAGAAAACTATGATAAAAAGTCAATACATCTTATGTTAGGTGTTAAGGGAATAAGAGAAGGAAGAAAAAGATATTTACTTAGCATATATATATAGATTAGTATATATGTATATATGCACACATGCAAACCTATTAATAACAAAATAAGGAGGAAATACTCATGCCAATTACTGTCCTCATTTCTGTAACTGGTTGCATAGTTGTAGCTTCTTCCACTACCCATTCTGTATTGCCTTTGCCTTCAGCAAGCACCTCAGCTGGTCATTGTCCTTTACCTTGTGAAGTGACCCAAGCCTTCACTCCTGCAGGCTGTGGGCCATTGTAGTCCTGATTGGGTTGTTGTAGCTTTCCGTTGACCTTTATCACAGGGCATGCCCTAAGGGATCTCCAGACAAACTCTTCCATATCCCACTGTGGAGTGACAGTCCAGTTTCCCCTTGGTAGTCAGGATTAATCACCCCAGCCAGCACAGTAACTCCTTTCTTTGTCTGTTGATTCAGAGGCATAAGGAGTCCAAGTGGCCAGGCAGCAGTCTTAACTTTCAGTTCAATGGAATCATTGTTGTGTCTCCTGGTGGAAACATTCCTCCCTTTGGAACTAGGACTACTAACTAGTTGTTAGTAGTTAACTAGATGTTAAGCCAGCGGAACATAACATCATGAGAACAGGAACCAAAAATTCTGCTAGTGGGTCACGAGAGGTAATAGTGGGTGGTGCCACTCTCACTTCCACTCCTTGATTCCCCAACCTGTGAATCTTGGCTATAAGAGCAACAGCATGATATATTAAATGCTGATTCAGATCATATACAGCCTTCTGGAGAACCTTGCCACAGACCTATAAGGTATTGCCACCTAGCTGGTGCTGTAACTGAACCTTCCAAAGGCCATTCCACTGTACCATCAAACCAGCTGTTTGGATGGTGGAGAACATGGTAAGATCAGTGAATTCCATGAGCATGGGCTCACTGCCACACTTCTTTTGCTGTGAAGTGAGTTCCGTGATCAAAAGCAATGCTGTGTAGAATGTCACGATGGTGGATAAGGCATTCTGTAAGTCTGTGGGTGGTAGTCTTGGCAGAAGCATTGTATGCAGGGAAGGCAAATCCATATTCAGAGTTAGTGTCAAGTCCAATAAGAACAAAATGTTACCCCTTCTATGATAGAAGCAGTCAAATGTAATCAACCTGCTGCCAGGTAGCTGTCTGATCAGTCCAAAGAATGGTGGCATATCAGGGACTCAGTGTTGGTCTCTGCTGCTGGCAGATGGGGCACTCAGTAGTCAGGTCAGCCTTGGTGAGTGGAAGTCCATATTGCTGAGCCCATGAATACCCTCCATCCCTGCCACCATGGCCACTTTGTTCATGAGCCCATCAAGCAATGACAGGGATATATGGGGAAAACGGCTGACCGGAGTCCACAGAACAGGTCATGCTAATGATTTGACTATTAAAATCCTCCTCTGTTGAGGTCACACTTTGGTAAGTAGTCACATGGGACACGAATATCTTTATATCTTTTTTCCATTCATAGAGGTATATCCACATACCTCTTCCCCAAGTTTCCTTGTCACCGATTTTCCAATCAGGTTCCTTCCGAGTCCCTGACCGTCCAGCCAAACCAATAGCCATAGACCAAGAATCTGTATATAATTGCATGTCTGGCTATTTCTCTTTCCAAGCAAAGTGAACAACCACTGCTCAACGTTCTGTGCATTGGGATGATTTTCCTTCACCGGTGTCCTTCAGGGATGTCCCAGAAAGGGGCTGTAGTGCTACAGCTGTCCACTTTCAGTGGTGCCTGCAGACGGTACAGAACCATCTGTAAACTAGGCCTTGGTCTTCTTGTCTTCTATCAACTGATCCTGGGGCACTCCCTGTAGGTCACAGGTGCAGGATGTGAGGGAGAAGGCAGTGTAGCAAGAGTAGGAACAATGGACATTTGGGCCACTTCATGTAACTTACTTGTGCCTTCGGAGCCTGCTTGGGCCTGATCATGTTATACCACTTCCATTTGATGATGGAGTGTTGTCATGCACACCCAGCTTTATGGCTTGGGGGGTCAGATAACACCCAGTTCGTGATGGGCAGCTCAGGTCACATGGTGGCTCATGATCAAGCATTCAGTTTCTGCTAAGGCCCAGTAGCAGGCCGGAGCTGTCTTTCAAAAGGAGAGTTTCTATGTTCAGATGATAGCAGGGCCTTGCTCCAAATTCCTAAAGGCCTACACTCCCTACAGGGGCCCGCCAAAGGCTCAAACAGCATTCCTACCTCCTGTCGACCTTCAAGCACCATTAGATCTGCTGGGTCATATGGCCCAAGTGGCAGAGCAGCTTGCACAGCAACATGGATCTCTTTGAGAGCCTTGTCTTATTTGGGGCCCCACTGAACACTAGCAGCCTTTTGGGGCACTAGGTAAATGGGGCAGAGTTACGTACCCAGGTGAGGAACATGTTGCCTCCAAAATCCAAAGAGGCCCACTAAGCATTATTCCTTTTCTTTGGTTGAGGAGGGGCAGAGGCAACAACATATCCTTCACCTTGGAAGGGATATCTCAACATGCCCCACAATACTGGGCCCCTAGAAATTTCACTGAATGAATCCACATCAGCAATGAAACTACCTCTGGTACAGCAGCTGCAGTTGAAGTCACCACCTGGTTAAGTTTACAGTAATCCACTGTCATTCTCCAAGATCCATCCGTCTTCCACACAGGACAAGTAGGCATGTCGAATGGGGATGTGGTGGACATCCCCACCCCGGCAACCTTGATGGAGTTACAATCTCTGCAATCCCTCAGGAATTCAGTATTGCTTTTAGTTTATTATTAATCTTTTTCTAGGCAGAGGCAGTTCTAGTGGCTTCCACTTGGCCTTTCCCACCATAATAACCCTCTCTGCACAGGTCAGGGAACGAATGTAGGGATTCTGTCAGCTGCTGAGGATAGTATTCCAAGTGTGCATTTTTGGAGCTGGGGAAATAACCACTGGATGGGTTTAAGGGCCCCCCACACCCACTGCATTTATATCATGGACCTGGGGAAAAAGCTTGAGCTGCATTCACATGTGTGATTCATAAACTGAGTCTGAGAGCCTTTCAGGCTATGAGAAGGGGAGGCAGGGGTTCGAAAGAAAGAATTCAACATAAATGAAAAAGTGACCAAACTCAACCGTGGGGTGGGGAAGGTGTCTGTGTGACTGTACAGTGAGCAAGGCTGTGTTTGGGAGGTGGAAAGTATTTGTAAATGTTCTTTGTGGCTGACACTTTAGCTTGTCTTTAAGCCAACAATGGCAATCCCATTACCCTTGCCAGAGACTGGCTTCAGCATGGGCACGTACCCCATTCCGGCCAATGATACATGAAGGGGATTCTACAGGGGATTTCTGAAAAAAGCTTCCATGCTTCTAAGAAGCAGACACAGGGAGAGAGTCCTTTTCTTCCCCTGGATGTTATTGTGTCTGGTGCAGACTTCTTGTTACCACGAAGGGAACCAGCTGGAGGACAAAGCCAATATCCTGAGGACACGAAGACAGAGAGATGAAGATAGCCTGGGTCATTGAGGACACCCTAAGCCACTCATGGAGCCACTGCACCTGGAACCCACTATGTCTAGACTTAGTATTATGTGAGATAACACATTTCCTCCCATGTTTCAATCTGGGTTTTCTATTACTTGCTGCTAAAGCACCCTAACTAACTAAGTAGGAGACTGGATTTTCTACATTAGCTGGTAGGAGCTTAGAGCTAATAAGATTTTGGTATTAAGGAGATGTCACTGCTATCTTCACAGGCTGGTGAGACCAATACAATGGGGTCATTCATTCCTCTATACACGTCAGGGGTAACTCTTACTCCACAGCCCAGCCAAGCTAGGAAAATTATATGTCCCTGTCTTCTGTTTCTATTTCTCTATTTTTTGTTTGTTTTTTAAACCAGAGTAAATCTGACTTTGAGCCCCCAATCCTGTTCAGTGGGCAGACTATTAATCTGCCATTCTGGGGGCTCAACCTCTCCCGTGAAAGATTGTGCTCAACTGGGCAAAAGCATGGTGATGTCCCACCCATGCCAAGTTTTCCTCTGATGCCTCAGATCCCTTCCAGTTTGGTGATTTTGCTGTTTCTGAGTCACACTTGGGGCCCCGGCATTTTTGGTGAGACAGGAAACCCAATGCCAAAGGACTCGAGTCCCCTGAGATCTGGCTGTTTCCTTGGTCCCTGGAATGGGTTCCATTCGCAGGCTCAGGGTTGTGTTCATCTTTTACTATTTTTCTAGTCTTTGAGCACTCTCCTTTCTCTCTCTTTGCCCTTCAAGGCTCTCCTCCCCCGCCCCCTCCTCCCTCTCTCCCTCTGGGGTCTGCGTCATCTCACCAATGAGCCAGGGCTTCCACCCAAGGCAGGAAGATCTGTTATCTCCAAGCAGCTTCTGCTTTCTGTCCTGCAAGGATTTCTGAGGCAAGAAAAACCCAAAAGCCTGACGAGCAGCGCCTGCTTGGAAAGAGAAGGCAATGGAAAAACACAGCAGACAAATTAGTATCTTAATTGTCTTGTCACAGGTACCTCAGAGGTGACATGGACGAACACAGACCCAAAGGAGGGCTGGCTCCATGCTGAGTGGCAGCGAGCCAGCCAATGAGAGTGTGACAAAGACAAAGAAGGCGGGTGCTAAGCACTGCTGGGGAAACTTTCCTGGTAACTTGCGGAACCTGCCTGACAGCCAGAGCCTTGGGACAGGGCTGCCTCTGTCCTATCTCCAGGCCTGGGGTGTCCTAAAAATACATTTCTATCCCCACGAGCATTCTGCCTGTGCTCTACCTTGTGGTCACACATGGAGGGCTGCTAGGGCTACAAATCTCACCAGGGTGTGCAAAGGGTCAAGTAAGGTGACATGTGAAAGGTCTCGGGATTGCTCCATGAGAGGGAAACCCTGGTAGCCCATACAGGGCTGGAGCAGCTCCTTCTCCTCCCCAGCCTCCTCCCTGGAGGTCACCCATTTTACAGCCCTGGTGGTCCTCTGCGGCCTATATCTGCCACAGCCCTCCAGGTGGCACTGGGATCCCTGGTTTTCTGGACTTGCCTCAGAGGTAAACAAGAGCAGATGCCCATGCAGCTTGGATTTAGATAGTATCTTTCCACCCGGAGCTGAAAGGACCTTTGAAATCATTAACACCGCTCCCTAATCTTATAAGTAAGGGCTCAGAGAGGCCAAGAGACTTGGCCAAGGCCACCTGAAATTACAAGGAAACACAGCCAGGGCTCCTTTCCTCTCTCAGCCCTTCCTTATCACCCTGATCTCCCAATCCTGTTCTGGAGCTCAATTGCCCCTCAGGTGCTTTTCAATGATTTACCTGTCCTGTCTTAGTGCTGCCTCTGAGGCCAACACACCTTGCCCTTCCTGCTGACTGTGGCTCCCTCCAGGCTGTTGGGGTGTCAGATGATTAACCCAAGGACAAGGAAGGGCATGTAGAGTCCACAGGCCTCAGATCTTAGACTAGGATCTTGCATAGTTGTCCTCAGAGCATTTTTGAAGGAAAATGGGACTGTAGGTTACTCAGAAGACAGCCCTGGGCATTTCCTAGTTTACAGGTATCTTCTGGGCATGCTCATTTGTGACTTTCTGACCAAAGTATTTCAGCCTGAAGATGACCTTTAATCAAACTGTGGAGCAAACAGGTCTGGGGGCTTTTGTCTGCCATTGTTTGGATTGCTTTATTTATTTATTTATTTATTCTAGAAACACGGTCTCACTCTGTCACCTAGGCTTGGAGTACAGTGGCATGATCATAGCTCATTGCAGCCTTGAACTCCTTTTGCTCAAGTGATCCTCCTGCCCCAGCCTCCCAAAGTGCTGGGATTACAGGTGTGAGCCACCACACTTGGCTTTGAATGATTTAATAACTAATAAATCATATATTCTGAGGCTACCTTATGTTCCAGGTCACTACCTGTGTGCAGCATTTTATAATTCAGAATGTATTATTTCATTAGCTTTCTGAGATTCTTTGGGTACTACTGTACCCATTTCTCAGGCATGGAAACTATGAGCCAGCAAGGTTAGATGACCAGCAGGTTGATTATTTCAACCTGAAATAATCAAAAGGATCAGAATCCAGCTTTGAAGAGGCTATTCAAGCATAAAGCTGGGAATAGCCATTTCAGTAACACAGACTCCAAAGGAATGGGGTCAGTGCTTCTAAGTTAAAAGTTAAGATGTTGCCTATATAGGCAGAAAACAAAGAAATTTAGTAGGATTATAACATTTTCTACACAAATCTGGTTTATGAGTTACAGCAATTTAATTAGTTACAGTTTGGTTTTTGGCTTGTTTTCATTTGCTTTCCAATTTAAAAGAGTATATTTAACATTTCATCTTAAGACAATGTGATAGTCATGCAGTTTTTTGTGTACGAGAGGAAAAGGGGAAGTTAATCTATAATGAAGATCAACAGTGAGGAGGGAAGGGGTCTTCCCTGGTGACTTTTAGTCATTTGCAACATTTTACAAAACAATGCAGGTAAGGAAGAAGGCTAATCTATAATCAGAGGAACAAAGGTTACAGCTTCCTAGGTTACTGCTGTCCATCACTGACTCAGGCCCATAATCATATTCCTTTAAGGCACAAAATAACTGACAGTCCCAACAGTTTAGATTTTGAGTTACTTATTTTTACAGCTACAACTAAGATGATACCCTGGACACTAGCACAGCAATCTCGTCTCTGGTCCTCCGGTAGGTGCATACTGGCCATGTGGTCTGCAGGGGAGCAGGTAGGGGTGGGGGCGGTGAGGGGAGCTGCCCACCTTGGCAGAAGTGCTGATAAAATATTTGGGACAGACATTTTCAGGACAGGCAGACTAGGAGATGTTTTGTTTGAAAACCACCGAAGTTACTGCAGAGCAGCTCTGTTTATTCCATGATCCTCAGCTGCAAGCTTCCCATCCTTTGCTTTGCTCCTGGTTGTTTCTTTGACTCCATGATTTGGGCTCTTAGCTCAAACCAGGTCTTACTCCAGTGCAGCTGAATTTTATCCCCATGCCTCCCTTTGGACCATTAGCGACAGTCTCCGCCCGGGCCCCGGGGCTTTCAGCTGCCCCTGTTGGTTTCGATGTCACCAGTGAGTGGCACACCTCTCTAGCTGCTGACCAAACATGAGTGGCCCCATTTAATTATTCTCCTGTGTTCAAGCATCTCGGAGCAGTTGGTGAGAGAGTCAAGTGTAAAAGATACCAAGTGATCTCTACCCAAAGGCAAATCCCCCAGCTGCAAAAGGGCCTACAGAGGCTGTGGAATCAAAGTTCAGGATAATTAGGATCAGTAAAGTCCAGGCCAAGGACCTCTGGCCAGAGGTGCATGTCTTCCTGACCTCTGATGACTCCTTATGCCAGTTCATTCTTCCATCATCCAATACGGGTGGCCTTCAAACTTGCATGGGTGGATCATCACCAGGGAAGCTGTTTAAGTTACAAATACCTTTGCCCCCCTAAACTTGCAGAATCAGACACTTTAGGTTAGGATTAAAGACCGCATGTTTAACAAACACCTTGGGGCATTCTGATGCCAGTAGCCTACAGAGCACACTGTAAGAAACATCAGTGTACTGGGTTGGAACCCACTTGCTATGCAAGTTTGGGCAAAGCTCTTACCCGCTATAAAATGGGCGTAAGAGTACCTACTTCATGGGGCAGTTGTAAGGATTAAGTGAGAGGATGGAAAGCAAAGCACTTGGCACAATGTCATATATAGTAAGCATGCAAAAATGTTAACTGTTAGTACTACTATGATTATTTTAATTGTGTCACTGTTCAGCTAAACTCCCTGGTACTACTGACTGCTTCATATCTCTCCCTGGTCTGAGATCTCTGTTAGTCCTCTGCCTCAACTGTCTACTTCCTGATCTCATCAAACAGATTTATTATCGCTTACTCCTGAGCATAAACTAAAATTCCAGGACTGCTGCTGCCCTCCTGCACAGCCACAGACAGACACACAGACACACAGACACACACACACACACACACACACACCTGACCCATGCTCCAGCTCTGCACATTCCCTCCTGCAAATTCTGGTTGTCAAGGTGTTGAGGGTGTTGACAGAAGTTGTCTTTGGGTGGGCGAGATTGTAGGTGGGTATTTTTTTAATTTCCTTTCATTGTTTGTTTGTGTTTTCTGATTTGTCACAGGCATGTATTGCATTTGTACCAAGAAAAAATTTATTTTTAATTTTTGTAAAATCTAGTTGTTGCCATGCCTAGAACACTTGCCCCCAAAAGTTCTGCTGCGTTCCAAGTGTTCCTTTTAACTCCCCACCCCCTCAGCACCTCTCTTCTTTGTGCTCTGTGCTTCGTTTGCATTCGCTAGTGAGTTGCTAGGTAGGCACTTTTTAATGGGATGAGCATCCTTGGGTAGGCAGTAGGCACTTTGAGGGTAGGCTGTATCCTTTCTTCTGTGGAAATAGCTCGAATGTTTCTTAGCTGACTTCAGCTCTCCACCCTTCTCTCGGTACCATCGAGCCCAGGTGACTGTGAGAAGTCGAGAGTGCCTGGTTAGAGCAGGGCTTGGTTCTACTGTGTTGAATTTCCCGTTACTCCCATTTTAAACTCCCTGACACTTGGCCTAGCAGCAGAGTGCCATCTCTGGACAACTTCGATGGATGCACAGGGAGCTTTCAGCAGAGATTGGCTGTATCACAGGGCGTGGGGGCCTTAAGTCTCAGTGTCTTAGCCTGGTCAGGAATTTAACCCAGATCTTGCACAATCTCCAGACATCATTTTCTCACTGGTTTTCTTCAAGCCCCTCGTGGCTCTGGGAGGCTTGATAGAGTCTGAGTTAAGACTCATTCACTCATCCAGTGTATATTTAAGCATCAAACATGATTAAAAACAGATATGATTCAGAACATGGGCTTGAGATTAAGCAGACCTGGGTTTAAATTCCAGCTCTGGTCCTTAACTAACTATGGAGCAAGTTATTTAACTTCTTCTAGTCTCAGTTTCCTTGACTGGAAAATGGGGACAGAAATTGTGTCTGCTTGACAGGATTATTGTGAGAATTAAGGAAAATAATGCATATAAAGTGCTGGGGTGCTCAGTAATTGGTAACGATCATGTGATGACAAAAATAAAGGAGAGACATCACCTCTGACTTGGAAAAGCTTTTTTTCTCAAAGAGGAGAAAGCAAGCTACCTGTGTGACACAGACAGAGTCTAAAGTGACATACTCACAGGCAGGGAGAGGCACACAGTGTATGGAAGTGCTGGGAGCGTCATGCTCAGGGAAAGAGTCTGAGAAGTCTTCAGCAGGGAGGTAAGTCTCGAGTGGGTCCGCAAGGGCAGGTGGACAGTGCAGAGGTAGTCAGGGGCTGGCACAGTGTGAAGGAGAGATGGCAGGTGGGCTGGAGGGTAGGAGCTAGTGACAGGGCTGTGGATACTGCCCTACAGGCTAGTGGTTAAGAGCTCAAGCGCTGGAGTCAATAGGACCTGTATTTAAGTCATTCAATAACTATGTGATCTTGGGAAAGTAGACTGGGTGGCTTATGAACAAGGAAAATTTATGTCTCACATTTTGGGGGCCAGGAAGTCCAAGATCAAGGCTCTGGCAGAGTCAGGGTCTGGTGAGGGCCCACTTTCTGGGTCATAGGTGACTGTCTTCTCACTGTGTTGTCACAAGGTAGAAAGGTGAGGGAATGTCTCTGGAGTCTCTTTTATAAGACCACTAATCCCATTCATGAGGGCTCTGCCTTCATGGCCTGATCACCTCCCAAAGGCCCCACCTCCAAATACCAACACCTTGGGGGTGAGGTTTCAACACAAGTGAATTTTGGGAGGACACGACCATTTGGACCATAGCAGTTACTTATAAACCCATACTTGGCCTTGTTTTCTAGAAGAATCCCATTGCATCATCCATTCAGGTATCCCATGTATTTGGATACCTGCATTCATTCATCTATTACATAAAAAAATATATAATACATACATTATGTGTAATAATAATAGCTGACACTTAAATAGCATAATCTACATGCCAAGCATTGTTCTAAGTACTTGATATGTATAAAACTCATTTAATCTTCCCAATAATGCTGTGACATAGGTACTATTATTATCCATATTTTGTAGAGGATAAAATTGAGATCCAGAGAAGTTAAGCAGCTTGCTCAAGGTTACACAGCTAGTAAGTGACAGAACTAGAATTTTTGGTCCCAGAGAGTCTAGCTTAGAATCCATGCTCTTAACTACATGGCTATTGAACAACCATGCTATTGGCAAAAACTTAAGAATGGAGGGACAAAAATATAAAGGAAACACTGATCCTGCCCAAAGGGAGACAGTATGGAGAAGGAGTGATAAGACACTTACAGTGAGATCACACCACCCAAGGCAGTGTGATCATGCTTCCTGGAGATCTAGGTAGAGCCAACGTGGGCCTCTTGGCATGCCTGAGTTATCTGTCACCTGTGATCAGCTTGGGTCATCACATGAAGTCCCTGTTGCAGCCTCTCTAAAGTTAGTTAACAGACTAACTTAGTGCCTTGCTAATACCTTTTTGCCACAGGTATCAGCACAGTGGGTGCTCCTGGCCCAGTGGAAGGCTAGGTGATAGAATGCAGTTGGATGGGTGTAAATCCAGCCCTGTACTGATAGAAAAAATAACTCAAAGTACAGACACCCTGAGTGCAGGTTGGGCTGTTGCCTCATTGGGTCACTGTATCATTCACCAGCTGGACACCTATTTTTTCCAAGTTCTCTTCTTTGTGCTAGATATTACCCTGAAAACATGTTTTATTTTTTCCTCCTGAGTGCATCCCACATCCATAGGATTATTTTACTTGGCCCTTCCTGGCTTCAAATGGCTTATGCTTTAGTGACAACATTTAGAATGTTGGAGCTAAAAATGTCCTAGGTAGTGGTATCCTGGATACCAACTTGCAAGAACTGATGATTAAATTTTCAGGAATTTGTAAGCTGATTGTTAAACACAGCCATTCTCACAAAATTGAATTATATAAACTTCCAATCAATAAACTGTATTAGAAACAAAGGTAATAAACATTCAAAACTCATTACATCATAATTGCTTTACTATATGATATGCTACCGCATGGCCAGCTCTGAGTTTGGTGACGTGTGACTTCAGTAAGCTTGAATTTAGCCATGCTGGTAGTATTTACAGCATAGAAATCAGCAAACACTACAAATTAGAACCCCTCCCTCCAAAGCCTCCTGGCAAACATTGCTCAGAACATCACAGACCCTAAAAATAATCAAATGTGATGATTTTCACCCTGGGTTTCAGCCAAGGGGATCCACTGAGGACCTTGGTTGCTGCCTGGAGGAGGCAGGGGAGGTATTCGGCAGGGTGAGAGCAGGCAGGGCTCTGCCCATTGTCCCAGCAACCTGTGTTTGTTTTTAATATGAACTTTTAGGCCAGACCTATGAGTGTTTGTTTTTAATATGAACTTACATGTAAGATTTTGCCTGAGTAAAGTTCTTTCCACAGTTAAAAAAAAAAATTGAAAGTGACTGATCTGGTCTAATCCTCTTACTTTACTGTGCAGAAAACAGACATTATTATGGTTCAGTTCTAGAGCTGACTGACTTTCTGTAGGCTTCCCAGAGCCCAGACCACTGGCTTACACAAGGGAGCTGACATTATGGCACCCATGGCGGGAGCTGGACTCCTGTAGACACAGCCAGGGACTTTTCTGGGCCCTGAGGGAGACTCTGTCTGCTCCTATCAGAGATGTCGTCCTCATCAGAGCCACGTCCGCTGTGCCTCTTTGCCTTGTAGACAGAGTGGACTTTAACCAAATCTTGAAGGTGCTTTCCTCCCATGTGGACACCCTTCTCGATACCTCAGAATGCCTGGTTTTCTGAACCCATCTTCCCTGACTGGTTTGAGGTCTAGTTGAAATCCTTATCCTCACAAACAGGTTTTCAAACTTGCTCCCAACTTTTGGTTGAGGAAATCTGCCTTAAGCCTTAGAAAAACAAACAAAACAAAACACAATAGCTATTTTATTTTTTATTAAGCTGAGCCAGAAATGGATAGCAGGGCCTGCTCAAGGGCAAGTGGATATGTTGGAGTAGTGTGTGTGTGTGTGCACGTGTGTGTGTGTGTGTGTGTGTGTGTGCTGGGAGGGCATTTGATAGGGGAGAGTGGAGAGGTGGTGAAGTGAAGAAAGAAGAGGACATGGGGCTGGAAAGATAAAAAGGAATATTTAAAAGAATCATTTTTAGGGGTAAGAAAATTTAACTCCAGGCATCAAGGAGTATAATAATTTCCTCAGACTTTATAAAGCCTTGCCAATTGCTTCTCTCTAGCAAAACCTAATCTCTCGTGTTATCAGTTGTGCCTTGTTATAGAATCCCAATTACACAGTGCCCAGTACGTACATGCCTGCGTTGCACAAATACACCTTTGTGGTAAAGACCACGATGAATTCTGTAATAAATGTGAAAGTAGCTTGTTAGGGCTGCCATAACAAGATACCACAGACTGGGTAGTTTAAACAACAAGAATTTATTTGCTCACAGTCTGGAGGCTATAATTCTAAGATCAAGGTGTGGTCAGGTTTGGTTTCTTCTGAGACCTGTCTCCTTGTCTTGCAGATGGCTGCCTTCTCGCTGCGACCTCACGTGGTCTTTCTTCTGTGCGTGTGAACACGTCTGGTGTCTCTCTCTGTGTGTCCAAATTTCCTCTTCTTATAAGGACACCGGTCATACTGCAGTAGGGCCCACCCTAGAGACCTCATTTTAACTTAATCACCTCTTCAAGGACCTTATCTCCAAATACAGTTCCATTCTGAGGTACTGAAGGTTAGGACTTCAACTCACGAGTTTTGCGAGGACACAGTCAGCCCATCGCAAATGTTTAGGAACTGTTCATCCTATACTGCATGATATGACCCCAGTCATATATTTAGATGTTCAGGATGCCCCTCATTGACCTCTGAGAGGTTTTATTATCTATATAAATTAATTTCCGTGCCCGGGCTGAGAGTTTATCAGAGGAAGTGACTTTAAAAAAAAAAAATCTCAATTCTTCCTTTTCCTGTTAGGTGTGACCTGAGGTGAGAATTACAGACCCCAAATTTCCTGTTTTCATTGTGTAGACAGCTCTACTGAAAAGAGGGTCAATATATCTAAAACCAGAAGAATTTTCTAGAAGAAGTGTGGCAAGCATCAGCC
Source organism: Eulemur rufifrons (assembly GCF_041146395.1). Taxonomy (NCBI): domain Eukaryota; kingdom Metazoa; phylum Chordata; class Mammalia; order Primates; family Lemuridae; genus Eulemur; species Eulemur rufifrons. The sequence continues at coordinate 93,437,210 of NC_090984.1, forward strand.
TCACAGGGTGACCCAGCATAAGAAGGGCGAGGATTCCCTGTGTGCCCAGGGAAAGAGGTGCCATGGCCGGAAGCAGAGGCTATGGGCAAACAGAGCCAATCTTCTGGAAGACGGCTGACACCACAAAGATTGTGCTGAGGCTGGACTGTGCTGGGCCTGACTGCAGGTCCAAGACGATGCTGGCCATTCAGAGATTCAAGCATTTTTATCTGGGAGGAGATAAGAGGAGAATGGGCCAAGTGACCCAGTTCTAAACATTGGGATTTTTTTTTTTCCTGTTCTTTTAATTTTGAGGGGAAGATGTTGAAGCTATAGAAAAATTACCTGTAGGAAAATACAATCATAACCTTACTAAAAAACAAAACAAAACAACAAAGCTTATGTTGGCTTAAAGAATTTTGAAGGTCCCATCTCACCTTCAAATTGTCTTTTTGTCTTGTTTTTACAGAAATTTATTTTTATAGGTGGGAAGTCCTCAAAAGTTTTTCAATATTAGCAGAAGCTACTCATGACGTGGCAACAGGTGCAACAGCTGAGCATGGCTGAAAGTAGGTAACAGGGAAAGATCACTGGCCAAGGCAGAGCGGGTGGGTGAATATCAAACTGTCCCCTATCTAGGACATGTATCGAGTACTTCCTCCCACCTCTTCATGCTTTCCTGAATCCACTAGTATTTGCAAGGCTTTAAAACGGGCTGGGCAACTGCAAACACACAGGTGAGAGATATCAAGTCCCTGCCTTTATGAGTTTATAATTCAGCTGGGTAAACTATTAAAGAAAATAATTAAAAACAACAACAACAACAACAAAAAAAAAACCCCCACAGGCCCTGCCTCACAAGCAGAGAGGATCTTAAAGGGGTCATGGCCAGTAATTCTCTTTGGGCCTGGAATAGTGGTTTCATGCAGTCCCCAGAAAAAGATTTAAAAGCTTGCTGTGTAAGACTGCTATGAGCTGAAGTAAAATTCCTTCCTGTCCCCCCATCACACCCATTCAAATGAATCAGAAACATGAATTTTCGGTATTCCTTTAATGATCTGGGTGGTGAAAAATAAACAAGAAAAAGCACTCCCTGCTCCATTATAAACCATTTGAGGATAAGATCCGAGGTGTGTACTCTATGGTCCGAAGCATTCTTTGCATGAAGTGGATACTCAGTATATATTCACTGATTTGATCTGAATCTCCAAGAGGGAAGATAGTTTAACTAAAACCACTATAATACTCAAAAATGTCATCACTCTGTCAGACTGTGGAAAGAGGTGAGGCCTGACTACCCCAGAAAGAAAGCCCAAGTGACTATGGGGAAGGTGGCACCCTTTTTTCTTCAAGGATGCCCACGAGTCTGTGTTCTTCTTCAAGTAAAGAGCTGGAGACAGGGGGCTGGTGAGCAGTTCCACCTGACCTCTCTATCTCCATTCTAAGGTGTGGACTTGAGTAGCTGTAGCTGTGGTGTAAAGGCCCTGAGGTCTGCTCTCTATCCACAGCGTCCATGGCAAGCCAGGGCTCCCTCTGAGACTGCCACACTCAGAAGTCAAATCAACTCAGTTCAACAGGTATTGTGTTGTAGAAGAGTGCTAGCTTACATTATAATCGGAGAAGAACCTGGCTGGGCGAGGTGGCTCACATCTGTAATCCCAGCACTTTGGAGGCCCAGGTGGGAGGATTGCTTGAGGCCAGGAGTGCAGGACCCTGTCTCTACTAAAAATAGAAAAACAAATTAGCTGGGTGTGGTGGTGCACATCTGTAGTCCCAGCTGAGGCAGGAGGCTAGCTTGAGCCCAGGAGTTCAAGGTTACAATGAGCTGTAATCATACCACTGTATTCCAGCCTGGGCAACAGAGAGAGAATCCATCTCTAAAAAAATTTTTTTGATTAAAAAAATACAGAAGAATGTTGTCTAAAGGGGAAACCATGAAAAATGATAAAAAACATATCTTAAACTTTTCATTTTAACTTCAAGCGTATTTGTAAGTTTAGGCATCGTTTTTTTAGGGAAAGATCAAAGCACTTTCTTGGAACAGGCATCTACTAATTGGAGTTCTGCTTTATGTTTCTTGCATTAATTGTACCTACAATTCATTTATTCTACAAATATGTATTGTGTTCCTACTAAGTGCCAGACATATCATAGGGACTAAGGATTCAGCAGTGAACAACACAGAGTCTCTACACTCATGGAGTTTACATTCTACTGGAATCTTCTATAAGTCCCAGTTTGGGGTTTCTTTAAAGTAGAATGAGAACTTAGAGACACAAGGCAGTCTGAGTACAGAATTACCCTAAGATGTTTATGATTTTTTCCCTAGTCTTTACCTCGTCTTTCCTGTATCAATTCAACAGCAATTTTTTTGTGGGTGATTTGTCCTTATCAAGCCTTTCCAAAGCATGCAACTCCAAGCTTTCATAGGTACAAGAACTGTTTGTTTTTTTTTTCCACTCACATTTCATTGGTTTTCCCAATAACTGAATTGCACAATCAGAATTCCAAGTACAATGAACAGATGTGGGTTGGGAACAAATAGCACTCAGCTCAATTTGTGGGAGCAGAAGTACCTGAGAGTACCTCTATGAGCTGAGTATCTGGCATGCTGTGGGCATTAGGTTTTACAGAGGCAACAGAAAACATCTGCTAACCTGGTGATTGGGTCAGGTGAAGGTTCGTTTCAAGAGCTTCTTCCATACTGACTCACCTCTCTTCTCTGGATGAAATGCATATTGCACTTGGATGGTGGCTTATGCCATTCTTTTAATAAAGGGCTCAAGGACTTATTCTAAAGCCTTATGATGGTGGGGGTAACAATCATACCTTTGTTTAGCTAAGTTTTGTTTTTTATGAAATTCACAATGGGGAAAATATGCCTCTTTGTTGCCTTTTGTGTCTCCCAAGGCAGAGGCCCTGAGCTCTTCCCCAGTCATACCATTCATACTTCTTCCCTTAGGAGGATGCAGTCCCCACTCCAGTCTCTTCTTGTGCCTCAAAACTCAGGCACCAAATAGATATCACTGCATTTTCCCTCTGCTCAGACTTTTGCTGGCTCTGCAGGGACAAGAGGTAAATTCTGGAACATGAATTCGGGGAAAGGAGGAGCAGCAGGAGGACACAGGCTTCTTTCTCTCTGAAGACAAATGTAAATCACCACAAAAAATGTAGACTCCTTCAGAAAATCATCCAGTCTTGTCTTTTTTACTTTTCATGAAAAATGTATATTTCTCTTATTATTATGACTCAGCCCCTATCTTCCTGGCTGGATTTCATGACAAAGAGGCCCACACCCCCCAGCTGAAAATACCCCTGCCAGAACCATTCAGGACAAATGGCGCTGTGTTCAAACAGCACATCTCTGAGGTCCAAGTTTCTCCCCAAATAGTCAAGGTAGAGTATTCAATTCATCATTGACAATAAGGCACCTGCTCTGTGGGAGAACCAGTTGCCCTCTTTCCCCCTTTTTTAGAGACAAGTTCTCACTGTGTTGCTCAGCCTGGCCTCAAATTCTTGGGCTCAAGCAATCCTCTAGCCTTAGCCTCCTGAGTAGCTGGGACTATAGGCACTCCCCACTGTGCCCTCCCTTTTGTAAAGGGATAAGAAGAGAATATATGCCTATACATCTTGCCAAAACACCAAAAGAACAAGCCATATTAGGAACAAACAGGCAAAAATAATGATAAGAATCAATGATAAAGACTGTTCAGTGTCCCATGGTGTGTCTAAGGTGACAATGAGATGATAGCGATCATTGAATCCAACCAGCTTATGTTACACATAAGGAAGCCAAGACGCTTGGGTGAAATGACTTGCAGAAGACAGAGCTAGCCTGAGGCAAAGCTGGGGTGAGAGGGCTCTGACATTTAGTCATTTGTTGCACCCACTACACAAGCTGTTCTTAAAATATGATCCATAGATCCCGGAGGGTCCTTGCCATACTTCCAAGGTATTGAAGTCAAAACTATTTTCATAATTATACTAAGATTTTTTTGCCCTTTTCACTGTGCTGACATTTGCACTGACGGTGGGTAAAACTACTGGCACTTTAGCATGGATCAAGGCAGGAGCATCCAACGCTACCACTCATCACTGCCACGTGCTTGCAGGAAAAAACAAATGCCAGTCTCACTTAACAAATAATGAAGCAGTCAAAATTATTAATGCTATTAAATATGGACACTTTTCAAAATAAAAGTATGCTATGGTTTGACTGTGTCCCCCAAAGTTCATGTGTTGGAAACTGAATCCCCAGTGCAACAGTGTTGAGAAGTGGGACCTTTGAGAGGTGATTAGGTCGTGAGGGCTCTGCCCCATGAGTGGATTAATGCCTTCATTGCAGGAGAGGGTTATTTATCTCAGGAGGGGGTTCCTGATAAAAAGGATGAGTCTGGCTGCCTTGCTCCTCTTACGTGGGTGTCTCTCTTGACCTTCTGCCTTTTGCCGTGGGATGACACAGCAAGAATGCCCTCCCAGACACAGGCCCCTTGACCTTAGCCTTCCCAGCCTCCAGAACTGTAAAAAATAAATTTCTTTTCTTTATAAATTACCCAGTCTGTGGTATTCTGTTACAGAAGCACAAAAAGGACTAAGACACTATGTAACAAAATGGGAAGTATGCATAAAGTACTTCTGCTGAGTTCTAAAGTATGATAGCCAGCACTAGGAAAAACAGGCGATTATTTGAGTTGTGAGTTGCATAAGCCACTTTTCTCATGAAACATCTTTTTTTGTTTGTTTGAAAGAATGAATGACAAAGAACGCTTTTTCAAACTGGGTATTTGGCAGACAGTTTCTCAAAAATGAACAAAGGGAGCTTGTCACTTCAAGGAAAACAACTGATAGTATTTGTTGCCAATGATAAAATTTGAGCTTCCAAGTGAAAATTAGAATTTGGAAAAACTTGTATCTACCACTGTGCTGCTTGATAGCTTTCCAATACTTCAGGATTTTTCTAATGAGATCAATTGGTGATATTAATAAATCTGATTTTTTTCTGATATGGCACAATGAAATGTGTCAACATTTGGAATACCCGCATAATTCAACAGATCAATATTTTCCAACAACCAGTGCATTGTATTACAAACTCATGCACATGTAAAAGATCCATTTTAAGTGCACAATAAACCAATGAGTTTTAATGTACCTGAATATGAAAAGTTCACTGACATGGTTTCAGATTTCACGTTGCAACTGACTTTTAAGACACTTGTTGGCCGGGCACGGTGGCTCACGCCTGTAATCCTAGCACTCTGGGAGGCTGAGGCGGGTGGATCGCTCGAGGTCAGGAGTTCGAGACCAGCCTGAGCAAGAGTGAGACCCCGTCTCTACTAAAAATAGAAAGAAATTATATGGACAACTAAAATATATATACAAAAAATTAGCCGGGCATGGTGGCACATGCCTGTAATCCCAGCTACTCGGGAGGCTGAGACAGGAGGATCGCTTAAGCCCAGGAGTTTGAGGTTGCTGTGAGCTAGACTGACGCCACGGCACTCACTCTAGCCCGGGCAACAGAGTGAGACTCTGTCTCAAAAAAAAAAAAAAAAAGACACTTGTTAAGTTTTAGTGCAGTATCAAAATAGAAGATCCACAATTATCTAAAAAAGACCCTTCCTTTTTCTGGCCACATGTCTGTGGATTTTCTTCATACACGTTGACCAAAACAACATATTACAACATACTGAATGCCAAAGAAAATATGAGAATCCAGTTACCTCTGTTAATGAAGACATTTTAAAAATTTGCAAAAACGTAAAACAATGTCACTCTTCTCACTAGATATTTTGTTTGTTTTGGAAAATGAGATTTTAAAAAATAGAAATATATTATTTATGTTAACATGTAATGAGTTTGTGGGTTTATTATTGTTGTTTTGGGTTTTTTTTTGTCTTTTTAGGAACAAGGCCTCACTCTGTCACCCAGGCTGGAGTGCAGTGGTGTGATCACAGCTCACTGCAGCCTCAGACAATTGCTCAAGCAATCCTCCCCCTTCAGCCTCACATATTATTATTATTTTTAAATTAATTCATAAATATTTAAAACTTTCTACCAATAGATATAACCTACATAAATTTTAAGAGAGTAAAGGGGTCCTGAGACTAAAAAGCTTAAGGACTGCTGCATTTACACCACTGCCCCCCAGAAAGTGGGCTCGGAGGAGGTATAATACTTCTTTCCCCTTCACCCAAATAGCCCAGTGCTGTTACTGTTTTATTTTTAAATCCCACCTGCCCTCTTCCTCCAAAACTGTTAGGAAGCAAAGCAATCTGCAAAAGAACTGTGGCTTCCTGAAATCAAAGGACCTGAAACAAAGCAAATAAAGGAGCTTCTCCGGAGACTGGTAAGGCTGGCCTGGGACCGCTTCCCTCCAGCCAAACTGGTAGCAATTGCTTATTTCTTTTTGCTTCTTTGGTCTCACCACCAATCACCCACTCCCACCTCCTATATCTCAACACCCATCCTGGAAAGCTATTGTTCTTCAGGGCCTCAAAGCACAAAGGGACTTAATAAATCCTTGGACTGACGCCACCCCCATGTCCCCTCTGGAATTACAGTGCAGGGAAGGGCACTTTCAGCTTGTGCCCCAGTCTCCATCAGCCCCCACTTCTCAGGCTTAGGGCTGAGATGAAAAGGAAGACCATTGTTTCTGGCCTGAAAAAGAAATGTAAATCTCTCACAACCCAGAAGCTGCCAGAAGACCATTTCCCTGTTAGTAAACAGGGCTGCCTGGGCCATCTTTCTCTTCTTTAATAACCTGTGGGGCACCTATTGATTGCACATGCTGGTCCCTCATAAATTAGAACAGGGACGCCTTCCGGTTGCTCTGGAGCTGCATGGATGGTGAAATTGGCTCACTAATACCATACTCTTGGAGCACAGTGATACACATATGCGCCACATAAACATGAAGAATATGTATCATCAAGCGCTGAGAATGCACGGGAAACAACTTGGGATGCTTCTGGGCATGCTGCAGACTTTAATTAGGCAGTTTCTTCCACTAGGACTGGAGACTGACAGAAACACCAATTGCTCGCCTCCTGCTGCAGCCCGCTCTCCCTTCCGGTGGGAGGGAGCAGCAAGCCCTGCTGGGTGGGGGACGGGCCTGCTCCTCTCTCTGTGCCCTCACCAGGATGGGCGCCAGCAAGTAGAAAGGAATGTTCATCTCTCATGCTGTGGTGGAAAGAGCACCGAGGTGGGAATCACACAAAGCATGTTCAAAACTGCTTCAGCCACTTACAGCTATGCCATCTTGGGCAAGTTCCTTCACCTCTTGGAACCTCGGCATCTCATCTGGAAGGTGGAGAAAGTCATACACCCAACTGGTTGTGAGGTTTGAGGAAAATAAGACCTGCCTGGTGCCTGGTTTGCTCTCAGTAAATACTTAACTGAAACTGAATTCGAAACAGCTGAGAAACAGGGTGGCAGGTATAGGACTAAAACTATTTCTGCCACCTCCAAAATCTGGCATCAGGAATTTTCCACCACTACCCCCAGCCAACAGTTTGCTTTTTAAGTAAGACGTGAGGCCGTGGGATGCATAGCTTGATAAATTGGAAATGTTTCTCTTATCCCTTCCATCTTCCTTGCACCCCTTCTGACTTGGCTCTGAATTTAAAATTCATTTTGCAGGGAGCCTCTCTAAAATGCATGTAAACATAGAAAAACATGCCAGTATAGCTTATCAGTCTACCAAAAACAGCTTGGCACCCATGTGCCCACACTTGGCAGAACCTTCAGAGTTTCTCTAACTTTAAACAGACCCTAGGCAACTGGATCTACTTATGTTTCCCAAAGTGTGTAGCCCTGTCATAGAATTTCCGCCATGGTCCCCTTTGTCGGCCTTAGCTAATTTTAAAATGGACAAAAAGGACAATGCAGACAGCCATATTTTGCTACCCCGTATTCTGGTCCTGGAAATATCTGCTGCTCTGGAAGGGAGGGTGTAGGGGGTTAAATGGTGGGTCTCTAAAAGATATGGTTGCATCCTGGGACCTGTCAATGTGACCTTACTTGGAAAAGGACTTTGCAAATGTAAAATAAAGGATCTTGAGATGAGATCATCCTGGATTACTTGGGTGGACCCTACATCCAATGACAAATATCCTCATAAGAGACAGAAGAGGAGGAGACACAGACACAGAGAAGTCCATGTGAAGACGGAGGCAGAGACTGAGGTGATGCAGCCACAAGCCAAGGAACACCGGAGCCCCCAGAAGCTGGAAGAGGCAAAGAAGGGTTGCACACTAGAGCCTCTGGAAGGAGCACGGCCCTGCTGACACCTTGATTTCAGACTTCTGGCCTCCAGAACCGTGAGGGAATGAATATCTGTGGTTTTAGCCCACACAGTTTGTGGCAATTTGTTACGGCAGCCCTAGGAAGCTACTACAAGCATGCCCCCCGGGGATGGACCCCAGCTGAGGCCTATGCTCCATAGGAGCTGTTTTCTTCCTCTGTGGGAGGACTGGCGTAAGCAGCAGCCTCAGCCAGCTGGTCAGCAGCCAGTGTTCCGCATCCATCAGGAGCCAAGGCACAGGAGAAGTGGCCTGGATTTTGGAACTAGACAGACCTGGGTTTAAAACTCAACTCTAGGCCGGGGGTGGTGGCTCACGCTTGTAATCCTGGCACTCTGGGAGGCCGAGGCAGGCGGATCGTTTGAGCTCAGGAGTGTGAGACCAGCTTGAGCAAGAGCGAGACCCCGTCTCTACTAAAAAAATAGAAAGAAATTAGCTGGACAACTAAAAATATATAGAAAAATTAGCTGGGCATGGTGGCACATGCCTGTAGTCCCAGCTACTGGGGAGGCTGAGGCAGAAGGATCGCTTGAGCCCAGGAGTTTGAGGTTGCTGTGAGCTAGGCTGACACCATGGCACTCTAGCCCGGGCAACAGACTGGGACTCTGCCTCAAAAAAAAAAAAAAACCAAAAAAGAAAACTCAACTCTACTATTGGCTCTGTGACCCCAATTAAACTACTTGCCCTCTCTGTGCTTCAAGTTCTTCATTTATGAAATGAAGATATTAATGCCTACAGAGCCACACCTAGCTGCAATGTGATGCTTCAACTCGCAAGTTGAGGAATCTCAAAGATTGCCAGCAAACCACAAGAAGCTAGGGGAGAGGCATGGAATAGATTTTTCCTCACAGCTTTCAGAAGGAACCAACCCACCAACATGCTGATCTCAGATTGCTGGCCTTGAGAACTGTGAGAAATGTAAAACAATAAATAAATTTCTGTTGTTTAAGCCACTCAGTTTGTGTTACATTGTTACAATAGCCCAAACAAATTAATAGAGAAATATACCCTTCTTCACCACTTTTCCATCTTGCTGCCTGGAATGCAGATATGAGGGCTGGTTCCCCATTAGCCATTTTGGACTAGGAGGACAAGGACTATACTCACAGATAATAGGGCAGGGAACTAGAAGGAGCCTGACACTCTAAAAACCTCACAGAGCTGCCACACTGGCCCTGGACTGCCTACCCTTGGGCTCATTTTCTTGAAAAAATAAATAAACTTGAAGGTTTTATTGCTGTTATTGTTTTTGTTTTTTGAAACATGTAGCTGAGTATAATCTTAACTGATAATGCACATAATTTTGATAAATTAGTTGTGCTTTGGGAATAGGACTGGCATTGGACTATTGGTAGTATGGAATTTCAGCTTTGTAATATTTCAATTTTGATAGCAAGAATGTATTCATGTCCTGTTTTGTAATTAATAATAAATTTATTTTATATAAGTAAATTATAAGGAGAAAAGAGGGATGAGAACCTATAGATTCAGAGACATAAAATATATTAACAATTGCAATGTTATTTGGATCCTGATTTTAAAAAGTTTTTTAAATTTATGACACAATTGGGGAAATTTTAATATTAATTATATTTGATGACATTAAGGAATTTTTGTTAGTTTTATGTATGCTAATAATATTGTAGTTATATATTTAGAGATTTCTTATCTTTTATACTCTAAAACATGGTTTTTCAACCTATTGTTACTTTGGGCCAAGTAATTCTTTGTGCCGTGTGGGGTGTTTGGCGGCATCCTGGCTTCCACCCCCTAGAAGCCAGTAGCACACCCCCTCCCCCACAACATTGTAACAACAAAAAAAGTCCCCAGATGTTGCCACATGTCCCCTAGGGGGCAAAATTGCCCTAGGTTAAGAATCACCCATCTAAAATTTGGAGATATTTACTGAAATATTTATGGGTGAAATGATTTGAGGTTTGGATTTTTCTTCAAAATAATGTAAGTGATAGGGGTTGGTAAAATGTTCTATAATGCAAAATTTAAAATATGTTTAAATTTTTTTGAAAGAGTCTATTTGGACTTCTCTTTCCAAAGATATGATGGACTTAATATTTTGAAATATCCCCCCACTACAAGACCTGAATATACTGGATAAAGTATAACAAATATTTACCTTCCCCAGTCCAAGATCTGGTCTCACGACTCCCACATGGCCATTAAAATCTAAGGCTCCAGATCCCAAATCTGACTGGGCAAAGCAAGCCCTCCCTCCCCAGGCCTCTCTCCCACCCAGTGACTCAGCCAGGAGGAGCTCCTTCTGGGTCAGTTCCTTGGTAACCCTAACTCCTGAGGCGGCCTCCCAGCTCTGCCCTGGGGCCGCCTCCTCCCCCAGTTCCCCAGCTTAGCCCAGAAGGCATGTGCTTGGGGCCAGATTCATCAGAGCCTTGTCCTGGCATCCGTCAGAGAGTCCAGCCTGTCTGCTTTCCGCTCACTGTTTGCAGAAGCTTTCTGCCCTGGCGGAGCACCAGGCCGGCCCGCAGCCTTAAACACACACACACCTGTACCCTTCCCCACCAGCTGCTTCCCGAGCCCCCTGCTCGGATGCTAGGCCTCCCCAGCGCTGCCGCGTCCTGGGCGTCTCTGCTCAGCCTGACTTTCAGGCCCCCCTGGTGCTCTCGAAGATCCCGCACCTTCAGAGGCTTAGTCAGGACTCCCGCATGGCACGAGGTGGGCTATGAGTTGTCATCCCAGCCCACTAGGGGTCAAAGCGTAGGTGGGAGGAGGGGCCTCTGAGCTGGAGGCAAGTAGGGTTTGAAAGTTCTCCCTGAGAGCCATTAACTTGCCCCTCTGGGGGTCTGGGGAGGACTGGCTGCGCCCAGGCCCCGACGCTGGGTCCGAGGCGCCCTGCTCGGTTCAGGGGCCACAGAGGGACGCTGCGCACAGCTGAGAAGGGGGTCCTCGTGTACCGGGTAAGCCAGACCGCTGACACTCTCTGGGCAAGGCAGGGCAGCAGGATTGAGTGAGATCAGCCTGTTTGCTTTTACATGAACATTGTTCCAACCACAACTGTTTTGGAAGGTGGGCGGTATCTGTTTGGTGGAAGGATCTTTGAGAGGACAGGCCCGCGGCATGCGTTAGCACCACCACTTCCTCTACCGTTCTGAGTGTTACAGTGAGTCGCTAATTCTGGTTCTGCTCCATTTTTCTGCCCCTGAAAGAAGCAGAATGAGGTGAAATCTGGCTACTTACTTGCCTGCGAGGCAGTCATGGCCACTGGGGCGTTTCGAGTGATTCCAGAGCCGTGGGTGGACTTAGGTGAGGAGTGTTTTCCCTCCTCTTCATAGAAGCAGAATAATGTGCAGGTTTGTAACCGGTTCTGGAGTAGGAAAGCCATGGCTTCAAATCCCTGATCCTCCGTTCATTAGTTGCGTGAAAGAAACAGTGGGCAAGGTAGTCAACATGTCTGTGCCTCACCTTCCCCATATGGAAAATGAGAATAATCCTACCTACTTCATAAGGTTGTTGTGTGAGCAGGAAGTCTCAGGAGATACCTACTTGCAGTATTTTGGGTGTAAGTAATACGGCTGTGCCCGTGACCACAGGTGTTTCTGACAACAGCCGAAACTTGTTGAAAGCCTGCTCTTAGAGACAAAGACCTTTCTCATCTCCAGGCCCTATTGGCAAGCAGCTGAAGTAGACCCAGAGAAGGAAGAGATCTGACTGGCAAAGGGGGAGCAGTGGAGGGCCATTTAAGATGCTGAAGCAAGAGCATCATGGAAATAATTGAGTATAGACACGACGTGACAAATTGTTTGAGGGTGGAGGCCTATGGAGTACTCGGAGGTGTGGGGCTAGGGCTCACCAAAAATGGTGCTCCTAGTCTTTGATTGTGGACACTTGTTGTTTTTGCCTGTCCACCATCCCTCCTCCATCCTCAGTACCCAAGAGCCCTTTGGGAAACCCTCATATTCCACTCTCTTTCCCTGCAGTTCAGGTTGACCTTAGCTCCAGGGGTGGGTATATGAGGCAGGCCTGGCTAATCACAGTAGTGATTGGTTGAAGAGTAATCCCCTTGTCCAGAGTGGGCCAATGACAGCATGGGGACTTTTGCTAAAAGAGGAGCACTCTTTCCGCTGGAGTTGCAAAGCTGACAGGATGTAGGCCGAAGCCAGTGGTGACTATCTTTGCCACTGCGTGATAGAGTCTGCCTGAGAATAAAGACAACAGAGAGAAAAAGCAGATCCAAAAGACATGGGTTTCTTGTTGCCCTTGCTGAGCACCTGGAACTAGCCGTTCCTGAAGATGTAGAATTTATATTTACATGTGCTAACATGGTACCTTTTTAAAAACAGCTTGAACTGGGTTTCTGTTAATGGCAATCAAACAGGTTCTGACTAATTCATTTGTTTATTTATTTTTTATTTTGATGAAAAATTTGCAATTTTTACATTGTGGCATAAAAACAAAAATCTAACGTGTTTGACAACATACTTTTGGCAGTTCTATTTCTGACAAGGACATGCTGGGAAGTTGTGAGAACACATCTCCTGTGTCTATCCCCCTCATTTCTTTTTTTTTTTTTTTTTTTGAGACAGTCTCACTCTGTTGCCCGGGCTAGAGTGCTGTCAGCCTAGCTCACAGCAACCTCAAACTCCTGGGCTCGAGCAATCCTCCTGCCTCAATCTCCCAAGTAGCTGGAACTACAGGCATGCGCTACCATGCCCGGCTAATTTTTTTTTTTTTTGAGACAGAGTCTCACTCTGTTGCCCAGGCTAGAGTGAGTGCCGTGGCATCAGCCTAGCTCACAGCAACCTCAAACTCCTGAGCTCAAGGGATCCTCCTGTCTCAGCCTCCCGAGTAGCTGGGACTACAGGCATGCACCACCATGCCCGGCTAATTTTTTCTATATATAATTTTAGCTGTCCATATAATTTCTTTCTATTTTTAGTAGAGATGGGGTCTCGCTCTTGCTCAGGCTGGTCTCGAACTCCTGAGCTCAAACGATCCGCCCACCTCGGCCTCCCAGAGTGCTAGGATTACAGGCGTGAGCCACCACGCCCGGCCCCGGCTAATTTTTTCTATATATTTTTAGTTGTCCAGCTAATTTTTAGTAGAGACGGGGTCTTGCTCTTGCTCAGGCTGGTCTCCCACTCCTGAGCTCACGGGATCCACCCCCCTCAGCCTCCCAGAGTGCTAGGATTACAGGCGTGAGCTACTGTGCCCAGCCATCCCCCTTATTTCTAAGTACACTTTTATTCAGAGCTACATAAGTATATGCTAATGAAAAAAAGTGTATGCTAATGATCTTATGGTGGTGATGATCCAGGAAGACTATAGAAGCCATGAGTAGGATTAAGGTAGGGACTAACAAAGGGCAAAAATACCACTCAGGAGGCCAATATTATAATTCAAATGAGAAGTGGTAAGGATCGTCCTGAGGCAGTAGCCACAGAAATGGAAAGGAGAGAGGAGAGACCCTGCAGAGGTGGGATGATCAGGTTCGGCAAGAGATTAGAGGGTAAAGGGGTTGAAATAAGAAGCTTTCATCTACAAGGCCTGCAGGAGCTAACGCCCCCTGCTTCCTCCAATTTATCTCTTACCATTCTTTCCCTGGTCTGGTCTGCCCACTACTTGGGTCTTTGCACTTTCTGCGCCTTCTGCTTGGGACACTGTTACCCCAGAGGCCCCCTGGCTCATGTCCTCACTTCCTTGAGCCTCTGCATCACATGAGAAAGTCTTCCCCGAATTCCCCATCTACTACTGCATCCCTTACCCTCAGCACTCCTTATACCTGCCTATTAATTTTTCCCCATAGTACTTAACCCTGATTGACTATTTATATTTCTTTTCAGTTGCCTTTGACAAAAATCCAAGCTCCATGGGGGCTCCATGACTTTCGTTCACTGCTCCATCACCTAGGAGTCTCCATCACCTAGGACAGAACCTGCCACAGAGTAGGTACTCAATGAATGTAAGTAAATGAATGAACCTGAACTATGATGTGACATTGAAAAAAGCAGAAACCCTGGGGGATGAGTGAGACCAGGGTTGGTGAAGTGGAGCGGTGAGAAGGTGAGTCATTTAGAACCCATGGATTTAAGGGTAGATGTGGCTGAAGTGCTGGTCTGGTGCTCAGGAGAAGCCAGACATGAAGATCTAGTAGGAAATGATGTGTCAAAGGCTGGGAGAAGCCGTGGAGTCAGTAACATCCCTGGGGAGAACAGGAGGGGGGAGAGACAGAGAGCACACAAGCTATGAGACCTGGGGACAGAGCCCCAGAGAGGGACCGAGGGGACCAATTTGTCTCATTTTTCCTGGGACATTCCTGGTTTAAAAATGAAAAGTCCAGCATCTTGGGGAGCCCCTTGATCCCACGCACACTGAGATAGTTGGTCCACCTCAGAAGGAGGGGAAGGCCAGGTTGGAGAAAGTAGAGGCAAAGCAGCCTGGAGCTTTCCCATAGAACCCAAGGAAGAGGAGGGCTCCCTTCTCCTGCCCAAGACCAGTATTGTTCTGACTTTCTAAACTCAGAAGGGCTGGATTACCTCTGAGTCCCCCACCCCCACACCTCCCAGTGGCACTTGATAGCTTCGAGGTAAGCCAAGTAACTGGTTTGGTTCCAGGGCTTGGCCCCAGCCCAGATCAGTCGGAGAAAGTAGGAACCCTTAAATTCTGGAGTCTGGGGCCTTAAATGGCACCCTGGGTAAGGGGCTGTCAGTGGGTGATCATTTTCTGCTTGTCCCAAGGTGAAGCTTAAAAGTGTAAACAACTCTGCAGCCACTGTGGCTAGGGAAACAGGAAGCCGCCTCTCCTCTTGTAAACAACATTGGCCAAGATTAGCAACACTTACAAGGTGCCAGCTCTTATCAGCAGGCCCTGAGTTGTGCTCAGGACTCAATTTCAAGTGAGGAAAAACTATTGCTGTGTGCATAGAACCCTAAGGGGCATTTTCAAACCTCTCTGTAACTTGTCAGTGGAGTGAGCCCTGAACCAAGTGTTGGGAGCCCTGATCATTGGAAAGAGCAAAAAAGACAATACATTAGAAAATACCTTGTAAATTTTAAATGAGGAAACAAATACAAGGTCTTATCACTGAGTCTTGTTTGAAATAAAGGAACAATCAATATTTGATCTATAGAAAACATGGTCCCTGTGCTCAAACAACTTTATGGATAAACTGTAGAGACAGGGCAAACACCAAGCTTATAAGAATTTAACTATATTTACAAAGCAATATAAAAGGAAGTAGAAATAAATGTTGTGTCAACTCCCTGACTCTCCTGCCCCTTCCCAGCTCCCTAACCCACAACACACATAGCCACAGTCCTAATGAGCGTGGAGAAAACTATCCTTGAATTTGTCTAGGCCAGAGGGTGAAGGGGGGTGTTTCCAGCCACCTTTCTTTACCCACAGACCTATTCTAGGAGGAAGGGTCAAGAATGGGCAGGTCTGGGATTTAATATGTTGCTTAGAAATTTACTTCAGTAAATACGCATAGGCCACCTATTTGAGGCCTAATGCTGCATTAGACCTTGTGGGGATCTAAAAGAAGGTCCCTGCCCTTAATCTCACTGGAGTGATGGAGCTAAGGTCCCCCAAACAAGGTCCCATATTACTATGTGCCAATGTTAACTATAAGGTCAATAAGATTCCAGAAAAGATAAACATTAATATTTCAAGTAGACTTTATACTTCGTGGAGGCTGGGCCGTGAAGTGGACAGACTGACAAAACAGAAGGAAAGTTGATGAGTCAAGGTGTAGTAGAATGAACGAGTGTGGCATTTGGGAAAATAGCAGCAAGATTTTCTGCTGAGATTCAGCTTGAGAAAAGAGGGGAAATGTTTTATTTTTTTGTAAAAAAGATAGGCTCCTTTTGGTAGTATAAAAAGAATCCATTGTTCTTAAGAAGTTAAGAGGTTTAAATGTAGAAACCTCTGTACCCTAAGACTTGAGTAGATAACCTGGCTCTTCAGGCATTTAAGACGCCAAGTGTGTCTGTGCTGGGGAAAAGCACCTGCAACTGATTGTCATGACACTACGAATTCATCAGGATAGAAGAGGTTACGCTGTGGAGGCAACGAGTCTCTAAATCTCAGTGACTTGGAACAATAAACATTGATTTCTTATTTATGCTACATACCCAATGTGGACACGGGTGAGGTGGAGGGATCTCTGCTCCAAATAATCTCTCAGGGCCCCAGGCTAATGGAGATTCTACCATCTTGGAATGTTGCCATCTCATCATGTGGCTCTCAGAGTTTCTGCAGCAGGGGAAAAAACTGTGGGATGTTTATAAGAGCTGAGACTGAGGGTGGCTTACGTCACTCCACCAAAACTCAACTGGCGGCCAGGCGTGATGGCTCACGCCTGTAATCCTAGCACTCTGGGAGGCTGAGGTGGGCGTATCGCTTGAGCTCAGGAGTTCGAGACCAGCCTCAGCATGAGCAAGACCCCATCTCTACTAAAAATAGAAATAAATTAGCCGGGCGTGGTGGCACATGACTGTAGTCCCAGCTACTTGGGAGGCTGAGGCAGGAGGATCACGTGAGCCCAGGAGTTTGAGGTTGCTGTGAGCTAGGCTGACACCATGGCACTCTAGCTGGGCAACAGAGCAAGACTTTGTCTCAAAAACAAAAAAAAAAACCCCAATTGGCTAAAACCTAGGTACAAGTGAAAAGAACAATGGGATATGTCATCTTCCTTTCTGCCCTGAAAGAAGAAAGATGAAATAGGATTTGGTAAACACATATCATTATATCAATCATGACCTATGATCCTATTAATAATACCTAACACTTATATTTTGCTAATCCGTACAATAATCCTGTGAGGGTAGCTTTTATTATCATCTCCATTTTAAAGATGAAGAAAGTGAAGGAAAGAGAAATTAAATCACTTATTCAGGTCCCATAGCTAGTAAGTGGTACGACATGGATTCAAACTCAAATAGTTTTTCTTCAGAGTTCATACTCTTAACAACTATGCTGTTCCTTTGTCATGGACTTAGTTAAAATAGAAGTCATGGTTCCACGTATGCTGCATCTCTTACACTGGGGTATAGAAAGCTAGCAACAGTGTTATGTTTGGTTGCCACCAGTCCACTTTGCCCATGTTCTTATGGTGTCAGTTGTAGAAATATATTCACCATGCTCTTGACCGGTCTATCTTGGTATCCCATCTGTTCAAAGAGATGAGGATGAGAGCTTGGTTGTGTATAATAAGCTACATGGGTCTACATACTATCTGTGTGTATATACGGATATAGATGCTCTTTCTAAATGCAACACATCTTGCATAGGCATCAGCTATCGTCAAATCCATTGCATCCTCTATTTCTGTCCTTGGGTAAGGCATTCTGGTTCCCCTGTTCTTAACTGGTCTTCAGCACAAGTTCTCATTCTTTGGAAAACAGAAGTTAAGTGAATTGTATTTTTCTCCTAAATCAATGTAATGGAGAAAATTATGTACAGACAAGTGTGGGGGGAGACATTGGCAGCTGGCCCTGAGCATGGCTGAGTAGCGAATGTACTAGGAATCCAGGTTATCTCAAGCCTTACAACTACTCCAGTTTCCTTATGAAACCCATGTAAACAAGGTCAAATTAACCTGAAGACAACATAAGGGTTATAATTTCAATAACATCCAGTCTTTAAACCTAATATGAAAAGGGATTTTGTTTATTTTGTTTACTACTATGTAGTGAGTATCTAGAACAGTGCCTGGAATTTAGTAAACATGCAATAAATGTTTGCTGAGTGAATTTGTTGACTAAATCTGGTCCTTTTTGGAGGCACAGTGTAGTCATAGAGCACTGACTTTAGAATCAGATAGACTTGTGTTTGAACCCCACAAGTTATGTGACCCCTTGTAAGTTATTTACTCTCCCTGACCTGTTCCCTCCTCATTGGTAAAATGAGGCTAATTTTACCTATCTCTTGGATTATGAGAATTAAATGTGATAATTGATGTCAAGCACTCAGTACTTTGCAGCTAGCTATGGCTTTGGCCTCTATCAGAAAAATCTCTGGACCTGGGCACTCACCTGTAGTCCCAGCTACTCGGGAGGCTGAGGCAGGAGGATCACTTGAGCCCAGGAGTTCGAGCCTGTGGTGTGCCATGGTTGTGCCTGTGCATAGCCACTGCACTCCAGTCTGGGTGACATAGTGAGACTTCATATCTAAACTAATTAATTAATTAAGAAAAGGATAGAAGAATCCCTGGAGAACCAGCCATTCCTCAGAGTTCCCCTCACATTTCTGTGAGTCTTTAGGGGTGTCTCAGGTATGTTTACTAGTAAGACTTGGTGACCAAACCTCATATGTCTCTTGGGTTCCTCCCACACTTCCTCCTTCCTCTAATTCCACTCTGGTTTCCTTTGCTCTTGTCTGATGCTGAGCTCTCTGCTACCATCCTGCAGCGCCCACCACGTAGGGTGCTAATGTCTACACTAATGGTGCCTCCTGCTTGAAGCCAGTGACGTCAACACTGACTCAATAGCACTCAGGCCACTGCCCTGCCCTTCCTGAAGTTCTAGTGTTCACCAGGGCACCACCTCAGCGAGCCTCCTGTGATGAGAGTCTACCTACTGAAGCAGGAAGCATTCCTGGTGGCTCCTATTACATAGGTGCCATATGGCTCCGTGACTTGAGGAATGTTCCTGATCCACACTTGCTTCCACTTGTCCCCACAGTGCTGTTTGTGTACCCCCAATACTCACAGAAATTTTGTGTGACTGTGCCTAGTTCAGCTCTGCACCCTCTAAGCCCCCTGTCCTGTCTTTCGAGAGTGGGATGTAAGCCCAGCCACGGGTGCGGGATGGGGGACAGGCTGAGAGGCGCACACCAGCTGTTACTCAAAACTACCCCCTCCCCCAGAAGTCAAGGACGTTACTATAGTGGCAACTTTTGTCTGCCGGTGTCTCTCTCTCAGAGCGGGTTCTTCCCTGGTGACTTCTAGGTCCCTCACAGAGGTAAGTTCCCGACAGGCCTCCCACTGGCCCTCTATGCAGGACCAGACACATCTGAGCCCCAGCTAAAGGTGGCTTGTCTCCAGCCCACACTGCATCACGTCTCGAGGGGAAAAGTGAATAAAATCTAAAAGCATTAACTTTCTTGGGCCCTTCAGAGTTGATTGACAGAAAGTCAAAACTGAGCTTCCAAAGTGAAGGACTGCTTGGATAAGCATTAGAAAAACAAAACTGTGATGATTTGGTGCAAAGCAGAGGTAGAACTAGCCTTTAAGAACAGATGAGATGGGGCGCGGTGGCTCTGACCTGTAATCCTAGCACTCTGGGAGGCTGAGGTGGGAGGATCATTTGAGCTCAGGAGTTGAGACCAGCCTGAGCAAGAGCGAGACCCTGTCTCTACTAAAAATAGAAAAAAAAAAAGAAAAAGAAAAAGAACAGATGAGAAAAATTGCACAGAAACCAGTAGTGAAGGAGTTATCTTTGGAGCTGGGGACGGATATGCAAATGCTGGTGAAGCTTGGAAGACCTGGAATAGGGCCCCTCCATGCTGTATGATAAAACAACAAGGCAATGGCAGAGCCAGGGCCTGTGCTGGGAGTTTTATGTACCCTGCTTCTAATCTGCAAACAACCGCTGTGTTGCTGGAAAAAACCGCCCGCCCACACCAACTCCCTCCCCCACTCACCCCATAGGGCCTAAGAGGAAAAGAGACTTGTTTCTCAGAGCAAATGCAACCTGGTGGCCCTTACAAAATACAACTGGTCACTTTAAAGCTTTAACAGCGTCCTTCGAGGCGTTGAGGGAGAGCAGCATTTGTGGCAGGGACACAACACAGAGAGACAACCTCTGTAGCAATCGGGCCCCAAACAGGAAGGACTTGGTTGCTGATTGCCAGTTTCCCTAAATTTTGCCCCTGCTTCCACCTCAGGAGCAGCCTGCAAAAGCCAGCTCTGCTCTCCAAACCAATCACGTAGGGTACCCTGCTTCCGGCCAGCCCACCTCCAGCTCTCCCACGCCAGCAACCTCCTATGGGGGCACACCTGAAGCCCGCCCTTTTGCTCTCCCTCTAAAGCTTTCCCATTCCTGTCTTTGAGTCTCTGCCAAAAGCAAGTGACAGGGCTGACTCCCCTGCTATAGAAAGCACTGAGTAAGTCACCTCTGCTTGTTCTCATTTGGGAGGTCTTTGTTTATGTGCATGCTCCCAGCAGGGCTTATCTCGGGTCATCTTGGTAGATACTGAACCCAAAGGAATCTCACAGGCCATACACTGCATCAGTGTTTTTTCCATCGTGAGCCATTGGA
Source organism: Eulemur rufifrons (assembly GCF_041146395.1). Taxonomy (NCBI): domain Eukaryota; kingdom Metazoa; phylum Chordata; class Mammalia; order Primates; family Lemuridae; genus Eulemur; species Eulemur rufifrons. Next base: position 93,457,722 of record NC_090984.1, read on the forward strand.
AAATACCTGGCTATTTCTAGAAGGACATCTAGGAGAGAAACACCACCTCCACATACCACGCATACCTATTAGACAGAAGGCCCTGGGCCCGGTGTCCTCCTTGACTGCTTGGTGCCTATGCACTAGCAGCAACAGCAGAAGAGGCAGGAAGTCGCAGAAAATAAATGAGCTGCTGAGTTCAAATTGCTCCAGTCCCTCCTGCCGCTGAGTCGCCAGCCCCTGGTGCCAGGCCAATTACCACCGCAAGCACCGAAGTCACTTTTCAAAACATGGTCAATCTCCAGCAGGGCCAGCCAGGCGTTAAAACACTCAGATACAATTGTCAAAGCAAAGAATTATGTGCCAGTAAATATGAGTCTGGGCTCCAGTTAAGCAGTCACCTGCGTGACCGCCTGAAGGTTAACCCTTTGTGGACGGACCTGACCATTGCCACTTCAGAGGGACGTGGCCAAAGAGAGGGCACAGGGGCCTGCGGTGGAAGAGACCAGGTGTGGGGTTCATCAGACCGAAACTGGGGTGGTTTTCCGTGCCGTCATTCGTCAGCCACCACAACTTTGGGGGCTGCGGGTGACTCTGTCAGCTCAGATCATCTGTAAGGCAGGTATAGCTGTTTACTGTACCTTTTTCAGCCTCTTGGGCTCACAGTTATCTAGAACCATCGGGAAATGGAGAAATGTTTCCTGACAACCTACTATGTGCCCAGCATTGAGGTTTCTTTATGGTTTGAAAATTTCTGTTTAGTATTTTAACTCTTTGGAGGACAGACCCACGCCAAGAGGCCCACCTTTACCTTATTAGGGCTCTTTCACCAGGGGTGTCACAAGTGCCAGTGTAGATGCTTACATTCTGAGCTCCTGAGGAAAATTCTAGATAGCTCCACTCTAGCCCAACATTCTGAGAAACTATGCTCTCTAACATTTAAATAGGTTTTTAGAGTCTATTAAGCACCATTTACAAAACCCATTAGGTTTAATCTCCACAACCTTCCAAGTTGGTATCAGCATTAGCATCATCCCCTTCTGCAGCTCAGAGAGTTTAACTAACTTGCCTGTGATCACACAGCTAGGAAGGTACTCAGCCGGGGCTCTTCTGACTCCAAAATCCGCAGTGGGAACGTCGGTGGTGGGCAGGAGTGGTAGGATATCCAGCTCTCACTAGAGCTGGAGGTGTTTGCTCTGAGCTTCCTGATGCTGTGGTGAGTTTGGGGGTTTACAAGGCTCACAGGGAGGTTCATGGCTGGGAATAGCCTCCGGGTTCTCTTCAAGCCCTGGAAAGGGAGTGCCCAGGTGAAACAACTCTTCTGGTATTTTAACGGAACAAAAAGCAGGAAATACAAGGAGTTAGCTGGTTGCTGGGACGGCCCCTAACATGCATTTTAACTGTAATGAGATGTTCATTTCCTGGATGTAAAGGAAAGGCTTAAGAAAAAAGTGAGAGAGAAGAAGGCTCCCACTCCTACTCACTCAGCTCAGCCAGCTGCAGAGAAGGAAACAAATGAGCTTCTATAGATGGAATCCTTTGTTTGAATAGAGACTAATTGTGGCTTCAGGCAGCTAACACCTTGACACCTCCCTCAAGGCAAGGACTAGGGGCCCTGGAAGAATGACTTCATGGGGACCCAGGAAGGATCATTTATAAGAAAGGTTGTGAATCTGGAAGAAGCAAGGGATCAAGCTGACATTGTGAAGGGTAAGGAGCCTGCGGATCTGGGAGATAAGGGACATTTTCCTGCAAAGAGTTCCCCCTCCTTATCCTCTTTCCATGCTACATTTAGGTAGCAAGACCAAGTGACAATAAATACCACCCGCCACCAAAGCAGCAACGCCAGAGTAGCAGGCAGCCTGTGTGCAGTGGCTGAGTACAGAGGCACCACGGAGGGGCCAGGCCTGTTTCTCGGGCCCTCTTGAGCCCAGCATCCCTTCCCGCCAGCGTGGTGGTGACGTGAGTGCCGCCAGGGGCCGGGAAGGCTGAGACCCTGCCCAGCTCCTCCCCATCCTTGGCCTCCCTCACGGCCCCTGCACCACTTCCTCCCACACAGCGCCTCACCCCCGGGACAGCCTCCCCGCAGGCAGGTGCCAGCTGGATAACACAGGCACTTAGATTGATTCTGTACTTTCTTCCACTAAGTTGTCCCGGACATGCTCCCCTCAGGCCACTAAACACCGTCCTGGCCTGGGAACAAGAGAGAAAAAGGATCTGGAAGTGGAGGAAGCCATTCTTCTGCTTTTCTGGTTCTCTGGTCCCATCCTCTAGAGCACCGGGCCAGATCGTGTTCTATGAGTGGCAGCTTCCTGCTCCGTGACTTTGGTGAAAGCAGCATCAGGGCTCCGCAGTGGGGAGGGAGAGGTGGCTACCAGTGGCTCAGATGGGAACGAGACCTCCGTGCTTTCTTCCTCTAGCACAGGGCCGGGCCACGTGCTTCAGAGACGACTAGGGAGAGGGCAACACAGGATGCTTGAGCTGGGACTGAGTTTTGACCTGAAGACCTTTGAAATCTTTGTGAAGAGAACAGAAAACACATATGGAAAATCAACAACAAACTTAGGCTTTTAAAAGCATCTAGAAGTGAGTCTTGGGTTTTGTAAGCAGCAATACTTGGATACAGCTTCAGGGCAGATGGTTACTTATTTCAGGCAAAACCAATGTAATGGCCCATTTAAGTATGCAAATATAGGGGTATAGTAGCTGGAGGGGAAAAGTGCTCTGGTTGTAAAGTGTGTCTACGTTAGAGTCTGATATAGATTTCAACTATGAAAGAATTTGCTGAGAAAACTTGACCTGTGCCAGGCTGATGCTCCACTGAAGCCACTTATGTTCTTGTGTAGTTCATCATGGATGAAGCACTTGCTTTTTCAAAGGCTTTGTGGGGACCCTGTGCACAAGCAACATGGAGTTGGGGAGATTCTGTGTGGAGCCCAGCCCTATAGACTGCTCTGAGATTCCCAGGAGAGACCCCCTTGGCCAGGATATTGGTGTCCCCGCGATGGGCACTGTTAGCAATGAGCCCTTTTGAGCAGCTTCTTTAGTATCGAGCATTCACGAGGCTGGGCCCAGGAGTTCTTACCCTGAGTCTATGGACCCCCCATGAGGTCAATAAATAGAATTCAGAGACTCTATGTACTTGAAGGGGGGAAAAATCTTTATTTTTACTAACTTCTAAATGAAATTTAGCATTTCCTTCAATAATGATGTAGGCAACAAACTGCAGTAGTACTCACAGAACTTGTGACTTTGTCACCAAAAGAAATCATAGATACTTTCATATCACTTTCCTGTTGTTGTTATCACTTTACTGTTGTCATCTTGAAATATTGTTTACTTTCATTATTGCTTCAAAATTATAGTATCAATAACTATTGGACCTGCCATAAGGTTAAGCCAAGCTTCTAGTTGGGATCAGGTGATAGAATTATTTGTAGGTAGTTTACACTGGAACAGACTGAATCCTTGGCTTAGGCCATCCTGAAAGCCTCTGAGCTACTGATCTGTTTGGGCAAAGGTACAAGTACCTACAAAATATTTCTAGCCAGTGCACCTATTCTGAACACAACTCATTTTACCAGTGAAAACTAATATCTAACATTTATTATGCTAGTTAACGAGCCCTCTGGTGTTAATATGTAATAAAGATCGTCACAGTTATGGTGGTATCACTCTCTGGTTAGATATTTTTTACTTAGAGTTCTGCTTAGAATCTTTCAGATGCTATTCATCTCTTAGGAGTTCATTTCTTTTAGAGGACCCCAAATGATAATTAACTGCTCCTAGTGTGTAGAGGACTAACTAGGCTGAACTATTTTAAAGGAAATGATAGTGATATAACACAGATCAAGGCTGACCCAGAAGTTCGGTAGAAATTATAAGTTATCTGACACCCAGTGAATCCTTAGTCTTCTTTTGGGTAGCTAAACATCAAACTTCTCCCTGCATTTACAGTTGAAACCATTTGGGAGACAGCACCATGTATGTGGGCTCACATGCTACTGAACCCCTTAGTCAAGGTGGACTGTTGGAGCAGGCCTGCCAAACTCTATAATGCCAGGTCGTTAGAAAAAGAGTTTCCTGGAGAAGGACACCACTGTTGCATCTTTTTGCTCTTTCCCTGGAAAGAAACATATTATTTCACAGGAAGTCAGAAGATAACTGCTGAATGGCTGCCTTACCCTACTCTTAGCTATGTATTGTGAGTGTCCTATTCCCAGAGGTGCTAGCTCTAGCTAAATATAGCCAAGGTATTGAATCCAAGAGCAGGGGATGCCAGTCTTCACCCTTTGGTATCATTTTCAAAAGTGAAGAGGCTCAATGCCCTTTAGCAACTAGAGATACAGGATTCAGTTTTCTCCCTATTAAAATTGAACTACTTTTTGGCCAGAAAGAATGAAGTTATTTAAAACCTTAACATTATTAATACAAGAAGGGACCACAAAGAATGTTTGGTCTACCTTCCCCATTTCACAGATTAAGAAACAAAGGCCACGAGAGAGACGGGGTGAAAATCCTTAATCTGTAAATCCAAGATTCAAAATGCTTCAAACTCTGAAAGTTTTTGAGTGCTATGTTACGCCACAGTGTAAAATTCCACAGCTGATCTCACGTGATGGCTTGCAGTCAAAATGCAGGCACACGATGCTCAGTTTAACTTTGTGTTTATTATTAATGGTATGTCATATTTTTTACTGTTAATTACTTATGTGTGAATAAGTGTAAGAAAATTTCTGATCATTCAGTGTACACAAAGTTTATTTCAGGCACAAAATTATTAAAAATATTGCATAAAATCACTGTCAGGCTATGTGTATAAGGTGTAGATAAAACATAAATGAATTTTGTGTTTAGACTTGGGTCCCATCCCCAAGATATCTCATGTATATATGCAAATATTCCAAAATCTGAAAAAAATCCCAAATCCAAAACACTTTCTAATCCCAAGCATTTTGGAAAAGAGATACTCAAGCTGTAGTTTAATGATTACATAGCAGCCATGCTGACTAGTCTGAAAGGGTTTTTCCTTCAACACAAAGATCCACTTCCTGCTGAGATGAGACAGTGGAAGATGATGAAATTGTAGCTTCAAAGTAAGTGTGTAGCCTTTGTACTAGCAATAACCACTCTGAAAATGTGATGGGAAAAATATCTCACTTATGGTAGCAGCAAAAATGATAAAATTCTCTGGGCAGACTTCTTCACATCATTCACAAAAATAAATTCTGGATGGATTAAAGACCTAAATGTAAAGAAGAAAACAAAGTTATAAAGCTTTAGAAGGAAAACTAGGAGATTATTTTCATGATCTTTGAGTAGGAATGAATGACCTTCCTAAGTAAGACACAAAATTCAAATCATAAATGAAAAGATCTACAGATTTGACTGAATAAAAATTAAAAACACTGTAAACAAAGCCAAGTGACAAGCAGTAAGTTTAGAGAAAATATTTGCAATATTTATAGCAAGCAAATCCATAATATATAAAACATTTTAACAAATAAATACAAAAAACAGATAATTCAATTAAAATGGGCAAAGGATATGAACGGGGCAATCACATAAGAAATACAAATTTTCATATGAACATATGAAATCTATTTTAGAAAAATAGATTTTAATTGTGGTTTTCAGAGCATGCTCAGCTTTAGAACTACCCAGAAAAAACAGTAATTATAGACAAAGGATGGTCTTTGGGGAAATGGGTTTTCCAGAATATTGCAAAAGTATAGGCAGAGCTATTGTTCAGGGACACCTGGACTTAAGTTTGTTTCAAGAACCAGAACAGCACAAGGTTGGTAACATCCCCACAGACAGAAATATGGCTTGTGTGTATAAAAGTCTTCTTAAAAGGTGACAAAAACCCTGAATACAGTGAGGTTAAAGCACAATAAGACTTAAAGTTTTCCACATCTGGCTTGACTGCCCCTGTATGCACAGTACGCCCCACCCCAAGGCTGGGGACCAGGAAGAGCCTGCACGGAGCCATCCCATGCAGCCATTCCCCTGCTGATAATATTTTATATCATCCACTAGTTAAATCCAGACCTTTATTTTTCCTGCCTTAGGTTGTGTGTGTTTTCTGTGTGTTCTCGTCTCATCAGTGATGACTACCTGAAATGCTGCAACGTTTATCCTAATTAATCTGAGAAATGCAAATTGAAATGTGATACAACAAGCCTATAGAGTTCATCTATTATTGTTTAACTGATCAGAAAAATATTAAAGTACATATAATATCCAGTGTTGGCAAAAGGTAAAGTACACTCCAATAAACTGTTGGCAAGGATGTTATTAATAAAGCCATTTGAAGGGCCAGTTTGGTAGTATCTCTCTCTCTTTTTTAATCATTTCAGTCAGGTGTCTGTTTTGATATTTTGCACATCTCTGATTGGGCTGTTTATTTCCTCATTGAGTTTTAAAAGTTTTTTTTAATAATTTTTATTTTTAATTAATATGAGTAGCAGTATCTCTTAAATACTGAATGTGTGTTCCTTTTTACCTAGCAATTACAATTCTAGGTAATATAGGTTGAGTGTGGTGGCTCATGCTTGTAATCCTAGCACTCTGGGAGGCAGAGGCAGGAGGATGGCTTGAGGTCAGGAGTTGAGACCAGCCTGAGCAAGAGCGAGACCCCGTCTCTACTAAAAATAAAAAGAAATTAGCTAGACAACTAAAAATAGAAAAAATTAGCAGGGCGTGGTGGCACACGCCTGCAGTCCCAGCTACTCGGGAGGCTGAGGCAGAAGGATTGCTTGAGCCCAGGAGTTTGAGGTTGATGTGAGTGAGGCTGATGCCACAGCACTCTAGCCCGGGCAACAGAGTGAGACTGTCTCAAAAAAAAAAAAAAAAAAAAAAAAAAAAAAAAAATTCAAGAATATATGCACATATTTAAGCCACATGGCTAAAGATTTTTATTGCTGTGTTATTTTTACTGAAAATCAGAAATAACCTAGATGGCCATTAATAATTAATAAGAAAATGATGAAATAAACTACAGCACATCTGTGCTGTCTTAGTTTATGTTCTCCCAGAAGCAGACCTGGTGACTAGGATTAAGAACAAGGTGTTTGGGAAGCGTCAGTTAGGGAAATGTGGAAGTGATATTTAGCTAGCTACCAGGGTGAGCGACTAGAGTTTAATCTTTTAGGGAACCTCTGGAAACAGGGCAAAGCACATGTCTCAGAATTATCCTAGCCAAGGGGCCGAGAAGCTGGGGTGTTTTTATTCCTGTAATTTTCAGTCATTGGTTAAAGGGTGTCTCTCAGAGGCACATTAATGGGCAAACCATCCACAAGCAAATTGGTTTCAGTGGAGCCATCCAGCAAGAGGGAGCTACTGGCCGTTGGAAGTCAGGCTGTAATACGTGAGAAGGATGAGGGTTTCCAAGGGGATATGAGTGGAACACTGACAGTGTCGGCTACACATGCTGACAAACACAAAGAGGCCTCTAAAAAGAATGAGGCCACCATGCTACAAGACAAACCAAGGAGCAAGTAAATATGTATCAAATCCTTCCACTTTTGTGATAAAAACGTACAACAACAAATTGTCCATAGTGGTTACCTCTACAGAGAACAGGATGAAGGAGAAGGTGGATTTTCATTTTTTATTTTACACATTTCTGGGTTTGGTTTTGTTTTTACAACAAGCCTATAGAGTACATTTAAAATGAAAAGAAACAAGAAAAAAAATGAGGAAACATTTATGAGGAAGTGAGAAAAAGATGAGGAAACTGAAAATACATTCATTAGTTCAGTCATTCACCAAATTTTTATCAAGCGCCTTCTGGGCAGCAGGCTCCATGTTAGACACTGGCTAACGTGGTCACAAATACTTTGCTAACTGAGGTACTGTACTTGCTGATCTGAGAGGCACCGCTTGCAAGTTCTTGGCATTGGTGGGAAGTTAGGTTTGTTTTTCCTTGAAACATCCCTGCCATTCCCAAAGCTTCTGATAAGCTAAATGTTTATGCTTATTGGAGGTTTCTAGAATTTGGTCCAGTTAAAAGAGAGAAAAGGGCCAGGCACGGTGGCTCATGCCTGTAATCCTAGTACTCTGGGAGGCTTAAGTGGGAGGATCGCTTGGTGGTTAGGCGTTCGTGACCAGCCTGAGTAAGAGCGAGACCCTGTCTCTACCAAAAATAAAAATAAATTAGATGGGCAACTGAAAATAGAAAAAAAAAAAAATTAGCCAGGCGTGGTGGCACGCGCCTGTAGTCCCAGCTACTCGGGAGGCTGAGGCAGGAGAATTGCTTGAGCCCAGGGGTTTGAGGTTGCTGTGAGCTAGGCTGATGCCACGGCACTCTAGCCCGGGTGACAGAGTGAGACTCTGTCTCAGAAAAAAAAAACTAATTAAAAAAAAAAAAAAGAGAGAGAGAAAAGCACAGAACTTCAGAATACATGTGAATATGCTTTAAAAAGCTAAAAGCACTATATACATAGTAGATTTTGATTGTTTTCAAATGTATCCTGAACAGGAAAGAAGTGTTCATTAACAAATAGAAAGGATGGTGGCTTTTTTACCCACCTGAGCATTTTAACTGTATCTTCCAGGTAAGTGACTCTTCATAAGCAGTTGTGCTATTGAAGTTAGCAAACTTCTTCTGAAAAAAAGATTTGTGTCTCCCTTCCCTGAAATCAGAGATACTGGCTCTATGGAAAAGAGGGATGTACATGGAGAGCCCCTTTAGCCCCAAACATTGACCGACACAACTTTAGTTACTTCTTGTCTAAAACCGTAGGAACCATTTAAGAGGTGGCATGAGTGTGACATTGGGTGAATTGCTTCAACCTCTTTGCTGTTCAGCTTCTTCATTCAAAAGGTGGGAGGATAACAGCAGACACTCAGAGGATTCTTGGAGAACCAAGGAGGGAAGCAGAGGGCACCGTGCAGAGCCCAGAGCATGTGCTCAATCAGTGCTGCTTCCTGTCTTTCCTACTGGCAAGACCGATGCCTGGACTGCAGTGAAAAACTGTATAACAGTAGCTGCTGACTGAGTATTGCTCCACCATCTGATGAGCTCTCTGTGGCAGACAGACCCTAGGTAACCTCTGGTGATTTCTTGTCTCCTCGAGTCTACACCTGTGTAATCCTCTCCCCTTGAACCACAGGCAGAACCTGTGACTTGCAGAGGCAATGGGATGCCTCTCCTTTGACTAGGTCACAGCATATGGCAAGGTGAAGGGACTTTGCAATGAATTTAAGCTCCCAAATCAGTGGATTTTGAGTTCATAAAAAGGGAGATTATCCTGCGTGGGCCTGATTTAACGAGGAGAAAGCCATTTAGAGAGTGACCAGGCTCTCCCTGAAGTCAGAGAAACTCTCTCTCCACTGCTAGTCTTGAAGAAGTAGGGGGCCATGTGATGAGAGGGCATAATAGGGAGGGCCACATGACAAGGGACTGAGGGTGGCCCCTAGAGCTCACAGGAGCCCGCAAGTAAACAGGAACTCAGCCATACAGCTGCAAAGAGATGAATTCTGCCAACAACTGGGGGAGCTTTCCCCAGTCAATCTTCTGATGAGGCCCCAGCCAATGCCCAGCTCACAGCTGGGTGAGAACCTGAAGCAGAGAACACAGCTAAGCCAGGCCTGGACTCCTGGCCCATAGAAAATGTGAAATAATAACTGTGTGTTGTTCTAAGCTGCTGAGTTTGTGCAACTTATTATGCAACAGCAGAAAACTAATACAATCCCCCTCTAGTTCTTCTGCTTTATACCGAGATGATAATGAAGAGGGTGAAAGGATGATGAGGATAATGAGGGAATAGAAGGAGGAGAAGCAGGAAACATTTGCTGACTGCTTATTTGTCAGGCGCATTAGTCAAGGTCCTGAAAGGAGGTAAAAAGGACACGCAAATTGTAGAATGGAGAAAGTTTAACAAAGGGACTGAATGCAAAAGTGTGCATATGGTTAGGGTGCCCAACAGGGAAGGACACTGAGGCCATTAGCATCCCTAGGTCTGAAGGGAAGAGAGCAGAGTTAGCGGAACCCTCATAGAGCCTGGCTATTAGACAGGGCTGCCTGACAGTCGCTGGGTGTGGAAGTATAAGTATGCAGCCTCTGCTGAAACGGTGGCCCAGCGTGGTGAAGGCCAGGGGAGTAAATACCCTGGGCTCTTGTTCTTCTGAGCAACCAGTGTCATCTCCCAGTATCTCCTTTGGCTGAATCCAACCAGAAACCAGAGCGCAAAGGACGCTGGGTGATACAGGCTTAGAGGTTAGTCTCTTAGGGCACTGAGAAGGGATGAAGAAATGGATGGAGAATGGAACTGGAAGGGCAGATGAAGAATAATGAAGCTTCATGGATTAGCTCACTGATTTTCATGGCTTTTGGTACATGAGGACTGAAGCATGGAGATGTTAAGTAACTTGTCCGGGGAAAGAGAACCAGGCAGTAGAACTAGGGCTGGAACCCAGGCAGATCAAGCCCCAGAGCCTGGGCACTTGACCACTGCAAGTACAGTTCTCAGTGCCCCTCATCTCTGCCTCCTTTCTATTTTGGGCTTTCCTTTGGAGCCAGAAAATTCCTTCTACTCTCAGGAGCAGTACAGGCCTGGTACTTCTTTCTTCCCAGTGTCCAGCCGCATCCATTTCGTCAAAGTCAGGTGCTGGTGTCCTGCTGTGGTTGACCGGGACGGGCTCTCCACCTCCAACATGTGTGATCAGACAAGAAAAGCAGCAAACCTGTCTCATGAGATTTTCAGCCTGGTTGTTCAGGACCAACAAGATCAGAAAACTCTTCAATGTTTTAAGAACCATGGATCAAAGCCTTTGACATTTCCTCCCAGTCATCCCCAAATTACTTCAAAGTGTCTGTTCACACCTGGCAGGGGGTTAGGAGAGGGAGGAGAAAGCCATCTTTGGAGATTTGCAGCCTTCGCTTTCATCAGCAAAGCATCCCCCTCTGAAGACATGATGAATTCAGCTATTTTGGGAGCAGGGATTATGGATGTGACCCCAGCTCAGCTCTCAGTAACTGCCTAGAATTCCTGACAATAGCAAAAAGGAAAAGAGAATGAAAGTTTTAAAAAAATTTCTCAGGTTCATAAACCTGCCAAATGCTTGATTAGCCTCTTTGTAGGTCCACAGATCATTTTCTTCCAGAAAGTGTCCCAGTGGAACAAAAGGATATGGGATCTGGGGGCACAGAGGTCTTGGTTCTGGTCCTAGCTGTGCCACCTATTAGTTGGGTGACATTGGGCAAGTCATTCATTCAGCAAACACTTACTGAGGGCTTTATCCTTGAGAATCACAAAGATGAAAGACACAGTTACTGCCCTCAGTGAGTGTGCAAAAAATTGAGTAGAAAAAGATTTAAGTAAATAACTATATTACAGTACAATAAATGCTGAGACATGGCCAGGTGTGGTGGCTCTTACCTGTAATCCTAGCACTCTGGGACGCAGAGGCAGGAGGATTGCTTGAGGCCAGGACTTTGAGACCAGCCTGAGCAAGAGCAAGACCCCTGTCTCTTCAAAAAATAGAAAGATTAGCCAGGCATGGTGGTGTGTGTCTGTAGTCTCAGCTACTCGGGAGGCTGAGGCGGAAGAATTGCTTGAGGCCTGGAGTTTGAGGTTGCAATGAGTTATGATCACACCACTGCACTCTAGTCCAGGTGACAGAACAAGACCCTGTCTCAAAAAAGAAAAAAAAAAAAAAAAAAGAAGAAAGAAAAGAAAAGGAAAGAAGCTAAGCTAAAGACAGAGTTCCCATGAAAGAAGCCTAGAGGAGGAGTACATTGCTTACCGGAGGTGGTGGTCAGGAAGTCTCCTAACCTCTCTGAGTTTCAAACCCTCAGCTGTAAAATAGGAAGCGTTTACGTACTTATGAAGGAAGCTAATATATTGAAGCACTCTTGTCTCCCCGATGAAGCCCATTTGGTAACGTGCACCTGTCTCTATTTGTGAGCAGGAAAGCCCACCACTGGTCCCCACCCTCCCTCCACTCAGGACTCTTTGAGAAAAGACTCTTGCCTTTCCCTGCTATTGCCTCAGTTTCCCCACACCCCTCCCCACTCAACGCACTATGTACTTTCTTGGCTATCCATATCCAAATCCACTTTCCATGGTAATGTGCTAAATGAACTGAGAGAGATGAGGTTTACTGGATTGGGAGAAGCAGGGAGCTGCTGAGCAAAATGGGTCAAAATTCAAATGAGACAAGACAAAGAAGAAGGAGGAGAGGGGAGAGGAGAAGGGGGAGGGACCAGGAAAGCTGGAGCAAAATTAGAGCAGCTCCTGGAAGAATCCCAGGGGCCCGGACCTGTGCCGCAGAGGGACACAGGAACTGTCTCGACAGCTTTACAAGTTCAGGACTGTTTGACTTTTCTTGAGGATGAAGAAAAACCAGCAGAACTGTGTCTTTTTAGTAGCCAGATTAGTTTAGCAAAAGCCCTTATCTTCTAAGGGGACAAAATCAAGATGAAATTAAGAAGAGAACACAGACTTCTTGGATAATTAGGGAGATGATACCACTGCTGGCAAAGGCATATGCTTTCCTTCAAAGGCAAGTCAAAAACTGCATTTCTCATTCATTAATGCCTGCAGGCATTCATTCACTTAGTGCTGGGCACCGAGTGGAATACAAAGTTGTACGAGACTCAGCTTCTGCCTTCAGCTTTATCCTAGTAAACACGTACTGAGCATCCACTTTGTAGCACACACTGGACTCCATCCCAGGATTCAAAACTAAATAGAATACAATTTCTTACCTTAAGGAGCAAATCTAGTCGATTTGCTAACAAAATGTCTTCACACTTAGAATATTCTAAACATTGACTTGAACAGATATTATTCTTGCCTGTGATTCTGTCAGTTCTCTGGCCCTTTTTGGGAGAATAAATCCTCTGGATTTGTTCTAGACACTTGGCAGTTCAGCTATGAGCTCACAGTGTTTGCGACTGAGAGAGGAAAAAAATGATCCGTTTCCCTATCTCTCCCCTACAGGTTTAACAATGCACCTGGCTGGATCAGGAACATCCACTTTGTTCTCCAAATGAAGTGTTACACACACTGACTCATTTTTCTAGCTTTTTAAAAAGCTTGATTCAACCCTCCAATTTCCCACCTTTGTCTTCCACCTGCCTTGTTTAATAATTAGGCTGTTTAATCAATGCTTTTGATGAGGAGGAGGGGGAGAAGGATGGTGATTGTTAGGGCTTACAAGTCCCTGGGAATGTAACAGCTTCCTCTGCCAGACTCATCATGCTCTGGGTTGCTCCCTGGGCATCTTGCTGAGTAAAAAGGCCAGAGGCCTTTCCTGTGTTGGGGCCCAGGCTTGACTGTCCCTAAGGGCCCTGCCAAGGAACTAGGTTTTGTTCCTTTCTCTTAGCTACTTGTTGTTCCTGCTCCAAATTCACCTTTCATTTTACTTACTTGGAGCTTTTACCAGCTGATGACTACTGCTTTTAAAGTGACCACTGGGTTTGGAAGGTACAGAGCAGACTAGACTGGGTGGAGGTAAGAAAACAAATCCAAAAGCTGGGCGTGGTGGCATGTGCCTGTAGTCCCAGCTACTTGGGAGGCTGAGGCAGGACGATACTTTGAGCCCAGGAGTTAGAGACCAGCCTGGATAACATAGTGAGACCCTCACCTCAAAAACAAAACAAAACAAAACAAAACAACAGGCCAGCTTGTGACAAGGCCTAGTTAGTGGAGCACCTTTCAGCAGGAGGGAACTCAGGGTGTGGACTTCAGGAAAAGAAGTGATAAGTACCTACCCATAGATGAGAGAGAGACAGAGAAACAGAGATGGAGATGGACACACACATACAGGGGAGGAAGAGGAGAGAGAAAGACAGACAGGGAGAGGGAGAGAGAGACTGACTTCCCTTCTGAGAGGCTACATAGCCTGGGGAAAGGAGCACTGGTTTTGGAGTCATAGAGATGTGGGTTCGAATTCCAACTCCACCATTTACTAGCTATATGATCTCAGAAAGTCACTCAGTCTTCTCTAGCTTCAGTTTCCTTACATACAAATATTGATAGTAATACCTATCTTGCATAGTCATTGTGAGAACTAGTGATAAAATAAGATACGTGCATGCAGTAGGCCCTCAATAAGTGGTAGCTGTAGTTATTTTTTGAGTACATTTTATGTACTAGGTACTTAGCTAGGTTTGGAGGATATGTTAGAAAGTGTGGTTTGACAAATAGGATTGCCCAATGAATGGTCCCAAGAGCTCTTTTTGGGGTTGCCTGGCAATGGGCTACCTTCCCCCTTCCCCAACAAGGGGGGCTGGCTGTACCCAACCTCAACTTCCTATAGGACCAGGTGACCTGAAGGCTTCTGGCTGGGCATTTCACAACAGTTCCTTAAGCCGTGAGTCCCTAAGCTCACACTGATTAGTGTCTGAACCCCAAAATGTTTATCCTTCTCCCCAGAAAATGCCCTCTCAAGTTGACCTGTAAAAAGGAAGAACAACAGGGGGTCCCTCCTCAGGATCATTGCCTTATGGTACATCCAGCTGCACCCTAAATGACCCCCCATCTCTGCAGGATCCAGGGAGAATAGGGCACGTGTGTACCTGCACCTTTCTTGAGTTTCACCTGCACCAGTGATGCTGCTAGTGCTAAGAGTGCTTTGCCAGAGCAGAAAGGAAGCCTTTTTTTAGAAACCAACAATCATAATACTATATAATAAATACTATGGTATAGGGCCTTATTGGGGCTCAGAGGAGAGGCAACAAATGAGAAGGTGCTACTTGAGCTACACTTTGAAGGAAGAGTTGGCTACGCAGATATGGGGTGTTCACTGGGAGGTACAGTTCAGTCAAAGGAAATAGCATATACAAAGTATGGAGGTGAGAGGGGAATTACAAGGAATTCTGTTTGCTTAGTGTGTTACATATGTAGTGATGTGACAGGAGATGATGCTGGAAATGTAGACAAAACTTTGAGGGTTGTGCTGATAAACTGGAATTATTTTGGAGGTAATGGAACATTATCAAGCCACTTGAGGTGGATATGCATTTTAGGGAGATTATTTTGCAAGCTACATGGAGCATGGTTTTGCAGGAGCAAGTCTGCAAGCAGTTGCAACAACCCAGGTAAGGAGTGGTGGTTGCATGAATTAGGTTGGTGCAATGGGAATAAACAGAAGAACTTGAGAGAAAGGATTTTAGGTATAACATGTTAGGACTAAAAAAGAAGTTAGTAATTTAAAAAAAAAAAAAACATTTTTTAGGGACAGGGTCTCACGTGGTCACCCAGGCTGGAATGGAGTGCAGTGGTACAACCATACCTCACTGTAACCTCAAACTCCTAGGCTCAAGTGATCCTCCTGCCTTAGCCTCCTGAGTAGCTAGGACTACAAATGTGTGCCACCATGCCTGCCTAATTTTTAAAATTTTTTGTAGAGTCTTGCTTTGTTGCCCAGGCTGGTCTAGAACTCCTGGCCTCAAGCAATCCTCCCAAAGTGCTGGGATTACAGGCATGAACCACTGCACCAGGCCAAGCATTTAGTGATCTTTAATTCTTTCTTTTGCAGCTGAGGAAATTGGGGACCAAAGAGACTGCACAGCTTCTTGCAAGTTGAATCTCTTTGCACCAAAACCTTTTCTACTCCTAAGGAAATTCCCAGGTGTTTAGAAATACCTGGAAAGTTTTTCAAGGTTCATTTCTCTAGGTATGGTATTCTTGGTCTTCGGAAGTATAAGATTGGGGTGGGAATGGGGGACTTTTAATAAAAATTAAATTAGAAAAAGAAACGAAGTGGATGGTGGGAGTCTCTTTCCCTTCTCCTGGTGGTCTTTCAAGCCATCCTTCATTTTAGAGGGATGTGGGTTTTATTCATAAAACTATAACCTCTAGTGTGTTAGTTTGTTTGTAGAAGAATTGAAAAACAATATTATTTCCTGGCAAGTAAAACACACCCAGTATATCATGCTTGCGAATACCTGGGAGTCACCCTACAATGTACATAAAGAGACAGAAATTCAATTTGATGCAGTGAATGTGGGTTACCAGAAAAGTCTAATTGGTCACCTGGTGTGCTACCTAGCTCTAATAACTGACAGTTTATCAATGTTTCTGTTGAGTGTCAGTTGAGATATTAATGTGAAATAATCCTCTGATGCAGGTGTTATTGGTCACATTTAACAGAGAGGGAACTGAAGCCCAGAGACCTTAACACCATGCTTATGGACACAAAGTATTAATAAGTAGCAGTGCTGAGATTCTGAACTCAGAAGTGCCTTATTCAAATTCTGTTTTCTGACTGGGCCCAGTGGCTCATGCCTGTAATCCTAGCACTATGAGAAGCAGAGGTGGGAGGATGGCTTGAGGTCAGGAGTTCGAGAATCAGCCTGAGCAAGAGCAAGACCTCTTCTCTACAAAAAAATAGAAAAATTAGCCAGGAGTGTTGGCACATGCCTGTAGTCCCAGCTACTCAGGAGGCTGAGGAAGGAGGATTGCTTTTGCCCAGGAGTTTGAGGTTGCTGTGAGCTAGGCTGACGCCACTGCACTCTAGCCCAGGTGACAGAGTGAGACCCTTTCTTAAAAAAACATTCTCTTTTCTACCCACTACACCTGATTGCCTCCCAGGAAGTTGGCACAGAACTTGTCATTATTTTCTATTTTAGCCCTACCATGTGCAAGCCCATGGCTGTTTGAATAGTTGGTCACATACAGGGTATGTTCAGTCTTATCATTTTGGTTCTCTGACTCAAATGTGGACCGGACCTGAGTCTGACTCAGCTGAGTTTGAGTTGTTCTCAGGAGCAAAAGATGTCCTTCTTCAGCAACACAGCTGTCATGCCAGCCCTCAGCAGCACAGGGTCTGTATAAGGCCATGGAGACTACTGGAGTGGAGTCCTCACCTTCCTTTCAGAGTTCTTCTCCCTTCTAAGGCCTGTCTTCCAAATACAGCACAACCTAGACCTTTAGCAACACAATAACCACCTTTCTTCTCTTAAGTGAGGGTGGCAAAAAGGAATCACTAACACCAATTAGCTTTTTAAAAAACATACCTATGTTTTAATTATAAAATATATATTATAAATATATAAAATAAACAATAAAATGTTAATTCTAAAATTGTATATATGTGTGTATAAACATTTGAATGTACGTACATATATGTATATATTAGTGTGGGTGTAGATATACAAATAAAGCTATCTATATGCATATATAGCTATACACATATTTCTTTTGCACAAATGGATTCACACTGTACAAACTATCCTGCAAATTTCTTTTTTTCAGTTATCAGATAAACTGATATTTCTTTGTAAGACCATATTGATGCATTTCTCTGAAAGACACAGGTTCTGGAGAACTTTAGTACCTTCCCTGATGGCTATGATAATAGAACATCTTGATAAGGTTTGTGTGCAACTGGATCAAATAAGATCGTGTGGTGAGAGCACTTTACAAACTGCAGAGTGCTGTACTAATATTAGCTGATAAAATGTCTTCTGTAGTATGAGGACTATGTTTATACAGAAGTAGGTTGGATGCTTCTCATGATGTTCTTGTGCAGTAAGTAGGGGGATATGTTTGTGCCATGGACAGGGGAAGAGTCAACACTGAAGTTGGTATCTCAGTTTGTTGAGTCTACTTTCAAGTGCCCACCATGGAAGGGCCTTTAAAAAACTTCAATGTCCTTTGCCTCTGAGTGTCTCCAGCAGCCTCTAGCAGCCTCTGTCCCCTAAATTTACCAGGTGATTAATCTGAGTAGGTTTCCTAACCACATCTGTTTCACCAAACGATGAGAGCCTCGCTGCAATGGGAGCAGGGGTTTCTTCTAACTCCTCCTCGGAGTCCAGGGTCTGAGTGCAGCCCTGACTGTCCCATGAGGAAGGTTGACTTGATAGAGAACATGGGGACAAATGTAGCAGATTCTTAACTCCTTAAAGCACCCCTCAATTGAACATTTTACTGCTTCCAGCTGACAGCTTGAGAAAAACCAAATTGGTGGTTGGCTGGTTGGGTTTTTTTTTATAACCTAACAACAAGCTTGGCTTAGAACTATTCATTCCTCAGCTCCCAATATTGTGCAGTGATAGATAAACAGGCATATATATTATTCTACTTTTGTTTACTTCTCCCCAAATGGAAGTCCATTAATTTCCCAATATATTTTACAGAATTGCTTGCCTGTTGCCAGTGTTGGGAGGATAAATTAATCCTTAGTCCTGAAATGTTTAAGTTAGAAAATAATGGGAAATAGAAGAAATAGAAGGACTGAGATGACTCATTTATTTCAGATGCTCACCCTAAACTACTTCAGAAATGCCAGCAGTGAATTAAAGCCTGAGTTCTAGAAGAATAACCTAAATCACGCTTCACCAGAGAGACTCTTTAGT
The DNA here is from genome assembly GCF_041146395.1 of Eulemur rufifrons. Taxonomy (NCBI): domain Eukaryota; kingdom Metazoa; phylum Chordata; class Mammalia; order Primates; family Lemuridae; genus Eulemur; species Eulemur rufifrons. Next base: position 93,476,014 of record NC_090984.1, read on the forward strand.
TCCTTAGCAAAAACTGCACTTCATGTCTAGAATGGAGGAGCTTGATGATGGCTTGAGTCAAGTAGCATGAACTTAACTCCATCTGGTCTGGGGATAAAGAATCAATGTTGTCTCTCTATGGGCAGAAACCTCTTTAGAAAAAGGGAAGCCACAGTCAAATATAAGACACTGGCATCCTGTCATATGTTAGTGCTTAGAAGCAGAACCTGGCTTGGAAAATGAGCAAAGAGATCTTTTTTGCTCACTGAATTATAGACCAAACCTGTTCCACTGTTCATTCTGTAATGATTCTCCTGACTTAATTTTCCCTAGGCACAATTGAAGTGGCCCTGCAGAGATCCATTAACTGATTTTTCTATAAGGTGATCTGAAGGTGGAATGTCCCATCATGCAATGGGTAGTAAAGGCTAGGGTTGTGATTGAGGCAAAATCAGGGAGAAGATAAGACTCGGGTCAAGGAACAGAAACTATCTTTGTTGCAAGTTAATAAGAATTCATATTTAACTAGCCACTGCAGGGAAGCAACTAATCTTGCAACATAATAGATGTTGTTAATAATGTTGATTACTTCCTTGGATGCCACCAAGAAGTGACTTTCAATTTTATACATTTATTGTCCAAGCTGTAAATTTGGTCCTAGAATTAATAGGTGGCAAAGTCCTGGGAAGCTTAATAAGGGAGGTTATTTACTTTGTGTATAAATGAAGAGAAGGATTTGAATGAATAAAGATTACTGTGTGAGGATGTAAACTAGTACAGCCATTATGGAGCCACAGTATGGAGGTTCCTCAAAAAACTACAAATAGGCTGGGCACGGTGGCTCATGCCTGTAGCTTAGCTGCTTGAGAGGCTGAGGAGGAGGGAGGATGCCTTGAGCCCAGGAGTTTGAGGCTGCAGTAAGCTGTAATCGTGCCACTGCACTCCAGCCTAGGGTGACAGAGTGAGACCGTGTCCCAAAAAACACCCCCCAAAAAACAAAACCCAAAAAACTATAAATATAAATATAACTACCGTATGATCCAGCAATTCTACTACTGGGCATTTATCCAAAGGAAAGGAAATCAGTATATCGAAAAGACATCTGCACCCCTATGTTTATTGCAGAATTATTCACAATAGGCAAAATATGGAATCAACATAGGTGTCCAACAACAGATGAATGTATAAAGAAAATGTGGTGTATATACACAATGGACTACTATTCAGCCATAAAAAAAGAATGAAATCCCGTCATTCACGGCAACATGGATGGAACTGGAGGATATTATGCTAAGTAAAATAAGCCAGAAATGGAAAATTAAACACTGCATGTTCTCACTCATATGTGGAAACAAAAAAAGTTGATCTCATACAAATAAAAAGTAGAATAGAGAATACTAGAGGCTGAGAAGGATAAGAGGAAGGGAGGAGTAGGGAGATATTAATATTTGTTAAAGGATACAAAATTACAGATAGATAGGAGAAATAAATTCTATACCACTGTGGGATTACTATAGTTAACAATAGCATATAGTTTCAAATAGCTAGGAGGATACCATAACAAAGAAATGATAAATGTTTGAGATGATGATATGTAATTACCTTGATCTGATCACTATATATTATGTGTATCAAAACATCGCTATGTACCCCATAAATATGTATAGTTATTATGTCAGTTTAAAATTTTTTTTAATCAAAAGAAGATTATTATAAAAGGGAGAGGGAAGAGAAAGTGTATGAGAAAGACAGACAGGCAGAAACAGAGACAGAGAGACAGAGAGAGAGAGAGTCTAACCCTAATCTCCTAACCTAACCCAGGGCTGGTTGCTTAGGGTTGGCCCTCTGTGGATAGCGTTATGTTGGTGAAGGTGGTCTTGGGGCCAGAACTGGCCTCTGTCCTTGCAGATGTAGGACTTCCATTTTATTAGTCTACCTGGCAGTGGGCAGGGTCTAGTAGGGTTGACAGAAAAAATACAGGGGGCCCCAGTAAAATTTGAATTTTAGATAAACAATGAATAGTTTTTTGGTTTAAGTCTCTCTCACACAGACTTGGGGATTTTTTTTTTTTTTTTTTTGGTTGTTTTTGTTTTTTTGAGACAGAGTCTCTCTCTGTGTCATGACTAGAGTGCAGTGGTGCCATCATAGTTCACAGCAACCTCAAACTCCTGGGCTCAAGTGATCCGCCTGCTTCAGCTTCCCAAGCAACTGGGAGCACTACTTGGGTGTACAGGCGCACACCACCATGCCCAGTTAATTTTTTTCCCCTATTTTTAGTAGAGATGGGGGTGTCACATTTGCTTAGGCTGGTCTGAACTCCTGACCTCAAGGGATCCTCCTACCTCAGCCTCCCAGAGTGCTAGGACTACAGGCGTGAGCCACTGCACCCAGCCCAATATTTGTATTTTTATTTGCTAAATCTGACTACCCTGTCTAAGAGGCTTCCCTTGATTAACTCACCAGAGACTTATTTATAAACCAGAATGCCAATGTTTGGGTCTACAGGGCTGAGCATACCTTTCCACGTATCAGAGCCCTTGTGCCTACTATCTGTACCTCTCTCTTTTAGGTATTTGGAAAACCAACTTTGTCACTGTTTGGTGAATTTCATTGGGATAAAGCAAGCTAAGCAGCCACAGTAGGACACAGGGACTCTGAGTGTTTGATTGCAGGGACAGAACACGCAGAACCTGGAATAACAATCCAGGCTCACAGACACAGTGTCTCTGTCCTCCAGATAATATTGCAATAATGCTGGTCTTCTACTCCCCTTTCTTAATATCTAATTTTAATTTTTTTATAAGTTATTCAAAACTCATAGACACACTGTCATTTTTAAGATATCTGCTGATTAAATCCATTTTATATTGATTGCTGTGCTACTTTTTAGGGAGTCACTCTACATCTTGCTGAGTTTTAGAAAACTTGGTAGCCTTAATAATTAGCAGGCATTAATTTTACAAGATCGTTTTAGATGTGTACAAATATATCTTTGATTTTCTAAATCAGAACATAATTTTTATCTCAGACTCCCATTCTGTATGATGAAGAAAAATTAATCTAGTAACTATCAAGGAGGTAAATTCATACTCATACTCTCTCCCTTGCCCTCCTTTAGATGGAATCTCAACTGTAGGAGGCGGGAAGGGGGCACCCATGTAACATCATGTTCTCTGCTGGTAGCTCCCGGGATGGGTAACTGCTCTACATTGTCTTTGATTATGGGATCCCTCTCCCCTGGCACCCAGAGATATGCAGCATGGCCCCGTGCTGTCCTCTAAAGTGGCCGCAAGCCCATCTGGTTAGCTCAGCCCATGCTGCCATCCATGGTTGTCCCTCCATGGCATGACTCCTTTGGGCTGCCTATTCTCCCTCTTAGCTAACTTCTGAGCCCTTCTCAGGGTATAAGGAGAGTCCAGCTACTCTCCCACACCCCTCTGGGGCCATAGGAAACAAGGCTGTCATTGAGTTCTCTTCCTCTGTCACCCAAACAACCACCTCTGTTCTGTAGACCCCATATCACTGTGGCATATGTACATCTGTGGGGTCAGCTGCTCTCCCTACCTAGGAAGTAGACAGAAGTCTCTTCTATCCTTAGTTTCCTCAAAGCTTATCTTGTGTTCTACCCTCTGGCCAGAATTCCTTCTCTGATAAAGGAATTCGCCCTGGGAAAATGACAGGGGCTGGGCCGTTCTTGGAGACCATACCTCCCTCAGTCCTGGTAACCCTACTATGGTTAGTAGGGTTACCTGCATAGAGGAGAAGGGAGATGTTCTTTTGGACTAGTCATATTTGGTCCAAAATAACCAGTTAGGCCCAAATAGTTTCTGAATGCTCAAAAAACCTTTTCTCCCAAGTCTAGGTCTTATGTTCAGTAATATCACTGAATCTTGAAAGCTAAGGACTTTTCTTTTTCGTAGCATTCCAGCTGTGACAACCCCACTTTTCCCTGGGGCAGGGCATGCCTGGGACTGCAGAGCAGGAGGTTACAGTGAAGTATGTGGTCTTCTTTTCTACCATTGAATAGAAGGGAAGACCTGGTTAATGTCTCAGAATGTCCTGTCCTTGCAATGTTCCTGCCTTTGTGCTAAGTGCCTTCAGCCCATGTAATCCTCAGAACCATCCAAGGAATTAAGTACAATTATTCCCATTTACAGATGAAGAAATGAAAGCTCAGAGAGAGAACAGGGAACCTGTTCAAAGATTCCAGTTATAAACAGTAGAGAAAGAACTGAACCTAGGATATGAATTCTAAAGCCTTCATTTTAAATCCCAATCGTGGTCTCATATCTTGGCCAACAACTGACACTCCAGGGAGTTTGTTAAAAATAATTTTAATAAAGATCCACTCCAGGAGACCTTGATCTAATTGGTCTGAGATGGAGCCTGGTCATTGGTATTTTGAACAGTCTCTCTAGGTAATTCAGGAGCACACCAAAGTTTGTGAGCCTGCTCTGCCACTTGATTGTGTGGTTTTGGACAAATGACGTCATCTCCCAGTACCTTGGTTTCTTCATCTTAAATGGGGGATAATAACAGTTCTAACATCATTGAGGTGTTGTGGAAATTAAACGAATTTAAAATGAAAGCACTTGGAAGAGTACTTGGCATATAACAAATGCTCAATAAGTGTTAAAGATTGAGATTGTTAGGCTGGGCGCGGTGGCTCACGCCTGTAATCCTAGCACTCTGGGAGGCTGAGGTGGGCGGCTCGTTTGAGCTCAGGAGTTCGAGACCAGCCTGAGCAAGAGCGAGACCCCATCTCTACTAAAAATAGAAAGAAATTATATAGACAGCTAAAAAAATATAGAAAAAATTAGCCGGGCATGGTGGCACATGCCTGTAGTCCCAGCTACTCGGGAGGCTGAGACAGGAGGATCCCTTGAGCTCAGGAGTTTGAGGTTGCTGTGAGCTAGGCTGACGCCACGGCACTCACTCTAGCCTGGGCAACAGAGTGAGACTCTGTCTCAAAAAAAAAAAAAAAAAAAAAAGATTGAGATTGTTACTGTTGTTGCCTCTTTGCAGCAACTTAAAATTATCTTTTAGGAGAACCATTTCCTAGACATATTAGAAAAAAGGGTTATTGCCTGCATTTACATGGACTTTTTGATAGCTGTTGTCTCAGGCAGCAATTTTCTTTAAGTCTCTTTTCTGAATCTAGGTTTATGCCTAATTTGGATCCCATGGTCTCCTGTGGGCCTAACCACCTAGAGAACATGTTACGAAGGTAAACTGAAATTAAGCAGGGGATGTTAATGATGATAGCAGGTAAAAGAGACATAGCTCAATGGTTCTTAACCTTGGTTGCACCTTAGAACTATCTGGAGGTCTTTAAACAATTCCCAAGTCACACCCCAGACCAATTAATATCAGAATCTTGGGAAGAGGACCCAGCCATCAGTATATTTTAATCTCCAGGTGATTCCAGTGTGTAGCCACTGGCCTCCATCCCAGTTCAGTAATCTGTGTTCGAACAAGCCTTCTGCAAACCTCGGGACATCTGGCGTGAACCATTCCATTATCCTCCCAATGTCCAGGCTTCTGTTTTTGCTTCTCTGCCCAATGGATGTGACTTGAAGGCAAGAGAGAAGGTGTAGTAACCCTTGGGTCCCTTAAAAAGGTGCAAGCAGGTCTGTACTGTGTATCAAATCACTGTTTATTCTAGCCAGACCTGCCTGGGCCGGGCCAATGAGGGTCCCTCAGCCAAAACGCCTGCTTCTCAAGGGGCAGAAGAGCCAATGACGAAGGGCCCCGCTCTCTCAGAGTGGAGAGTGTCAGTAGTTGCCTAAAATACCTCTTCTCTCTAGTCCTAACTCTGCCCTGGATGCTTCACGGAGGCCAATAATACGTAAACAAGCTCCAAACCAACACATCTGCTTTTCATTTCCTGCGGAATGCTAAAACGAGTCTTTTAAGGTTGCTTAAAATACGTCCTCGCCTCCCGCCCCGCCCCCCGGGGCGGTTGCTCTGCGTCCTCAGACCACCTCAGCGCCTGTCTCCTCCCACACCTGGGTCTCTGCGCAGACTTGGCTTCAAACAATGCTCGCGGTTATTCCTGGCATTGGCTTTTTCGGCTTAGCGCACATTCAATGATATCTTTTTCTTCTGCTGCTTAAAGCGCTGTCTTCAGTCTCCTCGCTTGTCCCTTTCTCCTCTGGCAAGTATAATGCGATCGACATTTGAAAGTGGCCTGGTTCCCTTGAGTCTGGGAAATGTCCTCGCTGCTAGAATTTGTGTGTGCAGAGACTAGAGCAGGGGCTACAGGACCGGCTCCCTTGGGGCTCAGACGCCCTTGCTGGGGAGCTTGAAGTGCACTGGGGGGTGTGGGGGGGCTGGGAAGGGGTGGGACCTGGAGTGAGTTTTCGAGTTTTCTTCCTAAATTTCAGCACTGCTCCACGTGACCCCAGTCACCCTAGACTTTGCTCTTCTGTTTAGTATCTGTTAAGTAGTGACCTTTGCCACCAATTAAAGGGAGTGAAGCCCTATTCAGTTGCAAAGAACTGCCAGATTGTAAACAAACTTGGAGAGATCAGTTGTGAGGGAAACTGTGGGTAGGAAAGGTGCCCCTATATTCTCCTTTTAGTATCCCCGAGATGCCTCCCTCCTCTTGCTCAAGGCTTTTTATACATTGGTTCCTCTTCTGCGGCAGAACACTAAACCCCACACCCTCTCCTGGATGTGCTGTCTTGTCCTGTACTTCGGCTTCTCACACTCCTGCCAAGAATGGGTTAGATAACATATGACAGCAGCTGTTATTGCCCTAATGTATCTTCCCTCCTACTGTCAACAACGTAAACTTCCCAGTCCCTCTTTACGCAAGGCACCGCGCTGTAAGACTCAGCTCTGGACTTTAAGAAGCGTGTGTTCTTGAAGAGACAGGATGTGTGCACATGCACAGATAACAGCTTGAGACCACACCAAATGAACCACACAGATAACAAAGGTTAAAGGAATGTGCAGTTATTCAACAAATACATTAATATATTGAGCACTCATTATGTGCTATATTTTGTTGTAAGCACTGAGGCTAAACCCGTGAACAAAAACTATAAAACTCCTGGCTTCATGGATCTTATGTTCTAATGAGACAAGACAGAGTGGGAGCAAATAAATACATAATACATCAACGTGTGACAAGTGCTTAGAAGGAAAATGAAGCAGACTGGGGGGGGGGGTGTAGAGGGATAGGGTTGAGGGAAGGTGGTTTTTTTAGATGGGAAGAGCTCTCAGGTAAGGAGGCATTTGAGTCAAACCCTGAAGAGAGGGAGCAAGTCATCTGGGTCTACAGAGGAATTTACCAAGCAAGGGGAATGGCAAGTACAAAGGCCTTGAGGAGGGCGTGTGCTTGGTGTGTTCTAAGAACACGTAGGAGAGTGTGGCTGGAGGGTGGTGAGCAAGAGGGTGTGGGCAGATGAGGTCAGAGAGGTGACAGATCACGGAGGGCCTCACAGGCAGTGCTAAGGACTTCGAACTTTATTCTGAAGCCATTGGAGGGTTTTTAGCAGAGCAGTGACATGATGGAACTTATCTTGGAAGGCTCACTGTGTGTGAGGGCTGACTGTAGGAGTGCAAGAAGAGACGCCCGAGGCCACTGAGGAGGGTGCTGCAATAATCAGGTATAAAATGATGAAGGTGATGGTTTGGACCAGAGTGACAGCACTGAGGGTGGTGAGAAGACGTTGGATTCTGAATATACTTTGAAGGTAGAGAAGACAAGGTATAGGGTTATGAGTTATGATATAAAGAGAGAACTCAGGAATGACTGATTTTTGGCCTGAACTCAAGGTTTTAAATCCATAGGAAGGAGTGGCTACTTCTGGTTAAGATAATCAGAGCAGGATTAATGAAAGAAATGAGATTTGCACTTTGAAAAACTAGTAGGATTTTGTGGCTTGTAAAAACTCTCAGTAGCTTATTCTGAGACTATTTTGTCTTCCCAGACCCGAGCCCCCTACCCCAATCCCACCCCTTTGTTAAGTTTTAGCAGCCTCTACTCCAGGGGACCTGGGACAGGGGACTCAGCCAGTGCAAGGGAGGTACATCTTGATTCATTAGACCAATCATGGAAATTTTGTGCTCTTGCCAGTAGTTGGTTTAGAAATGGGCTGGTTTAAGAATGGGCATGTACTGTTAGTTCTGGACAATGGAACAGAAAAGTGAACTCTGAGCCAGGTGTGGTGGTTCACACCTGTAATCCTAGCACCCTGGGAGGCTGAGGCTAGAGGATCACTTGAGGTCAGGAGTTCGAGACCAGCCTGAGCAAAAGTGAGACCCTGTCTCTACCCAAAATAGAAAAAATTAGCCAGGTGTGGTGGCACATGCCTGTAGTCCCAGCTATTCAGGAGGCTAAGACAGGAAGATGGCTTGAAGTCCAGGAATTTCAGGTTGCAGTGGGCTATGATGATGCTACTGCACTCTAGCCTGGGCAACAGAGCAAGACTCTTGTCTCAAAAAAAAAAATAAAATAAAATAAAAAATAAAAAGAAAGAAAGAAAGAAAAAAAGAAAAGTGAACTCTGCAGAAAAGACTTCTGGGAAAATCTCTAAGTTTTTAAAAGAAAGCAAGATGCTCTAGACTTTATTTTATTTTATTTTATTTATTTTTTTGAGACAGAGTCTCACTCTATTGCCCGGGCTAGAGTGCCGTGGCGTCAGCCTAGCTCACAGCAACCTCAAACTCCTGGGCTCAAGTGATCCTTCTGCCTCAGCCTCCCAAGTAGCTGGGACTACCGGCATGCACCACCATGCCCGGCTAATTTTTTTTTCTATACGTTTTTAGTTGTCCGACTAATTTCTTTCTATTTTTAGTAGAGATGAGGTCTCACTCTTGCTCAGGCTGGTCTTGAACTCCTGAGCTCAAACGATCCCCCTACCTCCGCCTCCCAGGGTGCTAGGATTACAGGCGTGAGCCACCGCGCCCAGCCTAGACTTGAGATGTTGTATAAGGACACAGTACTTGAACTACTGTTGCCATCTTACCAACATAAAGCGGAAGTTATGACAACAGCTGGCATGTGGAGGGCAGCAGAAGGGAAAGATGGGAAAAGGATGGTTCCTTGAGGATGGCGCCAAACCACTCAATTACCCAACCCTGGAACTGCACCACTTCTGGACTTCTCATATGAGATTTATAAAATCTCCTTATTATGAAATGCTTTTGAGTTGGGTGGTTTTTATAATATTTGAAGTGGAAAGTACATCATTTTAGATAGGCAATAAAGACTCTGGATAGGAAGACACAGCAAAAGCAAACCACTCTGAGGCAAGATTTTCTTTGAGACAAGAAAACTCAAATCACATTTGGGAAAGATTGGTAGAATAATTTGACATTCATTCATAAAGTCATTCAATAAATATTCATTGAACCCCTACTAAGCACCAGGCACTGTTCTAAGATCTAGGATATTGCAGAGAACAAGGTAAACAGGGTACGTCTTATGGAGTTTTATTGCCTTGTGGAGGAAAGATGGGTCCACATGGTCAGTGGCTACTGTATTGGGCAGCACAGGCACAGGGCCATGGCCCAGGAAGGCCTGATTCAGGGAAGCCACGTCAGGACAAAACTATGGGCTTTAGCAGTGGTCTCCTGCTTCTGCTGCTCTGCTCTGGATTCATTCTCTAAAAGATATTTATTAGGTCAAAGGGCAAAGAGTTAATTTAATAACGTTAACTTAGTGAAAGAAATGCTTCTTTTAATCTGCTTCTCTTTGGTTACTAGCAAAATTGAATATTTTTTCATGTGTTTATTAATATTTGTTATTTTGTGAATTGTTTTGTTAGGAGTTTTTGTTTACTTATTAGCCAGTCTTAATGAGATTCTTATCATCTTGTGTGAGTTCTTGAGATAACAATGACATTAATCTTTTTTGGTCATGTTTGTTGTAAATATGTCTTCTAGTATATTGTTTGTCCTTAATTTTGGTGATATTTTGCATATAAAATTTCTTTTAAAAATGTTTATGTAATCAAATATATTTTCTCTGTAGTAATACTATTGCTTCTAAGTATACAGTCACCTACCCACTAGTGTTTTGATAAATATGCAATCCTATTTTTTTCTGGACTTCAGTTTTAAATGTATTTAAGTCTTCAAATCAAATGGAATTAATTTTAGTGTATAGTATAAGGTATGGGTCTAGCTGGGTATGGTGGCTCATAGCTTCTAGTCCCAGCTATTCAGGAGGCTGAGGTGGGAGGATCACTTGAGGCCAGGAGTTTGAGACCAGCCTGGGCAACATAATGAGACTCTGTCTCTTTAAAAATAAAAAATATATATATTTAAAATTTTAAAAAGCTGTGGGTCTAAATCCTTCCATTCCTCCCAAATTGCTGATCAGCTATACCTCTACCATTTATTGAAAAATCTATGTTATCTCATTGTATTATGATAGCTTCCTCATAAACTAAAATTCTTATGAGAATTAGGGTTTATTTCTGATCTTTCTATTATATTCCAGAAATCTATCTGTTGTTATTTTTTTTAGAGATAGAATCTTGCTCCGACGCCCAGGCTGGGGCGCAGTGGCACGATCATAACTGACTGCAACCTCAAACTCCTGGCCTGGGCCACTGTGCCCAGCCAATCTGTCCTATCTATTCTTATGTCAAGATTTCAATATTGTTGTTGTTTTATATATTTTCACTTTTGATAGATTTTGTTCACCCTCCCCAACACGTTTTCTTTCTTGTCTGTTTAGAATTTTCCTTTTCCTCCTTTCTTTTGTCATATGTTTAAAAACATCCTTCTGGGATTTTTACCAAGATTCTGCTAAATCTATAACTTAAATAGTAGGAAGCACATGTTTATATAATATTTAGGCTTCCCATCCAGGAACTTCTATTTTTCCATTCATTCACATTTTTCAGACAAAGTGGAAGGTTTTGTACTTTTCTTTATAAAGAAGTGTATGTATATATGTATGTATGTTTGTGTATACACATAGTATCTTAGTCTGGGTGCCGTAGAAACAGACTCTGAGTAGGAGAGTTGTCTGCAGAAGGTTTTTATAGAAGATACACCTGTAACAAGCTGGCCTGCAGTGCAGTCGCAACTGGGACCTTAGCTGATTCTAGGGTGGGAGGTGGTGGTGGAGATTGGGGGAGATACTCTGGAGCTGGAATGGGACTTCAAAGTTTAGCAGTTTACAATTAAAATACAATCTTTGAGTGGATCAAAATGCTCAAGTCAGCCTGATCATTACATGTTCTTTCCTTAGACAAACCTTAAAGATAGCCAGATTATCAAGAGCTGCTTAGGAAGCTTGAAATCAGACCAAGGAGTGAGCTGATCTCAAGAAGTGACTCTTAGCTAAAGCAGGTTGTCACTGTCCAAGGCTGGAAATATACATGGAAGCCTGCTTACAAAGAGATCTCCCCATTAGCAATGTTTAGAGGGCACTGGCATGTTTCCCTGGCTGCTTAATTCCCTCAAGAGCATTAGATCTTCTTCCAGATAGGGTTCAAGTTTCTGTTTACTGCACTACTATTGCATTCTTTTCCTGCCTCCCTGAAATTACTCCTGAAGCACCTGGACTGGAATGCTGGCTCTTCTTAATCTCATCAGGCACAAACTACAACCTCTAGATTTACCTCCATATATATAGCTAATCACATTCGTGTTGTGGGGATCTTACTAATTTAATTTTGAGATCAATTTTACGTCCAGGTTTTTGGGAGGCAACTTATTGTGATCTTTAAGGATTGACAATAGCTTCTACAAAGTCATCAGTTAATATGCTGTCCAATATTAGGTACTCTTTACTATATTAAAAAGACTCATTATAATATCTTTATAAACATTTAAAAATGAATGTATATTGAATATTAAATACAGTTTTTACATTTATGGAAAAAAATCAAATGATTTTTTTTTGCTTAATATTTTCTGATATTCTCAATTAAGGTATTAGATTTGGGGGACTAACCTCTCCTTCTATTAATGAATCATTTTGAATAGCTAATATATGCACACAGCACAAAATTCAGAAGGTACGAAGAGGTATACAATGAAAGTCAGTCTCCTTTCCTCCCCGACTTCCATCCACTTAATTCCTCTCTTCAGGGCAGCTGATGTTATCAGTTTCTTGTGTATCATCCAGACATGGTTTATGCATTTTCAAGCATCCTTTCCCCTGCCTATGCAAACACAAATAGTTGCGTGGCATTCTGTACGATTCTGCATATTGCTTTTCTTGATTAACAAGATTTATTTGATATTTCCGTGTCATAGATGGAGAATTGTTTCATTCTTTTTAATGCCTGCATATAATTCGATATAAATATGACAATTTATTTATCAGTTCCTTACTGATGGACAATTGGGTAGTTTTTAGCCAATTTGCTTTTCCAAACAATGCTGTAACTAGCACCTTTATGAATGTCATTTTGCATTAGTATATTTGTTGGATAAATACCTAAAAGTGGAGTAGCTGGGTCAAGTGCATTTTTAGGTTTGAAAGTTATTGCCAGATTGCCTTCCATAGCTTTATCCCATTTATAGTCCCATCAGCAGCAAATGAGTGTGCTGGTTTCCTTTTGACAATATTGGATATTGTCAAGCTTTTTGATCTTTGTCAATTTAGAGGTGGAAAAATGACATCTCATTGTAGTTTTAAAACACATTTATCTTTAAGAATGAAGTTGAGTTTTTCATATGTTTAGCAGCCATCTGTGTATCCTGTTTTAAAGCTAAAGTTTGTAGCATAGTATGATTTGGCCTTTGCATCTCAATTTTTGCCTTACCCAGAGCATGCCTTTTCTAGCTCCATAGATTTTGCATCAGTTTTAGGTTAATTTTGACTTCAAGTAACATATAACCCTGACTCAACTGGCTTTTACAATAAGGAAAATCTATTAGCTTACACTAGCTCATGTCCTGGGATAGAGTAGCTCTAGGGTTAGTTCATTCAGGGGCTCATCAAGGTCATTGAGGACACTGATCTGTCTTTCTGCTTTGCCATGCTCCAGCTAGATTTCCTCATGGTCACAAGATGGCTGCATCACAGACAGGTATCCCATTAACACAATAAAGCATCCAGTGGAAGAATAAGATGCTTCTTACCATGAGTCTTTTTTTAAGAGCAAGAAACCCTTTTCCAAAGCCTATCTCCAGAAGATCTTCCCTCAAATATCATTGGCCAGACCTGGGTCTTACGCCCATTCCTAAACCAATAACTGGCAAGGATCCTTGGACCATCATGATTGGCTCTTGGTAATCAGGACTTCCCCCTAAGTTATACAGAGTAGTAGACAGTGCTCCTTCTCCATGGCCCCCTCAAAATAATTGGTGTACTGCCAGCAAGCAACATGGGGGGATTGGTTACAGGGTAAAAAATCAGCTGTAACTGCCACAGCTTTGTTTACTCTGTCCCCTTTGCCTGAAGCAGCTCTCCTCCATTTATCCTCCCGTTTAACTACTATTTTTCTTTCAAGTATAGGCTCAAGTGACTCTAGGGAAACCATCTTTATCCCCTATAGGTTGGGTAGACAACTTCCTTCTACTTTCTGGCAGCCTGTGCCACCTTCATCACACCACATTGTAATTCTGGCTTCTCTGCTCAGCCCCCTACCACCCGGAGGCTCCTTGAGGACAAGGACTGGATCTCATTGTACCTGTAACTCTAGCCCCTAGGACAGTGCATCACACAAGGCAGATACTTAACTCATACTTGCTGAATAAAATGTATTTGCTAGTATTTTATTTTAGAATTTCAAGTCGAGATTCACAGCAGAGATCAACTTACAGTTTTTAGAGTGTGAATGATCTGTTGGTGGGGATTTGGAATTAGGATTATTTTTTCCACATAAAGCAAACTGGAGAGTTTCCAGAACAAGTTATTTAACTTGTGGATTATTAGTTCCTTACATACTCAGAAGCTTGACAAGTATTTCCTGAACACATACTGTGTGTTCAGCACTGTACAATGTTGGCATTTTCTACCAGAGTAGTATTCAGAGCTTGTCTCTGAATGTGTAGTTTATGCTTTGAGGCAGCATTTTTCAATTGTCAGTAATAAAATCAATTTCGTGGGTCAAAACCATCATTAAAATAAAAAAAAAGAATGCAATGGAGTCGAACAAAATATGTCAGAGCACATTGCTCTTGGTAAAACTTTTGGTCGAATTACATATGTGTGTGTGTGATTTACTAGGTCAAGATATAAAATGTGTATTTTACTGTGGGTCACATTTTTAAAAGTTTAAAGCCATTGCTCTAAGGGTCAGTATATTTTTTTCCTTTCTCATTGAAATATGTGTTTTTCTTCTCCCAATGTCTGGGCTCCCTAAAAAAAGGCAATGATAGCAATTTGAGTTTCTGCTTCCCACACCACACTCACACCCTGGCCACCTCCCCGCCCTTGAATTTGTTAGCCTGACACAGACTCTGGAGTCAGAAGGCAGAAATTCAATTCTCAGCTCCAGGACTTACAAACTCAGTAGCTTTGGCTAAGTCACTGGACCTTTCAGAACATCTGTTACTGTCTTGTGGAATGGAGGTAACAATAATGCCTGCTCCGCAAAACAATTAAGAGGATAGATTGAAATGTGTGAAAATATTATGTTGTGTAGTAAACTCCTTTTAGGTCCCCAGAGGAGAAAAGCAAACTTCATTTGTAGGTTAAAAAAAAAATTCTGTCTCCTGTAAAGAGAGGAAGGACCTCAGGAAACGGCCTCACAGAGGAAGTTGAAAGGGACTCTAATACCCGGGAGCTACAGATATCTGAATCAAAAAAGGGGAAAAGTCAAAGGGAAAAGATCAGGACTCTCCCAGTTTTCCAATGAGCAGCTATTTTTCACTGCTCCGTGGAGCGCACTGTGGGAGCGTCTGGAGGTTCGGCTGTGCACGCTGCAGAGTCAGGGCAGGGGAGAAGGTGTTGACAACGTTCCCTTTTCGTAATCTTTGCAGGAAGGACCAGCCAGTGGACTCTGTCCTCTCTTTCACCCTAGGCAGGGGGTGTGGTGGGGTCAGCCCCTCTGGAGATCACCCAGGTTGGAAATTGTGGTTGAAGGGTGAGGTGGGGTGGGGTTCACAGGAGAGGAAGCCAATCTAAGTGGCTGGTCTCTCATGAGGGTCATACCTCACACTTCTGATATTCTGTCTTCTGTGACTGTCTCCGAGCAACCATCACAGTGGAGCAATTGGGCACAGGCTGTCCCGTGGCTCGTTTTCTCCAGCTAAAAGCAGGCTGCTTCCCTTGAAAACGCTCTGCAGCCTTCACAGCCTGGGTCCTCCTGTTGTCAGCTATATTAATAGCATAGATAGGTGTCCTTAAATAAAAAGTTGTTTTTACTTATTTGTTGTTACTGTTGAACTGCTGAGACTTGGGAGAAAGATTCTGTATGGGGTCCTCCCCTCCAGCCCACCCCAGCGTGCGCGCGCGCACACACACACACACACACACACACACGCACACTTTGAGACAAGATGAGGAAGCTGGGAAGCTGGAAGCACCTTGACAGGCAGCAGGCAGCAGGCAGCAGGCAGCAGACAGCAGGCAGCAGGCAGCAGAGGTTGTTACCTACCTAGGCTGGGATTTGTCCTTAACTGACCTAAGAGAATGCAGAATAAGAAGAGGGAATCCCAAGTTTTAGGTAGAGACTAGGGATCTCCAAGATTTTTGATTGATTGGTTTTTTCCAGTGACTCCGTCCTCGAGTCCCACCCAGGATTGTGGGACCTCACTCCTTGTTCTCTAACACACTGTGAGCCTGCCTTGGCCCCAAGGGTGCCAGGGTGCACCAGCATGCTCAGTGGAAGGAGGTGGCAAAATAGGCAGGGCAGTCACACCCACTGCCGATATCGGGGGAAGAGAAAGCCTCCCGCCACGTGTGAACAGCTGCTGCTCGGTCTCCCCAGCACAGCCGGCTGCCTCCATTTGCCAACACTGTCTCTAGCTGTGCTTTCTCAAGGCCAGCAGTGACCTTTGAGTCACCAGGTCCAGTGGCCTTTTCTCAAGCCTCATCTTCCAACTGACCAGCCCCTCTTTTGTAAATGCTTACCCTAGTGAGCTAGTTCGACCCCTACTTCTGTGACAGGTCTTTCTTTGGTTCTTTATTTCCTTTTGTCCTGCAACCTAAGTTTATATCTTTCCCAATCCTCTATATTTAGCCCTTTTATTCCTCTACTGTTTCTCTCTCTGGGAAAACTTTAGTTTCCTTTGCCACTAAGTAGTATTTTGTCAAGACTTTATTTTTTTCAAGTAACTGTAACCTACTCCAAATAGCCTAGGCAAAAAGGAGTTTACATTCTGAGATGTCTACAGGGCCCAGTAGAGAAGTGTGGGTGGTCTAGGCAGGGGCTACACCCAGGGCCCAGGAGGCTCCTGGGAAGCCAGGCAGAGTTTGCTGAGGCCCTGGTTTCTGCTTTCTACTTGTCTGATCACATTCTGCTTTCTGAGTATCTCTTTATCTCTCCTCTTCTCTCCTTTCCTGGGCCACCATCTTACCTGGGGCTTTCACGACCTCTTCAGTGATTTCCCCACTGTTGGTTGCATCTTTCATCCAGGCTATCTTATTTCACCAGTTACGCCCTCTGCCTCAGGTCCAACTCCGGTCCACTTTGGCTGCACCTCTCCTGGTGTAAGGAATCCACAAGGTGAATGGATGTTCCCATCCAGACCCCATTTTCCCCTTCTGAAGCCTACTTCCTGGGCCTGGGCCAGCTTCTTCGCCAGGCACATTCTCCTAAGGACAGACCACACCACTACTGTACTTTCCCCGGGGCCTGAAAGGTGCCCAACAAGTAGTTGTTTGTTGGGGAGGGGTGTGATGAGGTGGGAGTGGGAATATCGATAGGAGCTTGGACATGTTCATGTGAACATACTCCAGGACCCTCATCATGTGGGACAGAGCGTGGGTCAAGAAAAGGAGTGAGGGTGGCTCAGGGCCCAGGCCCCAGGCCCCAGGGGCCAGCTCTCTCCATTCCACCATATTCCTGCATGGAACTCTGAGAAGTTTAAGAATTTTGTATTTGAACCTGGCCTTCCAGGTTACCTCTTTTCTTTCCCTTTTAAAGAGGTGTGTATTTGTGTGTATGTATATATTTTGTGTTTATGAAGGTATATTTGGCAGTATAGGAGAATGGAAATATTTTATTTAGCAGTTTGTTAGTATGATTTATAACTTTTAGACATGTGGTATGTGGACCTCCATTTGTACTCATGCCTGGGGCCCTGAGATTTTAGGGGCAAATCTGTATCTCACTATGGCCAGATTAAAAATATATATATTCCCCCCAAAAAGCTCTGACTGTGTCATCACCTACCTCAAAGGTTTTGATGGTGACTACCACTGCTTACTGGGACGTAAGTGGCTCTGGTTGTTCATTACTCAGGATGAAAATGACAGTCAAGTGGGGCCTGCCTTTCATTAGAAAAAGGGCCAGGCCAGGCTAGAGTTGGTGACAATTCCCTGGGGAACCTGAGAGGACAGGGCCAGAGCAGCCCAAGAACCAGCAATGGGAGCCCCGAGCAGTTAGAGATGGTATAAGTGTGTGCAGATAAGGATAGGAAACTCAGAGACAAGTCTAAGATAAGTGGTCAAGAAGTGGCCAGTGTGAGGTTGTTGAGGAGAATAGGGCCACACCAAGGTAAAGAAGACTTGATTCCTGAGGTCACTTTTTTGCCTCTGTTCCAGACCTCCCTGTAGTTCCCATGTGCTAGAACTTGTCCTACCCTAATCCATGTAAGGCATTTCTAGGGGGTAGGAGTGGACCACAGGAACTTGGCTTAGTACTTAGCAACAGCCTCGAAGGAGCAACAACTCAGGACCATAATGAGCATACAGTGTGTGCATAGTCAATTTCCTACTGAATGTCTTTTAAAAGATCAGATTTGGGGAACACACTATTTAGACCAGCAGAAAGGATAAGTAGGTAGGATGGGAAGTGGGGGGAGGTGGACAAGGCAAGATGAGGTTCCATAACCTTCTCCACACTTGTGAGGTTGAGTCAGGTGCTCATGTTGGGAAGCAAGACGGCTGAATCCAGGATCAGCTTCTGTTCAGCACAGCTCCATCTGCCAATGCAGATAACTTGGGATATTTACATGCCAGATGTGGAAGGATCAAGAGCTTCACAGAGGAGCTGTTGTTAAGCTTGAGAGACAAAGAGGCAACTTTTAAAACAGGGGATATGGCGGAATGTATATTCTAGGAAAAGCCTTGAGTATAAAACTTAACAACAACAACAAAAAAAATCACATGCACTGCTTTCCTGGACTTCAAAATCAGGCATTAAGGACAGTCTCCAAAATGCAGACATCAGGCTGTTCTTTTACATAAAATTGCTTTATCTCAAACTCATTGATGTGGGCTCTACAGAGGGAAGGGGACGCTGATGTCTTAGAACACTGCCTGTGAGGAGGTTGCAGAGCTCACTTGTGCAGTGCTTCTTAAACCATAGCATGCATCGGAAACACCTGGCGGTGTTGGTTCAAAATGCAGAATTTACAAGACTTTTTTTTCTTATTTATCTTCTGTGGTTTGAATGTGTCCCTCAAATTTCATATGTTGGAAATTTAATCCCCAAATGTGGCAGTATTGAAAGGTGAAGCCCTTAAGAGGTGATTGGATCATGAGGGCTCTGCCCTCAGGAATGGATTAATCTGTTTGCAGACTAATGGATTAATGGGTTGTCACAGAGTGGAACAGGTGGCTTTATAAGAAGAGGAAGAGAGACCTGAGCTAACACGTTAGCACACTTAGCCGCCTCACCACGTAATGTCCTGTGCCACCTAAGGACTCTGTAGACAGTCCCCACCAGCAAGAAGGCTCTCATCAGATGTGGCCCCTCTACCTTGGACTTCTCAGCCATCATAACTGTAAGCAGTAAATTCCTTTTTCTTTATAAATTACCTAGTTTTGGGTATTCTCTTGCAACAGAAAACAGATGAGTAGTACATTGTCCAAATTATCTCTTGAAAGCAATTATAGTAAGGATTTTGCTTTTAACAAAGAAAAAAATTGTTTTTTTGTTTTTTAAATTAAAAATCCCTCCTTTAGCAATACCACTAAGCGAAAATAAAATCCTACTTACAGAAAGTTAGGAGAGAGCAAAATTAAGTAAATTTCCCCCCCATTAGCTTGGAAATAGTAATAAGGGCAAAATGTTCTAAAGGTTTCCTCAGTTATAGTCTTAGCAAAAAATAGTTGGCCTTCAACCGAGTCATTTGAAAAGAGCGTAAATAAAGGCACTCTCTACATAGTGTGGGCTTGGCTTAGACCAAGCAAAAGAGATGGTGCACTCCAAGGTGATGGTGCGGAGCCATTACCACCGCTAGGCCTGTCAGGACAAGGGGGCGGAACCCACTAAGGGAACCTAGAAAGAACGCTGATGGGCCAGGCACAGTAGCTCGCTCAGGCCTGTAATTTGTGAGGCCGAAGCAGGAGGATGGCTAGAGCCCAGGAGTTTGAGACCAGCCTGGGCAACAGAATGAGACACCATCTCTACAAAAATTAAAGCAATCAACTGGGTGTGGTGGCGTGCATTTATAGTCCCAGCTACTCAGGAGGCTGAGGCAGGAGGATTGCTTGAGCCCAGGCGTCCAGGCTGTAGTGAGCTATGATCACGTCACTGCACTGCAGCAGCCTGGGTGACTGAGCAAGACCCTGTCTCAAAAAAAAAAAAAAAAAAGAAAGAAAGAAAAACGCTGACAGAGAGGGCCAACTGGCAGGAAGGAACCAGAGAAATAAATCTGCCAACCTCATCGGCCAACCCCCCAGAGACTGGAGGGCAAAGGCAGCCCACTGACACAGTCCTTGTGACTCAGCCTCCTGGGCAGAGAGCAGCGTAGGGAGGGGTGGAGAGCAGCAAATGGAGAAAATGCAACACTCCAGCTTGGGGCCTGGAGTGACCGTTGTGTGTCTTAAGCACTGAAGACAATAGTAAAGAGACTTCCTTTTCTATCATCTTGCTTATATAACCCTGCAGTATGTTTATAAGAAATATAACATCATTAAGGTCATGGTTTTGTATTGTTGATGGTTGGGGCAGAATCCTGTGCTCCACCGTCAACCTATAGCATCAAGTCTCATTCTGGAAGGAGCCCAGAATCTGAACTTTAAACAGGTACTCCAAATGATGCACATTCAGCTTTTAGAGCCACTGAGCTATAAAATGAAAGGTGGAGCGGCAGCAGTGATCTTGTTATAAAAGTAATAGAGTCATCTATGTTGTGAAACAATTCTACAGAGTTTACATACACATGTGGGCAAGGACGGAACAGAGAACAAATGAAAACAATTGATTAGCAAGAGTTTTTTAAAACTTGTTTTTGCTATAATAACGTTCATATAAAAGCTTATTAAATGAAAACACTTTTAAGAGAACTTGAAGCAGGTGAAACATTCAGGTCGGCACAGGGTCTGACTCTGCTACTGGGGAATCCCTGGAACTCAACCACACTAACTGTTCTCTTGGTCTCTGCCAGGGCTGTGCAGAGTCCCAGGAGTCTCCTAAGAGAGTTTAGTCCTGAAACTAACATCCAGAGGGAACATCTGTAGCCTGAAAGAGGAAGGCCAGACCCTGACCTGGCTTCACAGGACCCTACAAGTCTTTTAGGTACAAGCGGGCTCACCTTGTCTCTGCTCCTGGGCTGAATGGTTGAGCTTTCCAGGCTTGGCCGGGGAGGCCCCTCCTATTGGCTTCCTTGTCACAGTTTCCAGAAGGTGCAGGTTACCTGCCCAAGGTAACCTCAAATTGCAGGTTATACTGAAAATTCCCAAGGCAGTACAGTTAGCTCTGTAGCTGTGTCTCCACAAAGGCCCTGATCTTTCTATGACTGGTTTGTTGGCAATCTATAAAGCCTGGGACAGGGAAGGGCAGGCCGCAGGGCCCAGACTGGCTGGGAAGCCAGTGAGTTAGTTGCCTGCAAAGAGGAAGTTCTGGCTTGTAAGGCTTCAGGGGCAGGGCGACAGGCCTTCTCTAACCCCAGCTGTCAGAAGATGCTCATTATATTCTATGAAAAGGGACTCCCAGTGTCTTCTGGGCTGACACAGAGAAAAACTATTTATTTCTCAGCTATAGTTTTCTGAATTAGCAAGCTTGGGCTAGAGCAGGGAAAAGCAGATCCAAGACAATCATGTGACGGAATTACACCTGCTGAGATAAAGAACCGTGCTACTCCCCAAGGAAACATTCTTGCAGACTCTGCATTGCAAACTCTGGCTCAGGAGGCACTGGGCTAATTTGTCTTTTGCCAACTAAAGGCAAATGGAGGAGGGCAGAGCCTGGCAGCTTCTCCAGCTGCCTGGTGATTTGAGGATCACTCTAACTACTTCCCTCCCCCACCCCCCGACCTCCACTGATGCCTAAATAACAGGTATGAATTGGCTCCACTTCTCCAAGGAGCAAGGAAATGCATGTCTCCGCTTTTCCAAATCAAGTGAACTTATGCCATGAGCCCCACCTTGGCCTGGCTGGTGAGATCGCCAATATTAATTATTATGGAAATTTTCTTTTCCACTCTGTTGAGCTGTACTAGAATCCAGGGCCCTACTTGATTACAGAAAAATGGGGCATAGGACTACATTAGTCAATAAATAGCCACCATTACTAACGTTGCTGTTTTTATGTGATGCAGCTATTGGACTAAAAGGTTTTGCCTTATAGTGTCTACATTGCCTGCAGGCTCTGCCACAGGGGCCCTTGTCCATGTTTTCAAGGTCTTATAGAGATTGTCCCTGAGGCATCAATCATTTGCCAAGTTTTGGTGGTGGTGGTGGTAGAAGGAGTTTTGAGGAAACTTTAGACCTTTAGATTTAGACACCTCCTGCCCCAATAATCTGGGACAGGGTCCCCTATTTTTTGTTACAGATAATTAATATTTTCTCATTTTCATGTATTTAGCCACGTAAAGAGCTTCGAACATCCTGCTCCCCTCCTGGTCTTTCAACCAGGCTGCTGCCCCTAAGACCTTCCTGCATATAGAGACATTCTGACTGCCAGGTGCCAACTACTCCCCCAGACACCTGCAACCCTCAGAGCCCTGCTCAGAAAAGGCACAAGTCTCCACTATTTGGGGATGCCTCCTCTTTAATTCCTCCCAGACTTGTAGAATCCACCTCTCTCCCATCCAGGAAGCTCCAGTTTCTCCCCACCCATCCCCACTTGTCCTCTGGAGCACCTCCAGCTGAATTCCTTCTTGGGTTTGCCCCCTGCATTGTACAGAAGCCATTAGCTAACGGCTGCCACCACCCGCCCACCCCAAAACAAAAGGAGGAACTAAGACCACTGAACACAAAGCCTTGGCTGACTGGGGAGCTAGGAGGCTAGTGAGTAGGAACAGAAATTGGTTTTTATTTTCTCCTTTTTCTTTATTCTTCCTCTACAGCAGAAAGGAAAATAAGCCTCATTCAATTATCATCCATCATTCGATTATCATTCTGTCACCAGAGAGTCATTCCTTTGGGGGAGACACTGCTGTCTCAAGGGATCCTGTATGAGGATGTCCTCTTGGGAGAGGTGAGGAAGGATCACCTGACACTTCCTGACGGGGCAGGTGGTGTGGTTGGCTCTATCAGGCGAGGTCGACCAGAACATCTAGAAGATAAGTGTGCAAGTTTCCTGTGGTTTGCTGGGGCTGGGCCACCACAGCCTCGGCAGGCAGCAAGGTGGGGTGATTCACTTTGATAACAAACCACCTGGGAGTTATTGCTGTTTTGTAAGAAGCAAAGACCCAAAGGTCAAGTTTAGAGAGAGCAGGGTATCGGAACACAGGCTCATATATCTGGCAGAGGCACTGAGGCCAGACGCCACGACTGCTGGCCTCCTTCAGTGCCACTGGGTGGGGGTCAGAGATAACTTCATTCAACTCACCTAGTTAGGGTAAGCACTGAAGTAAAGTTCTCATTAGGAGAGCTAAGAACCACTAGGCAGCTTTGGGGGTTCCTCCAGATTAGCAGAAGCCATGAGCACTGACTCTAGCTGGAACCAGGTTCTTTCACTTACTAGGTGTGTGGCCTTGGCATTTGCTTATGTTCCATGCCTCAGTGTTCTCATCTCTAAAATGGGGTTAATAACATACCTACTCCATTGGTGTGTTACAGGGATTTGTTAGTATTAAAGCACTTGGAAGAGTGCCTGGTTTATAGCAAGTGTTATATAAATGTTAACTGCTCTAGTTATTGTTGTTGTCTACAGAAGCCAGGTGTGGACCACAGAGCCAGATGCCTCAGGCAAGCCTCTGGCGCTGAAACTAGAAAGAATTATTTTTACTTGTTCCCAGGTTGCCTAGGGCTACAGATGAGATAATCGCTGTAAAACACTTTGAGCTTCCCTGAGATGGGCAAAGTACTCAGATTCCCCACTAGAATATAGGAAACAGAAGCTGTTTCTTTTGGGCTCTGCAGCCTAAGTAGACCCTCCTCGTAGGTGGTTGAAATACCCTCTGAAGGGCCCTGATTTGAGGGGCCCCAACACATCTCCATCATGGGCTTGCCTCAGTGTCTAAAATGTTCTTCAGTGATTCCAGTTCTGAATAGGGAACCTAGTCTACAGCCAGACTGTGTATGAATCCTGGCTCTATCACTCAACGTAATCTTGGAGAAGTTGCTTAAATCTTTGCACCTGAGTTTCCTCATCTGTAAAAGTGAGGGCAATGATGGTATCCTCTTGACAGAGTATTTGAGAATCAAATGAAACAGTGTGTGTAAAAGTTTAGCAAAGTGTCTGGTACAGCCTGAATACTCCGTAACTGATGGTGATGGTGGTTTGACTAGAGAAGGGATAAATGGAGATTTAATATGTATTAATGGAGGAAGCTGGAGGACATTGTGTTAAGTGAAGTAAGTCAGGCACAGAATGACAGACACCACATGATCTCACTCTTATGTGGAATCTAAAAAAGTTGATTTCATAGAAATCAAGAGTAAGAATAGTGGTTACTAGAGACTGGGGAAGGTAGGGGGAGGGAAGTATGGGAAAGGTTGGTCAACGGGTAACAAAGTCATAGTTAGGAAGAATAAGTTCTGGGGTTCTACTACATGGTAGGGTGACCATAGCAAATAACAATGTAGTCAAGATAGCTAGAAGAGAAGATTTTGAATGTTATTTCTACAAAGAAATGATAAATGTTTAAATTTATGCCAATTATCCTGATTTGATCATTATACAATATACACAGGCATTGAAATATCACACTGTACTCCACAAATATGTGTAATTATGTGCAGATTATACATAGAAAAATTAATAAAAATACTGAACCACAAATACTCAATTTTTTAACGTTTTTTAATAAAAATTAACAAGTATGCAAAAATGTTGAAAACTAATACAATGAACACCTTTATACACACTATTTAGATTCACTAATTATTTTATCTATTGCTTTGCCATTTTGTCTTTTGCTGTTTTTTGTGTTTTTTTGTGCTGTCATCTTACTGCTGTGTGTGTATGTATATTTTATTCTCAGTAATTGGAAAGTAAGTGGCAAGCATCGTGACACTTCACCCCTAAATACTTCAGCATGTAGCTCCCCCAATAAGGACATTCTCCTGCATAATTACAGTACTATCACCACATCTAAAACAATTGACAATGATTTTTAAATATTAATTTTATAAGCCCATATTTTCTCAAAATTTTCTCTGCAAAAGGGAGACGATAAATGTTGCAGAGCAGTCATAAAGATTATGGGTAATGAAGGAAGTATGATGCAAGAGCTTTGGAAACTTTAAAGTGCTACACGATCACATGAGAGTGATTCCATAGAGGATTTTCAAGTGTAAAGAGCTCTACAGATGTAAGGGATTACGACAGACCTTGTGCGGATACTTACTAGGACTAAATTACTACAGTCCTAAGGAACGACACTTACTGACTCATACAAACTCAGTATTTTACATTAAAATTAAATTGTAAGTCCCGTTCCCCTCTCCCCAAGAATCCAGGTTAGTGGAAATCTGGGTATTTCCTTAATTTGTTTTGGATGTTATGGTAGGTCCTCCTCCATCCCCACTTTATTCACTTTCAACAGCTGTTTGAAATACTTGCTTTGTTTTGCTCCAGAACTTGTTGCAGCATATCTTGTTTCAGCAACTCTCTAGCCTGCCAACGGAGCTTTGGTTTTGCCAGTTGTGATGACTCTAAAGGTCTTTGTCAATTCTTTTTAGTCCTGGAGCACCTGATCAGCTAGTTGGGTTGCATGTTGCTTTAACCACTGAAGAGCAGATTCTCAGGCTTTGCTATGTTTTACAATCTACAATTTAGTTGTGATTGCTTTAACAAGTGTTCCTTGCCAGAGCTGCAAATAGTCCCGGTCCACATTTGTTTGCTTTTCTCTTTACAATTGCACAATCGTCTCTTCTAAGGAACTCCTGGTGTTTCCAGTTCAAAGGGGGACTATTTAAGGGAAAGAATACAGAAATAAATGAGCTCAGAATTGAGCTAATGGCTCAATGGATTACAAATTGCTTTAGGGTCAAGGGTGTTATGCCAGGATAAACAATTAGTATGCATAAGAATCTTCTGGAATTCATAATAAAAGGGCAGATTTCTGGACCCTGACCCAAGATATCCTCTGATTAAGAACTTCTGGAGTGAGTAATGGGATTCAGGACACACTGCCTTGACATACTGGACATTTTATGCTTAAGGAATTTGAGAAATGGCAGGTGCAGGAAGGACTTTCTGACCTTCCCCTCGTGTGAGAGGTGCCCTCCCTGTAGCTCACAGGAAAGGAGCAGCCTTACCTCTGAAGACAGAGGGACACAGAGAGGAGTCTGAACTAATAGGCCTTGCTGTTCCCCCAGTTTACTACACTTAGCTCACACCTTTTTGTCCCATCACATTTCTCCACGATTCTCCAACTCCTCATCAAGCCTAGCATAAAAACCACTCAGGTTTAACTGCTTCTGCAAGTCTTCATTTTGAAGGCTGCCATGCTATGTAAAACTTATAGATATTAAACAAATTTGTATACTTTTCTCTTGTCAATCTGGCTTTTGTTACAGGGGCCCCAGCCAAGAACTCAGAAGGATAGAAGGAAAAGATATTTTTCCTCCCCCTGTGGTGGGTCATGTTGCGCATCCTCTCTGAATGATTCTGATGCAGGGGTTGACGTTTTTAGAAACCTGGTGGAGAGCACTGGTTCTCCTACTATTTTTAGTGAATTGACTCTGGACAAGACACAAACTGTGCTTTAGTCTCTACATTCATTAATGGCTTTGAAAGCAGTAACTGCCCTCCCAACCTCACAGGTTTGAAATAAGAGTACAATGAGATAACAGATTCAAAACCATTCTGGAAAGTGAAAAGCTCATGCCAATGCAAGGCACTCTCATCCTCCTCAGCATTCTCTTGCATCAAGAACAGACTCCAGGCTGGGTGCGGTGGCTCACGTCTGTAATCCTAGCACTATGGGAGGCCGAGGTGGGCGGATTGAACTCAGGAGTTTGAGACCAGCCTGAGCAAGAGCGAGACCCTGTCTCTCTCTACTAAAAATAGAAAGAAAGTACATGGACAACTAAAAATACATACAGAAAAAATTAGCTGGGCATGGTGGCACATGCCTGTAGTCCTAGCTACTCAGGAGGCTGAGGCAGGAGGATTGCTTGAGCCCAGAAGTTTGAGGTTGCTGTGAGCTAGGCTGACGCCATGACACTCTTGGGCAACAGAGTAAGACTCTGTCTCAAAAAAAAAAAAAAAAAACCAGACTCCAGCCAACAGCCCATCTTGCCCCAACCCCTCTAGACACTTCCAGGTATTCACTTGAAAGGAGGGAAGCCTCACTAACCTGCCTTTCTTTTGTCTAATTGGTCCAGACAGGCTTACCTAGGTTTATGCCCGTCCCAATAGAATGCTATAGGACCACACACGTTTCTGTCTGAAATCTTGCCAAAATGGGATCTGGGGTGACCCTCCTAATAGGACCAACTCCTCCTTGAAATCTAGGTACATCTGTATCATTAATGATCCCATTAACTTCATTTTCCACAGTCACATCATTCCTGGGGCACACTTGATTGTACGTGTGTCTTCTCTGTGAGCCAGTGGTTGCACCCCAGGGCTTGCAGTACACACCTACCCCTCGTGCTTTGGCTGAGTTCCCAGGTACAGTCTGTACCTTTTGAAGTTTAGGGTGATCAACTTCACATTAATCTTTTCTCTCTTACTCTATTCTAATCCTTTTGGCAAAAAACTTTCCCAAGGTATTCTCCCCTTCATGGCTGCATTCAGCAAGAAACAAATTAATGGGAGTATCATTTTTAGTTATAGCACACTATCCTTTTCTTCTAGATATATTGGGCAGCCCATTGCAAGGCCCTCAACTGCTTATGGCTTCATTAAATATTCTGCAATATGTGATGAGTGTCTGAGCATTTGCAGTTACCCTGCCCATCTAAGAGCAAAGAGGGGCACGATTCCCCTCCCAAGTCCTACAAATTCTTTCTCTTGTATATTCTCCCTCTTTCTCATTCATTCAACAAATAATTATTGAGCACCTAATATGTGTCAAGCGCTGGAGAGACAATACAAGACAGACAAGGTTTCTACCCTTACGGAGTTTATGTTCTAATGGGAAAGACAGTAAGTGAACAAGAAAATTTAAGGTAACAGAAAATATTATGAAGAAAAAGAGACACTGTGATATTATGTAGAGTGGATGGGGCCGGCAAATTGCTACTATAGACTGGGCAGTCAGGAAATGCATCTCTGAGGAAGTGAAATTTGGGCTGAGACTTGAATGACCCGGCCTTGGAAAAACTGGACATTGGAAAGCTGTTATACAAGCTTTTCCCTTGATCCCCTGATGACTTCGGTTTTTGTTTTTGTTGTTGTTTTTTTTTTAAAGAGAAAAGAAATCCTTAGTCTGATGCTCTGATCACAATAATATTATTACATGTTATCACTACGATATAAGCACACAACAGCCCACCAGTGTATGCCCTACCACGGCTCTGTGCCCCTTTTTAAAGCATCACTTTGGTTAGTAGTGGCAAGATGATCCCAAGGATCCCTCAGAAGAGACTCCTAAAAGACTTAACCTTATCCAATTAAACAGCTTAATATGGTGGTTTTTTTAGAGCCCTGGGAAAGTACTCTCACCCTTCAAAATATCCTGGACTTTCCAACTACACACTGGAAATTTAATTTTTTTTTTAAGAGACAGGGTCTTGGTCTGTTGCCTAGGCTGGTCTTGAACTCCTGGGCTTAGGCGATGCTCTTTCCTCACGCCTCAGTCTCCCAGAGTGCTGGGATTACTGGTGTGAGCCACCGTGCCTGGCTTGGAATTCTTTTTAACCAGTTTTTCATTCTCAGCCAGTTAAAAATTTTAAAATGCAATACCCTAAGGAGAAGTAGCAAATTTGTCCAACTTACACAATAGAATTCTAAAGAGGATACAGACTCTTTCTGTAAGAAGGGAGGGAGAGGAAGAGATGTGCTAGAGAGAATGGGAAAAGGAAATTTAGAGGAAAGGGAAGAGCTAAAGAAAGGGAGGAAAGGCTTTATGTCCTTGAGCAATTTATTCATTCCCTAAGGAATGCATCTTCTCCGGGTTTCTCCAGACCTTGGGGAAGTCAAGTGTACTTGGAGTTGGTCAGAGGGGCTGCCATGGGCGTTGTCTGTCTCTTCTCTCATTCCCATCCTGAACACTTGTTCCTATACTTCAGAAAGTACATTTCCCCATGAGATGGAGCAGTGTGTGTCCTGGGCCATTTTGCCTCAGAGGACATGTAAAGGGAAGGCCTGAATAATTAATATGAGGAGGGAAACAAAGTGGCATCTCATTAAGCAAATGATTCTTCTTCTTTAAGAGCGAGCCTAGAGGGTAAGAAAGCCTCAGTGGAATGAGATCTCCATTAGTATGTGAGCACTGTTACCCCAGTTGTAAGGGTGGAAAGAATGGGGGAAAAGGATGGAAAGAAAAGTCCTAAAGAGCTTTGTGGACTAATTTAATGAATATTTAGAATAATAAAGTAACCCGAAGAAATCCCAAGGTCCTCAGGAAGTTCAGTTTCCCAGAATAATAATCAAAGCAGGTAATCTGGGAGCAAAGAAGAAATCAAACATGCATTTTAATCTTTAGAGATGCAAATCTCTAAAGGAACACTACTGGGAAGCAAATTCTTAACCCAGAGGACACTTCTTAAATTCTCTTTTCTCTCCTAAATCTGCATCTGACAGAAGCTTTTACCCACCAAATCTCCTAAATTGTCCCCAGTACCCTGGCCATATGTTTATTCTTTCCTCCTACCTTTCCAATCGCATTTCTCTTCTCCCAACTCTTCACAACAAAAGCTTACAAACTGATTTGGGAAAGAAAGTATCCTTAGAGCACTGCGTTTAGTGTTCTGTAGAAATATAATATAAGCCACGTATGTAATTTAAAATTTTTCTAGTAGTCACATAAAAAAATAAAAGGAAACAGGTGAAATGAATTTTAATAATACATTATGTTTAATCTAATATACCCCAAATACTATTATTTCAACATGTAATCAGTATAAAAATCATTGAGATATTTTACATTTGTTCATACTATGTCTTTGAAATCCAATATGTATTTCACATTTATAGCACATCTTAAAATGGACTATCTGCATTTCAAGAGCCTAATAGCCATGCGTGGCTAGTGGCTACCATGTTGGACAGTGAAGACTTACAGGCTAGGTGAATGGTCAGGGAAAGAGGAACGACTTGGCCCCAAATATGGAGACATAGCCTGGTTCATGAAGAAGTTGATGTAGTGGCAAAATGATAAGAATAGGAGCTGCGTGCTGAGTTTTCCTTAGAGGCAAATGTATTCAATTTTTAAATTTTGAGATTATGTCTCTGCCAAAGTGAGATGCTCGTCACAGAAATAATCGTTCATGAAATAATAGTAATTGATGGTAGTCTTATTCTTTGTAATGTCATCATGTGGCTAAAAGATGGTAACTACAGTATCCTTCCTATTAAAAAAAAACTTTTACTGGACCATGATATCCAAATGACAGGAAACCCCTGCTTTATATCACCAATAGTCTTTTTTATACATTAGCCCATTTAATTATCACAACAGCTATATGATGTATTTTTTTTTGTTTGTTTGTTTTGAAACTGTAGGATAGGAAAAAACTTTTTCCTCTATTTGCCTAGGGTCTCCAGCTGGAGCCCTGGAAATTAAACTGACAAAAAAAAGATTAACAAGAGAAAAACACATGGAGTTTATTAACATGTGCAGCATGCAGTAGCAACTCACTGATGAGTAACTTACAGGGGGTGGTTAGAATTTGGGGCTTAGCATCTGAACAAAGAACAATATGTAAATAAGCGACAAGACAAAGGAAAAGGGGTTTAGGCTTTTAGGGGCAGCAAACTATGAGAAGGTAAATATATGGGGGAAACTAATAGAAGATAAGGGTTTTTTTCAGTAAGATTTATTACGTAGATTCCCCTCAGTGCTATTTCTGGGCCAACAGTCTCTGATAATTAAGAGTCTAAACCTTCTTTTAGGCAAATGGGTGTGTGGGAGGGGTGGGCAGAGAGTTTTTTGTCTGCTGTTCATCAGTTGTCTTCAGCTTAAAATAATCCTTATGGCAGAGTGGTATATTTGGGGGTGGCATATTCTAATCTCCTACAAAACAATCACATACTTTCAGAAAAGCTGCAAGTACAATGCACATAACTTTTTCCCTCAACTATTTGAGAGTGAATTGTTGATATGATGCCCTATCACCCCCAAAATTTTAGTGTGTGTTTCCTACAAATAAGGACATATATAATCTACAAAACCCACAGTACAGCTGTAAAAATTAGGGAATTGACACATTGCTCTCATTTAATACTTAGATCCCATTCGAGTTTTTTTTTTTTTTTTTTTTTTTTGAGACAGAGTGTCGCTTTGTTGCCCAGGCTAGAGTGAGTGCCGTGGCGTCAGCCTAGCTCACAGCAACCTCAAACTCCTGGGCTTAAGCAATCCTACTGCCTCAGCCTCCCGAGTAGCTGGGACTACAGGCATGCGCCACCATGCCCGGCTAATTTTTTTTCCTATATATATTTTAGTTGGCCAGATAATTTCTTTCTATTTTTAGTAGAGACGAGGTCTCGCTCATTGCTCAGGCTGGTCTCGAACTCCTGACCTCGAGCGATCCACCCGCCTCGGCCTCCCAGAGTGCTAGGATTACAGGCGTGAGCCACCGCGCCCGGCCCCATTCAAGTTTTAACAGTTGTCTCAATAATGTCTTTAGTCTCTTTCAGTCTAGAAGAGTTGCTTAGTCTCTTTAACTTACATGATCTTGATACTTTTGAAAATTACAGGCTAGTTATTTCATAATAAATATTTAGTGGGGAGTTACTTAGAAACTGCAAATATCTCATTCCTTATCAAACTTTTAACTTATTAAATATGTATTTTATGCTCAGATTATCCTCAGCTTAGGCAGTAGGAGGCCCTTCAAGTTGCTTCCATCTCCATTGACATGTCGCCAACATTCTTTAAGCACTTTCTTGTTTTCTGGTACAACATATTTTCTAGGCTCATTTTGTACTTTCTCTGGCCCAGCCCAGGAATCTGCCATTTCTCCAAGGAGCCCTGGTAGACAATTAATTTTAGAAAGCAAGATCAGGGTGCTAGGTGTGCTTATTACTGAGGCATCACTGTTCCCAAGCTCTTTCAGTGGGCAGAGCTAAAGAATATATACATGTATAGATGAACACATATACATTTATCTCTCCTGTATTAGAAACCATGAGTTCACAGTGATACCTCCAATTCTAACCCAACACCACAGAGCACATTCTCAGTTTTCTTTCTTTCTGTACTTGTATGTCCTTTCTCTGGCAGTGGGAACCTGGCTCCTATTATCTATAATTTATTTACATGTTTGATGGATCCCCCATATGTAAGCAAGCTCCTGTCTCCACTGCCATCTCCTCCCCTGCACAAATTCTTTTCCCTCCCCACTTGGCCTCTGATGTCTTATGCTGGGGCCTTCCCCACACGGGCTTCAACAACCCAGACCAGGACTCCTCTATTTATCTTCCAGTCCTTCGAGTACATTTTTAATTTCAGTACTCATGTTTTCAGTTCTCTTATTTTTAGAACTAACTTCTTTCCCTCTCTCCCTCCCTCCCTTTTTAAAAAATTTATTTATTTTTGGCCGGGCGCGGTGGCTCACGCCTGTAATCCTAGCACTCTGGGAGGCCGAGGTGGGTGGATCGTGTGAGCTCAGGAGTTCGAGACCAGCCTGAGCAAGAGCGAGACCCCATCTCTACTAAAAAATAGAAAGAAATTATATAGACAGCTAAAAATATATATAGAAAAAATTAGCCGGGCATGGTGGCACATGCCTGTAGTCCCAGCTACTCGGGAGGCTGAGATAGGAGGATCCTTTGAGCTCAGGAGTTTGAGGTTGCTGTGAGCTAGGCTGACGCCACGGCACTCACTCTAGCCTGGGCAACAGAGTGAGACTCTGTCTCAAAAAAAAAAAAAAAAAAAAAAATTATTTATTTTTTATTTTTATAGATTTATGGGGTACGAGTACAGTATCATTACATGGATATAGTGTGTAGTTTTGAAGTCTGGGCTTTTAGTTAACCATCCTCCAATACTGTACATTATACCCCTTAAGTAATTTTCACCCCTCACCCTGCTCCCACCCTCCCACCTTCTCACCTTTCTGAGTCTCCACTGTCTATTATTCCACACTCTATGTCCATGTGTATGCATTATTTAGCTCCCACTTATAAGTGAGCATGTGCGGTATTTGACTTTCTATTTCTCTTCTGCTTTTTTTTTTTTTTTTAATAGAGTGGTATTCTTGTTTCATGCAGCAAGTTTTCTTTTATCTCTCTGATGATAATAATTCCAGTTTGTTTAGTTCTCTTCTGCTTCCTTCATTGTTTCTTCTGAGTTCCTTTGTACTGTTGGTTGGTTTTAGCCTCTGTCTTTCCTGTTGGAGGCTTTCCTGACATTCCTGGTGGTTCTTAGCCTTCTGTTCCCATATGAGAATGAGGCACTAAAAAGCCAAATAGAATTTGGGATAGGGTGTAGAGATTCCAGATAAAATATAGGATGCCCAATTAAATTCAAATTTCAGATAAACAATAAATACTTTTAAAAATATAAGTATGTCCCAAATATTACATGGAACATACTTATACCAAGAAAGTATTTATTATTTATCTAAAATTCACATTTATCTGGGCATCCTGTATTTTTTTGCACTAAATCTGGCTACCCTACATGGGATCTTAATCAACTATTGAGCCCTTCAGGGTGATTGTGTGGGACCTCAATTTTTCTTAGGCTTATCAGTTTTCTCAGAGAAAAGCTCTCTAATTTGCCCCTTAGGGCTATAAGCCCAGCTGCTAGTGTGCCATCAGCTCATGGTGGGAAGAGAGCAGTGTCCACCCTTCTTCCAGCGGTGCCAGGTCTCCCTCCTAAACAGAATGGAGGGGAGAGTGGGGGAGGGGGCAGCTGCCTGGCACGCAGGGTTAGAGGGGGGTAACTGGAGGTGATCTAATTGAGTTTTATACAAGCTTTCAACCAATCTTTCTGTTTTCAGGCCTGCCCAACATTCGCTCCTTTGCAGGAACCAGTTGCCCCTAATGTCTGAGTCTTTCTGGAATTCTGAAACCAATTGATTTGTTTTTCCTGTAGGTTTAGGTTTCAGCTTTCTCTTAATATTATTTATTTCTCTCATTTGTTGTGTCTTTGTCTAGGGTTCTTTTTGTCGTTGTGGGTTTATGTCATTTAAAAGTTTCTTTGCTGAATTTGTTTTGTGAGAATAGAGATAAATGTGAGTGTTCAATCTGCCATGTTTAACCAGACAATGATTTTTCCATTTATTTTATTAGTATACCTGGAGGAGAAATTGTAATGTACTGCATACTCAAATGTCCTGGGGACAAGGTGTTTGGATAAACACAGTATTTTGCTCTGATTTTCTTCTTCCTTTTTTCCTCTGCACTCAAGGTGACCATGGTTTGAGTTCTTTGGCTTTCTAGACTTGGTATTTTGGCACTGTTGGCTTCCCAAAGACAGCTGGATGAGAGTGTCTATAAATCTTCAATCTTAACCAACTGTGAGTTTTAAACCTAACCGTTCCCTGCAGATCTGTGGCTTAGAGCAATGAATTTAGATAAGGGCATGGTTTACTGTTGTTTATTGCCTTACAATAAGTGCTGTTTGCTCATGGTAATTGGTTTACAAAACCTCTTAAATCACTAATAAATAAACACGGGAGAAGGGAGGTCATTTGTTAAGTGGAAGGTGAGGAGCCCCAAGGCTCCATAAGGTCTGAGAACCCTTATCTTTGTCTAGTCCCTCAGACACAACCTCTGAGATGAGCCTAGGAAATTTCAGAGATAGTTTGAGCACTTCTAAAAAATTATTTTCTGCTAACTCATATCATCGTAATCAAACTAGTTGCTACATGTGGCATATATTGTAGGCAGTAAAACTAAGGCTGATAATCACCATAGTCAAGAAATGGGAAAATATCAAGAATGGGGCAGGAGTTCTAACAGCTCTCACTAGACTTAGCCCCATGGTACAGATGATAAAATAGGCTCAGAGAACCTGGTAGCAATTACGTGGTGTTATTGGTATTCAAACTCAATGTTTGTCAGACATTGCCTCTTCTCTAAATCCTAAAGAGAGATTTAGACCCGCTTTGAATTAAGAATCTAAAAGGTCTGTATTCATTCTGGAAAGCATAGGGTAAAACCAAAGAACTTTCTGTAGGAGGAAATTTCCAATTCTGTTTGTCAAACATGGTTTTTCACAATTTAATTATTTCTCTAGCAGATATTTCAGGGCAGTGGGACTGTGAAGACAGTTGTCAGGAAGGCTTCTGTTTTGATGGAGCAAACTACAATATTATGAACCTGGTTTTAGTATCAGCCAAACAAAATCAAGAAGAATATGTGGTGGTGATAGAGGCAAGAACTGGATATATCTCTTGGTTTGGTCCACAGTTCTTTTTTTTTTCATAGCAGACAAGCTCATCTTTAGGAAAACTAAGAGAGCTCTTCCCATGACACAAAACAAAACAAAACAAAAACCTCCAAGCTTTTTTTTTTTTTTTTCAGACAGAGTATCTCTCTGTTGTCCGGGCTAGAGTGCCGTGGCATCAGCCTATCTCACAGCAACCTCAAACTCCTGGGCTCAAGCATCCTCCTGCCTCAGCCTCCCAAGTAGCTGGGACTACAGGCCACACTCCACCATGCCCAGCTAATTTTTCTGTTTTCAGTAGAGACAGGGGTCTCACTCTTGCTCAGGCTGGTCTCAAACTCTTGAGCTCAAGCAATCCTCCCACCTCGGCCTCCCAGACTGCTAGGATTACCGGCATGAGCCACTGCACCCAGCCAACCTCCAAGCTTAATGGGACTCAGACCTGGGCTCCCTCTGTCACCTCTAGGTATAGAGGTATTAGAGAGAGGTGAGTTCCTGTGAAGAGTTTCATGTGGCAGGGAAAAAGATGGATATGTCAGTTGTTCTCAGGTAGCCCGGAAGAGTCTGGCAATGTTAGATTTTTATGTTCGTTTTAATTGTTTTGATGTCTTAACCGAGTAATAAATTGTCAGTTAATCACTTTTATGCAATAATAAAAGGTGCATAAAATGTTACTGCTGCTTCCTGCTCAGGGCCCCCTCCCCAGCATGGAATGTTATTGAGATACATTTCATTCAGGTAAGTTGGCAGTGTTATCAGAGCATAGAGGACACCCTGACAATTATCCTACAGCCTGCAGCAGACAATATAAAAAGGCTTTAGGTCCAAACTCCCTCTGGCTCCCAAAAGCATATCTTCTAGAAGGTGCGGCTGTGGTGGCCCTAGAGAGTTTGGTCACCAGGTAGGATTACAGGAAAGGCACATATTCCTGCTCCAGGATTTAGAGGCAAAGGGTCAGTAAATGGGGAAAGAAGTACTTAATAAGTATGATAAAATGGGCATTTTGTGTTAAATCCAAGCTGCACGGGTTTTTAGATCAGGTTTATGTAATAATATTCTTCAATTCTTTCCAACTATCACTGAGGTCATATGTCCATGGTCAGAAAGCCACCATGCATAGACGCTGGAAAAACAGTCATTCCCAATTTCTGCCACGTGACCCCAGGATGGCCTTGATGTGTTTGATTTCTAATCCTTTGGTTTAAGTGGAGAGGAGGACCCTCTTTACAGGGTTTCCATGTACAGTATAATTGTCAACCTCGATTTTGTAAAAAGCAAGAGCCTTTTCGAGGATGTTGCAAATTCTCAAGAGATTTGAATCTATCCTAGTGTGTCCCTCCCACCAAGTACATGACATCAGGAGAAGCAGTTGTGAAATTAAACAATGATGAGGTGATGCAACTTCAAAAAGGTTGGAAATTCTTGATCTAATAAGGTTGTAATGCCACAGAGCATAAGAAGTGACTTGACTCAATGATGAGTCATATGACAATCTCAGCACTTCACTTGGCTGCTGTTGCCAAAGGAGGAGGGAGAAGGAAAAGACAGAGATGAGGGGCGGGGGAGAGCTGCCCCTCAGTTGTGACAGTTTTACTAGACCATAAATTAAGCTAATTATTAGTATCAGCTGTTACTTATTATTTAATTCAGTAACACTGCGCTGTAATTCTACAACTCTTAAGCTGACAAAGCATTTTGTAATAGAACTAGCTGCATGAAAGATCATATATAAAATTAACTTTACTATTCTTGTTGTTATCGTTCAGGAGTCACTCTATCAAGCTGGTGTGATCATGAATTAAGAAGGTGAGCTGCTAAGAAAGAGGTTGAGAAATAGCTGATGTTTGTTTCAAGCCAATCTTCTATAATCCCAGCCACCAGGAACAGAATGCCAGTAGATAAAGGTTAAGTAGGATGAGATCTGCAATAAAGCCAAAGATGTAGGTTCTATTAGTGATATTGTCGTTATTTTGAACTTTTAGACTAAAGATGAAATGAAAATGTTTGCTTTTTATCTACCTGCCCCAGATGAAAGAGGGAAAAATAAGACTCTAGGAGAGAAATGGAGGCTAAAGAAAACACATTAAATAAATGTCAGGTGATGTCTCCCCTAAAAGTGTTCTAGTCATAACAATTTCACCTCACAGCTATTTATTTTAGAAACAGAGGACTGAAAGCCCCACGGTTTCAGATTAGTACTCCCTCAGTGCACTAATGTCAGAACACTTCCAGGACTATAGGTAAAATAAGTCTCCTGGAAGGTTAGAAAAACATCTGTGTGTCTACATAAAATGACTCTTCACTATAGCATCACAATTTTTCTTTGACTATTCCATGTAAAGAATTATGAAAAAAAGCTGGACATGGTGGCATATGCCTGTAATCTCAGCTACTCAGGAGCCTGAGGAGGGAGGATGAGCCTAGAAGTTTGAGACCAGCCTAGGCAACATAGTGAGACCCTGTCTTAAATTATAAAGAAATATGCTAATACTTTAAAAAATACTTTATAAGAAAGTTTTTAAACACATAAAAATAACATCACAAGAATCACAAGAAAGCAGCATTATATAAACAAAGTTCAAACATTCAATAAATGTAATATCTAGTGAGTACTAACTACCTTACATGCCAGGCTCTGTGCTTGGAACTGAGATCGTAGTGGTTGAGTGATGTAAACCAGGATCCAGTCTTCACAGAACTTAAAAGTTGCATGCTGTTCTGGCTTAAGAAAGGGAGGCTTGATCATCTCAAATCTGTTTTTTGTAAGTGTCTGTGCTGCTAAACAGAATACCACATACTGGTAATTTGCAAACAATTGAAATTTATTTCTCTTAGTTCTGGAGTCTGAAAAGTCCAAGATCAAGGTCTGGCATTCAGTGTCGGGCGAGGGCCTTCTTGCAGAAGGGGTAAACGCTGGGTCCTCACGTGGAGGAAGGCAAAAGGACAAAAAAGGCCTGGGCTACTTCTCTCCAGCCTTTTTATAGACATTAATCCATCCATGAGGGCTCCACCTTTGTGGTTTAATCACTTCCTAAGAGGCCCCACCTCTTAATACCACCATAATAGGGATTAAGTTTCAACATGAATTTTGGAGGAGACACGTTCAAACCATAGCAATAGGCTAGACATAAATAATAAAATGGGCTAGGGATAGAATAATGTAGTCTTTTAGAGGCATGGCTCAGCAGCCTGTGGCAAGGGGTCCAATAGGTCCAAATAGTGACTTTGGAAACAATTTATAGCAGCTCAGGATTTAAGCTGTGGAAAGCCAAATAGGGATGCTACCCTGACGTCATCCTAGCCTTTCCCAGCCTTCTGTAACCTCATCTCCACCTTCACTTCCATTGGATTTCAGCCGGGAGGGTCATCCCTCTGGGGTCCCCTAAGTCTCATTCAGGCAGGGTCAGGTTTCCTGCCTTTTCCTGCAGCTACTGCTACTCCCAACTTGGTTCACGTGGATGTCAATGCAGGCAACTATTTCTGAATTTACCAATCCCAATTTTAGAAAGTGTTTCCCAGAGAAAAGGACAGCCAATGTCACAAGTTTCCCATTTAGAGGTTCCCATTTGCCATCTGGAAAATTGCTATCTAGCTTGCTGGTCTGCTTGCCTGTACCATACGGCATAGATAATAATGGGAGGGTCAGGTCATGGAGGACGGCTCAATCCTTAGCTGACATCCACTGAGCTCACACAATTGCCCAGTCTTTGAGGAAAGGAGTGGCACAGTCCTAACCCTTGAAGGATTTGCAATCTAACGTTACATTTTTTACATTTAAAGGAGGAACTTAAAAATATGCAGGTTCAATCTACTTTGTAAATATTTATTGATTACCATTAACTTGGACTATTAAACACTATCTTTTTTTTTTTTTTTTTTTTTATTTATTTATTTTTTTTGAGACAGAGTCTCACTCTGTTGCCCGGGCTAGAGTGAGTGCCGTGGCGTCAGCCTAGCTCACAGCAACCTCAAACTGCTGGGCTTAAGCGATCCTACTGCCTCAGCCTCCCGAGTAGCTGGGACTACAGGCATGCGCCACCATGCCCGGCTAATTTTTTGTATATATATATTTTAGTTGTCCATATGATTTCTTTCTATTTTTAGTAGAGACGGGGTCTCGCTCTTGCTCAGGCTGGTCTCGAACTCCTGACCTCCAGCGATCCACCCGTCTTGGCCTCCCAGAGTGCTAGGATTACAGGCATGAGCCACCGCGCCCGGCCTAAACACTATCTTTTTGAAGCCCCATTTCCCTTTGCCCTCGCTAATGCAGTGTTCTCAATAATAGGGTTTTTCTTTTACTTAAATGATCTTCTGCAGCTCTTACCTTTACACTAAACTAAGGGAAAATTATCATAACTAAAATCTTTTCCTATTCAGCTAGAAATGAGCACTTAACTTAAAACAAATTGCAGGCCAAGCTTTAAAGGGCCATTAATTAGTAATTGTACCAGAGGAGGAAGGTGATGAGATGGCTAAAATTGGGCAGAATAGGCCTAATTTTTGCTTCTTATCCCATCTGACAACATTTATCCTTGAAAAGCACATTTAATTACTGAATGAGGTAACTTGATAGAATTTCACCATGGTGCTTGGCACATGGAAATCTCTCAATTGTTGTGTGCCTCTTTTCCTTTTCCCTGCTACCTTCTTTGCTCTCAGCAATCATCCATGCCTCCCAGCTCATTATGAAAATAATGGCTGGAACTCCCTCAACTTGAAGCTTATCTTTTTGGTATTCCTTTCCTAGGCTGACTAGTCCACTGATAATCTGGATGCCTCCCACTCCGGGCTTTTCTGGGGCCCTGCTCTCCCAATAACTTCATCTTTACTGTGTATTTTCATTCTCTCTTTCTTTAATGTTTCCTTACTCTTAGTTATCTAATATGCTCTAGCTTAAAATCCAACAATGCTTTCTCTCCATCTTTTTTTTCTTTGTAAGTTACTGGCTGTTTTCTCCTACTAATTGTACCAAACTTCTTAAAAGAGTAGCCTACTCGCTCTCCCTGCTCATCTGAAATCTATTATACTCCCTGCCTATTGCAACTTGGCTTCTGCAGCTATAATACTAAAACTGCTTTCCCAGAGATCAGTAGTGGCCTCCTACTTACCAAATCTAGGGCCTCTTCTCATTCCTCATCTACCTCTTTGTGGCATCCACTCCTTGGATAAAATTCTCCTTGCTGCCTTTATCTTTATCTGCCACTCTTTATTATTTGTGTTCTCTATCGTCTTCCTGTCAGTACCTTAAATACTGGTGTCCCCAAATGTCCATTCTTAGCTGCTTCTGTTTTGCTCTGGATTAGTGCTTCTTAATCTGGAGGTATCCAAGAATTACCTAGGGAGCTCTTTGAAAATACAAACCCAGATTAAATCCCATTAAGTCTGATTAAATATATACCAATTACATCTGATTTTTGGCATGACTGAGAAATCTTATTTAATTGGTCTGGGGTTGGGCTTTGGCATCTATTTTGTTAAATGTCCCTCAGATGATTCCCAAGTGCAGCTAGGAATGAGAACCACAGTTCTAGAAGATCTCCTTTTATCTTCAGGCCTCACCTCATTCCTAAAACATAGGACCAAATTTCCAGCTCTTTGCTGAGCATCTCAGCCTGAATGCTCTGCAGCACCTCACTTTCTATGTGGTCCAAATCAAATTCATTACGTTCTTAATTCTAAGAACCTCTTCCTCTGTGTTTATAGGGCCACCATTTTTCCATGCTCCCAAGCTGGAGACCTGGAATCATCTTTAAAACTCCCTTCTTCTTTGCCCCTCAATTCACTTATTTGCCATGCGCTATAGATTTTATTGCTGATCCATTTCAAATCCATTCTCCCTATCACCAACCAAAGTCCCATTTTAGGACCTTATTGTAGTAACTTCTTACCTGGCTTCCCTGCCTCCAGGCTCGTTCCCCTTCATTCCATCTTCCATGTGCTAGTAGAGATCTTTCTGGAACACAGTTTTGATGATACCCACTCAATAACTACTGCTGGATTTTTCTTATCCAAGAATAAAGTCCATATTCCTTGGTGAGGCCCTCACAATCTGGCCCTAATTCTCTAAAACCATTCTTCTTGAGCCTAGATTCTCACCACTATGATGTTACCCAAAATGCAGCTATAGCTTCCCAATTATACTCCC
The DNA here is from genome assembly GCF_041146395.1 of Eulemur rufifrons. NCBI lineage: Eukaryota > Metazoa > Chordata > Mammalia > Primates > Lemuridae > Eulemur > Eulemur rufifrons. The sequence continues at coordinate 93,517,016 of NC_090984.1, forward strand.
TGCCTATTGCAACTTGGCTTGTGTTCCTTCTTGTCTTTGCTCATGCAGTCTTTGTCTAGGACTGGGTTAAACTCATATGGTTTAAATGAAGAGACCACTTATAGAGACATGGTCAGGGTAAAGTTGAGGCACCCAGAGAATAGCAAAGGGGGAAGCTCCTACCTTCCCTAGGCCCAAAGGGCTAAGAGGATGAAATACTGTTACCACAGCTCAGTAAGAGTTGGAGCCATAGGTAAGGGGGCCTTGGCCATTAGTAGGAGCTGTAGGCAGAGAGGGTTGCAGCACTGCCAGAACCACAGTGCCAAAGCAGAGGGGGACAGTGAAGAAATTCCCCAGCTTCTGTCTTCCTGCTTTCCAATCTCCAGCCAGTGTCTTGCAATGGCCAAACTCAACTAGTAACTAGCCAACCACCAAGGATGGTCAGTTTGTTGGTAAGGCAGTTTGTTTGTTACAAAGCAGGGTGGAGAGAGGCAGGGAATGGATGCTGGTATGAGGGAGGGAAGAATTAAGTGGAGAATAACCACACAATTCTCTTTTATATATAGTAAAACTTTTTTTTTTAAATCTCTTAGGACACAGTTCAAATGTTATATTTTATGTAAAGTCTTCCCCCATTTTGCTACCCGCAAATCCAGTTATTTTACTTGTCTATGCTATCTTCATTATTGCAGCTATCAGTCTGACTTATAATACAATTATTTATGTATCTACATCCGTTTCTTGCATCACATTTTGTGCTTCTGGATGAAGGGATAGTGCTTCATTTGGTGCAGTGTCTTGCACATAACAGACACTCAACAAATGCTGGTTGAATTTAATTGCATTTTCATGTTATCGCCGTCTCGGCCTCTGTTAGGGAGATTGATATATACTTGTAAACCATAGTCCTCACATTTTAAAATATTCCTACTTTTCCTAAGGGTTTCTTTTTTGGTCCTACTTCTGCTTCTTGCTTGATTTCCAACTTCTCCTTACCTACATTTCTTAGCTTAGAGTCTTAACTGCAGCTCATCAACAAATTGTTGGGAATACCGCCGTCGCTGATTCTGCAAAGGGTCTAAAAATCACTAGCTTTTTCCATATCCTGCGTGGTGCATATAGAAATATTATACCTTAATTTATGCAATGCACACAACCTAAAAATGAAGTCACAGAACCCAATTTTTAATTCTTCATTGGACTTTAAACTCTTCTGAATAGAAGTTATGCTTGGCTTAACTTGTTTTGCATATGGAAAAGTGCTGTGTGCTGCTTCTATTCTTTATAAATACCAATAGCAAGTGCAGACAATGTGTTTTTACTATGCAGACACTACTCTGTGTTGATGGTTTTGATGCACTTTTGTGTGTGGCTTTGAGATTTTTATATGAAAAGGACTATTTTTAGGTCCAATGAAAAATATTATTTTTACATTTGTGGTGTTAATAATGATAAAAAATAATGACAAAAATTATAATTCCCATAGTAATTCTGAGTTTTCATCTCAGCTATTGTATTTTTCATCTTAAGTTCAACTTGGGTCTTTTTAAAAAAAAAAATACCTTTTCTCTCCTTAACATGCTCACGCCTTCCTCTGCTTTCTTGAACATATGGAGCATAGTTATAATTGCTGTTTTAATGTCTTTGTCTACTAATTTTATCATTTGTGGCATATCTGGATCTGTTTCCATTGATTCATTTGTTTTTTTCTCCTTATGGGTTATATTTTCCTGATTCTTTGCATGCCTGGTAATTTTTTATTGGATTCCAAATATTGTGAATTTCACATTGTTGGATGCTGAGTTTTTGCTTGTTTTTTGTTTTTGTATTCTTTTAAATATTTTTGAGTTATGTTTTGGGACACAATTTAAATTATTTGGAAATAGTTTGAGTCTTCTGAGGCTTGCATTTAAACTTAGGAAGAAGCAGAGCAACTTTTTGTCTAGGGCTAATTTGGCCTCCTCATGAGGCAATACCTTTCTAAACCCTCAACCCAATGCCCAGTATATCACAGTGTTTTCCCATTCAGGCTGTCTGTAATGCGAACTATTTCCATTCCTGTGTTATTGCCAGTAATTGCTCCTTTCACGTTTCTCTGTCTGTGGTCTCAGGTAGTTTCCTCACACGTGTGTGCTCACAATTACTCAGCTGAAGACCAAAGGGGAGGCCTATGCAAATCTCCAACACACATACACTCTCTCTCTCTTTCTCTCTCTCTCTATGCAGCTTTCTCCTATCTGGTAACCTACCCTACAAGTTCAAGCTGGTAACAGGCACAGCTAACAACAGCTGTTGAGTGCCTGTTACCAGCAAATTCAGGCCTCAATACCCTGAATTCTCACCTTCGTCTCTTCAACTCAGGAAAACTGCCAGGCTTTGTTGGGGTTTCCCTTGCCTGTGCTGTCGCCTGGAACCTTTCCAGGAAGAAAACTGGAGGCAGCTGGAGGTTCACCTCATTTGTTTCTCTTCTTTGAGAGATCATCATCCTGTCTTGCATGTTGTCCAGCATCTGAAAACTCTTGTTTATATATTAATATTTTATCCTGTTTTCAGTTGTCTAAGGTACAGGGTAAATCAGGTCCTTGTTATTCCATTCATGGCTGCAAGTGAAAGTCACAGTTTTGATTTTTAAATGGGGGATAGGGAGGTATGTTGAACAAATTTTGTGTCAGAAAACTAAGCCAGAGCATGACTATGGCCCAGTTATTTATCCTCTTCTTAGCTTTACTTTCCTTATTTATAAAATGAAGAGATAGATCGGTTTGTGTGATCATAAAGTTCTTCTCTGCCTCTTAAATTCTGATTCTATAATTAAGTACAGGTGTATCTTTACAGAGAAAATTGACATATAGTCCCCAAAGTGATAGATTAAAGATATAGCATTATGGAACTCCCATTTTGCCATTGTAGAGCAAATTTAGGGGAGAAGATTTTTTTTTTTTTTTTTTTTTTTGAGACAGGGTCTCGCTCTATTGCCTAGGCTGGAGTGTAGTGGCCCAATCATAGCCCAATCAAATGCCAGGGCTCAAGGGATCCTCCTGCCTCAACCCCCCAAGAAGCTGGGACTACAGGTGCATGCCACTATGCCTGGCTAGTTTTAAAACATTTTTTGTAGAGACAGAGTCTCATTATGTTATCCAGACTGGTCTCAAACTCCTGGCCTCAAATGATCCTCCTGCCTCTGCCTCCCGAAGTGTTGAGATTACAGGCACGAGCCACTGCACCTGGCCAAACTTTGTGTTTTAATAGATAAAGAAGGAGTCTTTAGTTACAAACGTGGGAAAGACAATACAAATCCCATAGCACACACAAGAAAAATGACCAAACAATTTGAAGATGAGGAAATGTATAGGAATATATTTAGTTGCATTATTGTTTATAGGGCCTTGGCATAGTATATTAGACATAGTAGGTGTTCAATAAATAACTGTTGAATATCTCAGTGGTACATAAATCTATCTTGTTAAAAGGGTAAAATAATTGAAAAAGAGTCCATTATTACAAAATTAAAAATCCATCAATATTAGGATTGGTTAATTATACATTCATATAGTGGAATATTATACAGCAGTCCAAAATACTGAAGCAGAGTGTTGTGTACTAATACAGAATGCTTTCAAAGATACATTGTTAAATGAAAATATGATCATTCTATATTTTAAATTTTTATTTATATGGTAATTTTGCAATAAAAAGATTTAAAAAGGAATTGAAAAAGCAATGTGTATAATAGTATATATACTATAAATATGTTTTAAGACAATATATAAGGACCTGCTTATATAGACAGAGAATACAACCAGAAGACTATACAAATTGGTGACACTGGTGCCTTGGAGGACTGGGGGACAGTGTAGAAGGGAGATTCACTTTTCCCTTTATACTCTTTTATATGCCCTTTGAGTTTTTTTATCATGTGCATGTTATCTAGTTTTCAAAAATGCTACTACTGGCCAGGCATGGTGGCTCATAGCTATAAATCCTAGCACTTTAGGCTGGGAGGCTGGCCGAGGCTGGAGGGTCACTTGAGGCCAGGAGTTCAAGACCAGCCTGGTCAATATAGCTAGACCATGTCTCTACAAAAATTAAAAAATTAGCCGGGCATGGTAGCACATGCTTGTAGTTCCAGCTACTCAGGAGGCTGAAGCAGAAGTATCACCTTGAGCCTAGGAGTTCGAGGTTGCAGTGAGCTGTGATCGCACCACTCCAGTCTGGGTGACAGAGCTGGACCATGTCCCTTAATAAAACAAATGCTACTACTGGATATATATACACACACATACATATATGTATACATATATTTTCAATGAAATAATTGAAATTTTCTGAAAAGGTTAGATTTCCACAAATCAGTTTGAGAAACTATTCCCATCTCAAGATGTTGTGTTTAAAAGAGCCAGATCACACCCACTCTTTCTACTATTACTGCAGGAGAGTACAGGGCACCTCCATGGCTGTGATTAATTTCCTATTCCTTATGAAAAGAGTTGTCATGCTGGATACCTAAGTGACTACTGGCATCTGGAACATGGGTGCTGTGAAAGGAAGAACAACGTAGTTGTTTCTAATCCTATGTGCATTTTATGGTATTTAATTAACCTTTATAATCTAACCCACCGTTTTTCTGGCTTCCAGAGGAGCTACCAAGAAAGCACAGGGTGCAGGAGCTGGACAGTGAGACTGTGTCATTCATAAGATGTTAACTTTTGGCCAGTTTGCTACTTTCAAATTTTACAGGTGGTGTGTAAATGTGTTTGAAAGAGTGAAATAACAACCACCTGGTGGGGATGCTACCTATTTTGTTTTAGGGAGAGAGTTACTCCTCTGGCAAGCTATCTTAAAAGAATGACTTCTAGACATAACCTATGTTCCTACAGATGTCTGACACACCTCAGGTAAAACACAGCCAAGTATTCCCTGGAAGATATGGAGAGATATTTGGAAACATATGTGCCAGGCCAAAATTATAAAATCCATGGCTCATTATGCAAGTCAGAAAAAGTGCTAGAATTTGCTATTATACATGCCCAAGGCATTTTCTTCTGACTCTTTTATCTGCCTTAAGATTTCTGGGGCTGTTGCTGGTTTTGAATTCCTGAAATGCCAATGTAGCAAGCAGATAGTCAGTTCTGGAAAAATGCCTCCAAGATCCAGCCAGCCAATGAAAGAATATGAAAAGATTCTGGACTTCAAGAGTTTATTTTGTCTTATGAGAAGTTTATTGTGTTGAAACTACCATAATACATGAATAATAGGAAGGAAAACATTGCTGTTGAGGGAGGAAATGTTATTTAAAATGGCAGTGTTTTTGGTGGATTATGCATTAGCAACAAGAGCCTTGCTTCTCCCCCTAGTCTGAGCCAAAGATTAAGAATTTAACAAGGCAGGGCGTGGTGGCTCATGCCTGTAATCCTAGCACTCTGGGAGGCCAAGGCGGGAGGATCGCTCAAGGTAAGAAGTTAAGACCAGCCTGAGCAAGAGCGAGACCCCCGTCTCTACAAAAAATAGAAAGAAATTATCTGGACAACTAAAAATATATAGCAATAACTCCAGAGGCACTGGACTGTGACATGAGCAAGAAATAAATCTTAGCTAGGTGTAGTGGCACATGCCTGTAGTCCCAGCTACTTGGGAGGCTGAGGCAGAAGGATTGCTTGAGCCTAGGAGTTTGAGGTTGCTGTGAGCTAGGCTGACGCCATGGCACTCTAGCCCAGGCAACAGAGCAAGACTCTGTCTCCAAAAAAAGAAAAAAGAATTTAACAAAAGGGGGCCACTACTAGGGTTGCCAGATTTAGCAAATAAAAATCTGTTTATTTGCTAAATAGTTTATTTATTTACCTGGGTGCAGAACATCCAGTTAAATTTGAATTTTAGAAAACAACAAATAAGTTTTTAGCATAAGTATGTACCTGGCAATCTTTGGGACGTAGTAAAAAATGATTTCACTGTTTATCTGAAAGTCAAATTTAATGGACATCTGTATTTTACCTGGCAATCCTAGCAGCTACAGAGTAGCAGTATAGATGCATTGTATGTTGTTGTTTTTCCTTGCCTCTTGGTTCCTTTATGGAGTGATACGGACATCTTCCACACAAGAAGGATCCAACTTGGGGTGAGAACACAGCTGAATTCTTGCTATTCTGCAGAGCCAGAGTGGGGGAATAAGCTACAGAGTGAACTAAGGAACAACTATGAGACAAACCCCCTTTTCACCCAAATAAATCAGATGGAGTTGCCCTTATAATATACAGGATGGAAGGTTAGCCTTTTATTTCTATTTATTTATTTATTTTTTGTTATTTTTAAGTTTATCTTTTTAATTTGGATATTAAAGGAAAAGGTGACCCCAGAAGGCTGGAGGACTTGAAGACATTCCATGCTGTGGAAATTCTTGGAGCAAGTGAAGGTGGAGGCTTCATAAGCTAGGTTGATATGAGATGGGGTGCACCTGCTAAGTTGGGTCAGGCTGAGGGAGCTCCTGGCCTCATGCCACACTAGATTCCAGAGCTGGGGAACATGGGTGTTAGAAGACAAAAGACAGTGACTGGGCTGCAGAGATAGACTCTTTTCCATGAATTGCAGAGGATCTTGGAGACCACGTCAAGGATTTTAGGCTTAATTCAGGAAGCCATGGGTCCCCTCTGAGGGCTTCTGAGCAGGAAATGGCATTATCAGAGCTGTGCTTTAGGAAGGTCTTTCTAGAGGAATTACCAAGGGGATATAGAATGGAGACAGGGTGACTACAGCCCATGTGGCCTCTGTGTGTGAATTAGAAAAGGCATCTCCTCTGGGGTGCTCAGTTTGGCAAAAGACTATGCCAGGGAATATGGTTTGGTGGCTAAACTAGGGCTGGATTTTAGCTCCCCATTATCCCCTTGGCCAGTATAGTAGCTGGTTAATTAATGCTAGTGGCTTAATGCAATAAAGATTTATTTTTATATTTTTTAAAGACAGGATCTGGCTACGTTGCCCAGGTTGGAGTATAGTGGCTATTCACAGGGGTGATCATAGCACACTAAAGCCCCAAACTCTTGGGCTTAAGCAATGCTCCTGCCTTAGCCTCCTGAGTATCTGGGACTACAGGCATGTGCCACTACACCTAGCTAAGATTTATTTCTTGCTCATGTCACAGTCCAGTGCCTCTGGAGTTGTTTTCCTCCCAGTGGATACTGAGAGAGCCAGGCTACCTCTATCTTATAGTGGGAACATCTGGGATATGTAGACTCCAAGATCACCAAAGCAAAGGAAGAAAGAGCTGGAGGTTCTCCACGGGGCACTTAAGACCAGCCTTGGAAGTGACTCATCACTTCTGCCCACATCTCATTGGCCAGAGCATGGTCCCAACCTGACTACCACGGAAACTAGGATATATAAAGGAGCACAACAACTTGTACTGCATTGTGGCTAGAAAGCACTGGAAGATGATTCTAGCAGTTAGAGAAGATTATAAGGATATTAGGGGAAATTTGGTGCGTAGCAGTCCTCGTTTCATTCAACATCATTTCGTTATAAGGTTGATGCGAAAAAAAATCAATTTCCAGCAGGAGCCACTGTCTGTGTGGGAGTTTGTATGTTCTCCCCACATCTGCATGGGTTTTCTCCGGGTACTCCAGTTTCCTCCCACATTCCGAAGATGTGCACCTTAGGTTAACTGGCACGTCTACATTGTTCTAGTCTGAGTGTGGGTGTGTGTATAAGCGTGCCCTGTGATGGAATGGTGTCCTGTCCAGGGTTGGTTCCCACCTTGAGCCCTGAGCTGCCAGGATAGGCTATTGCCACCTGTGACTCTGAACTGGCATAACTGGGTAAATCATTATCTTATTTGTTTTCATTAATCTTTTAAAAATGTATGTATAGCCCACATTTATTTCAATGTTTAATATTAGAAGTGTTTTGAGTCTTAGAAGTTTGGCAGAAATATGCCATAGGAACTTAACTCTTTTTTTTTTTTTTTTGAGACAGAGTCTCGTTTTGTTGCCGGAGCTAAAGTGAGTGCCATGGCATCAGCCTAGCTCCCAGCAACCTCAAACTCCTGGGATCAAGCGATCCTCCTGCCTCAGCCTCTCAAGTAGCTGGGACTACAGGCACTTGCCACCATGCCCAGCTAATTTTTTGTTTCTATTTTCAGTTGTCTGTCTAAATTTTTCTATTTTTAGTATAGACAGAGCCTGACTCTTGCTGAGGCTGGTCTCAAACTCCTGACCTCAAGCAATCCTCCTGCCTTGGCCTTCCAGAGTGATAGGATTACAGGTGTGAGCCACAGCGCTTAGGCAGAAACTTAACTATTGTTATATCAATTAGCCTATGGTAAAATTGCTTTCCTTATATGTCGTTTTGCTTAACGTCGCAGTTTCCAAAAACCTATTGATGATGTTAAGTGAGGATTTTCTGTTCTTCATTTAATTTCCATTTGACCATAATGAGAGTAATATCCTTTCTCTTATACAAAGCACTGTAGAGATTTAATGAGCATCCTTCTGTAGCAATTTGGTTTTTTTAGAAATGTTTACGTGGAAAATTATGAGTCATAATTACAGAAGGGACCTTCAGAGATTATAGTGTAGTTTATGCTACGCTGTCAGAGCATGACTGACTCAAGCATAAAACCATTAAAAAAAATACACCCAAGTTAGCTTCTACCTGTAAAAATTTGTCTTACTTTATCTGCATGTGACATTAGAGTTCTAGATTCACTGTGATGAATGCAAAATTTATCCCAGGTCTTTTGGTGAGCATCCCAGGTAAGTGGTGCTTAGGACAGTGAAGAAAGGATAAACACTGTCCTACCAAAAAATCAAAACTATCTGGGTTCAAACCTGTTTACCAGAGTTTCTGTTAGCCTCTGTTACCAAGTTAAGTTCATGGAGGACAAAGATATTCTTTGAATATTTAAAATAGTATTATATGGGTTCAGACAATCAAAATGAACCACCGACCAATCAGAATTTTGCCATATTGGTGAACATCAGCCCTGACATACAGCCAAGGACACTTTAAGTACAAGGCCATGGGGAATCATAACAATTACACAGAGTTTAAATAAATATTTCAGACTCATTCCTATGGTGTTCACGGGTCTTAGACTTTCCAGGAAAATCTAGGTTTTTAGATATTAGATTTAGTTATTGGATCACTCCCCATTTGGTGAAAAAAACCATGGTAATCACAGCCATGTCTACATGGGAGGAACCAGCAAGTACAGTCATTGTAAATTGTGGAGGAAAACTAATCAAGCCCATTTTTGTCTAAGAGGCACATAGAATATTAAAAGTGAAAGGACTGCGTAGATTATTTTATTATGCCCTTATTTTAAAGATAGAGAATATTCCTATAAAAGGAAAGATGAAGTTAATTGGATTTCTTCTATTCTTTAGGAATGTGGACATAGTATGTATAAGATTTCCTATGATATTTTTGAAATAGCTATTAAAAGATATTAAAACTTCCAGGGAAACTATTTGCAGGATCTAATAACATGCAAAGACAAAACATTTTTATTTAGTTGAATACCTTCTGTTATAATAAAATCCACTTTCTTTCATTCATTCATTCATTCATTCACTCATCCATTCATTCTATAGCTGTTTATTGAACATCTCCTATAGGCCAAGCACCAGACACTGAGGATATAATGGTGAATCCATCTGATTCCATTCTTTAAGATACTTTTTTAAAATGAAATATTGAGCCTGTCAGAGTAAACAGAATATTGAGTTTAGGGTCAGAAGATGTGAATTTTCAACGTAATTATGCTCAACTATAAACTATATCAATGGTATCAAATAACCATTTGCTGAAGCCCGAAATCTCATTCATCTTTAGTCATTTTTTCATCTCATCAGTTATCAAGTTCTTCACAATTTCTGAAATTTGCCTCCTGCTATCCATTTCATTATTCTGGATATTTCTTATTTAAATGTTACATCCAGAGCTATGCCACATATGGTTATACAGGTCATCTTCCTCCACATGTGGCAGAGACATTAGTGCCCATCAAATATCCATGTACTCCTCTATATTTTCCTGTTAATTCCCTTAGTCTCCCCTGTTAACTGAAAGGTATATGACTTCTATTGCCATGATTTATATTTTAGACATCTATAAACTCTTTGTTTCAACACATGATAGCACTGGCTTTTACAAAATTGTCTGGAGACTAGCTTTTAATATGGCTGTCTTTCCTTTGTGAAGACAGAATAAGCCATGGCAGTTGCATTCACGTAACTCATGATTTCTCCCGAGCTCACTTTTTGACCACATCAATGTCAGGGGGTGAGGGGGTATGTGAGTCAATTGGTGAGAAGCTACATGGTCCATGTGGAGATGATTCCAATATAGCCCACTTAACTTCATAAACAAAACCAAGACTATTAGAAACAACACATTGGGGAATTTGCAAAGGCCAAAAAGAAAACTGACCCTAAATTGAATTGCTAAGTACTGAGAGTAGAAGGAGATGGTGGTAAGATCTATGTGTGAATATTTGAGAGATTAGGATAATTACAGTAAACAGAAAGCAAGGGAAAGGTGTACTGCAGGGTACCAAAGATGTCAGCACCTGTGTCTGCCCATTTCCTCCTCTACTATAGGGTCTGCCATACCCATGCTCATAGCCCCTGCTGAAGGGGTAGTTTGGACTAGAAGTAACACCTCACTCAAGGCCAGAGACCTGTGTTGTGGGTTAGTAGAAAGAAATTTGCAGGCCCAGCAAGATTTCCTTCTCTGGAGAATGTGAACCAAGAAACTATGAGAATTTGCCAGTTTTTTTTTTTTTTTTTTTTTTTTTTTTTGAGACAGAGTCTCGCTTTGTTGCCCGGGCTAGAGTGAGTGCCGTGGCGTCAGCCTAGCTCACAGCAACCTCAAACTGCTGGGCTTAAGCGATCCTACTGCCTCAGCCTCCCGAGTAGCTGGGACTACAGGCATGAGCCACCATGCCCGGCTAATTTTTTCTATATATATTTTAGTTGGCCAGATAATTTCTTTCTATTTTTAGTAGAGACGGGGTCTCGCTCTTGCTCAGGCTGGTCTCGAACTCCTGACCTTGAGCGATCCACCCGCCTCGGCCTCCCAGAGTGCTAGGATTACAGGCGTGAGCCACTGCGCCCGGCCAAGAATTTGCCAGTTTTGATAGTGTCTCATGCCATGAGGAAGATAAAATTAAAAGGGATCCAAAATTATGATGAAGCAGAAACCAAAAGGTAGAATAAAGAATAAAAGTTGGTATCAAGAGAAGAGCAGGAAAGCAGAAATAACATGGGAAACGTGGAAACGTGAGAGAGGAAGACGTGGAGGGGGAGGTCTCCAGTTGCCTCAGTATCTGATGGTCTTTCAGCTCCAGGGTAAGTTTCAATTCTTGTGTTTTTTAACAAGCCCCCACTTTCTCTGCAGTGAGTTGAGTGGTTCTTGGGTCCTTGCACTTTAAAGAGCTAAAGTAAGTTGTAAGGTCTCCCTGGACATTCAACATGTGAGTGTAAGAGCCCAAAAGAAGATATATATATATATTTTTTTTTTTTTTTTTTTTGAGAAAGAGTCTTGCTTTGTTGCCCGGGCTAGAGTGAGTGCCGTGGCATCAGCCTAGCTCATAGCAGCCTCAAACTCCTGGGCTCAAGCGATCCTACTGCCCCAGCCTCCTGAGTAGCTGGGACTATAGGCACGAGCCACCATGCCTGGCTAATTTTTTGTTTCTATTTTTAGTTGACTGGCTAATTTTTTCTATTTTTAGTAGAGACAGGGTCTCACTCTTGCTGCGGCTGGTCTTGAATTCCTGACCTCAAGTGATCCTCCTGCCTCTGCCTCCCAGAGTGCTAGGATTACAGGCGTGAGCCACTGTGCCCAGCCAAAGAGCTGTATTTTAAACTAAATGATCAGTTTTGAAATAAAGTTAGCCCCACTTGACCTCTAACTATGTGGGTTTACAAGTCTACTTGTAAATCACACCAGTGTAATTTATAGGGAGTTGTTTTTAGAACCTTTACTTCTCATTTTAAATACCAATAGTTATGTTACAGCATGTGCAGCAGAACCAAATGACATTCAGCCTCTGGTTCTGGAAATCTTGTCAATTACTTCTTTCTTTTGCTTCCTTAGACTCTGTTTTCATGTTATCTTGACTTTGGATTTAGATCAGATAATAACCGTGATGTCCACAAAGGCTTGCTGTAACTTAGGGTTTTTGTAGAGCTATAAATGGCTAACATTAATTGTATGCTTATTCTGTGTCAGGCCCTGTTCTTAAGAACATTCCATGTAATAACGCATTTTATAGTCACAACAATGCTATGATGTAGATAATATTATTATTCCCATTTTACAGGTATGAAAAAGTGAGACAGGGAAAGGTTCAAAAAATTTCTCCAGGTCTCACAGCTATCAAGTGGCAGAGCCAGGATTCAAATATAGTTAGCATCTACATTCTGAACTAGGACTTCATATGGTCTTGTTCCCATGGAAACTGCAGAAGATCCTGACTAACCAGAGATTATTAGTTTCTTCATCCCATTGGTAATTGATTCAATAACTATGCTACGGGTGACCAAGACAGATAGGCAGGGTCTCTGCCCTTAAGAGGACCTTCTGGTCTTTCAGACTTTTGTAAGTTTGGTTAGAGTTCATCTTTACCCTCAGAATATAATTTTCCCTTGGGTGAAATTGTGAGATAGAGTTTTTGCCTGAGAAAAGCTGAATATTGGAACTTCAGTGACTTCAGTGTGGTTTATTCTTGCTGGACTGAGTATTTATAGCATATTGGCAATAGTCAATTATTATTTTTCTGGCTAGAATTTTTCCCTCTGACCTTGCAGCTACCCCATCCTTCCCCAGTCTCTAGCATTATTTTTGGTTTTTAATTTTTAAATATAGTAGCATGTACTAGTCTCTATAACATTTCTTTCAAGATCCTTTTTGGATTTGTTTCTTTTCATTAGAGCATTAACAAGCCAACTTAACTCAATATAATTTATCAAACTACAATGGCATTGTATCAATAATATCAGGAGGAGGTTCAGTGGCATAAAACAGAAAAGCCTAGATAATAGTGGCTTAAATAAAATAGTCTCTTATTTCTTTTTCACATAAAAGAATTTTGGAAGTGAGCAATCCAGGATTGGCATGGAGATACCACAAAGTTGTCAGGGACCCAGCTCTTTCCCACTCACTATTATGTTATCCCCACCATAGGCCTCTCCTCCTCATGGTCTAAGATGGCTGCAAGGGCTCCAGTCATCATATCATGTCCCAGGTAATAGGATGGAGACAAGGGATGGGTATATCTCCTTCCCATTAATGAATTATTATATTATTTTTTATAATTAAATTATATTTTAATTAACTATTTAAATCTTTCTTTTTTCTTCTTTTCAGCAAGTAGCAGGAAGGATGAATTTTTTTTTTATATCATAAGTACCACACAATATTTCTGCTTAGATCTCAACAGCCAGAATTTAGTTGTGTGGCCACACCCATTAAAAGGGAGACTAGGAAATGTAAGGTTTCAGTTAAGTTGCAATAGAACTATCCAGAAATGGGAGTTCATTATTACGGAAGAATGAAAGAAAAGATATAGGGAGATAGTTGACAGTCTCTGCTATAGCTACCTTACATATAGCTGGCATTTTATAAAGAGTAGTTGATTCATAAACTTGATGATCATGTTCTTAGTGGTATCACACAGGCCATTAATGATGATAATGAATCTAAGGATTTTCCCTCTTCTTATTTTTTTACTTTATGATAACACAATGTAGCATATCATCGCTTTCATTGCATCTGGAAACCCACCTGTAAATAGCTTAGGCAAAATGGGGAATATATTGGAAGGATACGGGGAAACCCTAGAAAGAGATGAGCCTAAGAAGAAGAAAAGGCAGAAATTTGGCCACTGGTCAAGAAAATCTGGAATTGAGAATTCTACTATAACAAAGACACTTTATCTGTCTTCTCTACTTCCTTCTGTCCATTGACTTTATTCTCTTATGCAGAATGAGTTTCTTCATTTGGAAAAAAAATATCCAATGATTATCTAGGGAGAGGCTTCAGATGACCTGTCTTTCCAAGTCTAAAAATCCTGGAAGAATGGTTTCATTGGCCCATCTTTGGCCAGGTGTCCACCTCTTGACCTATTAGCTGTGGCCAAGGAATAGCTAGCAGTAACACAGCTCTTGCTGCCATCATGATAGAAGTGTGGGAATCGGAGGAGCAGTTCCTATAGAAAAGGTGTGTTCTGACCATAGTTATACAGGTGTCCACTATAATTACATGTGATAAAAAAATACAGGTCAGTGGTCTGAATTAAATGAATGGTGAAGAAGAATAGGATCTATCCTAATGCATAAAAATGATTTAGCTACAAATAAACATTAATAGGGCTACAATATATATAATATTTACTATATGTCAGGCATTGAACTGAGTGCTTTTTATATATTGAGTCATTTTTTCCTTATGAGCTAGAGGTTATTATCCCTGTTTACAGATGAAAAAAATAGAGCTCAGAGAGGTTAAGTAATTTTTCCAGGGTCAGATAGCTAGTAAGTAAAAACATTTAACTTCAAAGTTTTAAACTACCAGAGTAATATATTGCCTTAATACTTATCTATCTTGAGTTGGAAACTATGGTCATTTTTGACCATAGTTCTGCCATAATAAAGCTATTTGAACTTGATAAACCTTGTAATGTCTAACAGGGTTTTAATGTCTTCATCTGTAGAAAGATTGGTTTGGATCAAATTACTTTTTCTCCTTTGTGTGTGTGTGTTTTTTTTTTTTTAAAAGACAGTCTTCCTCTGTTGCCCAGGCTGGAGTGCAGTGGTGCAATCACATCTCACTGTAACCTTGAACTACTAAGCTCAAGTGATCCTCCTGTCTCAGCTAACTTTTAATTTTTTTTTTTAGAGACGGGGGGGTCTCGCTATGTTGCCCAGGCTGGTCTTGAACTCCTGACTTCAAGTGATCCTCCCACCTCAGCCTCCTAACGTGCTAGGATTACAGGTATGAGCCACTGTGCCTGGCCTATCCTTGTTAATACAGATAATTTTAATATATTCAATATTTTTGAGGGCTTCGTGAGGTAGATCTGTGTCAGGACCTGAGAGTAAATTAAAATATACAAGAGGCATTTCTCTTTACAGTGTTATGGACAAACTAAACAAAATTATTATTTTGCAGAATTAGAAGTCCAGGAAAGAGTAGCCTTTATGAGAGGCATGACCATCAGCTCAATCCTGTCTTCAAGAGTATCTCTCTGCCATCCTCAGTATGTTGCCTTTATTCTAAGGTTAGTTCCTCTTGCAGTTGCAAGATGGCTGCCAGTGGCAATCTGAGTTATAGGCTGACTTGTTCCTACCTGGCAGGAAATAGAGAACTCTGAAAATCCTTCCCTTCAGTTTGACTGGGCCAGTTTGCCCTAGGATTATAATGTTTTTCAAGTGTATTAATTAGAATAGTCTAGCATATTCTAATCTAGCATAACCTAGATTCTAGGTCATGCTGCAGTGAAAAATACCCCCAAGTCTCAGTGGCTTAAACAACAAAGATGCATTTCTTACTCAAACTATATGACGGTGGGAGGTAGGCTGCTCTACATTGTCCTTTTTTGGGAACCTAGGCTGAGAGAGACTTTACCACTACTCTTAAAATGATATTGGTCCTGAATCTGAGGAAGAGTAAATATTATAAGGGCTTAGGCTAGCAATTTAATGTTCTACCTAGAAGTGACACATACCACTAATACCCACAACCCACTATAGACTGGTGGCTATAACTAGTCAGTCACATGGTCCAGCCCAACTGCGAGGTGGGGAGGGTGTCTAGGGTGCTTGTGGAAAAGTATAATCTTTTTATATGCCTGGAAGGAGAGGGTAAGCATACAAATTTCTTACCATATTAGGTAATCCAATTACTGATTGACTCAGGCTGAGTGCCCTTCTGTAGTTGGAGTTTGGGTGGTTACCTAAAAAACAAGCAAATAAAAACAAAAATAAAGAACTCGATTAAAAAGGAAGGACAGGAGTGGACGCTGAATAAGAAATCAATAGTGTGAACTATATGCTACTTTAACCCAATGAAGAAAACAGAAATTTTAGCTATGGAGGCAAGTCATAGGGAGGGATAGTCTGGCTAGTTTCGTCAGTCTTTAAATCAATCACTTCATTTACTCTTCTAATGGGAAAGATTAGCTCTGGCTTTTTAATGAGTGGGTATAGAGTTTCTATTTAAGGAGTTGGCTTCAAAAGTGACTTAACATACATTGGATTTGAAAATAGACTTTTTCCATATTTCACTTTTGTACTTACTGTCAATGGTGTGTCAAGCTGGCTAGATTTATAGTTTTAGAACTGCCAAACAACTAAAATTTATCTAGTTCAACCTCTTTATTTTACAAATGAGAAAACTGAGAACCATTTGGGTAAAGTGATTTCTCAAGGTCACACCTTCTTGCTCATGGCAATAACAGTGCTTCCTTTTGGATGATTTCTTGCAAAATGGAATCCTGTAAGTGAAGTGTGGCTATAGTGACAATTATTTAATATAAAACAAGAACAATTACAAATTATTAAAAATGTTTCCAGGGCTGACAGTCAGTGGGCACACATTGATAGAGATGGAAAAATTTCTAAATTATTTGGTAAGGAGTTGCTGCTGAGCCTTCTGAGAGCCTCAGCCTCTTTCTGGGACGCCCCAGATCTCCCCACTATAATAATAGGATCTACCTCAAAGGTTTGATTTGAGAATTAAATGGTGGAGGTAGAGTTTTGCATGGGGACTGGTGCTCAGCAATATTACACCTTGGCTATTATTTTTATTGCAGTCATAATAAAATGGTAGTAAATTTCAAACTAGTTTCTACATGAATGTTCACAACTTAGGAAATGTGATAGCATTCAAGTTCATTAACTTTGATCTAGCTAATCTCTCAATAAAATGGCCACTCATGTACTCACTTTAACTTTCATTTCAATCTTTTCCATTGTGTAAGGGTTGACTCCTCCTTGCCCCACACCCAAGTCCCCACAGCTCTGGTTGATGTCTAAGAATTCCGAGCAAGGCTATGTAAAAGAAAATAATGTACTGACAAAGTCCTGCTAGTTCTTAGCATAACAATTCATGGAGAATGTTCTGTACAATCTTTTGTTGAGAATTTATCTATAACTTTTGAGATAAGTAAAAATTGGCCCAAAGCCTAGTTTGGTGAGGGAGGGGTGGAGGAAGAGGTGGAGCACTTATACTTTCTTAAGCAAATATCACAAACTGGGAGTGATGAGAAGCAGAGGCAAGCAGCTGGGGTGAGAAGAGAAAGAGTGAGAAGAGCCCAGGAGCAGGGTGAGAGGTTGGAGCTTGTGGAGACATATTGACAGAGATGTTTTCTGGTGGCCAGTGATGTTTAGAACCTTTTGGTGATGCTTTCTGTCTCAGAATTTAACCTGGCAAGAAAAAGGCAGGGTTTCAGGAATTTTTCTCTCTGGAGAAAGTAGAAGAAATGTGTATTTTAAAAACTGGGACTATTGTCTGCACTGAGAAAAGGCAGGGTAAGCACCTCTGTTATAATAGGTGAATTTTCTGGAAATTCATTACGGGCTTAGAACTTAATGTGTAAAGATTTTTCTCACATACCAGTCGTTTAACCAAAACTTCTAGTTCTGGGTTGGCAGCTAACTCCTGGGCATGCCCTGGATTGGAAAGGGCCTTGATAAGTGTTCTGTCATGGGCTGAGAAGCACATTGACTTAGCAAAGATCAAAATCACTGAAGAACTAGTTTCTGAGTATATTCTAGAGATACCAAAGTTATTTGCTATTTTAATATATATTATAATGTCCTATAAAAATGTACTAAATCCTGGACAAACATTCCTGGGACAGTTTTGTTTTGTTTTTATTGGAAGGAGGTAGGGAAGATAAGTATTTTAATTCCTGGTTTTTTGGGAGGGAAGGTTGAAGGCCAGATAAACTTGGACATTTTGAAGCAAATGTAAAACTTTGAACTTGAAGATCTTAAAGTATTATACAACGTAAGCTATAATGATTATTAACCAACTGGAAATGGTTCTCTTCTTAAAAAAAAAAAAATTATACATGCTTGTTAAAATATTTTAAAAAATGTTGTATTTAAACTAAAAAGTGAATATCTACCCCGTCTGTGACTTCTAAAAATTATCTAGAGTATGACTAATAAGATTTTGGCCTTTAATCCATCTTACTATGGCATAAGCTTAAAATTTCTGTTCATTTCCAACAAAGAAAGGGTGTGATACTTAGAGCAGAATTTTGTTCTGTTTGTAAGCTTAGGGCAGAAATCTCATGGGAGATAGCACCCACACATTTAACAAACGATTATTGAATGATGACATCCAAACTTTCTGAGCTAGAACATAATTCTGGCTCTGCCAGTGTATTTTTTACGTGACCCTGGATAAGTCATTCTACTTTCCTCTCAATTTTGTTTTACAGGGAGATAACAATCACAAAAACCGACAGTAAAGTACAGCACTTCACAGAATGCTTTTTGTTTAAAGAGCTGACAATAAATACCAGAGGCATCAGGTCAAGCCAAGCCTCCCTTGGAAAAACCCGACTTGCCTGAGGACAGGGGATTTTCTTCCTATGAATCAGCACACCTTGTTTGTATCTCTATAATACAGTTCCTGGCCTACAAGAGGGTCTCAATATTGTGAATTTCTGGATGTCACTAGGCACATTGCAGCCTTGGCAGGCCACTGCCTCTTGAATCTCTTTTCCCTGTGATCCTTTTAATACATAACATCTAAGAGGGCGCCGCTATTTGCTCTGTGATAAGTACCCCCGGTATTTACTTAAAAACATCCAAGCCTGGAGAAGTAATTCTTGTCTTTAGGGCACCATTTCACTTTTCCATCGTACTTCGCCCCAGGCTTGGGATCTGGGTCCCGAGGCTACAGGGAAGAGTTTGGTAAGGGAAGCTCATCTTCCGGCCCTCTGATTGGCCGGCTCGCACTCCACTCACGCGGCTCGCGGCTCTGATTGGCCCCGGCGGCACCCCTCGGCCCGCGACTACTTTGTGTGCCCGGGCGGCGAGCCTCAGGTCCTCCCGCTCAGCTCGCAGTCTGGGCTGGTCTGAGGTAGCTCTTCGGCCCACTGCTCTGCATCGCGGGCGCCAGGAATTTCCAGAGTCCGAGCGGGTAGGAAGCATCTTAGGGAAAAGCCTCCCCTTCTCTCCCCACGCTGTTCTCTTTCCCGTACTGAATAAACTTCCGCCTCAGAGGGGCTGCCGCAGCCGCGGGTCGGGAGAGTCCGGGCATCGAAGGCAGGCCCTCGTAGGGGGTCTTTCTCTACGAGAGAATGTGGAAAAACCGCTCTCACAAGATAAAACAGGGCTTCGCGGAATCGCCGGCGGGAGCGATGCCATTGTATGATCGCGCTGCAAGCTGCCGCCGAGCGTCCAAGCGCGGGCTGCGAGGGTCGAGGAGCAGCAGCGACCACCCTTAAAGTGGCAAGGAGCCTGCTTCAGATTCCCAGTGGGGGTGCTCCGTGGGGCCGCGGACTGAGCTGGCGTGGGCCAGTCTGTTCCCCGGCGCTCCAGAGAATACGGCCTTCTCCTGAGGTGGCTCTCCGGGGAGTGGGAGCTGGGCTCCGCTCGCGTCCCCCTCAGCCTCTGGCCTTCAGGCGGCAGAGGGCGGCCTACGTGCGAGCCGGCGCCCGCGCGCGCAGCCGCTGCGCTGCTGGAACCCTGCCGTCCCGCTGTGGCCCGCGGCTCTGCCTGGTGGATGCTGCAGCTACGCTACCCACCCGCGCCGCGAGGAAGGGGGCGGGGAGAAGCCCTGGCACATGCCAGGGTCGCCGTAGGTGGCAGCGGCCGGCGCATGCGCGCCCCCTCCCAGGAGCCTAGAACGCGGAGGGGCGCGCGCCTGCATTCGCGCGCGCACGCTTGCGCTGGCCGAGGCTTCCCCGCCTGCGCTCGTTGTCAGAGCCGCTCTGGCGCGTGCGCGCCTCATCTCCGGCCGACCCGAGTAGCCGGTTCTCTGGGCTCCAGGCCCCCTCCCCCCGCCCGCTCCGCAGCCAACCGTCCCCTTCCTCTCCCCGCGGAATGGGGCTGGTGGTGCTCGGGGTCGCGCGCCCTGGACCCGGCTCGCGCTCGGTCTCGCGCTGTCAGCGACTGCCCGGCTCGCGCCGCCTCGCGCTCTCCCTCGGTCAGTGGCGCCGAAGGCTCCGTTAAGCGGCGGCGGCGGCGGTTCCTGTTTCCGTTTCTTCCTCTCCCTTTAGTCGGGAGTAGCATCCTCCACCCAGCCACCGCTCCCACTCCCCCAGCGTGGGGCAGCTGTGGCTGAGGGCTGTGGCTGTGGCGGCGGCGACGGGGGACGGCGGAGACCGCCTCTGCTCCCGCCTCCGGTAAGGGGGCGTTTTGGGAGCCGGGCCCCGAGCGCTTCGGGGTCTTGGGCTGGGCAAGCGCGCGGGATCTGAGAAGGCTCCCGGGCTGTCGCTGCTCTTTTCCCCGGGCGACCCCTGGGCCTGTTGCTGCAGCTGCTGCTGCTTATCCAGCAGCTCCCGGAAAAGTGGGGAGGGAGCCCCCGGGACGCTCTGGCGGGTGCCTTGGCGCAGCCCCGGGGGCGCGGGCCGGGGTGAGGGGCTCCTGCCGCCCCAGCCGGGACGCCGCCGCTGCCCTAGACGTCGCGCATCCTTGCTTAGGGCAGGGGCTGAAGCCGAGGAGAGAAGAGATGGGGGCGGGGGTGGGAGGTGTTCCTTATCTCCCCTCTGCACCTACCTTCCCTTTTGCCAGCAGCTCAGTCCTTGTAGTCATGGACTGTTGGGGAGGATGCCTGTGCATTGTGGGGTTTCTATGAGTGGCTTCAGCTAGAAATCAGGGAGTGGACCGGCACAAAGATCCACTCCCGGCGAGGGGCCAATGCAGGGCAGTTAAAGGCTTGAGTGCCGCTGTACCCCCTTTTGATGTGCAAATAATGAGCTGGCGGCTTTTGAGTATCTAAACTTATTTGGGAAGGTTAAATGAGTATATTTATTAGTTCAAGGAGGTTTGTCCTGCAGGAGTGAGTGGGTTTTCGGGTGCAGCACCTGTTCTCTCACCATGAGGATTGCAGTCTTTAGAGACACCGTGTATTTCCTAAGTTAAATGGCAGTGTCACGGTTAGGGTTTATCCGTGGTGAGCTTTCAGCATTTTGTTTTATGTTACCCTTATATAGAGGCCTTGGATAAAGGCTGGGTGAGGTGGTGTTTTCTTCTTCCTATGTTTGAATTAATTTACAGTTTATTTAAACCAACTCAAGAAGGTGGACCCAGAAAAGCCAGGCTCTACAGTACATAACCCCAAATGTCAACGTTTCGCTGAACAAAATTGCAACACAAGTTTTGTATGAGTTTAGAGTTCAACTCATCACGAGTAACTGACTTAACTTTGGCTTGGCTCTATAGAAATTGTAGGAAAGTTTCATTATAGTTTTTTTTTCCTTGATATTCCTGGGTTTAAGCGCATATTTATTTTTCTTGATTAAATTTACATTCCATGTTTTATGCATAATTCTTTAAAAGAGTGCATCATATGGAAAGTATTTTAGGAGAGAAATTATTATTTAAGCACTACAGAGCTATACTGAAATAATGCAGTAAGTTGAAATAATGCAGTAAGTTGTAGTCTCCTTTCTTTAAAATAACTTTAAAACAACCTAAAACTTTATACCAAATAATAAGGCCCTGTACATTGCTATCCTTGTGAAATGTATAAGATGTGTATAGAAAGTCTTAATTACTTGATTTATTAATACTACAGTAGTAAGGAGAAGATGGGAATTTAGGCCTTTGAAATTGTGATTTTACGGGTTTAGTATGTAAAAATGCAGGGTGTTAGAGATAAATAGGCTGTAAGGAACATACAAGGGTGGTTTGGAGGCAAAGATTTTCCTTTTGCTGCTTTATAAATTGAGAATTCTGTTTGAATTGAAAAACTGAACAGCTGGAATGAAACTTGTGTGGATGGCAGAAACATGCAAAAATATATCTTTGATCAAGTAGTGAGTTAATATGAAGGATATCTTGTCATATCTTAAGATAGTGATTCAAAATAATTTCCATAAAATTTTGCACTATGTAGGTTGTATTTTAAGGATGTTCTTGAATTTAAAAAGTCACTTGAAGTTATTTTTCAAATCAGTTCTATTTAAGATATATAGAATTGAAAAAACAATCATTCTGTTTAAATTCTGCGGTGTTTTGTTACAAATTCTAACCAGTTATATTTAAGAAACTGCATTCTCCTTAAAAGTGGCATATTTTGAAATTTGCTAGTAGGTTGGAAAAACTTGTAACTTGTTTGTTTTTTAAAAATGCAGTTATATTAGTACATTGGTCTGGAGGGGGAGCTAGTGCCAAAGCAAAGTATAGCTTAATAGCTGTTAGAACTTTTAAAACACCTAAAACCAGATTTTAAGACCAGGAGAAACATAAATTTTTAATTAAAAGAGTCGGGGGAATTGATGTGGGCATATGTCTATACATGGTTAATTGTGGAGTTGCATATATTGTGTATTACAAGTTAGTTTAAAAAAATCTTTTCATGATCTGAAATAATGGAAAGCAAATGCTTAAGAGCTGTTGAATTTCTCATTTAAAAATCTCTGAAAAATGTGTCTCCAAACTTAGAGTGTGTGATAGTATTTTCTTAACCTTCTTGTGCAGTGTATCAGAAGGGAACATGTGTATGTATTCTTGACCCTTTGTGCATGTTGCATGTTCTTAAATTTTTTATTTGCAATATCTGTAGTCCTAAAATGGAAAAAAAAAAAGCTTCAAGTGGAGTCTTATATGGGCAAAGACAGTAATTGTGTAGTAAGCTAGGTACTTATCAAAATCAGAGATATTTATCAAAAGTAGAGATAATTTCTTTTAAAAAAAAATTTTTTTTAAAGTAGAGCTAATTTCAGTGAAGAAACGGACCCTTCAGACATCTGGAGAGCAGTATACCAAGGTCATTTAACTGTTGTCTCCTGCAATATAATGCAGTGAGTCCAGCTGATCTAGTAAATTGAACTTGTGCCTTTGAATATGAAGCAGTTATTTTGTGGTCTATGGTACTTTATTTAGATTTCTAAACTGTAATCAATTAGATATGTTATTTTACTTCTGACTGTTCACACATTCTTTAAAACCAAGCCCAGAAATTGATAATGTATATATTAAAATCATTGGAATATTCAGTTTTCTGAGGATAGTGGTTGGGCTCTTTGTTATCCAGAGCTCTTCATTATGTAAGTAGACTCTCAATGCTGTAAAGTGAAAAAATAGATTGTTCCATTTATTTAATGGTTATTTTTGATTTACTATATACTGCATTTAGTAAATCTCTTGGTTTAGTTAAATGGTACATACACTTGTTCCATATTATAGCATGTGTATGAATATAAAAGAAAGTGTTTCATATAAGAGTATATATATATGAGTAAATATAAGAGTAAATATTTAGAAAACATGTTAAGTTTCTTAAAAATAAAACTAAGATTTTAAACAACTCTGAAACTAAAAATATTACTATGGTAGTACTTTTATACTCTCCATCAATACTGGTTCTGTTGGTCTTTTTCAGATGAAATAACAACTTCAGTCTTCACCAGTTGTATAGAAGACCAATACAGAATACACTTTGGTTTTCC
This sequence comes from Eulemur rufifrons, assembly GCF_041146395.1. NCBI lineage: Eukaryota > Metazoa > Chordata > Mammalia > Primates > Lemuridae > Eulemur > Eulemur rufifrons. Next base: position 93,540,621 of record NC_090984.1, read on the forward strand.
TCTTAGTGATTTCTCTGGCTTATATTTCTATACCATATAGTACAAAGTTTCTTTTTTGCAGTTTGAATTGTTTTTTAATTGTAGTTTGTTATGAGAGAATTATATGTAAAAGATATTTACAACTGGATTTTAAAGAACCTTTAAAAAAATCTTCAACAGAAGAATATTATATGGAAATATGTATACATTTAAAATATTTAAAAAAATTGATTAGTCTCAAATCTCAATCTTCCTTTTCTCTCTACATTCTAATCTCTTGCCTATATTTCCCGTCCCCCAAACACTCTCCATTATGTCACACTTTTCTCTTTGGAAATAATTAGGAATCAAATCAATAAAGTTAACCTTATCACCTACCTGGGAGAGGTGTTTCTTCCTTGATTAAATGATTTTTTATCAATATCTACAATATTCTGAATATATAACCCACATAAATATTATGATACTGCACATTTTCCTTTTAATGGAAGAAGAGCAAATAGGATCTATGGAATTATGCCATGTTTGTTAATATAAGGGTTACTCTTGTATTCTTTATTGAAAGCAGAGTTATAGGATAAGTTTTATTTAAATTTTGTTTTAAGAAGACTATTTGACAGACCTAATACCTGATTCATGTACTACTTCAAAAAAAATCTTTGTAATAGATTTTTTTTGTTCAGAAAATGACAGTGTGAAGGAGAAATATGTTTTTGAACTTTACAATTTTTTTTTTTAAATTAACAGATTATACCACACTTAAACTTACTTTTGTGTTGGTTTATACTATAACTTCTTCGTTGAAGCACTGGAATAAAAAAAAAAACCTTTAAGTATCACTATTGAATTGCTCCCTGTATTTGTTGTGTTTTATAGCTCAGGTTTTTCAAATTTATTTTGTTGATGGGATAAACTGAATAAATGTGAAAACAGACTTAAAAGATCTTGTCATAGCCTTGATGACTGGTCAGTATAAATAAAGTTCACATTATAAAAAATAAAATGTTGATATTAATCTTAGATGTAAATGGGAATTAAGCTAATGTTTATTTTAGAATCTGAGTAACGAGACACATTACATGTTATAAACTTCAATAGATTATCAGTACTTTATATCATTACATGATATAAACTTCAATAGGTTCCTCTATTTGGTTTACCTCAAACATACAACTAAAACAAATCTGTTTTATGTCTGTGTAAATCTTTTTATTTGACCAAGATTGTTAATGAACCATGAATGAGTTTTAAAATTTTACTAATGTTGTGGCTGGTTATTATATTAGATCTCTTAAATCTAATATCAAATCCTATTAATACCTAGAACTAGAATAAATTTGCTTAGAATATAAACAATATATACAAACCATCAAAACTGTAAAAACATAGCAATGTTATTAAACAAATGAAGTCAATATTCTATAATAAGCTAGTTTAAAAATAATTTTTATAATTTTTTTAATACAAATGATAGTACTATGTTAATTAGTGGTAAAGTAGTTAAATGTAATTTGTAGCTTCTGTATTACATCCCTTGTCTGGGACTTTGGGCCAGTCAGTCAAGAGAGGATCATACTGGTTGATGAGACTGCCTTATTTAGAGATGAGGAAGATTTCTTCAGTTTTTCTCTATCCCTCCACTTTCTTCTCCCTGTTTGTCATCTTCTCCCAGCATTGGTAGGAAATGTAGGAATTGACCATCTTTACAGTATATCTTTTTCCTTAAAGAGTCCATAGAGCATTTCCAGGTAAAACATTAGTTTTTATAAGAGGTTTATTATAATGATTTCATGTCCTGTTGAGGTAGTAGGCAAGTGACCAGGAGAACTGCACATGTGTAATGTTTAACATTATTTATTAAAAAATGGTTTTGTAAGTCCATATGAAAAGGAATAGAGGAGATGGTTCATTGTTAAGGTTATGTATCAGTCACATTATTGTTTTACTTAATATTTAATATATCATAACCCCTCTTCCAGTTTTCTGGAATGCCTTCTTATGTCTCCTGTGTTATTTCTATCTTCAGCTATAGTGTTTCTGACTACAAGGAATTAGTTTTTAGACAAGCTAATTAAACTAATTTTTTTTCTTCCTGAGACAGGGTCCTGTTCTGTTGCCCGGGCTAGAGTGCAGTGGCATGATCATAGCTCACTGCAACCTCTAACTCCTAGGCTCAAGCAATTCTGCCTCAGCCTCCCGAGTAGCTGGGACTAAAGGTGGACGCCACGATGCCTGGCTAATTTTTCTATTTTTTTTTGTAGAGATGGGGGAATCTCTCTGTGTTGTTCAGGATGTTCTTGAACTCCTGGCCTCAAGTGATCCTCCTGCCTCCACTTCCCAAAGTGTTAGGATGACAGGCGTGAGCCACTGCACCAGGCAGATAAACTAATTATTAACATTCTTTGTGTGTCTCACTGCAGTAATATAAGGCAAAAAAAATACTATGTCTGTTGAAGAGAGCTGATTCTTAAACTAAAATGAACAATAATATTCTCTACTCACTCATGGGAGTACTGTGAGCTGGTTTAAGCTAGTTAATTTTGAAAATTTTACAAGGAGAAAGTGTGTTTTGTAATTAGGGCCCTAATCAATTGGGATCTGACTGATTCAATTTCTCCTACACATGGAATTGTACTTGCACCTGAAAGAGAAATTTTAGTAGAGGTTGTGTTATGGTTTTTATGTCTTGAGTTCTTTTTTTTTGAGACAGAGTCTCACTCTGTTGCCCAGGCTAGGGTGCCGTGCCATCAGCCTGGCTCACAGCAACCTCAAACTCCTGGGCTCAAGCAGTCCTCCTGCCTCAGCCTCCCAAGTAGCTGGGGCTACAGGCATGCGCCGCCATGCTCAGCTAATTTTTTCTGTATATATTTTTAGTTGTCCATATAATTTCTTTCTATTTTTAGTAGAGATAAGGTCTCGCTCTTGCTCGGGCTGGTCTCGAACTCCTGAGCTCAAACCCTCCACCTGCCTCAGCCTCCAAGAGTGCTAGGATTACAGGTGTGAGCTACTGTGCCTGGCCATGTCTTGAGTTCTTTGAGTAACTACTTAATTCATTCAATTACTAAATGTCAACAGATTGTAATTTTGAAAAAACCTATTCTTTAAAATTAGAGCTAAGCCAGGGTAAACATTTTGCTTTCTTTTTATAAGTTTTAGATTTTTCTTTCTCTTTTAGAAAGTTTAGTGAAACTGTAGGGCTTAGAAAGGTTGTAATGAAATTCTTGAGACCAAAAGACCCTTCCTTATCCTTGGTAAGCTGAGCCTCGGCACTATAAGAAATGTAGGTTTATAAGCTTTGGGCAGTGACAGTATCGTAGTCAATGCGGTTTATCCGAGGCGCGATTGTTGCTAATTAAAAACAAATGTAGGTTTACTATTAATAAGTAATCCTGATTGCTTCCTCTGTCATAATTGTAGACATCTAGGCCTCCATTAACTAAAACTCATTATTTTTTAAGGTCCAAATATTAGAAGTATCTGTTTGATACCTCTTATAGGTTGTTAAGTGTGCAGAGGATGAGAGATATAATGTGACTTTTTTTTTTTCTTTAGAGAGTTGCTCTGTTGCCCGGGCTAGAGTGCTGTGCTGTCAGCCTAGCTTACAGTAACCTCAAACTCCTGGGCTCAAGCGATCCTCCTGTCTCAGCCTCCCAGATATATTTGCTGAGACTACAGATGTGCACCACCCCACCTGGCTAATTTTTTATATTTTTAGTTGCCTGGCTAATTTTTTCTATTTTTAGTAGAGACGGGATCTTGCTCTTGCTCAGGCTGGTCTCAAACTCCTGAGCTCAAGCAATCCTCCTGCCTTGGCCTCTAGAGTGCTAGGATTACAGGCATGAGCCACCTCCCCCCGGCCAACAATGTCACTTTTAATTTGTAAGTAAACAAATAATATTATGTTCTCAATGCCGAGTAAGCTGAAGAGATGTAGACCTACTAAGGATGCACCAAATAATGAACTAAAGAAATCTGCTAATGTACAACAGGAATAGTTCTTAATAAAAAGACTGTCTATTAGTGTTTGAATTATAGTGGCACAAAGATATAATGAAAATGAAATCACTGAAGAAGTCTGTTTTGGAGAAAGTTTGTCAGACCAAATAAGAGATAAAAGAACACATCCTCTATAACTGTCTACAGAGGCTTACTTAGAGCAGTACAGATAATACCTAAAAGGAAATAATGATAAATAACTAAGATGTTTTAATAGGAATCATGTTCATATTTCCTATGTGTATATAGTACTTGTCATTTGCTGTTTCTATTGCAAATGTAAGGTTGGAAAGTAAGGTACCTAACTTTTAGAAATTCTGAAGGTAAAAGGATCTGAAGTTTGGAAAAATGTTGGTTTCTTTGTGTTTTAGTGATACTTTTTGACCTATACAGTTGACCATTGAACAATGTGGGCATTAGGGATGCTGACAACCCTGCCCGCATATAGTCAGAAATCTGCATACAACTTTTGACTCCCCAAAACTTAACTACTAATATCCTACTGGTTTACCAGAAGCCTTACCAATAATATAAACAGTAGATTAACACATCTTTTGTATATTATATATATTATATACTATATGCTTATGATAAAATTAGAGAAAAGAGAATGTTATTAAGAAAATTATGAGGAAGAGAAAATATATTTGTTATTCAATTAAGTGGAAGTGGATCATCATAAAGGTGTTCATCCTTGCTATCTCCGTATTGATTAGGCTGAGGAGAAGGGGGAAGAAGGGGGGTTGGTCATGCTCTCTCAGGGGTGGAAGAGGTGAAGAGGTGAAAAGGGGAGCTAGGAGAGGCAGGCACACATAGTGTAACTTTATGGAAATACATTATAATTTCCATCTAACTGTTTTGCTTTCTCATTTCTCTAAAAATGTTTCTGTACAATACCAATCCTTTTTCCATGGTACCAATCCTTTTTTCACCATTTGCTTTAGTTTCAGTGCCGTATTATCAAAGGGTCCATGTTATAAAAGAAGTCAAAAAAAAAAAAAAAAAGTCAAAAGCAGTCTTGAATAGTCAGAACTCTTCTGCCAGATTGTCTAATGTCAGTTTGTTTCTGTACAATCCAATGTTTCTGTACAATACCAATCCTTTTTCCGTGGTACCAATCCTTTTTCCACCATTTGCTTTAGTTTCAGTGCCGTATTAAAGGGTCCATGTTATAAAAGAAGTCAAAAGCAGTCTTGAATAGTCAGAACCCTTCTGCCAGATTGTCTAATGTCAGTTTGTTTCCTGGTACTGTTCTTCTACATCTTCTGCCTCATCATTTGGTACTGGTTGGGAAGCACTCATCTCCATCAAGTCATCTTCTGTTAATTATTGTGGTGTGGTATCTGTTAGCTTTTGAATTTCTCCAAGATCATATCTTGAAACGCTTTACCCTCCACCTTTTTTTTCTGCCAAATCGGTAACCTTTTTCATGATTCCCTTGATTGGCTCTGTCTTAAATCCTGTGAAGTCACATACAGCATCTTGACATAGTTTTCTTCCGCAGGAATGTATTGTTTTGGGGTTGATGGCTTTCACTGCTTTTTCTGTAACAACGATGGCATCTTCAATGGTGTAATCCTTCCAGACTTTAATGATGCTCTATCGGAATTCTGTTCCATAGTGTTGACAATCCTTTTCATAGAGTACTGTGTGTAATGAGCCTTAAAGGTCATTATAACCCCCTGATCTAGAGGCTGAATTAGAGGTGTTGTGTTTGGGGCAAGTTTGATGCTTTTGGAGTTGAACTCGTGGGGCTCATTGTCTGACATCAAAAGAACTTTAAAAGGCAGTCTGTTAGAGGCAAAGTACTTCCTGACTTCAGGGACAAAGCATCAATGGAACCAATCCAGAAAATGGGTTCCTTTTGTCCAGGCCTCCTTGTTGTACAACCAAAAGACTGGCAGGGGAACTTGTCTGCTGCCCCTTGGTTAGCAGAAGCTGCTTTTCCTGTTATCTCGACATTTTTAAAGCCTGATTTATTTCTAAAATTATCAAACCATCCTTTGCTGGCTTTAAATTCTCCATCTTTAGATCTTTCACCTTCCTTTTGCTTTAAGTTGTCATATAATGACTTTGCTTTTTCTTGAATCGTGTTAGAGTCTATAGGTATGCCTTTCTTATAGCAATCTTGCACTCACATAAAAGCTGCATTTTCAACATGAGATAAAAAAGCATTTCACAAAGAAAAGTTCAAGGTTTCTGCCTGCTGGTGTAGCTGCAGTGACGGCTTCACAAATTTTTTTCTTTTTACAATGGTCCTTACGTTGGATTCATTTTTCTTAAAATGGCAAGTGGTAGGCAACCACAGCTATAGACCTCAATCTATGGTACGTATCAAGCAATTCAACTTTTTCTTGTAATGTCATGATTTTTCTCTGCTTCTTGGGAGCACTTCCAGCATCAGTAGTGCCACTTCATATGGGTCCCGTGTGTGGTGTTACCAAAGGTTTACAGTATTGCACTAAACGTATGAAAAATATGCAAGAACCCCAGGAGATCAGTTTTTATTGGGATATGTAATTTATTGGAGAGATGAACTGCTCACTCAGAGATGATTAACGTCACATGGTGTTTTAAGCAGATATAACACTTGAGCTTAGTGTATTAGCAACAGGAGGTGGCTACGAAATTATTACAATAGTATAGTATGTGAATACTGCAGTTATGATTTAATACTGTATGTTTCTTTACATTTCTTTTGACTGTGAATGGTACAATGTATGGTCTGTAAGTACTTGTGTCTATAAGTTTTGATAAATTTTAACTTTTCAAAATTGATTTATATATATATTTATGGTAGTAAATGATAAAATAAACTAGTATCTACACATATTTTATGCATTGATATCTTGTTCTTAAATTTTTTTGATATTTCTAGACTACACGGTTTGTCTGAGTTTTTTCAAATTGTCACAGATCTCAAAAAAATTTCCAATATATTTATTGAAAAAAATTCACATGAGTGGACCTGTGGAGTTTATACTTGTGTTGTTCAAGGGTCAGCTGTAGTTTTAAGCCCTGACAGCTCTATGGGTTTAAAGCTAAAATCTGAGGGGTTTTCTTTTTTTTCAAGGTAAAATGTTCTGTTTCCCTCCAGTTTTATTGAGGTACAATTGGCAAATAAAAATTATATATATTTAAGGTGTACAACTTGATGTTTTATTATGTGTATACATTATGAAATGATTATCACAAGCAAGCTAATTAACATATCATCACCTCACATAGTTACCTTTTTTTTTGTGGTGAGAAAGTTTAAGATTTACTTTCTTAGCAAATGTCAAGTATATAATACAGTGTTATTTACTATACTGTACTGTACTGTACATTATATCTCCAGAACTTATTTATCCTGCATAACTGAAACTTCGTACCCTTTGACCAACATCTCCCCATTTCCTCCACTCCCCAGCCCCTGGAAACCACCATTCTGCTCTCTCTGCTTTTATAAGTTCAACTTCTTAGATTCCACATGTAAGTGAGATCATGCAGTACCTGTGTTTGTCTTTTTGCTCCTGGCTTATTTCATTTAGCCTGATGTCCTCCAGGTTCATCCATGTTGTTGCAAATGACAGTGTGGTGGGGAGGCAAAACTTGACCTCCACTCTTCTTTAGGGTTTTTCTGGCTGAGCCTGAGAATTAAATTAACATAAGATAGATCATCAGGAGAAAAGCATATAAATTTATTTAATACAAGTTTTTTATGATGCAGGAGCCCTTATAAGGAAATGAAGGCCCAAAGAGACAGAGTTGAACACTTACATACTGAATTGGACAAAGAATAGTAAGTTGTGAAAAAACAACTAATTTATATGGTGAAGCTTCAAAGAAGATAGGAGTTATTTTAACACAGTCTGTACAGAATTCTCTTGGTCTCAACTTTTTGTCCTTGATGATAAAAATGTTGCTTTCCTTTTAGTATAGGGAGGAGGGTGTCTTTCACATGGGAATTTCATCTGCTTTTAAAACAGAAAGAAGGTCAGCGTGATCTTGCACCTGCTGTTTTTCAAGTGCCTTTAACTCAAGGTAGTCAATATATCAGAAGGGTATATTTTTAACTCCAACAGAATTTTCTTCTTTTTTTAGGGCTAAGTAAGATTCCATTGTACGTGTATATATATGCATATATACACACACATATATGTGACATTTTCTTTACCCATTCATCTATTGATGGACACTTAGGTTGATTTCATATCTTAGCTATTGCAAATGATGCTTGAACGAACATGGGAATACAGATACCTCTTTGACATACTGATTTCATTTCCTTTCGATGTATACCCAGAATGGGATTGCTGGAGCATATGGTAGTTCTATTTTTATTTATTTATTTATTTATTTTGCGACAGAGTCTCACTCTGTTGCTCTGTTGCCTGGGTTAGAGTGCCATGGCATTAGCCTAGCTCACAGCAACCTCAAACTCCTGGGCTCAAGCGATCCTCCTGCCTCAGCCTCCCAAGTAGCTGGGACTACAGGCATGTGCCACCATGCCCAGCTAATTTATATATATATATATATATATATATATACACACACACACACATATATATATATATATTTTAGCTGTCCATATAATTTCTTTCTATTTTTAGTAGAGACGGGGGTCTCGCTCTTGCTCAGGCTGGTCTCAAACTCCTGAGCTCAAACAATCCGCCTGCCTCGGCCTCCCAGAGTGCTAGGATTACAAGCGTGAGCCACCGCGCCTGGCCCTATTTTTAATTTTTTGAGGAATCTCCATACTGTTTTCCCATAATGGCTGTACCAGTTTATATTCCTACTGACACTATGCAGGGATTCCCTTTCCTCCACATCCTCGACACCTACCTTTTGTCTTTATGTGAATAGTTATTCTGACAGGTGTGAGGTAGTATCTAACTGTGGTTTTGATTTGCATTTTCCTGATGGTTAATGAGTATTTTTTCATATACCTGTTCATTTATATGTCCTCTTTTGAGAAATGTCTATGTAGGTTTTTTGCCCACTTTTTAATTGGGTTATTTATTTTCTTGCTATTGAGTTGTTTGAGTTCCTTATATACTGAATTCCTTCTTGTAATATTTAAAATAGCTTTATTGAAGTATAATTTGTATACCATAAAATTCACAGTTCAAGTTTTTTTTTTTTTTTGAGACAGAGTCTCACTCTGTTGCCCAGGCTAGAGTGAGTGCCGTGGCGTCAGCCTAGCTCACAGCAACCTCAGACTCCTGAGCTCAAGAGATCCTCCTGTCTCAGCCTCCCGAGTAGCTGGGACTACAGGCATGCGCCACCATGCCCGGCTAATTTTTTCTATATATATTTTTTAGCTGTCCATATAATTTCTTTCTATTTTTAGTAGAGATAGGGTCTCGCTCTTGCTCAGGCTGGTCTCGAACTCCTGAGCTCAAACGATCCGCCCACCTCGGCCTCCCAGAGTGCTAGGATTACAGGCGTGAGCCACCGCGCCCGGCCCACAGTTCAAGTTTTAGTAAGTTTATACAGTTGTGCAACACTCCCTCTTGCCCATTTGCAGTCAGTCCCTGCTCCTACCCCCAGAGCTAGGCAACCACTGATCTATTTTTTGTCTTTATAGTTTTGCTATTTCTTGAAGTTTAACATCAACAGAATCATACAATATATAGTCTTTTGTATCTTTCTCCTTTCATTTAGCATGATCCTAGTTAGTAATTTGAATGTATGCATAAAGTAGAAAAGCTTTGAACTTGGAATCAGGAGACTTGGATATTAGGGTTGGGTCTGCCATCGAATGTATAAACTTGGGTAAGCCACTTGTCCCCTCTGGGTCACTGGTTCTTTCTCTATAAAATGAATTATTTTGACTTTCTTATATTCCAGTTTTCACAGCTGAGTAGACATTCACTGACCTTTTCCTAGAAGATACCTTAACTCTTCCCCTTAAATATAGTCACTGTGTTGCTTTTTTTTTTTCTGGATCAAAAAATTAGGATTATGTCTGCTATGGATTGAATGTTTGTATCCCTCCCTGCTAAATTTATATGTTGAAACATAACCCCCTATCTTTATTGCTTTTAGAGGTGGGGCTTTTGGAAGGTGATTAGGTCATGAGGACAGAGCCCTCAGGAATGAGGTTAGTGCCCTTATAAAAGAGGCTTGAGGGGGCTCCCTTTTGCTATATGAGGATGCACTAAGAAGGTACCATTTATGAAGCAGAGCAAGCCCTCACCAGACACTGAATCTGCTGGAGCCTTGATCTTGGACTTCCTAATCTCCAGAACTATAAGCAATAAATTTCTGTTGTTTATAAATTACCTAGTCTAAGGCCTTTTGTTATAGCAGCCCAAACAGATTAAGACACAGTCTAATTGATGATTCATCAGTGAACAAATTTGGGATTGACTGGAAGAATCAAGATGGGTAATTGAACGTTTTCTTGGGCATTTCTTAGTTCATGTGTACAACTCTTGAGAATAGGGATAATCTTAAATGCTGAGTTAAAAAAAATATTTTTGAAGAGAATAAGGGCACATTTGAATAATTCTTTGATATAGAACTTCAAAAGTGATTGAATCTTGTTATAAAACTAAGAAAAAGACTATGCTGTTTTAGTTATTTTTTATTTTGGGGGTAGAAGGTGGGGTACAATAATCTTAGTGAAGTTTGTAAGTTTGTGCCAAGCCAGACTTAAGGCAGTCAACTGGGATTAGATTGTTTTTCAAAGAACAGGCCGGGCTTGGTGGCTCATTTCTGTAATCCTAGCACTTTGGGAGGCTGAGGCAGGAGGATCAACATGAGGCCAGGAGTTCAAGACCAGCCTGGGTGACATAGTGAGACCCTGTCTCCACAAAAAAAAATCCTCCAAAAAACAAAAAAACTCCACAAAGAATGAAATATATAGCTACCATTGGGAAGATTGTCCTAGAGGCAAAGCTGACAGATAACATTGAGGTTACAAGTTAGGAAAAAAACATATAGGGGATTAAAAAACAGGTATGTGCGTGTGTGCATGTTTGCAACAGGAGTAGACAGCTGATTGAGTAGGCTGGTATCAGGTATATACCAAAGGGGTAATGTCATTTTCAGTATAATATAAAACAAGAAAGGGAATTGTATAACAACTAGCTAAATTTAAAAATCGAAGTGCTGTAACTACTTTGAAATATTTAAAAATTTGACTCTTAGAAACCTTCAGGCCTCCTTGTATTACCTGTAATAGTAGGAAGTATGGCTATAAAATGATTGAATTTCATTTTTACCCAACATACTAGAGTGTATGAGTGGTAACCCATGGAGCAGGCACTGTGGAGGAGGGGAATGTAGCTATATATATTTTAATGATGGTGTCATAGCAGCATAAGAAAATTTGTTTCATGTTTTATAGTCACTCTTCTTGTTCAAAAGTGGTATTTCTGATTTAGGTAAACCACTTTATGATAACCAGAAATATCCCTAAATCAAACCTATATTTAATGTATGAAGATTTGTCACTTCCAACAATATTATAAAAATTGTGTTAAGACTTTAAAGCAATTCCAAAAGTTGAATCCCAAAGTTTTTCATGCATGGCAGCATTCTAGGAATAAGTATAGAGCTTTCTGATGTGACTGTTCTTATGGTAAGAATGTTCCTCCCCTCGCCTCCCCGCCTCCCTTCCTCCCTCCCTTCCTTCCTCCCTCCCTTTCTTTTTCTTTCTTCTCTTTCTTTCGACAGGGTCTTACTCTCTCCCTCAGGCTTGAGTACAGTGGCGTGATCATAGCTCATTGTAACTTTGAACTGCTTGGCTCAAGCTATCCTCCCTCTTCGGCCTCATGAGTAGCTAGCACTACAGGTGTGCACCACCACACCTGGGTAGTTTTTAAAAAATTTTTTGTACAGCTAGGATCTCATTAGGTTGCTCAGGCTGGTCTCGACCTCCTGGCCTCAAGTGATCCTCGCAAGGTGCTGGGGTTACAGGTGTGAGCCACTGCACCCGGCCTAGAATGTTCTTTTAAATATATGCTATACCATATTTATTTTAAAATGTCCCACTGAATTTGTAATACATATAAAATACCTACATATGAATTGTATAATTGGAAAAATGTCAATGTAAAGGAAAAGAGACACCTCTTTCTGTAACGTCTGAAACTTCAAAATATTAACGACCATCATCATTTATATTTTCCCAGGGAATTTTTATTTTTAGTCATAATAAATGAGCAGCTATCAGTAGATATAGCCATTTCTAGGTTTAGAATTCCCTTTTTTTTTTTTTTTTTTTTTTAGAGGCAGAGTCTTGTTCTTTTGCCCAGGCTGGAGTGCATTGGCCTGATCACAGCTCACTGTAACCTCTAATGCCTGGGTTCATGGCAGTCCTCCTGCCTTAGCCTCCTGAGTAGATGGGACTACGGGTGTGTGCTATCATGCCTTACTAACTTTTTAATTTTTTAAATTTTTTTGTAGAGACAGGGCCTCACCATGTTGCCCAGGCTGGTCTCAGATTCCTGGCCTAAAGCAGCCTCCTACTTCATCCTCCTATAGTGCTGAGATTACAAGCACAAGCCACTATGCCTGGCCTAGAATTCCTGTTCTTTATATAGTCTCTCAAATACTTGTCTTTAAGAAAATAGGTATTGAGGATTTCTTGAGTAATCACATACTACTTTGATGTTTATGCAAAGCATCAGAGCAAGACTCGAACCACATTAAAGCAGTAAGAATGATTAATCTAAAAGTCTCGTAACATAGCAAAGAGTAGATGGGGTAATACACAGTGGAAAAGAAGACATACAGAACATCATTACCTCAGATCAGATATAGAAGGCTGTCTTTAAAAAAGAATAATAATCAGATTAAATAAACTACAGAATTTGTATCTTTCTACTAGTTAAGTGAAAATGAGATGAATATTGAATTAGAAAATATGCTCTAAAGTACCAGCCTGGGCAATATAGTGAAACCCCGTCTATAGAAAACATAAAAAAATTAGCCAGGCTTGGTAGTGTGCACCTGTAGTCCCAGCTACTCAGGAGGCTGAGGCGGGAGGATCGCTTGAGCCCAGGAGTTCCAAGAGTTTGAGGTTGCAGTGAGCTGTGTTGTTGCCACTGCATTCTAGCCCAGGCAGCAGAGCAAGACCCTATCTCAAAAAAACAAACAAAAAAGCTGTAATATAGTTGTTTATGTTGATTGATAATTCTTTTCTACTTCCTGCAGGGACTATTTCAGACCTTTTCCTACCTCTTTCTGGTTCCTGCTCTCAGACTTTGTAGGTTGTTTTACTTACTATTTTTTTTTTTTTTTTTTTTTGATAAGAGTAAGAATATGAAGACCATCCAACAGAGGCTTCTTCATCTTTGCTTTTCTTCTGTCTCTAAATTGTGTAATTTCTCTCACCCATTTGGTGTCAAGGATGTCTCTTTTAGGCTTTCATGATTATCTCATGGCTACCTCTTTTATCCCTTCTACGTGTTAGAATGTATAGTACTATTAAGTAACTTCTGTGTTATTTTTGTTTTAATCTTTCCTAACAGCATTTTAATGGCTTAAACAAAAACAAAACCCTTTCCTTATTTTTCATTCCTTTTTCCTTCTTTTTTATTTTGTATTGCTCAACAGGCCAAAGGAGAAAACAGTATGTTTGTTGTTTTAATTTTGTTACATTGTTTTTCAGTAAAACTATTCTGTTTTTACCAGTGACCTTTTGAATTGCCAAATGCGGACTCTTTTAAGTCTTTGTGCTTTAGTGTTTTTTTTTTCTGGTAGTATGTACTAATTTATTGCTTTTTATTTTTAGTGAATCTATTATAGGTTTTTGCATTATGGTTACCATAAGGCTTAAGAAAAACAACTCATAGAAAAAATAAGTTATTTTGAAGAGATGATGGTTTATCTTAGATCACAAAGAATAGAAATAAAGAAAATGAAAAAAAAAGCACCATTTCACCTTAATTCCATCTTTCCCACATTTTGACTTTTAGTTGTCTCAATTTACTTATTTTTATATTATTGTATCTATCTCTTACCAGGTTGCTGTGGCTATTACTGTTTTTGATTATAGTAATAGCTGTGGCTATTACTGTCTTTTGGGCTTCATACTAGAGTTATGAGTGGATTGTACAGCACAATTACAGTAATAGAATACTCTGGGTTTGTTTGTATACTTAATTTTACCAATGGATTTTATACCTTGAATTTTTTTATTTTTTGGGTACATTAGTGTTTTTTTCTTTAACCCCCTTTAACATTTCTTGTAAGATGGGTATGGTATTGATGAATTCTCTCAGCTTTTTTTCACCTGGGAAAGACTTTATCTTCTTCATATGTGAGGAATAATTTTGCTGGGTACAGTATTCTTTTGCTTTTCTTGTTTTCTTTTAAAAATATTTTTGTGCCTCAGTCTCCTGAGTAGCTGGGACTGCAGGTGTGCACCACCATGCCTAGGTAATTTTTATATTTTTTATAGAAATGGGGTCTCACTCTGTTGCCCAGGCTGGTCTCGAACTCCTGGACTCAAGCAATCTTCCCACCTCATCTGAAAGTGCTGGGATTACAGACATGAGCCACTGCACCTGGCCCCTGGATACAGTATTCTTGGATGGCAGTTTTTTTTTTTTTCTATCTTTCAGCACTTTGAAAATGTCATTCCACTCCTTCCTGGCCTATGTAATTTTTATTGAGAAGTCTGTTCCCAGATGAATTGGAGTGTCTTTATATTTGTTTCTTTTTTCTTGTTGCTTTTAGAATTCTCTCTTTGTCCTTTACCTTTGAGAGTTTGATTTTTATATGCCTTGGGATAGTCTTATTTGGGTCAAATATTTGCTATTCTCTGACTTTCCTGTACCTGGGTATTTCTATCTTTCTTTAGTTTTGGAAAGTTTTCTATTGTTATTTCTTTGAATAAACTTTCTACCCCTTGTTCTTCTCAACTCCCTCCTGAATACCAATAATTCTTAGAGTTGGTCTTTTGAGGTGATTTTCTGTATCTTGTAGGCGATCTTCATTAGTTTTCATTCTTTTTTTCTTTCTCTGACTATATATATACATTTTTTTTTTTTTTTTGAGACACAGAGTATTGCTCCGTCACCTGGGCTAGAGTGCAGTGGCGTCATTGTAGCTCACCGCAACCTCAAACTCCTGGGCTTGAGTGATCCTCCTCCCTCAGTCTCACAAGTAGCTGGGAATACAGGCACACATCACCATGCCTGGCAAATTTTTCTATCTTGTTTTTTTTTTTTTTTTTTAATAGAGACAGGGTTTTGCTCTTGCTCACACTATTCTTGAACTCCTGGCCTCCAGAGATCCTCCCTCCTCGGCCTCCTAAAGTATTGGGATTACAGGGGTGAGCCACCATGCCCGGCCTATGTTTTCATTATTATTTTCTTTAATCAATTTTATTTTATTTTTTATTTCTATTTATTTTAATTTTAATTTTAAACATTTGAATTCATATCATTAAATTTTTTGCTTTTTGTTTTATTTTTGTTTCATTTACCACTATACTAACTAGGACTGGACTATATTTTCAAATAGCCTGTCTTTGAGCTCGCTGATTCTTTCCTCTGCTTGATCCATTCTACTGTTGAGAGCCTGAAAAATGAATTTTTTAGTTCAACAAATGTATTTCTCAGTTCTAGGCTTTCTCTTTGATTTTTTAGAAAATTATTTCAATCTCTTTGTTAAATTTCTTTAATAAATTACTGAATTACTTTTCTGTGTTATCTTGGAGATCACTTAGTTTCTTTAAAACTACTGTTTTTAATTCTTGGTCAGAGAGCTCACATACCACCGTCTCATTAGGGTCAGTTACTGGTTCCTTACTTTGTCCTTTTGGGGAGATCATGGTTCCCTGTTTCCTGTTGTTTTTTTTTTGTGGATGTATGCCTATGTCTTTGCATTGAAGGATTAGTTATTTATTCCAATCTTCTCTGTCTGGCTTGTTTTGGTTTTTATTGGATATATTTTCTTACTGGTTATTTACTGCTAGGTCACTGCCTCCTTTTTGGCTCTAGGTGGCTCCTTAAACCCAGGTTTATCTTGCTCTAGCAAATAATCAGAGTGCTGCCCTTCCCAAATGGGAGAGGTCCCAAAGGGGTTATCTCCTAAATGTGGGAAGGCTGGCTAGGGGTTTTTGTCCCATGGCTTGTGGGATGAACCTTCTACAGCGTGGTGCTGCTGAATGGCCCCTAAGATTTGTCTCCTTTGGCCAAGTTACAGAGCAGAATTTTCAGGGCTGGAGGTGGTAGTCTCACCTTCCTGCTTTTGTCTGTGTCTGTCTTCGTGGATATTTCTATCTTTGGGAACTTGTGATATTTCCTGTGGGTTAAGGCAGGGACAGGTCTCCTGCCAAGGAACTCAAGATGATGGGGAAGCTGGTTGTCCACCTTGATCTCATTTTTTTTCAGTGTAGAAACAGTGAGATGGGGGTTGTGGGGAATTTTTGCACACTTGGTGCCAGGTAGAATGGAGGGAGGAGCATTGTGGATGTGGAAGTTTGATTCTCTTACTGTCTGCTCAGAGTTTTTTCCCTTCTCTGTGGCCCTGGGAACCATCTCATCTTCATATTTGAATTTTGGGATATTTCTGGTGATTATCTTGGTGCTGTATATTTGTTTTTGGTTTTCTGTGGGGAAGGAAGCAAAGCCATACAGCTTCTGTGCTGCTGTTTTGGAAGTAGCAGTTCCCTTTTTTGCTTCAGATTTGACACTATAAACTCCTTTTCCTCTTCCTTTCTCCTTATAACTTTGTAGTCTTCTTGGCTCTCCTATAGATTATTCTAGCTACTACTCTTCATTTACAAGGTCAATTTGTTTATCATATTTGCCATATACATTTTTCTTTTTCTAGATTCTGTTAGAATGTTAACTATTCTTTTGGCTTTAGGTAGAGCTTCTTTCAGATGACTCCAATACTGTAAGTGTCTGAAGTTTAGTTTTCAGGTAGAGATCACCACCTGATTGTCATGCCATCATCGTGCTCAACACACTCAAATTTGAATTTTCCCCAAATACATACTTTTTCTTAACTTTCCTTTGTTAATTATTGGCTTATCTTTCCCATTGCCTAGACTTGACTTCTGAGTCATCTTTGAATTTGAAGGAGCTCAGGAAATGTTACCTCAAAATATGACTCCTTGGTATAAAGAATATTTTGAATTAAGGCCCTTAGATTTTAACAGGCCCTTCAAAGAGGCCCTCTGTCTGCATAAAGGAAAAGAACAACGGACTTCTCTTCCTCTCCATGTTATCTCAATATATTGTAGAAAAGAAGATCAAGAATGCAACCAGATATGGCCCAAATAATTTAAAACATAATACTTGTCTCTCAGGTTAATTTACAAGTCATTCTGTTTCCCCCATCCATTCATCTTCCCTAGCAACCATTTATTACTGCTCATCTCCCCCCCCCCAAAAAAAAGACAGATATAAAAACATCTGAGCTTCATTGGGATATTGGGTAATCACTGTGTGATTCTCTACATGTGCATGCTAAATAAACCTTTCTCTTATTAATCTGCTTTAATTGTGAGTTGATCTTTCAGCAAACTTTCGGGGGAAAGGGCAAGTTTCTTCTCACCCCTACAAATTCCCTATCAGATTCATTAAGTTGCCAGGCTGTGAATTTTGTTATTATAGTGTTTCTCTGTTCATCTACTTTTTTTCTATTTTGTTTTTCATTATAACAGTTCAGGTTCTTATTACCACTAACATATAAATAAACATAATTTGGTAATTGCTTATGACAGAGGGAGAGGAGACAGACAGTTCTGCTAAGATATTATATCAGGAAGTGGGGATAGTTGTATTGAAAGGAGATGATGTTTAAGTTTAGCATCAAAAAATAAGTAGGGACATTCCAAGCAGACAAACTGAAGAAAGGCGTATTAGAAGTGTATTATTTTTTCTGAATTCATGAGACTTCTTCTTTATCTTTATGCAATTGTGTGTGAGTTGTCTTTTTTTTGGCATATGTGATTGCCTTTCTTCATGTATTGATTAAAATCAGTTAATGAACATGCAAAGGCAGAGTGACGTCAAGTAACATATATCTTTATTACCTAGCTTTGAGTGAGTAGAGTGGTAAAATGTAAAATGAAAAGTGAGCACTATCTGCATTGAAGACCTGACTAAAATTTACATTAAAAGCTGTCATGAAGGTTCCTGACTACTTGTAATGTAAATCTTTAATGAACAGCTGTTTTCAGTCTACTGTGCTTATTTGTGGCTTTTTCTTTTATTTTTGTCTCTTCACATGTGTGATTGCCCTATGGTAGGATTGGATAATGTATTTATATTAATAGCTGCTAATACTGAAAATAAATTTACTGAAGGCCAAACAAGCAAAGAGATAATTTACTGTATTTACTTCCTTAGTGAAACCAAATATTTTGTGCCTTTAAAATGGAAAGCATTAAAAACAACAGTTTTAAAATTGCTTAAACAAAAAGGTGATTTACTGGCCCTGTTAAGTTAGAAGAAAAGACGTGGAGTAGTCCAGGAACAGCCAGATCCAGGAACTTAGATGATATTTTCAGGATACTCTCTATTATTTCCTAGGTTCATTTATTTCTGTATATTGGTCTCATTTTCTGCTTATGTTAGAAAACTTCCATCATGGCAGAGATACATGGCTTCAGAAAGCTGAGAACTTAGTTTGTGAGAAATGCCTCTAACAGATCCATCTCTAGGCTTATCAGTGTGGGAGATTGTCATTGACATTACCATTAGAACCATAGAAATGGGGGAGGGTCAGTTCCTCAAAAGATGGGAAACCAGAGAAATATGGGCAAGGCATGCGAGGTAGCAAAAACAATCTAAATCCATTACAGAGGTGGAAAAAAGAAAAGAAAAAAAGGGAGTGGTAGACACAGTGAAGCAGAAATGCATATATAAAAAAAGAGAAGCAGGGAAAGGAAAGGGAACTAGGATCAGTTAAAAATTTACTGTGTGATAAGCCTTGTGTTAAGCATTTTACATTTTATCTCTATAGCTCAGTGAAGACAGCTATATTATCTCCAAAAATGGACAACTATTTTTAGATCTTGTAGTGAAAACCTTTTTTTTCTTTTTCTTTTCTTCTCCCCCCCCCCCCCAATTTGGCATATTTATTTTTCCTTGCTTTTTTTTTTTTTTCATTTTTAAGTTATATACAGTAAAATTCACACGTGGGGGGGGAGCATGATATATAGTTCTGTGGGTTTTGGCAAATGCATAGACTGTATCTGTTCCGTTAGTCAAGACAAAGACCTCCTGCTGCCACTTTGTAGCTAACTTCTCCCTGCTGTCTCCAACTCCCTGGCAAACACTGATCTGTTCTCTATGGCTATTTAACATTCTATTCCAGAATATTGTATGTAGTCATCCTTCTGTATCCAGTGGGGATTGGTTCTAAGACCTGTGCGTGTGGATACCAAAATTCACAGATGCTCAAGTACTTTATATAAAATGGCCCAGTATTTGGATATAACCTATACATATTCTCCTGTATACTGTATCTCAAAATTACTTAATAATACCATATACAATGTAAATGCTATGTAAATAGTTGTTATACTGTATTTTTTTATTTGTATTATTTTTTATTGTTGTATTGTTATTTTTTATTGTTTTTTTCTCCAAAATTTTTAAATTTTTAAAAATAGAAACAGGGTCTTGCTCTGTCGCCCAGGCTGGTATGCAGTAGCCAGATCATAGCTGACTGTAACCATGAACCCTTGTGCTCAAGTGATCTTTCCACTTCAGCTTCCCAAGTAGCTGGGACTACTTGTTTGCACCACCCAACTAATTTTTTTTATTTTTAATTTTTGGGTTTTACCATGTTTCCCCAGGCTCGTCTCAAACCCCTGGCCTCAAGTGATCCTTCTGCCTTGGCCTCCCAAAGTGCTGGAATCATAAACATGAGCCACAGTGCCCAGCTTTCCAAATATTTTTGATCTGCTGTTGGTTGAATCTATGGATGTGGAACTTGTATATACAAGGACCAATTATAAACGGCATTGTAGTTGTATAGACTTTTGGAATCAATCTCTTTACTTAAAAAATGCTCTTGAGGTTCATTCATGTTGCATGTATCAATAGTTTGTTCCTTTTCATTGCCAAGTAGTAATCCATAGAATGGATGTGCCATGGTTTATTTATCCATTCATCTGTTGAAAGATGTTTGGCTTGTTTCTAGCTTTTGGCAATTGTGAAGAAAGCTGCTATAAACATTCTTGACTAGCTTTCTGTGTGATCATAACTTTTCATTTCACATTGGTAAATATCAAGGGGTAGATTGCTGGTATGGTAAGCATATGTTTAATTTTGTAAGAAACTTCCAAACTGATTTCCAAAGTGGCTATACCATTTTGCATTCCCACGAGCTAGGTTTGAGAGTTCTAGTTGCTTCACATCCTTGCTAACACTTGGTATTATCAATTTTTTTTGATTTTAGTTCTTTTAATATGAGTATAGTCATATATCATTTTGGTCTTAGTTGGCATTTTTTTAAAGGACTAATGAATTTTGGTGTATTTTCATGTGCTTTAAAGTACCTTTTTTTTTTAACATTCTGAGAAAGTTTATCTGCTTTTTAAAAAATGATTGTAATTTTTTTCCAAAACAAAACAGGAAGTAGGCTTGACAAGGCCTTTGACAGCATTTGGGTATACATACAACTACATCACACAACTCCAGGGAACATCATTCATATAAAAAAATTGTTCCCTGGAGTTGTGCAGTGCAGCAGTCCTGGCTATACATTTACAGCTGTTATCTAGTATTATTGGTGATTAAGTTCCATGGAATTTGCGTACTATCAAATGATGCATTTAAAAAGCATTTCTTAATGTTTCTCTGAAATGAAGTTTGCCCAGGAGCTGGTTCTGAAGAAAAGCCCTACAGGCAGTATGTCTAACGGATCAGACTTGGGAGACAGGAAGGCCTATTTCACATACTCAGCTCTGCCATTTACTGCATGAGTGACCATGGGCATCTTATTTAGCTTCTTTGAGTCATTTCTTTATCAGCAAAACAGGGTTGATAATATCTCCCTTTTTGTGGATGTGATAAGAATTATAAATAATGCATGTAAAATACCTAATACAGCATAGGCCTCTTAAAATTGTACTGCTTTTACTTCTATTTTTTACCACTAATTGTGGATTACCCAAAGGCTTGGGATTTCTTTTAGTAAAGCAGAGGAAAAGAATTAAAAAAAACCTGAAAGCACTTACTATTTATTATTTTAAAAAATTATTGTTTTTTTGATTCTTCCTTTTATTAAAGTTGACATAATAATGAGGGTGTGAACATGGCAAACAAAGAAAATATATGAATGATATTTTTCCTAACATTATTTTCTGTGCATTCGATGGGATTCCATACACCATAGTCTATATTTATTTTTTTGAGTTCAAATTGTCCCATCCGAGGTCAGTGAGGGACCCTTCACATTTCCTCCTTTATCTTTGTTTCACAAGACCATATTTTTTAATTTTAATTTTAATTTTTTATTTTATTTCAGAGTAGTATGGGGGTACAAATGTTTTGGTTACTTAAATTGCTTTTGTACAGTTTGAGTCAAAGTTATAATTGTGCTCATCACCCAGACAGTGTGCATTGTACCCGTTAGGTGTGAATTTACTCTCCCCACCCCCCACCTCTTGATTTCTGATGAATGTTATTTCCATATGTGCGCATAAGTGTTGATCAATGAGTACCAATTTAATAGTGAGTACATATGCTATTTGTTTTTCCATTCTTGTGTTACTTCACTTAGAAAAATGGTCTCCAGCCCCATCCAGGTTGATATGGAGGTATTAGTCCACTTTTCTTCATGAGTTGGATAGTATTCCATGGTATACATAAACAATATTTTATTAATCAACTCATTTATTGATGGACACTTGGGTTGTTTTCACATCTTTGCAATTGTGAATTGTGCTGCTGTAAATATTCAAATGCAGGTGTCTTTTTTAGAGAATGTCTTTTTTTCCGCTGGGCAAACACCCAGTAGCGGGATTGCCGGATTAAATGGTAGTTCTACTTTTAGTTCTTTGAGGTATCTCCATACTGCTTTCCATAGAGGTTGTACTAGTTTGCAGTCCCACCAATAGTGTATAAGTGTTCATATCTCTCTGCATCCAAGCCAGCATCTGTTGTTTTGGAACTTTCTGATAAGTGCCATTCTCACTGGAGTTGGGTGATATCTCATTGTGGTTTTGATATGCATTTCCCTGATGATTAAAGATGTTGAGTATTTTTTCATGTTTGTTGGCCATTAGTCTATCTTCTTTTGAAAAGTTTCTGTTTATGTCTTTTGCCTAGTTTTTAATGGGGTTGTTTGATTTTTTTCTTGCTGATTTGCTTGAGTTCTTTGTAGATTCTGGTATAGCATGCAAATATTTTCTCCCATTTTGTAGGTTGTATATTTGCTCTATTGATGTTTCCTTGGCTGTGCAGCAGCTTTTTAATTTGATCAGGTCCCATTTATTTATTTTTGTTGTTGCTGTGATTGCTTTTGGGGTCTTCCTCATAAATTCTTTGCCTAGGCCAATGTCTATAAGAGTTTTCCCAACATTTTCTTCTAGAATTCTTAAGATTTCATGCCTTAGGTTTAAGTCAGTTATCCGTCATGCATTAATTTTTGTGAGTGGTGAGAGGTGCGGCTCCTGTTTCAGTCTTAAACGTGGTATCCAATTTTCCCAGCACCATTTATGGAATAGGGATTCTTTTCCCCAGTTAATGTTTTTTTCTGCTTTGTTAAAGATCACATGGCAATATGAGGATAGTTTTATATCTGGGTTCTCTATTCTTTTTTTTTTAAGACAGAGTCTTGCTCTGTCACCCTGGGTAGAGGGCAGTGGCATCATCATAGCTCACTGTAACCTCAGACTCCTGGACTCAAGTGATCCTCCTGAGTAGCTGGGAATACAGGCATGCAACACCATGGCCAGCTAATATTGCTATTTTTTGTAGAGAGGGGGTCTCACTCTTGCTCAGGCTGGTCTCAAACTCCTGAGCTCACGTGATCCTCCAGCCTTGGCCTCCTAGAGTGCTAGCATTACAGGCATGCGCCACTGTGCCGGCCCTGGGTTCTCTGTTCTGTATGATTGAGTCAGTAAATGCTGTAAAGGGCGTGCAAATTGACCTCCCTGTCAGTAGGTGGTGCTTGCTGGAAGGAACAAGCTGCAGAGTTGTTTTTGGGTTCTGTAACTGGCTCTAGTCCCTCAGGAGAAGCACTTGATTTCCCCAGGTGGTAGGTAGGACCCTGAAAATTCAGGTGAGTCCGTATTCTCTGCAACAGCATAGGGAGGTGGAGGAGTTTGGCTGGTGGGGCTTGTTTGGGTAAGGTTGCCCTCAGGTACTACCAAAGCTGTCAAGGTGTTTGTTTCCCCAGGGGTCAAAGGTCTGCTCCCAGCTTCTAGGCTGAGCCATCAGGGAGGGGCTGTAGTAGCTTCACCCAATCACAAATCTCTCCTCCTTGCCCCTGAGCAATGCAATTGAGACCTGGGGGTACAGGATCTGGCCTGCAGGCCTGTCCCAGGGTCCCCAAAGATCCATCCCAGACTGTGCCAGGGAGAAGTACGCTGGTCCCAAGTTGTCCATGGGGTGCCCAAGGAGGTTTGATGTCCTTCCCCCTCGGGGTATGCCCTGCTCTGATGGAGTCTCTGGGCAAATGACACCAAGGAGAGCCAGTGGGCAGGGAGCTCTCAGTCCAAGCACCCCTCAGTCCACTGCAGGACTGCTAAGGGAAAGATCTGAGCCCCACTGTGTGTGGAAGCCTCAGTGTGGTGGCTCAGTTGTCTCTCTCGGTAGCTGCAGGTGGGGAAGGGGAAGAGGGGAGGAAAAAGAGTCTGGAAAGGTTTGGGCCCCATTCTCTGTGTATGCCCTGGTGTGGTGGATGCACCAACAGAGAGGAAAAGCAGTTCCTATGAGCCCTGGCTCAGTCGTCTCTCAGCAGCCATAGGTGGGGCAGAGGAAGAGGAGGAAAAGAGTCTGAATGGGAGAAAGCGAGAAGTCTGGTCATCTCTATCCCTCTCTCCAGATGGCAGCCCACCCAGAATGTCCAGGTTCTGGGGCACGCAGATCTCCCAGGACCCATTGGTCCCCTGTGGCTCCTGCAGTCTGGAGTGGAGTTAGAAATGTTTGTCTGGGAATGAGTGAAATGAAAACGTAGGGACTGAAGTCCCCTGAGGAGGACAAAGGTGAATGGTGGGTGGAGAAAGAACATGGCACCTACTGCCTTGACTTTGGTCTGCGGTGATGGGAAGTGACCCCAAGGGTGTTGGAAGCCTGGTGCTTTCGTCCTCAAGAAGCTCCCAGTTCACTGGTGGCAGCAGCTTTTGGGTTTGTGAGGGCAGAAGAGCTCTCCAGCAGCTTGGGAATCCACTGAGTGCGTGAGATGTAGGGGAGAGAGAAAAACTGCTCCACCTACCCTTCTCACTGGACTCCAAGCCTCTTAGGGGTTGATCTTTGTCGATATCCTGCTCCTTCATGTTCTGCTCTGCAATTCTGGGGGCTAGAAGTCCAAGATCAAGGTGTCATTGGAGTTGGTTTCTTCTGAACCTCTCTCCTGGGCTTGCAGATGGCTCATGAAGTCATTTCTGAAGGAAGTTTCGGCACAAAGAGATAGGGATAAATCTCTGAAAATTTGTTCAGGGAGTAGAGCCAAAGTGCTGAGTGTGGGAGGAGCGAGGGTGGTGCCATGCCTAAAAAAAAACTATTGAAGTAGTAATCAGGAAAGAAATAAGAATTTTATTGGACTAACTTAATCTTAGTTATTTATTATTTTTGTTTGGAATTTAATATGGAGGTAGTAAAAGGTTATACTATTATGTTTTTTGTACTTGGGGCCTTTAAAGGTCTTTTACCACCATGGCGATGTCCATATCATGCCTGTGTTAAAGGAAGACTCTTTGAAATATGTTACCTAATATTAGGTTATTAAGTATGAAATGTCTGATTTCCTTAAGTACTAAGTTTGACAGTTGATATCTCTGGCATTTCACTTTGACACTTGTTTTATTTTTATTGTGAAGGTACATCCTCAGCCTTTCAAATACATGTTTTGGCTTGTGATTACCTTTCACATTTTTTTTAGAGCAATTTTTGTGAAACCATGGATAAGTCAAAAATTTGTGTGATTAATATTTTCAAATATGAGTTCTATAGTGGAACCAATGTAGTGGAGACAGCTTGAAATATCAGCAAAGTGTTTGGGAAGGATGTGGCTAATGAATGCACAGTACATTGGTGGTTTGAGAAGTTCTATTCTGGTGATTTTAATCTTGAAAATGAGCCACATGGGTGACCTGAGACCAAGGTGGAGCTGAAAGCTGTAGTGGAAGCAAATTCATCTCAACCTACGTGTGAATTAGTAGCAAGGTTTGATGTTACTATTCCAACAATATTGGACCATTTGAAACAAATTGGCAAGGTAAAGAAGCTGGGTAGATGGGTTGGTTCTGTGTGAAGTAAACAAGCATCAGAAGAGAAATCATCTGGAAGCTTGCCTTTGTGGTCATGACGTAAAGGTGAACCATTTCTATACTATATTGTTATGTGTGATGAAAAATGGATTCTTTTTGACAGTCACAAGAGTTCGGCACAATGGTTAGATAAAGATGAAGTGCTGAAACCCAGTCCAAAACTGAATATTTATCAAAAAAAGCGGATGGTGTCTGTTTGGTGGTCCAGAGCTGGTATTATCTACTACAGCTTCATGAAACCTGATCATTCGATTATAGTGGGTGTCTACTGCAACCAGTTGGGCAAAATGATGAGGATGCTTGTGATTCAGCAGCCGAGATTGGTCAATAGAGACAGGCCAATCCTCTTGCAAGACAACTCTTGCCCACATGTTGCACAAACATCACTGCTCATACTACAGAAGCTGGGCTTGCAAACTCTCTGTCATCCACTGTATTCACCAGACCTTACAACAACTGACTAACACTTCTTCCAGGCTTTGGACCACTTCTTGCAAAGGAAAGTATTCAGTTCTCCAACCAGCTATGGAAAACGCCTTTCATGATTTGATTGCCACTTGCTCTCCAGGCTTCTTTGCTGCTGGTGTAAACAGGATACCCTTAAGATGGCAAAACTGTCGGTAGTTTAGGCGCATACTTTGATTGATTGTGTTGCTTCTCATTTGAGATATAATAAACTACACTTTTGATTCAGAATCATACATTTCATATTCAATGACCTAATATTTAGGGTTTTAAAAATTCAACTTACTTGATTGAGATAAGAGGGTACATGAATTTATACTAGTTGACATCATTAGTTCTGCCTAGTAAAGTGAGAATATTTGAGGTCCCAAGGAATTTTATAAGATTTTTTTAAACTTTATAATGTCTTCATGATTATTCTTTTTCTTGTTATCCGTAGTGATTACAGTAAAATCATTGAAACAGCAAGGAACGAGACTGATGAGATTAGATACGCTTTATGGATGCAAGGAGAGAGATTTAGCAAACAATGGACTAGGAGTGAAGAGGAAGAGTTTAGCTTGAGTTTCTGGCCCTGGAAAATAATTTAAAAGTCTTAACTATAAAAAAGTCTACATAGTAATGGCGATTTTGTTTCTTTGTTTGGTTTTAAATTATTTCTTTCTACCTTGGTGTTTTCTGATTATTAGACATGTTGGTTTCATAGCTTTGTATAGTAAGGACGTTTTACAGTGTTGAGCCAAATTATTTTGGTTCACACTTTTCTTATATGGGCTTTTATAATAATATGGAGAGAAGGAATAGGAAATAGTGTAAGAAGTAGAATTAAAGGTCCTTCTCCTTTTTGTTCATTTCTTGTCCTCTCTCAAGTAAATTATACATCAAGAGTATTTCATTCTAGCCATTTTGTAGCTTAAGGTTAGAGAACGAAAAGTTTGCATTCGTATCTCTTACCTTGATCTGCCTTTTTTGCCTTTGACCTGCTATGTCAGAGATTGTTAGGTTTTTCCAAATTTCTGTTCTCTACTTCTCTCAAGTTAACAGAACCTAGATATTTAGTGGGCGCAATTTCCACTTGTTGAAAAACCAAATTTCTGAGGTTCTCTTACAGCTAAGTATAACTTTGTGACTGAATTCTAATCGGCGATGTAAGTGGAAGTGTGTGGTGCTTCTCAAAACACTACATAAAGGGACAGGTGTACCCTTCTTTATCCTTTTCTCCAGCTGCCAGCTTAGACCACCAAGACAGGGGCTATATTCTAGGGATGGGAGAATAGAGAGCTAGAAGGACCCTGGAAGAATAGAGAGCTTGGTAGAGGAGCCCTGGACTATTTTCAGATAATTTTATATCAGGGAGAAATAAACTTCTGTTTTGTTTAAGCCACAGTTTTGAGTTTTTCTGTTATGCATAGCTGAATCTAACCCTTCACATCTCTGTCCTAAAGGCAGCTTCCCTTCTCCTGTTTCCCAGTTTGTGGTTGAACTTTTGGTGCTGTTTCACTTCTTCACTTCTAAATCCCTGAAGTCTTTTGCTCCCCACATTTTCTGCAATATTTGTTCATAGGAACAACATTGTATTTGAAGCTGCTATGCATGGTAATTATGTTATCTTCTGAAATTATAATTCCTTTAAAGAAACTTATTAGACAGGAATATAAAGGAATGTGTAAGTGCAGTTACAGATAATTTATATCCTAATGAAAAAGATATAATTTCTGAAAAGCAATGTGTACCCATTAAATTTCCTCTACCCTCCAATTGTAGTTGATACAGATTAGTTTGGTTAGCTGGCAACCAGCAAGCAATTCCTCCAGTGAGTATGTCTAGATCACTATCAGCTTGCTTCTTGTGTCTTTTGGAGAACTCATCCTACCCCTACTTTGGCCACATGGTCCACGTGGAAGCTTATTACCATCACAGTTACTAGTTCAAGGATGATTGTGTAAGATGAGCAAAAACACCAGCTCTGTCCTGGGTTTCTGGAATTGCACCTAGCAAGAAAGGAGGTCCTCTTTATTTTCGAGGATGTAAGGATGTAGAAAAGCTGGTTTAGGAAAATCATACTAATACTCAGAAGCAAAAGTAGAGATGGAGGGAAACAATCTAGTCTTTTCCTCAGAGATTGAACATGTACCTCTTAGGCTCTTTAGAATCTCCGTTTTAGTAATTTCTGATAAAAATTTCCAGTTAGACTCTGTTGGGTACTTGACCTGGAGGGTCATGTGAAGGACAGAAGTTTCCTTAAAGCCATACTCCTAAATATAACTATATTTAAAAAATTTTAAAGAGTGATAGAAACTATATTCTTTGTTACTTTGAAGGAGGTTCCAGCCTGCTGCAAAATTCATATTTGTCTCAGTTATTCAAACAAATTACTCAATCAGTAAAGTAGAGTATTTCAAGGAGAAGAAAAGAAACTACAAGTTTTTTCTTTATGGATGTGGAGTATTTTTAAAGGAAAATAAATGCTCCCCTAAACAGCAATAGCAACAATAAAACATGCACAGAAGTCTTTTAGTGCTGAGAAACTATCATGTAAGTGCTGAGCACTCTAGTTCTCTCTTAGACCTCTTTACAAACAGAAAATGATCTTATTTCGATTTTATGAATACTATGCAGGAAAGTTGTGGACTGATGACTATACTGGTTCTTTGAAGTGTGGGGTGGTATATAATAGAAATTCTGATTATGACTTATAAGATGATGTTTTTTCCTTGTCTACCATTAATAATGTCTTTTACAATTCATTTAATATTTACATCTCTTTTTCTAATACAAAAATTATTCATTTTGTGAGAGAATCATCTTTGATTTCTTAAGCAGTGTCATATACTTTTCTAAATTAGAACCAGAGCTTTTCCCCAAAATCTTTGTTGTTAATAGGTAAATAATAGAAAGTTTGTAAAACATGGTCAGTTTTAGTTTAGAATACTGTTAGTAATGCTACTCTGGTTTAAATATAAATGGATGAAGAAATACCTAGATTATAGTGCAGAGAATGGAGAAGGCAGTGAAGGCGGAAAGAAGTTATCTTTTTGGGTATTACACTAAGAACATGTTACTCCTGAGAATGAACTATCTTCCAGAATATTTTCCATTCTTGATGACACCAAATTTTCTTACCTGCTGCCCTTGGGGAACCTTTTTCTCTACTTCTGAACATTGCCTACTCCTTTAGTAAGAGTATTTTTAGATAGCTTTTGTTTCTGTCTTTGGAATTCCTGTTCCTGTATGGGGCAGTTTTGCTAAACTTGTTAGTATTGTTGCCTGGATATGAAAGAGAGGCACATTTTCTCATAAATTTATGTTATTTCCTTTAAATTGGGGCACTTTTACTATTTTAGAGGTCTGACTGTTCTCCTCTTTGATTAGGCAATTCAATAATTTGTTTTAACAAATGTGTGTTTATTGAGCAAGTACTGTGTGACAGGCAGGTATCAGGTCCTAGTTATGTGGTCAGCCATAACTAAATTGCTGGAGGTGAGACATGTTGTTCACTCGGTACCAAAGTTTTACTTATTTATTCATTCAATTCTATTTATAATTTTAAACTTCAAGCACAAAAGTAGAGATTTTCTTTGATTATTTACTTTATATGTTTGCATATCTACTATAGGTTTTTGCTATGTGGTTTACCATGAGGCTTACATAGAACATCTTATAACAGGTTATTTTAAGCTCATAACAACTTAACTTTTATTGCATTCAAAAAAACTATACTTTTCTTTCTTTATTTCTTTTGAGACAGAGTCTCACTCTTGTCCGGGCTATAGTGCTGTGGCATCAGCTCACTGCAACCTCAAAACTCCTGGGCTCAAGTGATCCTCCTGCCTCAGCCTCCTGAGTCCGTGGAACTATAGGTGTGTGCCACTGTGCCTGGCTCATTTTTCTTTTTTTCTTTTTTTTTTTTTTTAAGTATTTTGTAGAGGTGGGGTCTCACTATGTTGCTCAGGCTGGTCTGGAGCAACTGGCCTCAAGCATTCCTCCTGCCTTGACCTCCCAAAGTGCTAGAATTACTAGTATGAACCACTGCCTGGCCAGCTATCCACTTTTAATCTACCCTCCCCACATTTTATGTTTTTGATGTCATAGTTTACATCTTGTTATATTGTTCATCTCTTAACAAATTATTGTAGGTATCATTATTTTTAATAGTTTTGTCTTTTAAGTTTTCACTAACAATATAAGTTATTTACATAGCATCATTACAATATTTGAGTATTCTGAATGGAGGGACCATCGCTCTGTGATCCAGGGCAGTAATGACACTGGTGCCCAGGGTGCAGGCACCCCTGCTGCTGTATTCCTAACAGTACGCAAGGTGTGGATGCTTATGAAGCACTTGAGAAGCAGGGAATGGGAGCATAGCCTTGCTCAGCGTTATAGTGGCTTTGGGGTTGGGGCGCAGCTTAGCTCTTTATGGTAGCTCTACTGGTGCTTAGAGCATGGGCATATGCAGTAAGAGCTTGGCTTTGGGGCCCCAGAGTGTGATCTAGGTTGTTATGGGAATGGCATCAGTGTCTTGAGATGTGAGCTGGTGCAGTGCAGCTAGAGAGCCAGGTCTGGAGTGTGGATATTTGTGGGGTAGCTGTGTCTGTGGGCTTGGGGCATGCACAGGGTTGGGAAAGGTTGTGGCTTCTTTCCTTAAGCTGCTCAACAGTGGCCTCTTCTTGGGTAGAGTTGAGGTGGGCAGCCCCCTCTCTCTCTTTGGGTTTCCCCAGTGGGCATGGCTGTTGGTTACCTCAGTGGCAACAGATACCCGTGTCCTCTGCAGAGCAGGCCACTGGGGACCATGGTGTTTCCTGCCAAGTGACTGCTACCAATAGCCTCTGCCTTTCTTCTTTGTTCCTCGCTGTCTCCTGTCATCTCAAATATGCTGATCTTACCAGTGATCCTTTCCATGTGGATAGTCTCTCTTTTTTTGTTGTGTTATGTTTCTACAGATACTTTAATGGGCTTATGAATTCTGTCTGGGCTATTTGGTTTGTGGATAGTTGTCTATATTTGCTTTTTTATGTGGTGGGATGAAGGCTGGTATCCCCTATCTGCCGTCTTCTTGGTGACATCACCTCTGGAAAATTGTTATTTTTATGCTGTTTTAGGAATCTGGGATCATGCCTGCTAGGCTTTGCCAATGTGTGCTTTATTTAAGAAAGGCAGTACCATGGTTAACTGGGAACTTCCTGCCCTTAGTTGAAGGATTTTCGTTTTTTGAGTTTGCATTATCTTTTGGTTTTAAATGTTTGTCTTTTGGGACTGTGACTAAAACAAAGGCAAAGAAAGTGTGTGTAGGCTTCTTTAGAAACCATATTTATTTTAAGAAATAAATTCACCTTATTCCTTCTTTCAGGAATTGACTGGATTTCTGCTCTGAGACACACTTGAGGACCTTACTTTTTGCCTCAGAGAAGCATTTAGTAAAACTTCTTTGACTTTTTGTGGGGAAGTTTATTGAAGCAGCGGAAGAATCATGGGGAAAGTTTTTACTACGGTATTCTCAGAGCATGAACCCTGAACATGGTATTAATAAAATCCATTTTAAGGGTCTCTCTGATCTGTCATATTGAATTGTGGCTAATTTGATGAATTAAATCTTTTATTCTTACCTGAGATTTGTCCTGGCAAAGATGTGGTACAAGCATTTTGGGGAAATGAAGGAAAAAAAGATAATACATGTTTAACTTGACACGTCAGAGTAGCCTTCCTTTTTTATTTAGTGGCTCAGAATTTATGTGTATGACCTCTGTTTCATAGGAGACGAGTAGTTGCACATTTTAAAAAATCATGGAGGATAATGAATCACAGAATATTGTGAATGTCAACAAATTTTAAAAAATAATGAATGTGTAGAGTGTAGAGAACACTTTGTAGTAATAGACTTTTACACAAGGCAGCGTATCTCCAATTCCTCAAGTCTGAGAGACCATTACTGGATCCATTATCTATGCTTCTTTGCTTTAGGATAATTTATAATATGTGAGTGATATTTACTGAACACATCTAATTTTTAGAAAATTTCAGCATTCAGTGCTCTCACAAAGTTAATTTAGCTCATATTCCCCCTTTAAAATAAATGGTGTTTGGGAAACCTGACTGATTCCAAATTTTATGGAACAAATCCTTTATTCTAAAGAGATTTGTTCTTTGAAGTTTGGATTTGGTTGAGGGTCCGCACTTGGGGATCTGGAGGGAGCCACATGTGGCCTTCAGGCCACAGATTCCCCACCCCTGGCTGCCATCAAGCAACAAAAGATATTGATCCCTGAGAGATATGAAACAAATGAGGTAAGATCTATAATTACTCTAGCTACTGCCTGAAGAGAGTTTTTAGACGTAGAACAAGGCAGTAGAACCCAGGAGGAGCCTAGAGATTTCCCTGAATTGAAGAGATGGAACTAGGAGACTAGGGAGCCAAGGCAGCTAGAGTTCATAGGGTAGAGTACCAGAAAGGGGAAAGCTGCAAGGAGAACTTTGCAGATCTGCAGAGGTCTCTTTGAAGAATTCAGTTGAGTACTGATCAGTACGTGCCTGTGAGGAAACTACACCCAAAAGGAATTGAGGGAACAATAAAAAACTTAGAGCTCATACAGGGCCAGGAATAGAGCCTGAATTCGAGGAGCAGAGTAGAAAACTTCCTAATTCACCAAGTATCATGAAGACCATCTCTATTATATTCTAGTTTTTATTTCTAGATGTTCAATTTGGGCAATTTTTTACTTTGCTCTGGCTCTTTGAACATATGGAATACATGTATAGTAACTTAATATCCCAGTCTCCTAATTCTGTCAACTGTGTCATTTCTGGGTTGGTTTTGATTGATTGCTATTTCTCCTGATTTTGGCTCTATTTTCTTGCTGTAGGTTTTGTTTGTTTGTTTTCTTGCTGGGTAATCAATTGGTGCTTACCAGGCATGTAGAAGAAAGACATTGTAAATTTTACCTTGTTGGATGCTGTATATTTTTGTATATAAATAAAAAATATAAATATTCTTGAGCTTTTTCCTGGGATGTATTTAAGTTACTTGGAAAGTGCTTTTTAACTTTCAGGTATTACTTTTACTTTGTTAAGTGGAAGCACTTAATCTAGGGTTAATTTTGCCCCGGTTCTGAGGCACATCCCTTCTGAATACTTTACTTTGTGCCCATAAATTACGAGGTTTTCCATTCTGGCTGGTGGTTACAGGTGTTAAATCGAGGATCAGATTGTTCCTTCTTGGCTTGTTTTTAAGCTTTGTTGGGATCATTATGGAGTAGTCTTTATTCTAGGACTAATTTAGCTCTCCTGAGGTCTCTACTTATTGCCTAGAGTGTAAATTAGGTCTCTCCGTTGTGGCTGGATGGAACGAAAATGTCACCCAGCTCAGTGTCAACCCTGAGTTCATTTTTTAGCTCCTGGCAGTTGTTTTTTTTACCTGATCATAAGGAATTTCATCCTAAGTGTGTGTACATTAGTATTAAATTGAAGACTCAAGTGGACCCACATGTAGATGTCTAGAGCTTTTTTTCTACATAACTCCCTCCTTTTTGGTATATTATTCCAGTAATTCCTGCCACCTCCACTGTTCCGAATTCCGATTTTTGTCTCTTCAAGTTAGTGGTACTACTATGTTGTGCTTTAAATCTCTGCTTACAGTGATGTCTAGAGCATGTATCTTGGCAGAAAGCCAAGGTGCTCATAGGGCTTATGTAGTTTGTTTCCTTCTTTCAGGGAACACAGATCTACACTAATTGTCATTCAGTGTATGGAAACTGTTGCATCATATATTTTGTCTAGTTTTGCAGTTGTTTACCAGCTAAGGATAAATCTGGCAACCAGTTATTCCTGTACCAGTTATTCTGATACCAGAAGCATAAATCTCATACTATTGGATTATCATGGGAAGTTGGCAAAGACTTTTGAGTGAAGTTCAAGGAAAGAATCACAATGAACCTTGGCTGATTTTAGATTTACTGACTATTTAGGAATTGCATGTTTATGGGCTTTGGGAGTAGTTGACTTGGCAGTTGTTTGTTCTCTTCAAATAGGTCTATCAGATGAGATAATATAAACAATAAAGCACTATACAAATGTACTTATTATTTTGGGTTTAGAGTAATTTATTGAATGTTCTCATAGGCTATTCTGCCCGAGAGCAGATTTTTGACTTTGGAATTTAAAATGAAAATAGTTGTATTAGTTTTGTAGAGGAGTTTAAGTTGGTGATGTGCTTCTATATTAGTTCTAATTGCCTAAAATTGGTTTCAGTAGGCTTTAATGTCACTGGAGAAAAACTGCTTCTCACAATAAATAATAATGTCAATCTGAGAATAACCTCAACATGTTTCCATAGAATGTATTGTGTCTTTATGTTATTCTTGGGTTTTTGTACTCAGTAACTTGCACATACATACTTTATGTACATTTGATGTGTGACTCTTTATTAAGACCATTTCACTTGTTGGTTAATCATATTGATTACTTATTGTGTGCCAAACATAGTACTGGTTGATGGAGGCAGGAACAAAAGAAGTAGAAGCGTCCCTAATTGGAAGAGTCTATGAGATGGCATATATATAATATAAGGCGGCAAAATAGTCTAGCAAAGATTAATGGAATACAGAATGATTATATCAGCTCTCAGACCGGGTGATAAAGGGGCTAGATTTTGAGAAAGTTGGCAGATGTGCATTGATTGACAAAGAAGATAAAGGAGAAAAAGTCCCTCTTCTAAAAAGAAGGAATGGTGTGTTTGCAGGGTGAGCGCTGAGAATCACAAAATTGTTCTGTGGAAAGCAAGCAAATTAAATTGGCTTGGGTGGAAGTTTGTGTAGAAGATAGTAAGAAACTATTAATAGGTTGTAGAGCTAATTGAGCTTCAAAGGTTTTGAGCATTAGTATGAAGAGACAGACATTTCTGATAGCCCTGTATGTTAAAAGGTAGACAATTAAAGAATTTCATGTTCACAAAGCAAGTTTTATGGGTGCTAACTTATTTTAAGATGAATGAACTATGAAGAAAATGAAGATCCTGAGTGTTACTGAGTTTGGATATGATTTGCAAAATGAAAACCCATTCCTATTGCCATTTGGAAAGCACTGCTTGTAGAGTAAGTAAATGTACAAAATGAGTGAATTTACATGTTATGACTGGCTACATAAGGGAAAGTTAAAGGTGTTTTAAAAAAGTATAATGCTAACTGAAGTTTGACTGGGGCTGAATTTTATGTATTTTTCTTTTGTTCCAGGTTTCTGCTTTTGCTAAGAGGGCATCCGTGACCCTGATGGTGTTTTCATTCAAGATCAAGTGATTTATTGCCTTTATTGGTTAACTGAACAAATTCAGGTTAGTGTATTTTCTGGACAGCATTTCCCTGTTCCAATAATATGTCAATATTTTGAGAAATGGATATTTTTGTGGTTAAAGCTACATATGTATATACCAGTGAAGTAGAATTGGAAAGGCCAAATCAGTCTAAACTGTTGAATTGTGTATTTGTTAAGATATATTTTCGGACTACTTACTATGTACAATCAGCATTCTATATAATGAAAAATATTTTACTTTCTTTCTAATAGTTATGAGGCTGGATGAAACAAGTTGTGACTGAATGTGGTACATTGAACTTTTGATATACCTGTGTGGCATATTTGGTGCTAAAAACAAATGATTCATCCTCAAAATTTCTGACATTTTTAGTAGCTGGCTTTTAAAGGAATCATTCTTCTCCAGATTTCAGTCATACATTAACATTTTTATCAGTGTTCAGTCTATGAGTTTTGACAAATGTATATTTCTCACCACAATTAAAGCAGTTCCATAACCTTCCAAACTCACTCATGTTCTTTTGTAGTTAAGTTCTTCTTCTACCCCAATCCCTAGCAACCACTGATCTGTTTTCTGTTCTTACAATTTTCCTTTTCTAATATGTCATTTAAATGGAATTATCTAGTATGTAGCCTTTTAAGTCTGGCTTTTTTCACTTAGCATAATGCATTTGTACATAATGCATAATGCCTCCATGTTATTGTGTGCATCAGTAGTTTGTTCTTTTTTTATTCTTGAGTAGTGTTGCACTGTATGGATATACCACAGTTAGTTTATCCATTCACCAGTTGATAGACATTTGGGCATTTTCTAGTTTTTGATGATTATAAAGCTGCTTTAGTCATATGTTTAAAAACAATAGAAACATGATTCTATATTCTTTTTTTTAATTTTTTTATTGATACAATATGTACATAGATGTACATAGTTTGTGGTACATGTGATAATTTGATACTTTTATATGATCAAATCAGGATAATTGAGATATCCGTCACATTAAATACTTATCTTTTCTTTACACTAGGAATATCCAAATTATTCTCTTATAGTTATTTTGAAATGTACAATCAATTAATGTTAACTATGGTCACCCTACTGAGCTATGGAATACCAAGTCTTATTTCTTCTATATAAGTATATATTTGTATCCATTAATCAACCTCTCTTCATTCTCCTCTCCCCTCTATATTCTTTTTTTTTTTTTTTTTTGAGACAGAGTCTCACTCTGTTGCCCGGGCTAGAGTGAGTGCCGTGGCATCAGCCTAGCTCACAGCAACCTCAAACTCCTGGGCTTAAGCGATCCTACTGCCTCAGCCTCCCGAGTAGCTGGGACTACAGGCATGAGCCACCATGCCCGGCTAATTTTTTTGTATATATATATTTTAGTTGTCCATATAATTTCTTTCTATTTTTAGTAGAGACGGGGTCTCACTCTTGCTCAGGCTGGTCTCGAACTCCTGACCTCGAGCGATCCACCCGCCTCGGCCTCCCAGAGTGCTAGGATTACAGGCGTGAGCCACCGCGCCCGGCCCCCTCTATATTCTTTATTGATAGAAATTACTTTTTGTGGTTGCTGTTGTTAAAGAGACCATAGTGATTTAACTATTGCCTTTTTAGGCTGAGTTGCATTTCTTTTTTAAAATGTCATTAAAAAGTAACCAGAAAGGCCAGGTGCGATGGCTCATGCCTGTAATCCTAACAGTCTGGGAGGCCACGGCAGGAGGATTGCTTGAGCTCAGGAGTTCGAGACCAGCCTGAGCAAGAGCGAGAGACCTCGTTTCTACTCAACAAAGAAAGAAATGAGCCAAACAACTAAAAATAGAAAAAATTAACTGGGCATGGTGACGCATGCCTGTAGTCCCAGCTACCCGGGAGGCTGAGGCAGTAGGATTGCTTGAGCCCAGGAGTTTGAGTTTGCTGTGAGCTAGACTGACGCCATGACACTCTAGCTCGGGCAACAGAGTGAGACTGTGTCTCAAAAACAAACAAACAAACAAACAAAAAAACCCAGAAAAAATTTTAACACACATTTTGGATAGAGAAAGAGACCTGCAACTTATGGTCATTTTGAGTATGGAAAGAGAAATGATGCAAAATTATTAGAAAGGGACTATGGTGGAACTTGTTGGGTTTCCTGATTTTGGAAAAAAATAGGTAGCTTTCTTGAGTATAGTGGT
Organism: Eulemur rufifrons; assembly: GCF_041146395.1. Classification (NCBI taxonomy): domain Eukaryota; kingdom Metazoa; phylum Chordata; class Mammalia; order Primates; family Lemuridae; genus Eulemur; species Eulemur rufifrons. The sequence goes on from NC_090984.1 coordinate 93,577,945, forward strand.
AGATCAGAAATTGCACAGGTGGATTTATATAGTTAAGCCTCACATAGGTAGCTTCAAAAGTTACCTATTTATAAAAGTTAACTAAATTATATGAACTCTTCAATCTTAAAATTTTACTTAAGGAGGGCAAAGGTTGGACATGAAAAAGTCAATTTAAACTTTCTTGAATGAGTATGTGAGATGAAAGTGACAGAAACTGTCCTACCTTGGGGAAATTAGTGATTTCAAAAAGTACCTTGTAAAGCTATTTGAATATTTACAAGGAATATCTGGTTCATTATTTGCTATAGAAATGAGAAAGTCTTGAGAAAATATTATGCTCTGACTCAGAGAATGTTAACTGGTTTAAATTCCAGCTCCTAAGCCTGACCACCAGAAGAGTCACTGCAACTTTGAACTGTTTTCTTTGTTTCTGAATATTTTAGATGAATTATGTAACTTTAGTAGTATCTCTATAGATAAATGGTATGTTATATTATGTTTTCAGAGAACATTTTTTTGAGGGGAGAAGGGAGTATTGAACCAGGAGGCTTTATTTACACAAAGTAACAAGCAAGTTCCTGAGAAACTAGAGCAGCTCTAGCGCAAGTCATGGCCTGTGTAGGGAGGACAGCCTATAGCTGGAGGAGGTGGGTGGGACACAAACAGATCCAGCGCCCTCTGCAGGCAGACCACTTTGTCCCTGGGCCAGGGCCTGGCTCAACACTACATTTTCTGGTGGCCACACTTTCTTCAGAGAACATTTTGTAAACAGGCAAAACATTATAGGCAGAGTTGGAGCATTTTAGAGCTATTTCTGAAAGAGAATGATTATTTGTTCAATGGGCAAATGCAACATAGAGTCAAAGACACTGCTGTATTCAGAAGTCATTTCTTCAGGATTTTAGGGTACTTTAGATTTTTTTTTTTTTTTTTTTTTTGAGACAGAGTCTTGCTCTGTTGCCTGGGCTAGAGTGCCGTGGCGTCACCAGCAACCACAAACTCGTCACAGCAACCTCAAACTCCTGGGCTTAAGCAATCTTTCTGCCTCAGCCTCCCGAGTAGCTGGGAGTACAGGCATGTGCCACCATGCCTGGCTAATTTTTTTACTATATATATTTTTAGCTGTCCAGATCATTTCTTTCTATTTTTAGTAGAGATGGGGGTCTCGCTCTTGCTCAGGCTGGTCTTGAACTCCTGACCTCGAGCAATCCTCCTGCCTGGGCCTCCCAGAGTGCTAGGATTACAGGCGTGAGCCACCATGCCTGGCCGGTACTTTAGATTTTAAACCAGAATTCTTAGGTTCATATTTATCTAAAGTATTTATGAAAATAGCGATCTTTTAAAATTTGAATTCTATGAATTTTAAATTAATTTACATAAATGTTTTGAGGTTGTCACAAAATGAAAAAATTTGTTAGATTTTTCTAGCTGTTTATTCAACATCATATATTTTCTGAAAATTAAGAGCATATCCTACCATTTAAATAGTGGCTTAAGTCTCATGTATATGTAAAAAAAAAAAATAAATAATGGCCTGTTTTAATTTAAAATCAACTGGAAAAGAGATAAACTAAAACTGAGTTTTGTAAACAATATTAAATGGAACAATTTAAACCTTAGGTCAAGTAGTGGTCCTAGGATGAGTAGAGGAAGAATGTTGATTACAATGAGCACTGCACTACATGTGTCCAGCTAGTTGTATGATTAAAAGCTTATCATGTCGCCTCTGAGTCTCCATTTTCCTCTTTACAAAGAAAGGCATTAAGGTCCACATTAAGGTCAGACATAACTGGTGAAATTCAGAACTACCAAACAGTTCCTTATTTTTCATGAGCACCGTCAGGCCCAGGAAACTAGTGATAAAACTTGCTCAAGATGATATTCTAGAAGTGGAACATTTTGAAATAAAAATAGGAGTCAAACATTTTAGAAATATTTACTTTTGGATATTCGATCTATAGGCTTATTACAAGATTGTGACTCAGTAAAGTGGTTTTTAATTTATACAGGTTTTTGAGAGAAGAAAGTATACTGTTTTGCTCTATTTTTTTCTTCCTGAATAAATACAACTTCATGCTGATTCTCTAAAAATCTTTTAGTCTTTTAGGACAAAGGAAACAGCTATTGGGAGACATTTCTCTTGGATCTCATGGGTCTCTTGTGTTTTTGCACATTTACTGAGCAAAAGCATTGGCAGCTTTTGTTGGGGGCTATCTTTTTCAAGGAAGTACGTATAGTAGACAGCCTAGGAAGATAGAAACAGTGTCACCAATCAGAGGTCAGATTTCTTTGCTGCCCAGGGTAATTTTTTTGCTTTGTTGCCCAGGCTGGTGTACAGTGGCCTGATCATAGCTAATTGTAACCTCAAATTCCTGGACTCAAATGATCCTCCTGTCTCAGCCTCCCAAGTAGCTGGGACTACAGACATACACCACCACACCTGTCTGATTTTTAAAATTTTTTGTAGAGACGGGGGTCTCACTACATTGCCCAGGCTGGTCTCAAAGTCCTGGGCTCAAGCAATCCTCCTGCCTCTATCTCCCAAAGTGCTGAGATTATAGTTATGAGCTAGTGTGTCTAACCTGTCCAGGATGATTAAGATAATCCCTCTGGGGAAAAGGTTGGGCATATTTCCTTGCAGCTGTAATGCAACCCACTGTGTATGTAGGTATCGCTTGGTTCTCCTTGCATTGCCCCTTATGAATTAGAACTTGGGAAACTGGTACAAATGATGGTATTCTGTCTACTGTATTATTGTGAGTAGTAAACTGCTTTTTGTTTCTGACCCAGAAGTGTTATATCTTCTGCCAGTATTACGTTATACCCGTTCACCAAATATCACTAAAACATCCTATTGATAAAACAAAGCTGAGTTTATTGCTTATTGTGGTAAGGGAGAATACCACCTTGACAGAACTTTGGTAGTATCTTAGAAGAGCAAAGTCAGGGTCAAAATTTGAGAATTTGAAATTTGGTTTAAATTGGATTTTTCAGTGATAGTGGTGGGTCTTGATTAGGTTTGGGGTAGGTATCATGATGTTACAGTTTAGGATTAGTGGAAACAATAATGTAAGTATTTTGAAAACTGTTGATGCTTCCTATTGAAGAGTTATTGGATCTTTCCAGAAGGTCTGTAATGAGCAGTCAAGTTATATACCTGCAAGAGTCTCCTGGAATAGTAAAGTTATGCTAATGAAGACAGTGGACTAGTAAAGTCGTGTTAATGTACATAGATAGCTGTGTGTGAGTGTATTAGTTTTCTAGGGCTGCTATAACAAAGTACTCTAAACTGGGTGGCTTAATTCTCTCCAAGTTCTAGAAGTTAGAAGTCTGAAATAAAGGTTTAGGAGGGCCATACTCTCTTCAGGGGCTCTAGGGAGGAACCTTTTCCTCCCTATTCTAGCTTCTGGTGGTTGCCAGAAATCCTTGGTGTTTCTTGGCTTGTGGTACCATAACTCAGATCTCAACCTCAAGTATTCATGTGACAATCTTCTCTCTGTTTCTTCTTGTAAGGACACCAGTCATTGGATTAGGATATTAGCTTGATTATATCTGCAAAGACCCTATTTCCAAATAAGGTCCCATTCACAGGTTTCAATGGATATAAATTTTGGGGGGGACACTATTTAGCTCAGTAGAGGGGGTATGTAATTTCCTCAGTGTCCATGCTGCATGTGGGTAGATGGTGTTGGTTCTCAGTGTCCATGAAACTATTGCAAACTGATGTTGTTAGCTTGCATGTAGAGTAAAATCTCAGGCTCTTCATAGAGTTCTTACAATAGCATGGTGTAGTGCAAAGAATATCAGTCTGGAAGTTGAGGTGCCCCTCAACTGTTCTTTCTGCTTTGTTATTAAGTAACTTGAGAAAGTTACTATCCTCCCTAGCTACTATTCATAGTTTCCCCATGATAATATGTGAGTCCTTGAGGAAGAAAAGAGGAATGAACCAAATGATTTTTAAGGACCTTTCTAGTTCTCAGATTCTGACATTCTGTAATTGTTGAGTACCTGCTATATTACATATAAATAATAATTTTGTTGGAGTCACAAAATAAAAAAATAGAGAATGCTTTAAGTGCTGATGAGATAGGTTTTAACAGGTGAATGTAGCATCTACAAATTAATTTTTGTTTTGTTTACTTGGGTGAAGATCATTAATGAAGGTACTAGGTAAACCTGCTGTTAGCCCTGGTCTTTCTCACTTATCATATTTCAGTTTTCAATTTGAATAGAATATTTGGAAGAGGAACATTGTTCAGGTCAGTTAATTCACTTAAAGTTAGAAAAATTTGTTGTTGCTGCACTCTTATGCTGACTTCAGAAAATGCATAAACCTTTTCTGAAGTGAGCATAAGAATGTAGTTCCCCCTTCATTGTCCACATTTCTCTGTCATATCATTCTTGTGGACAAGAGATCTTAGAATGATAATAGTCCTGTGAGGTGGAGCATGGTGCTAGAGTTCTAGGTGTAAGTGATTTAATCGGCTATTGAATTTGCCTTATGTTTTTTTTTTGTTTTTTTTTTTTTTTTGAGTCAGAGTCTCGCTCTGTTGCCCGGGCTAGAGTGAGTGCCATGGCATCAGCCTAGCTCACAGCAACCTCAAACTCCTGGGCTTAAGCGATCCTACTGCCTCAGCCTCCCGAGTAGCTGGGACTACAGGCATGCGCCACCATGCCCGGCTAATTTTTTCTATATATGTTTTTAGTTGTCCATATAATTTCTTTATATTTTTAGTAGAGACGGGGTCTCGCTTTTGCTCAGGCTGGTCTCGAACTCCTGATCTCGAGTGATCCACCCGCCTCGGCCTCCCAGAGTGCTAGGATTACAGGCGTGAGCCACCACGCCCGGCCGAATTTGCCTTATATTTTGAATCACTACAGTATTGTGTTTGAATTCTTTCTTTGAATCATGTTGGAAATACAGGATAATTACTTCATAGAGATATTGTGGGTACCAGAAAGGAAATTTTTGGGTAATACTAAAACCCCCTGTGGTCGTGTGTGTGCTTGTCAAAGTACGAATTAACAATGCTTACATATTGGTAATAAGTATAAATGCAGGTTGAACCAATGTTTTTAGATCTGGATTGAAATGGGAGAAAACAGGGATTTTTGATCACTGCATATGGTAAAAATTCAAAACGACATTCCTGGGGGTGCTGGAAATCTCTTGCCACTCGAATTTAAGAATCTTTCTGCATCTAGCCTTTCAGTTACAAATTGTATGAAGTGTTTCCAAAGTGGCTTTTGGGCAATTCAGACTATCACTACATGTTGTAACAGTGGTGGTTGATTGGTTGATTGGTTGATTGATTTAATTTTGGGAGATATATTAGAATATAGAATTTGCAGTAAACCTGTAGCAATACCTGAAATAAAATATATTAACATGGACACAATATAGAACCTAAATAGAGACTATAATTACAATAATAAAAAGATGTTTTCTCGATCACATTTTTCTAGTCACGTTTCCATTCTTCAATGAAAAGAGTATGGGAATGTTCTTACTATATTTTCTTAATGTTAAAGGCAAGTAGCTGTCCACATCGTAATGAATAACTTGACCTTTGATGTAGGTTTTTTTTTTCATTCCCCTGGGGCCATGGTGGCTGATAATCCAGGTTTGGATTAAACTCTGTTCTCTTGCACTTTGCCCTCCTTATTTTAGACTTTGGAGTTGGTGTACTCATATTACCAATAAAATAAAGTTCTTCCAATTTATAAGAAATGTTTTCCAGTTTCAGAATTGGCAAAGATTAAAAAATAGGGTATGAATGTGTTGGATTTCTTTACTTTTCTGGTTTGGAGTCTTCACTTTCCATGTTGTGTTTTGTTGGACTCATAGATGCTTGAGAAATTAGAGGGATTCTCCCCCTGTCTCCCAGCTACCCCTGTAGCCCCATTGCAGAAAAAAGGAAAGAAAGAAGGAAATCCATCTTGAACACATTTTTTTCTGGCACCTATACTGAATTAATACATTACTGTGCAAGTTGTTTAATTGAGGTTTTTTTTAAAATAGATTTTATTTCTTAAAGCAATTTTAGGTTTACAGAAAAATTGAACAGAAAGTACAGAGTTCCTGTATACTCCCATGTATCATGCAGCCTTGCAGTAATTACTTATTACTCCCAGGAGTTTCTTGGTCAGTTCTTTGGGATTTTCTACATAGATAATTATGTCATCTGTGAATAAAGACAGTTTTATTTTTTTCTTCCCAATTTGTTTACCTTTTATGTCCTTTTCCTATCTTATTACATTAGCTGGGATGTCCAATATGATGTTGAATATAAGTGGCGAGAGGGCAAATCCTTGCTTTGTTACTAATCTTAGGGGGAAAGCATCTGGTTTCTCACCATTAGGGATGATGTTGTAGGATTTCCTTCAAGTTGAAGTAATTTACCTCTATTTCTAATTTGCTGAGAGGTGTTTTTTTTTTTTTTGACAAAGTCTCACTGTCACCCAGGCTAGAGTGCCGTGGCATCAGCCTAGCTCACAGCAACCTCAAACTCAAACTCCTGGGCTCAAGCAATCATCCTGACTCAGCCTCCCGAGTAGCTGGGACTACAGGCACGCACCACCATACCCGGCTAATTTTTTCTATTTTTAGTACAGACGAGGTCTCACTCTTGCTTAGGCTGGTCCCGAACTCCTGACCTCAAGCTATCCTCCGGCCTTGGCCTCCCAGAGTGCTAGGATTACAGGAGTGAGCCACCATACCTGGCTACTGAGAGCTTTTAATCATGGGTGGGTATAGGATTTTATCAAATACTTTTTATGCATCTGTCAGTATGATCATATGATTTTTCCTGTTTCGTGGATTACATTAGTTGATTTGTCAGATATTGCACCTGCCTTGTATACTTGGAATAAACCCTACTAGTATGGTTGTGATGTATAATTTGATTTGTTAATATTTTTGAGAACATTTGCATCTGTTTGTGAGAGATACTGGTCTGTAGTTTTCCTTTCTTGTGTGGGCTTAGTATTAGGGTGATGCTGGCCTTGGAGAGTGAATTAAGAAGAGCTCACTCTGCTTCTATTATTTGGAACAAATTATAGAAAAATTAGTATCATTCGTGCCTTAAATATTTGGTAAAATTTACAGGTGAACCATCTCGGTGTGGTACTTTCTGTTTTGGAAGGTTCTTAATTATTATTTCTTTGATTAATATAGTCCTGTTCAGATTAACTATTTCTTCTTGTATGAGTTTTGGTAGATTGTGTCTTTCAAGGAATTGGTCTGTTTTATCTGCGTTATCAAATTTGTGTATATAGAACCAGCTTTTAGTGTTGTTTATTTTCTTTCTTTTCCTGTTTTCAATTTTACTGATTTCTGCTATGATTTTTATTATTTTCTTCTGCTTTCTTTATATTTAGTTTGCTCTTCTTTTTTTAGTTTCCTAAGGTAGAAGCTTAGATGATTGATTTTTAGCTTTTTCCTTTTTAATATATGCCTTCAGTGCTGTAAATTAACCTCTTAGTACTGCTTTGCTGCATCCCACAAATTTTGATGTTTTGTTTTCATTTACGTTTACTTTAAAATATAATTTCTCAGGACTACTTCTTTGACCCATGTGCTATTTATAACTGTGTTGTTTAATCTCCAAATATTTGGGGATTTTCCAGGTATCTTTCTGTTACTGATTTCTAGTTTAATTCCATTGTGGTCTGAAAGCATACTCTGTAAGATCTCTATTCTTTTAAATTTGCCAAGGCATATTTTATGGTTCAGAATGTGGTCTGTCTTGGTGAAATATTCGCTGGGAATTTGAGAAGAATATGTATTCTGTTGTGGATGAAGTATTCTATAAATGTCAATTAGATCCAGTTGATTGATGGTGTTATCAGTTCTATCATATCCTTACTGATTTTCTGCTTCTGCCAATTACTGGTAGAGTGGTGTTGAAGTCTCCAGCTATAATAGTGAATTTGTGTATTTCTCCTTGTAGTCCTATCAATTTTTACCCCATGTATTTTGACATTCTTGTTAGGTGCAAACATATAAGGATAGTTATGTCTTCTTGGAGAATTGACCCTCTATTATGTAATGCCTCATTTTATCACTGATAATTTTTCTTGGTCTGAAGTCTGCTTTGTCTGAAATTAATATAGCTAGTCCGGGTTTCTTTTGATTAGTTTTAGCATGGGTATACCTTTCTCCATCCCTTTACCCTTAATCTATCTTTGTCTTTATAGTTAGAGTGGGATTCTTGTAAGGCAACATATAGTTGAGTCTTGTCTTTTGCTCTACTCTTGACAGTCTCTGTCTTTTAATTGGTATGCTGAGATCACTGACTTTTAAAGTAATTACTGATATGGTTGGATTAATATCTACCATATTTGTAACTGTTTGCTATTTATTGCCCTTGTTTGTTTGTTCTTTTTTTTGGTCTTCTGTGTTTCTGCCTTTTCTTGTTTTAATTGAGCATTTTATATGATTTCATTTTCTCTCTTATCTTAGTATATCAATTATACTATTTTAAAAAGGTTTTTAGTGGTTGCCCCATAATTTGCAATTATATATTTATAATGAATCCAATTTTATCTTTCAAATGACACTATACTGCTTCCTGGGTAGTGCTAGTACTTTATAACAGAGTATTCTCAATTCCTTTCTCCCATTCCTTATAACTGTACTTGCATTCATTTCACTTTTCCCTAAGTTATAATCACCAAATATATTGTTGGTATTATTTTGAAAAAATTGTTCTCTGTTAGATCAATTAAGAAAAAGAAAAATAAAAAGATTTAACTTTACCCTGGTTTATTTCTTTTCTATGCTCTTCCTTTGTTTTTGTAATCCAAGTTTCTAACCTGTATAATTTTCCTTCTCTCTGAAGAACATCTTTTAACATTTCTTGCAAGGCAGGTCTATTAGCTTTCATGTCCCTCAGTTTTTGTTTGAGAAAGTCTTTATTTTTTTTTTCACTTTTGAAGGATAATTTTGCTGAGTACGGAATTCTAGTTTGGTTTTCCTTTTCATATTTTATTTCACTCTACTCTTTTTTTGCTTGCATTCTTGTCTTTGTTCCTCTGCAGATAGGCGGTTTTTGTGTTGTTTTTTGTTTGTTTTGTTTTGTTTTGTTTTTGTTTTTCTCTCAATATTTTCTTTCTTTTCTTTTTTTTTTGAGACAGAGTCTTGCTCTGTTGCCCGAGCTATAGTGAATGCCGTGGCGTCAGCCTAGCTCTCAGCAACCTCAAACTCACAGCAATCCTTCTGCCTCAACCTCCCGAGTAGCTGGGACTACAGGCATGTGCCACCATGCCCAGCTAATTTTTTTTTCTATATATATTTTTAGTTGGCCAGATAATTTCTTTCTCTTTTTTGTAGAGACGGGGGGTCTCACTCTTGCTCAGGCTGGTCTCGAACTCCTGACCTCGAGCAATCCACCCGCCTCAGCCACCCAGAATGCTAGGTTTACAGGAGTGAGCCACCTTGCCCGGCTTCAATATTTTCTTCTTGTGTGATTTTCTGCAGTTTGAATATCATTTATATACATGTAAGCATTTTGATATTTATCCTGCTTGGTGTTCTCTGAACTTCCTGGTTTGGTGTCTGTCACTAAAGACATTCTTTACTGTTATGGTGTTGCTGATTTGTAGTATTTTCTTTTGATTTGTTTTTAGAGTTTTCATCTCTCTTCTTACAGTATCCATCTGTTTTTGCATGTTTTTCACTTTTTCCGTTAGAGCCTTTAGCATATTTGCCATAGTTATTTTAAATTCCTGATGATAATTCTAAAACCTCTGCCATATCTGAGTCTTTTTCAGGCTTTTTTTCTTCAGATTGTATTTTTCATCTTTAAAATGCCTTGTGATTTTTTTGTTGATAGCTAGACATGATGTTTTCAGGTAAAAGAAACTGAGGTAAATAGGCTCTTTAGTGTGAGGTTTTATATTTATCTGGTTAGCAGTTAGGCTATGTTTACTGTTTGCTGTAGCTGTGGTATCAGAGGCTAAAATTTCTTCTATTGTTTTTATTTTTACATGCCCTATTATCTTTGGGTTTTCATAGAGAATCCTTAAATAGGATCTGAAACTTCCAGTTCTTTTAGTTGTAATCCCTGTTGTATAGGAGCAGTGTTGATGTAGTAGGGGGAGAGGGATAAGGAAAAAAGTTCTGTTGTCCTATAATTAGATCTATCTTTCGTGAGCCTGAGTTGACTAGCTTTTCCCCCATGTCAAAAGGATAGATGGGGGAAATTGGGTACTTTCCCTTCCCCCAGGTTGGTTAGGTAGTGTAAAACCCTAGTAGGTTAGGCTATGTAAAACCCCAGTTGGTTAGTTCTGGTAAAAAAAGTTTCCTTTTCTTCAGGAAGGCCTTTTAAGAGGAACAAAGAACTGTGGGCATATTTCAAAATGGTTACTTTTCTAGTCCTCCTGATGGAAGCAGGAGGGATACTTTTTTACATCTTCATTGTGAGAACCTGATAGGGTTCCTAGAGGTAAAACTCAAGAAAGTATGGAGGCCTTTCTAAGACTGGGTCCCCTTGCAGTTTTTAATGCTCAAGCTAGTCTGTACTGAGGCGCTAGCAATTTGTCACTTACTGTGTTGAATGTTTCTACTGATGATGACTTTAGTTGAGGGCTTCTCTCCTGGGCTTTTGCTTCCTGCACTGTGATTCTCTGTATTTGGCTGTCTGCCTTTCCAGTTTTCATGGCAGCGGTTTGTCCTCTGACCTTAATTCTCTGATGAACCTAAGAAGAGTTGTTGATTTTCAGGGCTTTTTTTCCCCTCACTTTTTTTTCTCTTTGTGAGGATGAGAGTGATGAATTTCAAGCTCTTTACAACAAGCCAAATTTGTTATCGGCTTTTAACAAATTTTTGACAGTTTTGTAATGATAAAACTTGGTACGATATCCTTTGATTTGGCAATATTAGGAATTCTATTTCCTTCCGACATCAGGCTTGCATATTTGGGGCTAATCTAATTTGAAAGAAAGATTAAAGATTCTTGTTATGAGGTGACTGTCTTAATCCATTTTGTGTTGCTCTAAAGGAATACCCAATGCTGGGTAAATTTATAAAGATAAGAGGTTTATTTAGCTCATAATAATGCAAGTTGTACAAGAAGCATGGTGTCAGCATCTACTTCTAATGACAGCTTCAAGTTGCAGTTGCTTCCACTCAAGGCAGAAGATGAAGGAATGTTGGCTTGTATACAGGGTAAGAGAGGGGACCAGGCTCTTTTAAACAACCAGCTCTCTTGGGAACTAGAGAACTTATTTACTCCTCAGAGAGAGCATTTATCTTTTCATGAGGGACCCCCCGCCCCCGCCCCATGACCCAGACACTTCCCTTTAGGCCCCACCTCCAACTTTGGGATCAAATTTCAACATGAGGCTTAGAGGGACAAACATCCAAACTATAGCAGTGACTCAGTCCATTTACTGTTTTAAGTATAGTTTGAGGGCAACAGCAACCTTTGTTTCCTATGTTGAGAGTCAAAGGTTCATTTTTATATTTTTGTACCATAAAAAAACTTCATTTTTAAAACCTTTTCTGGGCGTAGGGTCATGTCAGTGACACTTCTGATGATGCTGAGCATGGTCAAAGTCTTGTGCTGTTACTTTGGATTTATGGAGCCAATCTATTGGATACATGGAGTTTCTTAATTTGATTAGTAGATTGCCTACTACTTATTTTTATGACCTGAAAATAACCATTTTAGCTGTTAACCATTTTTTGTGATATGGTGAAAAACTTAGTTCACATGAATTTAGTGCTCAAATATCTTGGTAGAAATTGAAGTAGAAACAGAACTTGTTGTAAATTAAATGTAAAATATAGTTTTCTTCATTTTCTTTTGAAAAACTTTCACATTAAAAACATCACTACATTATAGATAATTTAGACAACTTTTTATTAAAGTAAAAGAATTACACTTAATCCCACAAACTTAACGTGACTATAGTGACCATGTTGGTATATGTGACTTCTACTCCTTTTCCATATACAGATTTTTTTTTACAACATTGAGATCATAATTTATATTTAAATTTGTACCTTTCATTTTTTTAAATAATAATTTATTTTCATTGAGTGAGGTACTATTAGGTTGGTCAGATGGACAGTTTATTGTACCTATTGCTATGATGAACATCTTCGTGCATTTAGCTTTTCCCTGTTTGTGCCATGTCTTTGGCTGGATTTTCAGAAGTCTCTGTCTCTCCTTACTCTCTCCCTGTCTCTGTCTCTCTGTTTCTTTCTTTGTCTTTCTGTCTTATCTATCTCTCTCTTTGTCTTTTAAGGAGAATTTTATGTTCTCTTTCATAGGACTAATTAACTTTTATTGGATCTGCAAAATTGGGATAAATTTTTTTTTGCTTATAGATTAGAAAACAGTGCTTTAGAACTTATATTGCTATAGTGATTTATACAGTTATGTTCCAAAAAATTGGGATTTTGTGACTAGGCAATAAAAATGATCTCCTACATGTGTCAAACTTAGTTTTTTAGACTCTTGTACTTAGGTAAATTGGCTTTCGTCAAATAATTCAACCTTTTATATTTAATACTTGTTATATTTTATAAATTGAATTTTTCCTTACTGATTTAATATTTGTGGGTTCAATTTGGTGTCTTTGTCAAGGTTACTTATTAGATTGCTCTGTATTCTCTGACTTGTCTTTTGTTTTATCACTAGGGTTGAAAGTTGAATTGGGTATAGCCATTTGAATGGAAAATCAGTACAACTAGAAACTTTAGGAACTTCTGGTGTCATTGAGATGCTGAATTTGATGATGCTACCTCCTCACGCCTAAAAGCTGTTTGAAGATTGTTTTAATACTATCCATTCTACATAACCTTTTCTTGCTTTCCAAGTTAGAGATTTTATAAATGCATGTAGCTCTTTTACTCTTGTAATCTTCAAGATATTTTACCAAGATTAAAAACATAAACATATCTTTCTACTAAGAGGTTGGTGAGTCTGAGGGGAGGAGAGGGTTACACAGAACCATTGGGTTCATTTCACTGTAAAATTTCTCAGCTGATATTTGTTCTTGTTCTTTGTGGATTTGTTCAGGGAGGATAGGATTTTTTTTAAAAGAATAAATAGCACTTAGGAATATCTACTGGTGTGGGGTCTAAAGGTATATGGGATATACAAAGGTGCTCATGTATTTCTTTCTATCCTATCTCTTCTTTTTCCCCCTAGTCTTGGTGCTTTGCTTTTTCTGCAACAAATTTAATGAACAACTTCTATGAATTTAAAATACAGAATGATAAAGACCCTGCCTTTAGGAAGCTGATAATTTAATAGCTGAACTAGAAATATAAGTTAATAACTGCAGTACAGGAAGTCCCCTAATTTCCTGTATGATAACGTTTCCAAAAATGTATTTGAAAATAAAAAAGGTACATGTCAAAGGGGGGGTAGGAGATTTGGTTGTTTGTATGGAGTTATTTCACAGGGCTAAAGTTTATTGGTTTTATTTGTTTGTTTGTTTATTTTGAGACAAGAGTCTTGCTCTCTTTCCTGGGCTACAGTGCAGTGGCATCATCAGAGTTCATTGCAGCCTTTTTTTTTTTTTTTTTTTGAGACAGAGTCTCACTCTGTTGCCCAGGCTAGAGTGAGTGCCGTGGCGTCAGCCTAGCTCACAGCAACCTCAAACTCCTGAGCTCAAGCGATCCTCCTGTCTCAGCCTCCCGAGTAGCTGGGACTACAGGCATGCGCCACCATGCCCGGCTAATTTTTTCTATATATATTTTTAGCTGTCCATATGATTTCTTTCTATTTTTAGTAGAGGTGGGGTCTCGCTCTTGCTCAGGCTGGTCTCGAACTCCTGAGCTCAAACGATCCGCCCACCTCGGCCTCCCAGAGTGCTAGGATTACAGGCGTGAGCCACCGCGCCCGGCCTCATTGCAGCCTTGAATTCTTGGGCCAACAGTACTCCTGCTTCAGCCTCCTGAGTAGGTAGGACTACAGGAGTATGCCACCATACCTGGCTAATTTTTCCCCCTGTTTTTTGTAGAGATGGGGTCTTGCTATGTGGCCCAGGCTGGTCTCGAACTTCTGACCTCAAGTGATTCTCCCACTTATGTCTCCCAGAGTGCTGGGATTACTGTGAGCCACCACCCTGGCCTGTATTTTCTTTGTGAAGTAACCTTAAGTTGAAACTTCAAGGGGTTTAATTTTCCTGCTAAAAAATCTGTGTTTCTTAGTTTGAGTTATGGTGATTGACTTAAGGGGTTAAGAATGAGTCTTCAAAATTTTTGTCTTTGGGGTCAGTGATTTCAAATCTTTCTTGTGTTGGTGGCAATAAAAACCTACAGAATCCTTGCTGGACACACACACACACACACAAAACCTGATGGAATTGTCATTGTTAGTATCTTTATGAGATGAGAGGTGGATAAAATTGCTCTCTTACCAATGTAAATAAGAAAGGGACTTATTCTACACTATCTTGTAGGCTTTTTTGTGTGTGCAGTTTTTTTCTCTTCAAAGATGCCCCCATTTTAATACATCTTAAAAACTGATGAACACACTTAATGTATTATTGTACCCCCTCCCTGAAAAACTATAGTAAATCAATTAGTGGTACTTTTAATTAAGAATATGACATAGGCTGGGCATAGTGGCTCACACCTATAATCCTAGCACTCTGGGAGGCCAAAGTGGGAGGATCATTTGAGCTCAGGAGTTTGAGACCATCCTGAGCAGAAGCAAGATCCCCCATCTCTGTATAAAAAAAGAAATAAAAAAATAAGAACATGACATAATAGTTTAATGTATGTCAATGGAAACTATCTTCCTTGGGGAGGAAAAGGATGAAATTTACCACACATTGATTAGGCTTGTGAAATAATCAATAAAAGATTAACCCTATGATTAAAACCTTTCTAACTAAAACCAAAGTATAGAAGTTTCCTCACTTTTTGAAGTTTCCATTACTCCCTGGTCCAAAACTATTAAATGGAAAATTCCAGAAATAATTCATAAGTTTTAAATTGTGAGCTGTCTGAGTAGTTTGATGAAATCTTGAACTGTCCTGCTCTAGCCCACTCCAGCTCACCCAGGAGGTGAATCATCCTTTTGTCTAGCCTATTTATACTATATATGCTACCTGTAGTAGTTGTCTCAGTTCCCAGATCGAAAAACATAGTATATATAGGGTCTGGTACTATTTGTGGTTTCAGGCATCCACTGGGGATCTTAGAATATATCCCCTTGGATAAGGGGAGAGTACTGTAAATATATTATTAATAGTAAGAGATACTGTAAATATCAGATGAAATCCCTTTAAGAAGAATAAATACTTACATGTTAAGGCTAAACAATTGCCAGTGACAGCGGAATTGTTTGATAGGTCCAGGTTGTGAACTTTATAAGCACTATACACAGTGCTTGATGTATAGGAGGTACTCAGTAAATAATGAATGATAATTAATTGCTAGCTTATTAGCTTGGAAGTTTCAAAGAAGGTAGCAGAACAGAGGAACAGGCAACAGAGGGTTGCCTAACTGTAGCTAAGGGCCAGGGACCATATAGACCAGTGTTTTCTAATATGGTAGCCACTAGTCATCTATGGCTATTTAAATTAGGTTATTAAGTATGAAATGTACAATTTCCTTAAGTACTAAGTTTAACAGTTGATGTCTCTGACATTTCACTTTGACACTTCTTGTTTTATTTTTATTGTGAAGGTACATCCTCAGTCTTTCAAACACATGTTTTGGCTTGTGATTATCTTTCAAATTTTTTTTTTTAGTGCAATTTTTGTGAAACCATGAATAAGAGAAAAATTTGTGTTATTTTCGAATAAAAGTTGCATAGAGGAACCAGTGTAGCTCAGACAGCTAGAAACATCAGTGAGTGTTTGGGAAGGATGTGGCTAATGAACACACAGTACGTTGATGGTTTGAGAAGTTCTGTTCTGGTGATTTTAACCTTGAAAATGAGCCACATCGGTGACCTGAGACCAAGGTAGATAATGATAAGCTGAAAGCTGTAGTGGAAACGAATCCATCTCAACCTATGCATGAATTAGCAGCAAGGTTTGATGTTACTATTCCAACAGTATTGGACCATTTGAAACAAATGGGCAATGTAAAGAAGCTGGATAAATGGGTATCGCATGAATTAAACAAGCATCAGAAGAGATGTCGTCCCAACATTTGCCTTTCTTTGTTATCATGACATAAAAGCAAACCATTTCTACCCCGTATAGTTACATGTGATGAAAAATGGATTCTTTTTGACAATTCCAAGTGTTGGGCATAATGGTTGGATAAAGATGAAGTGCTGAAACACAGTCCAAAACCAAATATTCATCAAAAAAAAAAAAAAGCTAATGGTGTCTGTTTTAGTGGTCCAGAGCTGGTATTATCTACTACAACTTCTTGAAACCTGGTCATTTGATTACAGCAGTTGTCTGCTGCAACCATTTGGATGAAATGTTGAGGATATTTGCGATTAAGCGGCTGAGATTGCTCAATAGAGACAGGCCAATCCTCTTCAAGACAACATTCGACCACAACACTGTTCAAGCTACAGAAGCTGGACTTGGAAACTCTCCATCATCCACCGTATTCCTTGCACCACCTGACTACCACTTATTCTAGGCTTTGGACTACTTCTTGCAAGGAAAAATATTCAATTCTCAACAAGCTGTGGAAAACGTCTTTGGCAATTTCATCAGTACTCATTCTCTAGGCTTCTTCACTCCTGGCGTAAAGAAGCTACCATGAAGATAGCAAAACTGTGTCAATAATTTAGGCACCAACTTTGATTACTTATAGTGTTTCTTGTTTGAAATGTAATAAACTACATTTTGATTCAAAATTGGACCATTTTATATTTAATTACTTAATAAGTAAAATGGAAAAATCCATTCTTCAGTCACACTAGCTATATTTCAAGTCCTCTGTAGTCATATGTGGTTAGTGGCTACTATATTGGATAATGTAAATATAGAACATTTTCTTATCAAAGATAGCTGATATAGACAGATATTTTCTCATAGATTTATTTTTATTTCAATTTTTTATTTTAATTTTTTTTTAGAGACATGCTCGTTTTCTATTCCTCAGGCTGCAGTGCAGTGGCCTAATCATAGCTTCATGTAACTTTGACCTCATGGGTTCAGGGGATCTTCCTGCCACAGCCTCTTGAGTAGCTAATACTACAGGTGTATGCACCATGCCTGGCTAATTTTTAAAGTTTTTGTGGAGATGGGGTCTTGCTATGTTGCCCCAACTGGTCTGGAACTCCTGGTGGCAAGTAGTCCTCCTGCCTTGGCCTCCCAAAGCTTGTCATAGATTTTAATGATAACAGATAATTTACAGTTTTAAAGATACAGATTCTCAGTATTTTTTTTTCCCCTCAAAGCCCTATTTTTATTGCTTCCCATACTTTTTTTTCCATTTAAAAAAAATTGACAAATAATACTTATACATACTCCTGGGGTGCGTAGTGATGAGATTCAGACAGTAATTTTCAGTAAGACATTTGTGCTATGAAATTTATAATTGTGAGGCCATTAGGCTTACTGAAGTTCAACTTAAACAGTAAAAGGAAAACTACAGATTTTATCTATTGGAAACCACCAATTGACATCTAACTCAGGTCTTTTCACTCTACTGAATCAAATATATTTTCTTTGTCTTCCCTCTGTGTTCACCCTATAAAAGTTTGCTGCCCACACTGCTGCAGTGGAGCTCTCTAAACCTCTTCTGTTTCTGAGTGTTGCCCAATTCTTGAATTGTTCTTTGCTCAGATAAACTCTGAAAAAATTTATTTTGTCTAAAGTTTTTCTTTTAACAACAAAGGAATATAAATTCTATCAAGTGAGATTATAAATATAACAGTGAAAATTCCCTTGAAGGCTTTTTCTGTCAGTGTTTTAGGAATATGGGACTTTAAAATCCTCCCTTTTAGCTTTTAATGTGTTTTGATTAACATGATGAGATATTTGTTATTATATAACAAATATTTTGTGCCAGGGTCACAAAAATTGCTGAATAGATATTAGTTCCTTTAATACACATATTCATTTACTGGGGCATGGTTCCAAAACTGGATGATCTTAAGAATTCCCTTAGGCACTTTTAAAAGCTACAGATATCTATGACATACATATTAATTAATATATATATAAATGATATAAACATACACAAAGAATTGTATCTAATTTTTCCTTAGCATTAACTCCTTCAGATAGAATGGTTGGCTCAAAGAATTTAATTATTTTTGAGATTTTTGATTCATAGAAACAAATCCCGTTCAGAAAGTTTATACATTTACACACGTACTTTTTCTGCACATTTTCTTTAACACTGGACATTCTTGAGCTTTTACTATTTCTCAGTTGATGAAAAGGATCTCTTATTTTAGTTTTCATTTCTTTGATTATGAGGGAGTTTCAGCATTTTTTTATAATTTGTTTGATATCTGCATTTCTTCCTCCCTCCCTCCTTTCCTTTCTTCTTTCTTTCCTTTCTCCTGCTTCATCTACTTCCCCGCCTCCTTGTCCTTCTGCCCTTCCCCTGCTCCTTTTCCCTCTCTTGTTCCTCCTCCTTCACTTGTTCTTGATCTCTGTTCTCTCACACACTAAGGTTCTTAGTTTTGACCAGCAATAAGTTGAATGACAGGGCTAGAAGATGATGACTAAAGACATGAGATGGTGTCCAGAAAGTTGGGGTGAGTTTGATTACTGTGCCTATTGCAAGTATGAGCACAATGTTCATCCATTGTAGATCTGCAAGATTCTTATGTGTGTTTCACCTATTCTCTTGTTACTGGTATTTTTCAGAAATGGTTCTTTTCAATTTGAGAGTGGGGAAATTGGATTTAAAAATTTCTTATAGGTAGAAACCAAATATTTTGCTACTATCATTTGGAAACTGCTCATTATGATTGGTTCTGGGTGGCAGTAGAATCAGTTTGATATGATGCCATTAATGACCACTTGCTTTTGATTTCTTGCCTATCTGTAATGTGATTAGAACAGAAACCCCTTAATAATAGGGACTGTTTATCTTTGTATCCCTATTGCCTCATAGTATCTGGACCTGATTATAGGCTTTAGAAGTGCTTGTTGACTGTGATTACTTTTTTATCTGAATCTGCCCTTTCTACCCCACAGTTAAGATAACATCCATCCTGGGAGCAGGAAAACTATTGCAAAGTGTAGAAATGAACTGTTTTCTTTTTTCTTTTTTTTAAAAAAAATTATTTATAATTTTAAGTTTAAAATTAAGCACTTGGAGTAACTTCTCTGCCATTCAGTGAGAGGACTGTGCCCTCTCCAGCAAGTCCGTCCCCCTGGAATGGTTTGGGGGTTGGAGGAAGTTCTTGCCTTGGTGTTCTGTATTGGTTCTGTCTTGGAGTATTGGTTCTTGTAGTAGAGTTGTCTTTATTTCTCATTAGTTAATTGGTTGTTTCTCCAGTTCCCTGTTATAGTTAATGATTCTTTATATTAAACTTTCCCCTTTCAAATTATTGTGTGGTGGCCAAGTGTGGTGGCTCAAGTCTGTAATCCTAGGACTTTGGGAGGCCAAGGTGGAACGATCACTTGAGGCCAGGAGTTTGAGACCAGGTTGAGCAAGAGTGAGACCCTGTTTTTACAAAAAAATATTATAGAAAAATTAGCCAGGTGTGGTGGTGCGTTCCTATAGTCCCAACTACTTGGGAGGCTGAGGCAGGAGGATTTGCTTGAGCCCAGGGTTTGAGGTTGCTGTGAGCTATGATGATGCCACTGCACTCTAGTCCAGGTGACAGAGTGAGACCCTGTCTCAAAAAAAAAAAAACAAAAACCAAAACCAAAAAATTAATGTGTATTTTCTCTCTCTAATTGGCTTTACATTTCCATAGGAATATTAGAAGCCGTTTGTAAATAAATATTTATTTTAAAAAGCTACTGAGGGCCGGGCGCGGTGGCTCATGCCTGTAATCCTAGCACTCTGGGAGGCCGAGGTGGGCGGATCGTTTGAGCTCAGGAGTTCGAGACCAGCCTGAGCAAGAGCGAGACCCCACCTCTACTAAAAATAGAAAGAAATCATATGGACAGCTAAAAATATATATAGAAAAAATTAGCCGGGCATGGTGGCGCATGCCTGTAGTCCCAACTACTCGGGAGGCTGAGACAGGAGGATCACTTGAGCTCAGGAGTTTGAGGTTGCTGTGAGCTAGGCTGACGCCACGGCACTCACTCTAGCCCGGGCAACAGAGTGAGACTCTGTCTCAAAAAAAAAAAAAAGCTACTGAGATTTTGGTTGGAATTGAATTGAATCTGTAGGAAAATTTGGGTAGAGTTGACATTTCGACTATTGAGTCTTCTGACCCATGAATAAGTCATCTACATTTATTTGGATGTTGAATTTCTTTCAGCAGTGTTCTATGGTTTTTAGTGTACTAATCTTTCTGATATTTTTTGACAGATATATTCCTAAGTATTTCATAGTTTTTTATGTTTTTACAAATATTTTTATAAAATATCAATTTCTAATTTTTCATCACTAATATATAAAAATGCAATTGATTTTTATATATTGGCATTGTATCCTGCAACCTTGCTAAACGCACTTATTAGTTCTAGTAGCTCTTTTGTAGATTCCATTGGATTTTCTACATCGACAAACATGTCTTCTGTGAATAAAGAGAGCTTTACTTTTTCTACTCTAATCAAAAAAGAAAAGCCTTTTGTTTCTTTTTCTTGCCCAACTTCACTGGCTGGAACCTCTGGTATAATGTTGAATAGAAATAGTGAGAGTGGACATCTTAGTCTTGTTTCTAATCTTAGGGGAAAAGCATTCATTCTTTCATAATTAAGTATAATGTTAATTGTGGATTTTTCAAGATGCCATTTATAGATTGAAAAAGCTCCTTTTAATTCATAGTTTGTACAAAAGTTTTTAAAAAATCAGGAATGGATGTTGAATTTTGTCAAATTCCTTTTCTCCATATCTGTTGAGATGATCTCATACATTTTTTTTTTTTTTAGTTAATATAGTGGATTATATTGCTGGATTTCAAAGATTGAATCAATTCTGTGTTCCTGAAATAAACGCACTTGGTTACGATGTGTATTTGGCTGCTTGATGTTACCCTGCAGTTCACTGATACTCTTTTTATTCTTTCTGTGTTTCATTTTTGAATAGTTTCTTTTGCAGTTTTTCCAAGTTTCCTAATATTTTCTTTGGCAGTGTCTCTGTTATTAATTCTATGTAGTGTATTTTTCATCTCAGGCATTATAGTTTTCATCTCTAGAAGTTCGATTTAAACCTTTTAAAAATATCTTCCATGTTTCTGCTTAATGTTTTGAATATGTGAAATATATTTAAAATAACTTTTAATGTTCTTGTTTGCTAATTCTAACACCTGTTCTGGGTTGGTTTCAGTCAGTTGATTGTTTTCTTCATTATGATTCATGTTTTCCTTCCTGTTTGCATATCTGGTAATCTTTAATTGAATGACAGACATTGCGAATTTTACCTTTTTTGGGTGCTAGATTTTTTTGTATTATTAGAAATATTCTTGAACTTTGCTCTGTGATGTAGTTATTTGGAAACAATTTGAGGCTTGGTTTTATGATTTGCTAGGTGGCCTGGAGCAATGCTTAATCCAGGGCTAATTATTCCTCACTACTGAGTTCTCTTCATCCTAAATTCTCCCCTCAAGGTCCTGTGAATTAAGAGCTTTTTCATTCGGGCTTGTAGGAGTAGGCACTGTTCCTGGATCGTATGATTTTCAGTCATTATTCCCTCTAATTCTTTTTTTTTTTTTTTTAGACAGAGTCTTGCTCTTTTGCCCTGGCTAGAGTGCCGTGGCGTCAGCCTAGCTCACAGCAACCTCAAACTCCTGGGCTTAAGCAATCCTTCTGCCTCAGCCTCCTGAGTAGCTGGGACTACAGGCATATGCCACCATGCCCGGCCAATTTTTTTCTATATATATTTTTAGCTGTCCAAATCATTTCTTTCTATTTTTAGTAGAGATGGGGTCTCGCTCTTGCTCAGGCTGGTCTTGAACTCCTGACCTCGAGCGATCCTCCCGCCTTGGCCTCCCAAGAGTGTCTAATTCTTTCAGATGGTTCTTTCTCCAACCTCCAGTAGTTGTCTCACATAATTGAGCTATTCAGTACTGTGCTGATTATTTGAGAGGTGCTTGTGCAGATCTCTGTTTTTTTGTTTTTTCCCCTGTGTAGCTTCTCTGGTACTTTCTCCAGGGATAGCTGCCTTTGTCTTCATGGACTCTTAGGTCTTCTGTTCCATCAACTCAAGTAAGTTCATCAACCACCTTGATTTCTCTTCCCTATGCCAAAGCCTGGAAAGTCTCTAAAGGTGGTAAACTGGGGCAATCATAGGGTTTATGTTGTTTGTTTCCTGTCTCTCTGGAATCACTATTCTTTGTTGCTTTATTTTCATTTTCTTCAGAACTGTTGGTGTCTGTATTTTCTCTGGGATTTTTTTGTTGTTTCAAGTGAGAGGACAAATCTGATTCCTGTTACTACAGCCTGACATACACACATACATACATACACACATATATATACATATATAGTATGTAACCCCACTTTTAACCCCATCTTTTTTTCCCTACTTCCCCCCCATTATTTTTGGTGGTGAAAATAATTCTGGTTTGAGAGTTAGCATTCTTTGTTTTAGCTCTAGCTAATGCAAGAATCTATCGTTGTATACAAATTTGTATTGACAAAATTTTTTTACCAAGATAATGAATCCCCCTCCCCCAAAAGCAATTATTCTGCATGTATAATACCTAGGTTTAAAAAAGTTTTTTATTTGTAATATCATTTTCAATTGTTTGTAATATAAAACTACAGTGCATACTAATGGAGTCAATTATTAAACTGTAATGTGAAGAATAGAGAAAAAGTCTTAGAAGTGTCCAGAGGACATCTCCTGGTGAAATCTGAGTACAGTTGTTTAATTGTAAAGTTATGTTCAGCATTACTAGAGGATATGTAAGCCTCATTGGTGAATGTATAGGAAGAGAGGTAGAAAGAAGAGATGAATTACATAAAGAATTTTTTAAAGCATGGAAGCTTGTTGAAAGATTGAAAAAAGCAAATAAGTAGACCTAATAAGATAGAGGGGGCTCTGAAGAATGCATTTGCTTCTTACAGACAATAGTTGGAGCTAGGGTAATGTAGCTTGTGGCTTTTGTTGAGTTGAGAGAGTTAACTGGGATAATTGGATTTAAATTCTGTATTTACTACTTGATAACTGATAAGTTTCTTAAATTAGGTTTCTGGTTTTTGCACCTATAGAATGAGTATAAAAATATTTATCCCAAGGGTTGTAGTGAGTATTAAGTAGAATCCATCACGTAAAAGTATGTAGCAGTATGTGCTTAATAAGTGTTTGTCTTGTTTTTCTAAATGACCAATAGAAGCTTTACTTTTCTGTTGCATATTTCCCTATTAATTATATGGACACAGAAGCAGTGCTTATAGTTACCTTGGAACCTATTAAGAAAACAAAGGTGAAACAAATTCCTGCTTTGTTGACCTCCTGTAACTTTTCACAGTTTAGGAAAAAAAACAACCAGAGCACTATTGGCATAAGAATGTATTTGAAAATGCTGGGTTTGAGAAGGCTGTGCAGGAGGTTCTAACTTGGAGAAGGATGGAGGAATTTTTTTTACAGGGCTTTAGCAGGATGGGGTCAGGCAAAGTTCAGCTAGTTTGAGGAACAGTTGGTCAAGGATGGCTCTCAGAGGAGGGGAGAATTTATCTTGTAGATTAGCAGTCACTGGGCAATTTGGATTTTATTAAGTTGTGGACAAGTAGCTATGAGGGGCAAGGACATGAGAGAGCCTATGGAAAATTCAGTAGTTTTTTAGTGTTTTCACAGTAGATTTTTCTATCATTGGCTCTTGCAGTCTTTTCCCAACCCCTCTGCCCCCCAGTCCCAGTCTCCTAAATGGAAGATTCCATTATCTTGGTCATGATTTTAGACTCCTACTTCTTGATTTCAGAAGGCAATGTCTTTTTGAAACTTCAGAGAACAAGGAATTAAATATTTTGTAGTTCTAGAAAGTCTCTTTGCTCTCTGCCTTCTTAGCACTGTGTTTTGGATCCTGCTATATAGGTTTTCTGTAGTAGAGGAAACGGTAATATATGATAATGAAAAGCTTCAAAGTAGACATATGGCTGAAAAGGGAGATTTGAAAAGGGTTTTGTAGTAGCTATTTTAGTTGATGACACATCTTCCACTTAACTTGCGATTGGCTTTTTTCCCCCCCCTTCATTTTGCCTCATCGTTCTGTGATGCTTCTAGTAGAAGTTAAATGAGATCTTTTTTTGATAGTTGGTTTGCAAGCTTTGGTATGTGCGCCCACACTTCCAAAGCCTGCCTGTGGTTTTTAGGGAGCTCAGCTTGTGACTGAAAGGATCAGCCCTTTTCTTGTATCTTTTTAATGCACTACTGGTTTCTAGCAGCTGCTGCTTAACACTGTTCATTCTTGAATTTGGTGAGTTCAATTTGGTGAATTGTCTGTGCTCCATATGATTTCTTTGCCTTTTTTTTTTTTTTTTTTTTTTGGAGACAGAGTCTCACTCTGTTGCCCTGGCTAGAGTGCCGTGGCATCAGCCTAGCTCACAGCAACCTCAAATTTCTGGGCTCAAGCAATCCTTCTGCCTCAGCCTCCTGAGTAGCTGGGACTACAGGCATGCGCCACCGTGCCCGGCTAATTTTTTCTATATATTTTTTAGTTGTCCAGCTAATTTCTTTCTATTTTTAATAGAGACAGGGTCTCGCTCTTGCTCAGGCTGGTCTTGAACTCCTGAGCTCAAACGATCTGCCTGCCTCGGCTCCCCAGAGTGCTAGGATTACAGGCGACAGCCACCGTGCCCAGCTGATTTCTTTACCTTTATGAATTACTTTTTGATTACAGGTGAGCCAGTGTCCTATAAATATAATATATGCTTTGAAATTAAATTATCTTTATCCTCTTTGAATACGGAAATCCTCTTATTATCTGCTAGTTGGCCTCTTGCTTTGTGGCTCTCTGTGTTCCTCTTGTAATGCTTCCTTAGCTTTTAATTTAAATCTCAGATGGTGTTTGTTAGCATCCATGGAAGACATAGGCCTATTCAGATGTTAGGAAAGTATGACTATTTGGTCACCATATTTAGGATTATGGGGCATTTGTTTCTAACTTTTCGGAATATAGAAAAAGAGGTGAGTTTCTTATTCTTTCCTAATCAAGTTCACCATAGACCTTGTATTTTTTAAACCAACTTCAATGAAAAAAAAATATGGAGAATAATGTATCTGCTATTTCTACATGGATATACTGACCATAACTATGGGAACTATATTTGACTTACTGTGAGGCTTTCCGGGTAAATGTGTCAGATGTAATCAATATTTTAGTATTGCCATGTATTATTAAGTATTTTTCCATAAATGATGAGAAAGTTATTTATCGGTTTTTTGGTTGTTCAGCAAAGTAACAGAAAAGTCTCAATAATATTGCTTTCTCTTTTTTGATAGCCCTAGGAAACAAGAGAGCAGGTTTATCTAAGACTAAACAGTAAATCACTAGATAGAAACATTTTCTTTCTAATATGTTACTTTGTAACATTTGGTAAAGTGAAGCAGATGTTCACCATACTAGCTTTTTTAAATTTTCCAGTAAGTATCTTTTTTAGTTTCCCTATCTTAAATCTTAGGGAATCTGAAAAGCTCCTTTTTTTATTTCTTCCCAAGAAAGTATGTTCATTTACTCTTGATGTTTTTGTAGAAATTTCTGCTATTCAGTGGTAGAAATAAAAACATGCAGCTAAAAAATCTCAGCCATTGAAGGTATTTTGAAAATTAACAGATCAGTTATTTTAAAAGTTCTATAAATTTGTGATTTTTAAAAATAATTTCCCCTTTGAATAGGGAATTGACATGCCGATTATATCTAATGTATAACACAAAAATGAGTCTTAAAATTCATTTGTGTTGATTTATGATGTAACTTTTTTTGAGTAAATGTACCATTAAAGAATATATTTGGAATATCTAAAAGGATTCTATGTGTTGTTTATTGGTATCATACATATATATCATTTGGGTCATAGACTTGTTTCATAGTTACATGAAATAGATGGTGTGGAAAGGGAGAAGAAGCCTAAAATGTGAGTTTCTGCATAAATACCAAAGGAAAGAAATTCAGTGTACTTTCTCTTCAAAAAACATTAAGAACTCCAAAACCCAAGGAAGCTGAAAAACCTTCTTGCATTTATATAATGATTCTTATTTATTAGTTGCAGGGGAAAAACAATAGAAAATTACAAAATACTATTTAACTATGAAGTCCTCCTGTCAAATTCTTTAGCTCATTTAACCTGCTTTTGATTATTATTATTTTTAAAAAAATGTAATCGGGGAGTTCCAAGAAAAGCTTCAGAACAGCTGTAATTACAGCTGCAGGTTTAGTCAAAATAGGGGTTTTAAAAGCTCTTTATTCCCCTTTCGCATCTCTTTCCTCTACCCCAAGTAACCCAAATTTAGTTGTAAAAGTTTTGGTAAGCTTAGGATTCCTGAAACTGGAGTGCCATATGTTTAACTGCCTGCAGATGTGATGAATACATGTAACTTTTT
Organism: Eulemur rufifrons; assembly: GCF_041146395.1. Taxonomy (NCBI): domain Eukaryota; kingdom Metazoa; phylum Chordata; class Mammalia; order Primates; family Lemuridae; genus Eulemur; species Eulemur rufifrons. The sequence continues at coordinate 93,604,490 of NC_090984.1, forward strand.
ATTAAGGTTCCTAGAACCTTTTAGTGCATTTAGTACTGTATGCATTGTTAAATGATTTTTGGCAGCTTGTATTTGCATTGAATTTTATAGATAAACATGTATTCCAAACACAGTTTAGTGATTTTTATCACAAGGCCCAGGCAACTGCTATAACTACTTAGAGGAGTAATACTTTTTGATCTAAATTTGAGCTAATGTTGACATTATTACAAGTTGGAAATATTTCAAAAGCTTATATCTTTCTTTTTAAAAATATTTCTTCAAATTTTAGTGTAATAGGAAATTGACTTTAACCTCATCTAAAAACAAATTTGGCAAATCTCTTAATTTTTGGAGCAAAATCTGTTATAATAAACCAAAAGTGAAATACACATTCATGTCAGGTGGCCCCCTCCCCCACCCCAGTAGGCTTTATGATCTAGGCTGGGAGTGGGTGGCATTCTAAGGTCTGGTTTTAAGTTCAGTCAGTCAGGGATTGTATATAAGGCTTATAGAGGACTGTGGCAAAAAGCAAGGTTTGGGGCCAGTTTTTCCTTTCCCAATTAATTACCATCTTCTTAACAGATGCTAGTTATGCTGAATATCAGTCATGGGATATAATAACATAACTTGGATTCTAATCACAGTTTTATAGTGTTACCTACTCAGAATCTGGTTCAAAGTTCATAATGACTCATTGAATCACACAGGGAAATTTGAAGACTCTTTTTCTGCTAAAGCCAATAATTTAATACATTCAGTTAGCAGATCAAGTGAAACTTGCCTGTATTTGCATAGCACTGTATTCATAATGATAAGGATACAAAGCTATGTAGTACATTCAAGTACAGTGGGCAGACAAGGTACAAATATATGCATTAAAATAATAAGTCAACTATTAGAGAATAAACTTGGATTTAAATCCCCAGACTCAGGAGCTCTTTAGATCTTAAGGAAATTCTAAAGATCTAGACCAACTTTCTTACTATTACAGAAGAGGAAACAGATTCAGAGAAGTGGTGTGAATTACCTTAAATCATTCATTAAATAGGAGGTTTATAGGACATTCTAAATATGCACTTAAGGAGTGACAATAGGTAGTAAGTTAACTTTGCTTTTATAATCTTGGATGTCAGCTAATGTTGACCAATTGCTTATTGCAAATACTTTTATAGAGCAGCTGCTGGTCTTTTTCTCATGAGTCTAGTGGGAATATTAGAATGTGAAATTATACAATAGGTTATTTTTAGAGAGGGTAAAATTGAACAGAAGCCATTTCACTGAATACTGGTGAACTGAAATGAGTAATACTAATAAAATGCATTTGTTAAGGCAGAATAAGGAAATTATATTTATAAAATTACATAACTTTTAAAGTATGAATTGACTTATAGGTATGAGGAAACATAGGTAAAATTTGAAATGGAGTATAATTTTGATGCTGAAGGTACAACAAATTATGTGAGGAAAAAGGAAGAAACTTAACAGAAAGAAACTTCTAGGAAGAAAAATAAAAATAAATAACACTCCAAAACTTTAATAAGATATGAAAAATGAAACATGAAAAACAAGTTAATTTTATTTAGGACTGTCCATATAGGGAAATTTGAAGCTCTGCTGTGATGTGGTGTGGTGTAATACAGTACTGTGAAGTTCTGGTTTTGTCACCTATGACCAGCATGGTCTTGGACTAAAAGTTTGCTTATGAAGAAATACAAGAGTGAATAATTTTGAATTAGTAACTTGGACTTGTGAGCTTCAGTTGCTTAGCAAAAAATGAGATTATATCTTTGATGTGCCTAATTATACAATTGTTGGGACAATCAAATGAAAATCATGTGAAAGTGTTTTTCCATATTATAACTATAGATTCAATCCAACATGACAAATATTTGAATATCTAATATGTCAGATGCAGTATTGTAAACTTTAGAATTTAGGAGGATATATAGTCCTTTAAGACAAACAGGACATAAACCATAATGCAGATGTCAAAAATATATGGCAGAATATGAAAAGGGTAAAGAGAGGTTCAGCTTCCTTGTATTTAGGCTTAAGCTAAAGAGCTATCCACCTGAATCTGCTCTAATGGTCTGTAAAACTTGGTTTGTCACAAGTGACAAAGTAAGCATATATGTATATCTTCTGCTTTTTGAGCTCTTAGGTAAGAGTGGACAGATTACCCTGGATTGTCATATGATTAAAATCTAAACTTGAGTTCTCCAATAGTTGCAGATAGGAGCTTGTTGATTTTTTAGGTATATATGCATGAATCAATGGCAGGGTCAGATTGCTGCAAGGAATGTATAATTTTTAGACTTGAATAGGTATTGCCAATGGAATAGGTTCTAGATTTTAATATCTGGGTTGGATACATTGAAAGAGCATAGAAGATTAACGGGGGACTTTAGAAATACCTATTCCTATCATCTGTGAAAATATTTTTTTTTACAGAATCCCTGACTTAGCTTGACTGCTTTTTATAATGAGGAAACTTTCTATTATGTGATACAAACCACTTTCTTATGGGGTCTGATGTTTGGAGTTCTTTGTTTTTGTCAGCCCCAATGATCTCCCTCTCCATGTGTTGTTCTGTATTCTTTACCTCTTATTAGATATGCTATAGGCTTGAATGAGGAAAGAACCTGTTGATGGGAAGCCAGGAATAAAAAGAGAAGAATGATAGGTTCAAGAAGCATACCAAAAACGGAAATAATGGTACCACTAATAATAGCTAATACTTATTCCTACTGAAGTTTTAGGTACCGAACCAAATGCTTTTCTTATATTATCTCTCAACCTGTAGAATTGATATGTTAATATTAAATATCAATTAAATGAAATATCATTTTAATATTAAATGATAATGGTATTTACCCTCTGTTACAGACAAAGAAATTGCTACAATAATTTGCACAGTGGGAGGTAGGTTTCAAGCCGGGCTGAGTCTAGAGACCAAACCTTTAACATTATTGCATGTTGCCTCTTAGAGATAACCTGGAGACTCCTTTGGGAAAAATTTTCTTCTCTACTTTCTCTAAGTATGGTAGTCATTAGAGATAAAAGATTAATATTTCAAGGCCAGTATCTTGAGTGGGAGGTAGAAGAGGTAAAATGTTATAAAATTTATTCAACATTTTAAAGTTGTTGGGTCACACCACTAATAACAAAAAAAAAAAAAACAAACAAAAAAACATTTTAAAGTTGAATGAAGATATCAGAAAGAAAGGAAACTGGAAGCAGATAAATGAATGTAATCTACTTTGCAAGTTAGGGAGAATGAAACTTTTGGTTCAGCTGTTATAATGACTAGATTTTATGATACTATATAAACATGATAGCTTGATATGGAAATTGTTTAGTGCCAGCTTATGATCATTAGTTTATGACCAGTGCTGTGCAATAGAAAGATAAAGTGAACCACACATGTAATTTAAAAATTTTTGGTAGCTGCATTAAGAAAAGTAAAAAGAAACAGATGAAATTGGTTTTAATTAATTAACCTGTTATATTCAAAATATTATCATTTCAACAACTAATCAATATAAAAATATCAATGTTTTACATTCTTGTATTCATATGAAGTCTTTGAAATCTATGTGTATTTTATACTTAGGGCATATATCTCAGTGTAGACTAGCCACATTTCATATGCTTAATGACCTGACCACATTTGGCTACTGAATACCTTACTGGACAATGCATTTACATACCATTAGAAAATAAAAGATTTATTGTAGTTGCTATCTGCGTTCATTAAAATTTTCTGATTGAATTACAAGTAGATGGCTTATTCTCCCTCTGTGCTCCCTCTTTGCTAACAAAGAGTGGAAGGGAATCTGGAGTTGAAAGGCATCACTGTCTAGTTGTGTCCAGAGAATCTGCTCAGGAGGGGGAACATATTTTTTATACTTAATAAGAAAGAAGAGTGGAGGAAGATTTACCAAATATTTAGTCTTCCTGCTGATTGAGGTTCTGTGAGTGTTAAGCATAGTTAGAAAGACTTCTAAGGGACTCCAGAGAATTTCTGCTATCATGGAAGGTCTGGGCTCTGGATTTATATAAATAGCCCAGTGCTTTTTCTCTAGACGGAACTCTAGAGGAGAAGCACACAGTTCTTACTGTTGAAACATGGTGTTTGTTGGTTCAGGGACTCTGTGCTTCTATCTGAAAACTTTCACAATCTCACCTTTTTTTCTTTTTATGGGATTTAATATGTTTACAGTTACATTCCTCAGGCAGGAATTCCTAAAATCTGTTTTTCCCTTTAATAAACACTAAATAAAATAAACTTGTCATGTTAAAAAAAAACACCACAATAAATATTTTCTAACTGTAATACGTATTCTTTGTAAAAATTTAAATAATTGAGAAAGCTATTTTTATATATTAAATGTAAAAACACTTCAGAGGGAAGTGTTTTCATTCTGGCCTCCTCCTGTAGCACTGGGGTTCCTTGGGCAGTAGCACTCCAGTGAATCATCCCGTCTGGATGGATGCCAAAGTAATGAAGATTTTATTTTATTTAAGGATAGTATAAACAAATGGGAGGAATGTATTGTTCCTGGCTGAGGTATATTTGTATATTGTTCTGTATCTATATATCATATATTATTTGGCTAAGAGCCTAATTTTAATGCATTTAATTTTAAAGAATTTTCTAAGTTATCTGTAAATTTGTAGTATTTAAAAAACTAAACGACTATAGGACTTGTATTACTTATTGTGAGATACCAGGTTAAAATACAAGTTTTCTGTACAGTTTAGCAGAATAGAATGTACTTTTATCATCATTCATTTCCATTTTCTGAATTTGTAGTTTTAGTGATATGCTAATGTTATCAGTATATAAGTATGATCTTTTTTGCTATGAGTAATTGTGTTTTATTGCTGAGAATGTAGTCCTGGTTCAAGTGGGGGTAAGGAGGGTTTGTGTTTTAAAAAACAAAAGATTCACATCCAAAAAATTAATCATTAGGGCATGATCAGATTTTATAAAATTTTTTTGATTAGAAAATATCATGTTAAATAGAGAACTTTGAGTTTCATATTTACTATGTTCATATTTTGAGTGGATGAAATAAGTCTCTTAGTTATTTTGAATTAGCCCCCCTCCCTGAGGCTTCTTGGATGTGGAGAACCGTGAGACTGAGTTTGTGATACCTTTCAGTTAAACAGCTTGCCCTGAGTGACTTCAGACTAAATTCCTTTAACTTATCTGTTCATATTTTCTATCATACTTCTTATGGAGTTATTATTACATAGATTACCTAATTTGTAATTCTCAAGTGCTGTGAAACATTAACTCTTAGCAACCTCAATCTGTCATAGTCTTATGCCTGTACTTCTTTAACTCTTAGTCATATAGGAACATTTGTGAGAGTATGCCTCAGCCATGATTGACCTGGGGATGACTCAGGAAAATTCTCATAAAAGGTATGACTGTGGGATGGTTTTGTACATGCTGTTGTTGCCTTGCTGCTTCAGTAAGTGAGCCTAGGTTAGAGTAAAGAGTTCAGGTTTTGGAGTCACGTGGATTGTCTTGAATCCTGTTTCTGCCCCTTAAGTATCCCTGTAATTTTGGGCAAGTCACTAAACCTCAGTTTCCTCAACTGCAAATTGGAATAATAGCAGTTGCCTCCTAGGATTGTTATGAAGATTAAGGATAATAGTTAATTTTATTGAGCATTTATTTATTCCAGCTGAATACTGTTATGTTCTTTATATTCAGTATATAATTTAATTTTTTTTTTTTTTTGAGACAAGAGTCTCGCTCTGTTGCCCGGGCTAGAGTGAGTGCCGTGGCATCAGCCTAGCTCACAGCAACCTCAAACTCCTGGGCTTAAACGATCCTACTGCCTCAGCCTCCCGAGTAGCTGGGACTACAGGCATGAGCCACCATGCCCGGCTAATTTTTTCTATATATATTTTTAGTTGGCCAGATAATTTCTTTCTAATTTTAGTAGAGACGGGGTCTCACTCTTGCTCAGGCTTGTCTCAAACTCCTGAGCTCCAGTGATCCACCCGCCTCAGCCTCCCAGAGTGCTAGGATTACAGGCGTGAGCCACCGCGCCCGGCTAATTTTTATATATATATAAAATTATGTACTCTATAACTTTTCTCAAAACATCTGTTTCTCCCCTCATCTCTCAAGTTCCTCCTAAGTGGTTGTTTTCTTTCTTCCAAGTATATTTCTAGTTTCTCTGTTCCTACCTATCCCCAAAATGGTAAGCATTGGTTTCTACAGACCTTCCTTACCCCCTCTTGAACCAAGAGTCAGTAATGTAAGAAGCTCCATTTTACGTCTTCATTTACTTTGCTCTCTTCCATTTTAAGCTCATTTCATCCGTAGCAATGATGAAGGTACAGCTGGTCAGAACTCTTAAACTCAAAGGCAGCTAATACATTGGCCTGAAGTTTTCTTTTCACTGGACTAGACTAAAAAATTTGACTCGTGAACTTTTCTTTGTGGATCCTGTTTCCCATCCCCTCTCATCATTGGTATAATCTTCTTTGGACTTTCCCTAATTTTTCAACATCTTCCTTAAAGTGTAGTAAACCAAACTGGATACAAAACTGCTTTAACAAAACCGATTAATGGCAGAGGCAGAAGAATAAAATTTCTTCCATTTCTAAAGTTGTATGATTTTTATTAAAGTATAAAACTTATACTTATTTCAGACTTTTTATTGGCTTTTCCTTTATGTTTTTGAAGGTTAAAATGTGTTTTCTACCATGATATTTGTTTCAGGATATTGGCTTTCTTAGGTTGTGTTTCTTCGTCCATCTTTCCCAACTGTTCTACTTATATCCATTTCCCATCCTGTACCTATTTTGAGGAGAGGCAGTAAATATTTTCTCATTTATTTGTCCTGTTAATATGATTTGGGGGCATGAGAAAGGACCACTTGCTCTATGATAACTCTGTCACAGCTTTTCTTGGGACCTTAGATTTAATCATGAGATACTCATTCTTTGGCTCTTGAGAGCTTTCTGTTTTTCAATAGCCCTTATTTAAAATGTAAAAAATTGTGGCAGGAGGCCGGGCGCGGTGGCTCACGCCTGTAATCCTAGCACTCTGGGAGGCCGAGGTGGGCGGATTGTTTGAGCTCAGGAGTTCGAGACCAGCCTGAGCAAGAGCGAGACCCCATCTCTACTAAAAATAGAAAGAAATTATATGGACAGCTAAAAATATATATAGAAAAAATTAGCTGGGCATGGTGGTGCATGCCTGTAGTCCCAGCTACTCAGGAGGCTGAGACAGGAGGATCGCTTGAGCTCAGGAGTTTGAGGTTGCTGTGAGCTAGGCTGACGCCACGGCACTCACTCTAGCCTGGGCAACAGAGTGAGACTCTGTCTCAAAAAAACAAAAAAACAAAACAAAACAAAACAAAAATTGTGGCAGGAGTAATGATGCTATAAACAGGTTAAAAATGGGTTGCCTATTAGCTAGTGGCCTGTAGTGGGAACCAATCTTTGAAAAGAAGATTATACCTTCTCTCTCATTCAGATATTTCCCTTTCTGCAGAGCTTCTTAAATTTTAATGTGTGTATGAATCATTTGGGGATCTTGTTAAAATGCAGATTCTGATCCAATATGTCCCTGGATAGGGCCTGAGATTCTATATTTCTTTTTCTTTCTTTTTTTTTTTTTTTTGAGACAGAGTCTCACTCTGTTGCCCGGGCTAGAGTGAGTGCCGTGGCGTCAGCCTAGCTCACAGCAACCTCAAACTCCTGGGCTTAAGCGATCCTACTGCCTCAGCCTCCCGAGTGGCTGGGACTACAGACATGTGCCACCATGCCCGGCTAATTTTTTGTATATATATATTTTAGTTGTCCATATAATTTCTTTCTATTTTTAGTAGAGACGGGGTCTCACTCTTGCTCAGGCTAGTCTCGAACTCCTGACCTCGAGCGATCCACCCGCCTCGGCCTCCCAGAGTGCTAGGATTATAGGCGTGAGCCACCGCGCCCGGCCGAGATTCTATATTTCTAACAAGCTCCCAGGGGAGGCTGAAGCTACTGGTCCCTATATCAGACTTTTCTCTTTCCTTCCATGCTTTGAGAACCAATGGTTTGGCTTGGATCCAATGTTGTATATGAGTTTATATGGCTGAGTGGTGAATGATCATAAAGTAAGTTCCTTGCAAGCCTACCTAATTGTCTAGAAATATGCTGAGCAATCTTAGTAGACATATTTATAACTTTTTCTCTCCAGGTGGGACCAGAGGGGTATAAGCCTCTGAATAGGTTGAGTTTTCTTCCATAATTTAATGCTGCCCTGGATGCAGAGGCATGTCTATCACTTGTAGTTTTCCTGGAAGGTCTGAGGTTTTTCAATATTTGTGCACATGTTTAAGGGAAACTGAGTAATGGGGGATAGGATAGAACAATTAGCAAATTCATGAATTTGATAGCTTGCCTTCATTAAAGCCAATATTGTTCTTATTTATTGATTGCTTTTGATGATTGGGTATATATGGATTTCAGAAAGTGTGTTTGGTTTGAATTTCATTTTTGTACTTTTGATAGTTTCATGTACTTATCATCAAAACATAGGGTCTTGCCTTCAGTGAAATAAATGGCAGTTTTTCTTAATGGAACTTTGAATAAAGCCCAAATTTATGAACTTGTTAATTGCTCTTTGCATCTGGATTTTACTTTCCTAAGGCATACATGCTCACACAAATAAAAAGTTAATCTTTTATTCTTTATTCAGTTGCCATCCTTTAAGATCCCCTCTCTGCCCTTCCCTCCCTTCCTGGATCTTTTCTTTCATCTTTACAGACTTAGATTTTGAAAGCTTCTAGGTTCCATTTTGTCTGTTGATGCTTATATGAATGTTATCCTTCAAGTTGTAATTTAGGCTATGGGTAGACAGATAATTAAACTCTTAGGGTGAGGGAGTTAAAATCAAAGTTAAGGTTTCAGGGGATTCCTACAAAAGGATGGAGAAAAAGCTCAATTTTAGGATCCTAAACAAAGCATTTTGATTGGCACATGGAGACCCTTGCATGAACACAAACGTCCATATTTGAATATTTATAGAAGATAATCTGTCAAAATTACTGTTATTTTAATTTGCCAAGCTTGGCTGATTGCCGCAGTTAGATGTTAGTTGAATTCAAGATGAGGAACTGTATATATGTTCTAGTATGGAACATGCCTTTTGTCCTTGAAGCTGTTTGAATATTCTTGCCTCTATGCACTACCTACCCTCCACCCCCTTTTTAAACTGTGGGGCCTTTTTGTATTAGCTGAACTTTCATGTTATTTTTTTTTAGGGGAAAATATTAAAGTAGAGTGATAACTGTAAAGATTTTTAAGAACTTTTTTTTTACTAAATGTATGGACAGTTATTGATCAGGATTGTTTAAATAATTTTAACTATTAGTCCAGTCTTTGTTTCAAAGGGGCTGTCCATGGAGAATCAAACCTAGGAATATTTATCTCATTTGAATGGCTTTGTGTGAGATATGTTTCATGTTAACAACAAAGAAAATGTATACTTCTAGATAATTAACATTTCCCCTTGCTTTTATCTCATTTTGAACAGCTAATAATTTTAGTGACCCAGATTCAAGCTATAATACCTTTCTTTGGAAATACCATGTGATTTTGTCTGCTTCTTATGTTCTAGGGCAGGGGTAGGGAACATTTTCATGTTGGAAGTCCGCATTAATTTAGCTGTAATCAAATAAGGCCACATTCAAGAAACTTCAATTAGGTGTACTTAAAAATGTACATTATTTTGTAAAAATCTAACAACTAGACAGAATTAAAAACTACTGTGGAGCTGTGCAACTATTCACAAATCCCATTTCAAACAGAAACACAGTGCACTGTTGTCAAAAGCTGATAACAGACTGGCATACTTGACCCCCATAAACTTTCGCCAACCAGCTTCCTGTGGTCGTGGCACCAGTCAGGTGGGGGAAGCTAGAACTAAATCATGAGCCTAGCAGCCGTCAATTTAGCCCCAATGGCTTACTGATATTCTAATTGTGCTGGTCATTCTGGGAGGATTGTTTCTTTGAAACTTATTCTTTGGTATTTTAAATATGGTCATTTTAAAAATAAAATAAAAATACAACAGACGAACAAAGATGTTTTAATGAAAGTAAAGGATTTGTTCTATAAAATTTGGATTCAGTCAAAAGGCCACACTTAAGGACCTAGAAGGCCACATGTGGCTTTAAGACCACAAGTTCCCCACCTCTGTTTCAGGGAAAGGAAGGTAAGCCATTTTTCTTACTTAATATTGAAATAACTTTTAATTAATCAGTTTTTTCTTTTTTTAAAAGCCAGGAACTGCCAGGTGTGACGGCTTACTCCTGTAATCCCAGCACTTTGGGAAGCTGTGAGAGGAGGATCACTTGAGGCCTAGAGTTCAAGAACAGCATAGGTAAAATAGTGAGACCTACTTCTCTACTAAAAATTAAAAAAAAATTAGCCGAGCCTGGTAGTACACACCTGTAATCCCAGGTACTCAGGAAATTGAGGCAGGAGGATCCCTTGAATTTAGGAATTCAAGGTTACAGTGAGCTGTGATCGCACCACTGTATTCCAGCCAGGGGATAGAGCAAGACCCTGTCTCTAAAAAAAAAAAAAAAAAAAATAGCTAGGAACTCTGTTCTTTTTAGATGATGTCTCCTCCTCACTGAGAAAATACTGCATAATGTCTTGATGCAGTGTCACTATTCCTGAAAGGTTTCTACTGAGACTATATTATTTCAGCTCTAGAGATGATATAGTGACTTTATCAAAGGCATATGATGTTTTATGGGAGGAGGACTATATTCAGTGCTCCATTTGCTCAGCTATCTTGTCTTACATAGCCATTGCCACCTGAATAGTTTATTTTTAAATATATAACCACCTGACATGACTAGTCTTAAATTTTTTTTGTTGTTTCTCATGTTTTCATTTCTTCATCTCTTGTAAACTGACATAATTGAATATGTTTTGTTGTTTATTAGTTTATCTAGAAACTATGTCAAATACTCTCAATTTTTTGTGGATATTGCCTTTGTTTTGGAGTTTCAGGAATATAGGATCTTGGGAATATATTTTATATTTAACAAATTAAGAGTGGAGCTTTTTTTTTTTTGTAGTATTCTTTCCTATCTTTCACAAGCATCTATCTTTATTCTCATTAGACAATTTTTTTTTGCTGGATTTTTTTTTCTAGGAGATCTTATATAAATTACTCACTTGTTACTACCTTTCCCCATTCTTTTTGTGACCATATCCAAGTAATTTCCCATGAACTCACCGTAATTCATCATTTTATCTTCCTAAGAAAACTTATTTGTCCAACTCTGTGGCTATCTTATAGCTGGATAGCAAAATTATTAGTAATTCTTGCAGATGTCATCCTTTTGTTACCCTAGCTCCTAATTTTGTAATGGTTTACCATCTGTTCACTGTGTAAAGGGTTCAGAGATGTCTTTTCTATTTAATGCATCAAAGATATGTAAATAATAATAAAATTTATATATATGTATAGTATAGATATTGCTAATATGGTCCCTTGGGTCTGAACATTCTGATATTCTTGCTAAGTTTGGAAGCTTATTTGCAACATGCTTTCAAATTTCTTAAGGTGAATTAGACAGTATATTCACCTTACCTTTTAATTAGCATATTTTTGGTTAAGTATGTTAAAACTCAGTTGAGTAAAATTTAAGCTAATAATATATAAAGTAATAAGCCATTTCTCAGTGTGATTTGAAAAAAATTTAGCTTTTTTGGGGGTATAACAAAGAGCACTATACAGTGGATTAAGATTTCCCAAGTAAATTAATTTTGATAAAGGTTAATTCCATGGTGATAGCACATGTTGGGGGTTGGCATCCAAATGTCAAATTTCATGTAAAAACTTAGCTTTCTATTGTCTTTTTTTCCTTTAGAGCAAGAACCATAAAACTTGAATTTGTGGACTGGGTGTGGTGGCTCACGCCTGTAATCCTAGCACTCTGGGAGGCCGAGGCAGGTGGATCGTTTAGAGCTCAGAAGTTCCAGACCAGCCTGAGCAAGAACGAGACCCCGTCTCTACTAAAAAAAATAGAAAGAAATTAGCTGGACAACTAAAAATATATATATAAAAAATTAGGTGGGCATGGTGGGGCATGCCTGTAGTCCCAGCTACTCAGGAGGCCGAGGCAGTAGGATTGCTTGAGCTTAGGAATTTGAGCTTGCTGTGAGCTAGGCTGAGGCCATAGCACTCTAGCCTGGGGAACAGAGTGAGACTCTGTCTCAAACAAACAAACAAACAAACAAAAAACCAAACTTGAATTTGCGTAAAAGGTATGATAATGCTATTTTAAGAATGTAAAGCCTTTATTATTTTGAAAATTGAGCAATAAGTATAACTAGTGAATTGTAGTACTTAATTGATAGATTCTTTGAAGCCCTTATGGAAATATTTAAGTATTGATTTTGGAAATATTTTAACTTATAATAATGATGTGTGGTCTAAATGAGCCCTGCAATATTTGATTGTCTATGTTTTCATTGCTTCAGAAAGAAAAGATGAAGTGTCGTTTAAAAATTTGCATGTTGGCATTATTTATGGAGTAAACACTGTAATTAATCATATTTAAAGTAGTTTATGTGCCATTGAGACAAATTCAGATCTCTATTCTTTTTGTCCTTAATATATGTTATATATTTTTTTTGTTAGTAGAATGTGAAGGTAGAAAATGAAAATGGAGGTTCTTTTTGGTGGCTGGAGAAGTGAGGTCACAGGACAAACTGCTCTCTCCAAATTAGAGACACAGACAGGCAAATACAGAGAATTACAACTTATTCCATTAGAAACCCAAGAGCAAAACCTCCACAGCAATCACTACTAGGGTAAGAAATCCTAAACTATAATTGATGAATTGCTGGAGGCTGTGTAGACCAGTCTGAGAGTTAGAAACTCCAGTGGGAGGGCGGGTTATAGGAGTTTTGCCTCCATTTACCTCACTTTTGTGGTTTTACCTTCAGGAACTCAACCAGTTCCTCAAAGTGACTATCACAGGGGAAAAAAAAATACCTTGATCGTCTAGCAGGGGGAAGGGAAAAATAACCATTTTGTAATATGTCAGAGTATTCTTAACAAGGTCTGCCCTCAAGAAAAACTATTTTACTATAGCCTAACCTATTGGGGTTTTAATGGAGCCTAACTGACCTGAGGGAAGGGAAATACCCAAGTCCAGCCTCCTCTAGCCTTCCTGTCCCATCTAAGCAAGGAAACTGAGAAGCACTTACAAAGTTCATTTCTAAGGGGCACAGGCTCACTAAAACATTGAGACCTAATCATGGGACTGTAAGATGCTTCCCCTCCCCACACACCTTACCACCACATTACTAAAGGCCTATTTGCTGTAGTTCCTTTTACCCAGTGTATCATGTCTCACTTCCATTGAAAATTTATAAGACGTGCTAAAAGGCAAAAAAACCTAGACTGAAGAGCCAGAACAAACATCAGAACCAGACTCAGACATGGCAAGGGTGTTGGAATTTTCAGAGTGAGAATTAATTTGGAGAAATTCTCAGTCATTGTTTCAAGTGTTTCTTCTGTTCATTTTTCTCTTTCTTCTCCTGATATTCTCATTACATGTATTTTATACCTTTTATTGTTTTCCTACAGTTCTTGGATATTCTGCTCCATTATTTTCAGCCTTTTTTCTCCTTGCATTTCAGTTTTAGAAGTTTCTATTGACATAGTCTCAAGCTCATAGAGAATTTTTTCTTTGCTGTGTCTAGTGTACTAATGAGGCCATCAAAGACATTCTTTGTTTCTGTTATAATATTCTTGATCTCTAGCATTTCTTTTTGATTCTTTCTTAGAATTCCATCTCTCTGCTTAATATTATCCATCTGTTGTCTACTTTTCTCATTATAGCCCTTGGATTAGTTGTAAATGTATATTGCAAACTCTAGGGCAACCACTAAAAATAGTAAAAAAAAAAAAAAAAGCATAGTTGGTATGCTAAGTAAGAAGAGAAAATGAAATCCTATAAAATGCTCAGTTAAAACCACAAAAGTCAGAAAAAGAGTGGAAGACAAAAATAGGAATAGGAATAAAGAACAGGGACAAGTGTAACAAATATGGTAGGTATTAATCCAACTATATCAACAGTCACTTTAAACATCAGTGGTCTAAATAATCAATTAAAAGACAGAAATTGTCAGAGTAGATACAAAAATAACCCAAGTATATGCTATCTACAGGAAACCCACTTTAAATATAAAGACTGCAGGAGCCAAGGGAAAAATTCCTCTTCCACCTATGAAGGTTTGCTGAAAAATTAACTCACAAGAGGCAGATTCCTAGGGAGAATGAATGGATCAGGGAACAGAGATTAACTTGTAAATAGTTCTCTTTGGGATTTGAATTAGTCTGAGAGACAGACATTATTCTGTGAAAGGGTCTGTTCAGGTGTGGTTTCATTCTTGGTCTTCTTTCCTGCAATAGATAATGAGATAATGGTGGGGGGAAGAAAAAAGCCATTGTTCTTCTGGCAGGTCAGGACTTTAGGCAGATAAAGGAACTTCAGAGAACAATTTCATCCTATGTTTTGGGGAAGGAGTGGGGGCCGGGGAGTTAGAGACACCTTGAGGCTTCTTCAGTTCAGCATGTCAAAATGCCATATTTTTGGGTATTGGCTTCTGAGCCCCAACAAGACATACAGATGAAAAGTAAAGTGATGGAAAAAGATATACTATGTTAACACTAATCAAAAGAAAGCAGCAGTAGCTATATTAATAATTTTATACAGAGCAGACTTCAGAACAAGGAAATTATCAGGGATATAGAGGGCATAAGATATAAGTATGTACCTAACCCTAGGGTATCAAAATATGTGGGGCTGCAAGGAGAAATATATGAATCCATTATTATAGTTGGATATTTCAACATCTCTCTATCAGAAATGGGTGTATCCAGCAGGCAGAAAATCAGTAAGGATATGGTTGAACTCAACAGCACCATCAATCACCTGGATATAATTGATATCTATAGACTACATCATTCAACAACAGCAAGATATATATTCTTTTCAAAATGAAAATGGAATTTTTGAGAAACTTCAGTTTTTATATTTTAATTTTTTATCTATAGAATTTGCATCATAGTTAAATGATCAGAGAAATGTTACATTTTAAAAAATGTAACACACTGTCACCTGCCTCTCCTCTATCTATTACATATTCTAGGGTAAGAATTTTCAAACATCGATTTTAAAAAAGTACTTATACATTTCTCCTTACCTCAAGTTTGGCATAATGAATAAAAGAGGTAGAGGGGTTACAGACCTTTCAATGAAACCTAGCTGGCACTCTTTCCTTCAGGGGCTCCTAGAAATATCTCATACAACTCTGTTTCAATGGAACAAAATTTGAAAACTAATAAATATTAATCATTTATGGCCTGGCTGATATTTGATAATTATTGACCTGAGCTCCAGATGTGTCACTGTCTTATTATTCTTCTAAGTGATCTTAATGAAGAACAGAAACAGATGAGAAAGGATGTTACCAAAAGCTCACCCACTTGTCCACGACACTGAATCAGAAGGAGGACAAGTGGTTTGGGGAGGAAGGGAAGTGAGTTTACTTTGACAACAAAGGCGGAAAAATGGTAGAACTTCTCATCTCAAAATTCAAATTTCCTGAACACAGGCAGAAATACAGAGCTTTTAAAGGGAGGTTTCTCAGCTTCAGGCAATTACTGTGGTTAACTATTCTAATCATCCCATCTAGGCCAAAGACAAAACCTGTGATCTTTGCCAGCTGCCCACCTGGGTGGCTGGCACCACCTGGGAGTTTTAACAAAAGACTTAACATGCCTCAGGGATGCAGGCCAGGCTGCAGTTCCTAAAAAGAGTGGGGGAAGTTTTAAATAGACAGAAATCTTTCTCTCTCTTTTTTTCCCCCCAGGCCATTCCCTGTTACAAGGACAGGGGAGAATTTATAAAGGAAGAGAAAAGTCTAACTGAATTTAGAAGGCTAGTAGAAGATAGTCAGTCACACATTGCTTAGTGACAGGGATGCGTTCTGAGAAAAATGTCCTCAGGTGATTTTTTTATTGTGTAAACATTGTACAATGTACTTATACAGATCTAAATGTACTTACACTACATATCTAGCCTATATGGTATAGCATATTGCTCCTAGGCTACAAACCTGTACAGCACATTACTGTACTGAATACTATAGGTAATTGTAATGTTATTGCCCAACTGGGTTGTATTGCCCATTGCACAGAGGAGAGCCAATACACTGAGACAGCAGAGGTTGTAGCAGAGAAAGAATTTATTATTGTGGGGTGCTGAACAAGGAGCCAGGAGAGTTTCTCAATTCTACGTCCCTGAGAATTTGGAGACTAGCTTTATTAAGGATGGTTTGGCAGGCAGGAGACTAGGGAATTGGTATTGCTGATTTGTTGGGTTGAGGGTGAAATCACAGGGGTATAGAAATTGTCTTCTTTGGCTGAGTTACTTCCTGGTTGGGGGTTACAAGACCAGTTGAGTCGGTTTCTTGGCATGGGCCACTCGTCTGGTTGGGTCAGTTGGTGCACGGGAATGCTGAGTCTGGAAGATATCTCAAAGACCAGCCTTACATTTCACAAGGGTGTTGCTATCTATGGGAGCAATTAAGAAAGCTAAGAATCTTTATGACTGTAGGGGTGAGGGGAAACTTACCCTTTCCCCCTGAAAGTTTGCTGAAATATCAACTCACAATTAAGGCAGATTAATAAGAGAAATGTTATTTACCAATACCATGCACATGGGTGAGAATCACATAATGATTACCCAATATCTCAATGAAGTTTGAATATTTTTATGCATGCCCTTTAGAGGGGAGGGGGAAATGAGTAGTATAGGTAGATAAGGCATTGCTGGGGAAGATGAATGGATGGGGAAACAGATTGGCTTATAAATTCACCTGAGAGACAGATACTATGTTTTAAACGATTTGGGCCAGGTTTGGTTGCATTCTGGAGTATATTGAGATAACAGGGAGAGGAAAGGAAGTCATTGTCCCCTTTGATCTTTTGATCAGGTCAGTCAAATAGAGGGAAAGCCCATTCCAGTGCTTTTTGATCTCAACTGACCTTTAATTCAAAATATTCTTTATACCAAGGAGTCATATTTTGGGGTGAAATTTCCTGAGTTCCTTTATGACCAAAACCTATGTGACTCCTGAGTGGTAAGCAATTATAGGAAAGCAAGCTAGGGAACAATGGCTGGTTATTTTTTAACTATGCCTATACCCTTGCAGAGTTCAGGCTTCTAGCACAGTTCTCACCTTGCAGCACTTTATTAATTTTATAAGGGGAGGTTTTAATAACACAATGGTAAGTATTTGTGTATTTAAACAGAAAAGGTAAAAATATGGCATTATAATCTTATGGGACCACTTGTATATGTAGTCTGTTGACTAAAATGTCATTATGCGGCCCGTGACTGTACTTAGTGTGACAAATTGATGAACATTCTAAAGGAGAGATGAAAGTGACTTTGTTTTGATTTTTTGCTTGAAATGATGGTGTTTCTTTCCCATTCCAAGACCACACTTTTCTTCCTGCTTTTTCTTTCTTTTGGAGCTAGGCTAGTGGGGAGCATGATCGTAGGCTTAAATTAGTGGACTACAGGGACATTATATAGGATGGGGAGAAATTGTCACTCAATGTGGTGTTTCCGGTCATTTTCATCTGGTTCAGGAGGGCGTCCGATTCTTTGTAAAGTTATTCTAATGACATAAGGCATTCATAGTGTTTTCCTACTGGATTAATATTGAATTGACATCTATTAATATTTGCATGCTAAATGCTTTGTCATTGTTATCATTTGGCATTTTTTCACTAGCCTTAATATACTCTGCATTAATTGTCACTTATAAATATCCTATTCCCTGCTCTAGAGGGAATATTTTAAAGGGAAGCTAATGGTGGGAAACACAGCCTTTTCTCACAAAGGTGGCTGCCTGGGAGCCTTCCTATAAAGATCTTTGTTTAAGCATTGCAAAATTATTCTTTGAGTGGTTCAGATAGGGAATAATATAGTCTTGTAAAACAGGGCCTTAAAAACAACTGTCAGGTAGACTCATGATAATGACTCTATAGGGAATTAACAACATAGATACGATTCTCTGAAGGAATTGGAAATCTTATTAAATTAGATCGGTGAAATTGTTCCCTTCTCTGTAGAACATAAAAATAAAATCAAAAACTAAAATAAGACAACAAACAGACTTCCTGTCTTGGATCACAGCTAGTAGTGGTTTGAGGACAATATCTGTCAATATATCAGTGGTTTCTGTCTTGTGTTGGCTGCTGAGCAGGTGTACAAACCTTAGTCAAGTCAAATCACTTCTTACCTCAGTTTTCTCGTGTTCAAAATGGAGATAGTGCCTATGTTAATGGAAAACAACCCCAAACTCTGTAAGATAATTTAAAGAGTTTTATTCTGAGCTGAATATGTGTGACCATGGCTTGGGGAGTCATGCCCAAAAAGTCTTGAGCAAGTGGTCCCAAGGCTGTCAGGTTACAGAGTGGTTTTATACATTTTAGGGAGACAAGAATTATAGGTAAATCATAAATCAATAAATGGAAGATGTACATTGATTTGGCCAGAAAAGGTGGGATATCTCTTTGTAATTGGTTAAAGAAATAAAGCTTTGTCTAAAGACTTGGAATGTTTTAAAATAAAGAAGTCTGTTAGTCAGAGACAAACCGCAATGTAACCACTCAAGTGGTCCCTCAAGCATATTGATGGCTTGCAGGTGATTGAACCTTTGTCCTGTATGGCCTTAGGGCCTGCTAGTAATTTAGTATCTTATTGTCACAAAGATTCTATTTTGTCAGTCTTGCGATCTTTTGTTTTAACATCAATGCTGGTCATTTGTTGCATCTAAACTCCAGAAGAGAGGAGGTGTAACTAGGCGTGCCTGATCTCCTTCATGGTCAGTAACTCAGTTATAAGGTTTTTCTGTGGTCCTGTTTGCCAAGAGGGGGGTCTGTTCAGTTGGCAGGGGGGCTTAGGATTTTATTTTAGTTCGCACCTATCTTACAAAGGAATGATGAGAATTAAATGAGGAAATGTGTGCAAAAGTATGTTGCATGCCTGATCCCTGATCCTTATTTGGCATGCACCAAGTATTCTCTTCCTCCTTCCTTTTGGCATCAGTAATGTTTGGATCCCAATCCTTCCTTGAATTTAGTAATTACTAGTTGTAGGATCGAATTATTTTGTTTTTGTGAACCTCATTTTCCTTTGACATAAGGTCAGTAATACCTACTTCATAAAGTGGTGGTTGAAATTCAGTTCCTAGTGTATTCCAGGAAATTTTTGTTGAATCTGAATCTGAATGTTAAATTGTTAAAAACTTATATGAATATGTGGGTTTTGCTAGATAGATTTTTGGACACAAAAACCACAGTATCTTTTTAAAGAATATATAGCAGGAGGAATATAAGGAAAACTAAATCTCTAGAGTGTTTTTGTGGGGGATTCTACAGTAGCTTCTTGTATTACTCTTAATGTAATTCATTGGGATAGTAAGCAAATTATGGACTCGAAGGATTTATTTTCACTTGAAATAGTACCTCTAGAAGGAATATGCATAGTTAGGAAGTCAGACACCTGAACATAGTTTTTCTTTGCTTTTATTCATTTTAACTTAGGTGACTTTAGATTTTAATAAGATTTCACTATACAATAAAGGTTTTGTGGGCAGAAATTAGAAAATAAATCTGAAAATTTCCTAGTTTGGTAATTATCAAGGAAAACTAATAAACCAATATTAGTTGCAAAATTAAAGTCAGGATTCATAAATGAATCATGTTAAATGAGTTATGAATTAAATCAATATTATTATTGAGTTTAACTGTGTGTTAAATCAATGCATTAATAATTTCTTTGACGTAATCACAGAATAGAAATCAATGTATGTGTGGTATATTGTACTGAAGGGTTGCAGAGTGATGAACTAGGGAGTTTGTATTTTTAAGGATGCTGTAGTTCCATGAATTTTGATTAGATTTGTTTGAATGTTAATCACTTTCATAAATAACCAGCAAAATGTCACTGTCTTTGTATTTCGTAGCAGTTTGAGTCAGCTTTTGTATATATTCAGATGAATGCAAATTTTAACTTACTTTCTTGTTTCCAAAGTTTAGGAGATAATTTAGCATACTGTTTGCTAGTCACTTTAAAGAAATCCCAGGTTAGCTGGCCTTGGTGAGTTCAGCCTGTAGTCCCAGCTACTCAAGAGGCTGAGGTAGAAGAATTGCTTGAGTCCAGGAGTTCCAGGCTGTAGTGTGCTATAATTGCATCTGTGAATAGTCACTGCACTACAGCCTGGGCAACATAGTAAGACCTTGTCTCTAAAAATCTCTATCATTTTATTTGACATGTTATGGCTCCTTATTAGATACTTGTTAACCACCCTGAAAATGTTGCAGAGTGTAGTCCTTGCAGGCATATAGTTCTTATCCCTAAGGAAAAGGATAAAAGAAAATAGAATCAAACCTTAATTGCAAAAACATTAAGTGTAGACAAGCTTCTCTGCTGAGAAAATGGAAATGAATTTATGTGTGACTGTTAAAGAAAGACATATGGATATGTTGATTACAGCCATGTTTAAGTATTTTTGTTATAGGCAAAGAGTTTGCAGTTATAGCAAATGTATTAAAGGTACTGCTGAAATGAAAATAACTTTATTTTTCAAGTATTTTTTTGTATGGTGTTTGTTTTTGAAGGAAACATACTTAAATATAAAACTGGGTAATTTTTATAATTACTTTATGAATATTTAATGTTAACTATTAGAATTCTATGATTTTATATTTAATTTGTGAACTATTATTAGGCAAATCATTCTTAAAATGATATCATAGTGAATCATATTCCACCCCCCCCCCCTTTTTTTTTTTTTTTTTTTGAGACAGAGTCTCACTCTGTTGCCCAGGCTAGAGTGAGTGCCGTGGCGTCAGCCTAGCTCACAGCAACCTCAAACTCCTGAGCTCAAGCGATCCTCCTGTCTCAGCCTCCCGAGTAGCTGGGACTACAGGCATGCACCATCATGCCCGGCTAATTTTTTCTATATATATTTTTAGCTGTCCATATCATTTCTTTCTATTTTTTTTAGTAGAGATGGGGTCTCGCTCTTGCTCAGGCTGGTCTCGAACTCCTGAGCTCAAACGATCCGCCCACCTCGGCTCCCAGAGTGCTAGGATTACAGGCGTGAGCCACCGCGCCCGGCCTACCCCCCCTTTTAATGTGGTAAATACATGTAACAAAATTTGCCATTTAACCATTTTTTAATGTATCATTCAGTGGCATTAAGTGCATTCACATTGTTGTGATATCATCACCACTGTCCATCTCTAGAACATCTTCATCATCCTGAAACTCTGTATCCATTAAATAATAACTCCCTATTCCCCCTTACCTCCAGCCCTTTTAATTACAACTCCTATCTTTCTGATTTTGACTATTCTAGGTATGTCGTATGAATTGAATCATACTATATATATCCTTTTGTGACTGACTTATTTCACTTAGCATGGTGTCAAGGTTCATCCACATTGTAGCATGTATCAGAATGTCACTCCTTTTTAATTTTTTTTTTCTATTTTAGAGATAGAGTCTTGCTCTGTTGCTCAGACTAGAGTGCAGTGGTGTGATCATAGCTTACTGTAGCCTCGAACTCCTAGGCTCAAGTGATCCTTCTTCCTCAGCCTTCCCGCTAGCTAGGACCACAGTCACGTGCCACCATATCTGGCTAATTAAAAAAAAAATTTTTTTTGTAGCAACAGAGTCTTGCTATGCTGCCCAGGTAGTTCTTGAACTCCTGATCTCAGGCAGTCCTCCCACCTTGGCCTCCTAAGGTGCTGGGATTTCAGGTATGAGCCACCATTTTGGCTTTTTTAAGGCCAAATAATATTTCATTGTATGTATATACCACATTTTGTTTATCCATTTATCCCTCAGTGGGCATTTGGGTTTTTCCTACCTTTTGGCTATTGTGAATAATGCTGCTCTGAATATTGGTGTGCAAGTATCTGTTAGAGTGTGGTAATATATTTTTGTATATATTTTAACAGAATTTTGTTACCTAAAATATTTTAATTTAAATGGACTAGTATGTATCTGAATTTTCAGTGATATCAGTGAACATTTATTGAATACCTTATATATTTTAAGTATTGGGGACATAAAAGAGTTATAACGGCATGATACTATCATTTTAAAGAATTTTCCTGCCTAAAAAGAATAATAGGGTATGTTTATAAAAGCACAGTACCTGGTAGCGTATGCTTTTTGATGCTGGAGAGATATCCAAGCTCTTATTGAAACCAACATCCTCTCTCACCAAGATTTTTGCTTGTTATTCCTAAACATTTAGGAACCAGAATATGTGGCCATAATCAACACATGCATATTTCATTCATATGCGTTTAACATTCAAGCATAAATTTAGGGTGATCATATTAAAATGGAAATTGGATCATGGCATTTCTTTAAACAGTCTTATAGGACCTTATCCTTAGGTGGCTGACATTCCTTCTTCCAAACTCCCACCTTGACTCTGACCTAATCTTCTATCCCACACCTACCTCGAGCTGGATAATTCTTTTTTGTGGATACATTTCTAATGTGTATAGACTGGCTTAAGAGTAAATGAGCTAAGAAGTCAAAGGAAGAATGTGTCTAGGTTCTTTCTAGGTTTGTGATGCTAATTTAATCTCTATAGTATCTGTATTTTGCAAATGAAAGAAAACAGGGTAAGTACATCTAGAAGTTTCTCAGCAGCTCTGTTTCCTACGGATTTTAAAGGTCAAAACATCAAAATAAAAACATTTTGGTATGTTTTGGTGTTTCAGTGGTTCTTTTTTCTTCTCTTTCAAAGTATTTTTTTGTGGAAAAGCAAAATAAATCTTTTATGAATTCAGTTATAACTTTGCAGTTTAATTGGACTTTTAGGGTTTTTCTGTGTGTGCCAACTGGACCATTTGGAGTTTAGCACTGGTATACTAGCATGAGAATGCTCCTACCCTTAATTTTCCCTGAACTGTTAGAGAGACCAAAGAAAAACATATGCAGCTGTTAGATTCACATTCCCTTTGATGTTTTGAAGCTCAAAATGAACTTTTAAAAACACAGCTAAGCAGATCTTCCAAAAGGTAGCATTGTAATACTGGTTTTTTTCACCCTCCATATTCATCTACTTGGTTCCCCATAGTGATCCTGAACTGTGAGTGATAAAGGCTCATTACTCTGCAGTGTTGTGTGGCCCTAAAATTAAAAGTTTGTTCTCATAGCCTTCAGCCTCTGAATTTGGTGATTTTGTAAGATTCTTTGTTACTGAACTAAACTCGGGTCCGCTCACCTAGCACAGTCAAGCCAGACACCGACACTGAGCTTTGCAGTGGGGAAAAAGAGCATTTATTGCATGGCACCAGGCAAGGGGATCGGGCACCTAACACTTAAGACCCAAATTCCCCCATGGCTTACAAACAAGGGTTTTTAAAGGCAGGGGCACATACACAAATTGCAAGCAAAATGGTAAACCAATATATGGAGGTTAAACATTGGTTTGGCCTATGGGTGTGGCTCTTTCCAGGTCCCTCAGGAAATTTAGAAGAAAGAAGGGCAGTCAGCCTTCAGTCCTGAGTTCCCTCTTATCTTGGGTCTTTGTGATAGAGGTTTTTACATCTGTTGGGGGTTTCTGAAAAACAACTCAAGAACAACACGTTAAGATGTTATCTTTTAGTTTCTGTAGGAAACCAAAATACCTTGTGACTCTGGCTAGCTTGGGAGATTCTTGTTACTATTTTCTTGTTTATTAGGTTGCTCATTTACTTTTCAAGGCCAGCTAGGTGCCTGGAATTTTTCTTGAAGGAACTCAAGATTTTTCCTTTATTTCCATGCTTGGGAGCCCAGCAGTTCTTAAGAGGAGTCCCTGTTCCATTTCATCTGGAGAACAGGAACTGTGGCTTCATTTTTGGAAAACATTTAGTAGGGTTGGTACACATAATAAAATTTATCTTCTCCAGAAGGATGACTATGGGCAAAAACGAGGGCTACATGTGCTGCGGTGGCTACCGCCAATTAAAAAAAAATTTAAATAAGATAAATAAATAAATAAAATTATTTTCTGAGGTTATGAATCTATGAGAAAAAATGAAAACAAAACAAAACAAAAAACCAGTATCACAGTTAGAAAAGGAGGTAGTTGCAGAAGTGAAGAATGGTGAATGCATGAGGATGGCTATCCATTCCTTCAACGCATACATATATGAAGGTCTGCTATGTACCAGATACTACACTAATCACTGGAAATAAAGCAATGATTAAATTAGACTCAGTTTCTACAGTCATGAAATTTAGATTGTCTAGAACAGTGAATGGCATCCAATAGGAACATAAAAATATTTAAATAAACGAATGTGTATTTTGTGGAGAATGATTTGGGCTATGGAACATTTTAGTGAGGAAGTGGAGAGTATCTCATTCATTGTATTAGAGATATTTCATTAAAACATGGAAATTATTTATTAATGGGAAAAATAGTAAATTAAGTTTTGGTAATACCCAGAATGTAGTACAGTAGAACTCTTAAAAATCATGAGATAAAAGCTGACACAAAAAGATACTCATTACCTAATAATGTAGAATTAAAGTTCCGAATAGGATGTATGGGATGATTCCTTTAATGTAAGGTTATTTCTATTTATGTAAAAAATGTCTTAAGATATGGTAGAGAAATGATAATAATGATTCTTCTAGGAGATAAGTTTTTCAGTGATCTTTCCTTTACCCTTTGTGCACTTCTGTGATTGTTTCTTTGGTTTTACCATGACCATGTGCTGCTATTTAAAAATAATAAGCTTACCTTAAAATATATTTGGATAAATTTTTTAACTTAATATCTGTATCAGTAAACATATTATAGTTATTTGTTGATGTTCCATTGTCCTATAAGTCTACAATATATCTACATGAAAGGATTCTGCATTTTTCTAACTGGAAGAATACAGTCAACCAGAGGGAAATACCTTTAACATTCAACGTTTACCATTGACATTTACTATTTACTCAAAGGGTAAATGCTCAAAAGGTATAGTTTTAAAATGAACAGTAATATTTTAAAACATTTGTAAGGCCAGGCATGGCTCATGCCTGTAATTCCAGTGCTTTGGGAGGTCAAAGTGGGAGGATTACTTGAGGCTAAGAGTTGTTGTTTTTTTTTTTTTGAGACAGAATCTCACTCTGTTGCCCGGGCTAGAGTGCCATGGCATCAGCCTAGTTCACAGCAACCTCAAACTCCTGGGCTCGAGTGATCCTCCTGCCTCAGCCTCCTGGGTGGCTGGGACTACAGTCACGCGCCACCATGCCTGGCTAATTTTTTCTATTTTTAGTTGTTTGGTTAATTTCTTTCTATTTATAGTTGAGACAGGTCTCACTCTTGCTTAGGTTGGTCTCAAACTCCTGAGCTCAAGCAATCCTCCTGCCTTGGTCTCCCAGAGTGCTAGGATTATAGGTGTGAGCCACTGCGCCTGGCCCAGAGGCTAGGAGTTTTTGAGAGCAGCCAGGACAATGTAGTGAGATCCCATCTATACAAAAAATAAAAAAATGTGTAAATGATAGTAAAACATTTAATAATAATTTTAATTTTGTTTTGGAGGTACTTTGAGGCATGTCTGCATAATTAAATGGTAGAGAACTGAAAACTTTTTGCTTTTATGTGTAATTAAAAGCTTAATTTGGATGTAGTTATTAATAAATATTAGATTGAACTACCTTTTTTATGTGAAGATTTGTTTTGGCTCTGTTCTTTGCTTATTATGACTACTGACTTTCTTAATTTTGAAGAGAAAAGACATGCTTTTGGGGAGTCCTGATTATATCCAGTCAATATTATTAGTTTCTATAGTAGAATAGGGCATATTAAATTATTACTATTTTCTTCTTAATTTCTTTCAATAACTTACTGTTTTTATCAGGATAAATTAATGGTTTAATAAAAAAATGTTGCCTTCTATACATAATTGCATATAACAAACTCATTTTATCAGAAATGGTATAGCAACCTTACTATTTTTTCTTTATAGAGATGTGGTCTTGTACTGTCTCCAAGGCTAGAGTGCAGTGATGCAATCACAATTCTCTGTAACCTTGAACTCCTGAGCTCAAGTAATCCTTCCACCTCAGCCTCCGGAGTCGATGGGAATACAGGTTTGTGCCACCAGGCCTGGCTATTTTATTTTATTTTTTGAAGAAAGGTGGTCTTGCTATGTTGCCCAGGTTGGTCCTAAACTCCTGGCCTCAAGTGATCTTTCTGCCTGGGCTTCCCAAAGTATTGGGATTACCTGTGTGAACCACTGCACTTGGCCACACCTTATTTTTTTATTCTCTGTAAGAACATGTTGAGTGGAGTTTCAAGCCATGTATGGTTCAATTTGAAAACTGTGTCTCTTTAACTTTGTAAATGATACTAAAAATGGTTAACATTGCTTAGTTACAAATAAAAGTATTGAGTTGAGCATGGTGGCTTGTGCCTGTAGTTCCAGCTACTGGGGAGGCTGAGGTGGGAGGATCCCTCGAGCCTAGGAGTTTGAACCTGCAGTGATCTATGATTGTCCCACTGTACTGCAGCCTGGGAGATACAGACTCTGTCTCTTAAAAACAATTTTATTTTATTTTATTTATTTATTTTTTTTGAGACAGAGTCTCACTCTGTTGCCTGGGCTAGAGTGCCATGGCGTCAGCCTAGCTCACAGCAGCCTCAAACTCCTGAGCTCAAGCAATCCTACTGCTTCAGCCTCCAGAGTAGCTGGGACTACAGGCATGCGCTACCATGCCCGGCTAACTTTATATATATATTTTTTAGTTGTCCATATAATTTCTTTCTATTTTTAGTAGAGACGGGTCTCGCTCTTGCTCAGGCTGGTCTCGAACTCTTGAGCTCAAATGATCCTCCCGCCTTGGCCTCCCAGAGTGCTAGGATTACAGGCGTGAGCCACCGCGCCCGGCCTAAATGTTTTAAATGTTTAAAAAAATTTATAAGAAAAGAATTATAGAAAAACTGGAATGAAATGCCTAAATTTATACTGCAAACATGAATAATAACATTTATAATTGATATTTTAAATTGTTACATGAAGACATGTACATAAATGCCTAAAAGACCATCAAGATGGCTAAATAGTAGAAAGGAGAGCTTTATTGGTGATACTGGTTTGCACGCCAGGAAGAGACAGTCTCCAGTATGGGCTGATGGCGCTTTTGAGGGGAAGGACAGTTTGGGTTTTATGCCTCACAGAGTCAGTATCATACATATTCAGCAGGTTTGGGGGAAATGCTGTATATATTTGTGAGGGGAACTGAGCACATGTGCAATGGGTATGTATGTAACATACATCCCATGTTCACTTTGGGGCAGGGTTTTAGCATTAAATGAGGTGGAATTTGGCTGTTTATGTCAAAAGATGGACTATAGGACACAAAGACAGTTTGTGTACAGCCTCTATAAGCTGGCTAAAACTGGTTTAATATCTGCAATAACTTATCAGAAAAGAATGCTTGTAAGGACTGTCCTCTGTTCCAGAGTTAAAGTGGTCTGGGTTGTAAATCAGCCTGATAGTTCCCATTTATAGGAAGTTTAGCAAGGGTATGGTTTTTCTTACAGTTATAGGAATTTGGAAATTTGCTATGTACTTTTGTTTCCTTAACCTTAGGGCCCAAGTTAGTTGATAAAGGGGTGTCTATTTTAGTCTCTCAGATCATGTAGATAAAAACATTATATACATTAGTGTAAATTATTTCTTATTTTATATACTTTTATAATATTTGTACTTCCTTCATTGTACTCATTTATTCATTATTCAGCAATATTTATTAAGTGTCTGCTATATTCCAGGCACTGTTCTAGACTCTCAGTGAAAAATGAATAAATTAGACACTATTCTAGACTCTGAGTGGACTAGTGAACAAAACAGACAAATTGCTGATCTGATGGAGTTTATATTCTAGTGGGTATACCAGTACTAAACAGGTATGTCAGATGGTGATAAGTGTTTTAGAGAAAAGTAAGTACATCAGGTAAGGTGATTGGGAATTTTTTTTTTTAATAGAATGGTCAAGTAAGATCGAGAAGATGATAATTGAATGATGCCTAGAATTCGATGAGCGCTGTGGGAATATGTTTCAGATATGTTCAAAAAGCCCTCTGTTTATTGCAGGCTCTGCATATTTAGAAGCATAAGAAATTATGCAATTATTTGTTTCATTTTTGCTTTCCTGATAGATTGTAAGAGCCACTGAGAGTGGAGATTATCTCTGTTTTGCTCATTATTATATCCTTGACACACAGTACAGTGCCAAACATGTGGTAGGCAATGGGTAAATATAGATATTGAGTGGGAATTTTGGAGGAATCCTTTTTTAAAAAATTCTTAAATTTATTTTTATTTATTTATTTTTATTTATCTTGAGACAGAGTCTCTCTCTGTTGCCCCAGATAGAGTGCAGTGGCATCATTGTAGCTCACAGCAACCTCAAACTCTTAGGCCCAAGCTATCTTCTTGCCTCAGGCTCCCGAGTAGCTGGCAATACAGGCTCACACTAATTTTTCTATTTTTAGTAGAGATGGGGTCTCGCTCTTGCTCAGGCTAGTATTGAACTCCTGACCTTTCTCCTCGGCTTCCCAGAATGTTAGGATTACAGGCGTGAGCCACTGCACCAGGCTTGAATCCCTTTTTTTTTTTTAATTGATACTACCTAAATTATTTCAAGCTGCAAATGCCTTTATACATCATCTAGATCAACTCTGTTTGATGTTATGCATGAGAAAATAAGAGATTTATTTATTTTTTCAATTTTAGAGATTTACCTTTATTCAGTAGAAAAAAGCATTTTATGTGGTAAACAACTCCACAACCTGGGTTTATTAGAATAAGTGACCAAATCCATGAGTAAAGAACTTGGTTTCTGAATGAAGGCTAGGTTTTTGACATTGCTGGTAGTTTCTCCTTGAATTATTATAATTAGAAATGTTGCAAGAGAACCAAGAACATTGGTCTGAAATGATTATTTGAGAAATACTAAGGTGTCAAGTTTGAGGAGTATGTTAAATACAGGCGAGGAAAGGGATTCTAGGGTCAACTATTAAATACTGTAATCTCCCTGAGGGAGGAAATACTCCCTAATGCTGAAATGGTAGAAGACTTAGAAAAGCACTGCTGTGTGAACTGGCGTATAGCTTGTTACTGTTGGAAAGAGAAATCAGACCCCAAGGATGGTCAGGCTGCAGGTAGAGTGGAGGGTGTTGCTAATGAACTCCCCTACCAAGAGGCATATTCTTTTCTATGGAGAATAGGAAGGACCAAGAATGGGGACATCTGAGACAGCCACGCTTGGCTTGGAGGCAGATGGGCCATAAACTTCATCAGATTCTTCATTCTTCACTTCTCTGTCCAGAGCTCTTTAGATAGAATGACTTCCAAAAGTCATAGTTAGTTAGTAGTAGCATTCTTGGGGTGGCAAAGAGTTTTATCTCTCATTCTAACTCTAGTCCATTGATGGGGGATCCTTTTCTTTCACATGTCTGATCTGTACGTGGAAAGGTGCTTGCTGTGGAAGACATCTTTGCAGTGTGGAATTTGATTGCTTGGTTGAAATTCATGTTTGACACTTACTAGCTGTGTAATTACCACCTCCCCCTGCTACCCCCCAATTTCACCTTTCAATGCCCTGGTTTTCTTATGTGTAAGACAGATATTCCCATTCCACTACTCTTTATACCATAAACATTTTCTCTTGCATAGTGGTATTTTTCTCATAAATCTTCAAATATGCTGCTCATTAAAAATATTGTTTCCTCGTTTTTTTTTAAAAAGGAGCTATGAGCACAGGCATTTGAAATCAGACGTACTTGGGTTCTATACAAGTTTAATTCTTAAAATATTTGTTAGCATATATCAAACTTTTATTTAACTAATTAGGAACCATTAGGAAGACAAAAGGACTGCTTTCAAGAGTATTTGAGCATCAGGCATTCAAGTATTTATTTAGGAAAGGGATGTCAAAATAAAATTGGAAAGCTACACAAAAGACTGTCTAACAATGAAACCATATCACTTTGTGGTTAACAATAAAAAAAAAAAACTTGGAATGTAAAACATTGAGTTCAATTTAGATATCAGCAAGATCTTTATCATCATGTCCGGTATCATCACACTGGATTTCATCATCATCTCTAGGACCAAATGTCTCTGTTTTATTGATTTAAGCATATTCTGGAAGCTTGCCATATGCCTTCAAACTCTAGCTTCATCTGTATTGTATTTGAAAATTACCTCAGCTTTGTTGTCCTGGTAGTGTTGCAGACCAACCTATAATAATGTCTGAGGTATTTATTTAAATCTTTTTTTCTCAGCTTTCCTCTGATATGACATAACCTCTTTATATCATCAAGACACTTTGCTTCTAATCATCCATTTCCCAACATTTTAATTACATGACCATACTATTGTCCATCCCCTTTACATACCAACTCTCTTTTTTTGGATTCATTCTTTCTTTTACCGCTGCATCTGTTTTTATCTCCCTTACTTTATTCTTGGGCATAGTGGTGATGGTCGCCTCACATCATCTTGGGCTTCTTTCTGGTGGCAGCAGTGACTGTGGAGACTGCTACCCTGAGGGGTGTGCTTGAATATGTAGTCCCAGGAGGCTTGGTCCCCTATGTGGGAGAGTTTTGCAACCCAGGTCTTTAGAGACATGCTCAGCAGCAGCAAAACTTCTTTTTGTATAACTGTTTTTGTTTTTTTTTTTTTTGCATTTTCTTTTTTTTTCTTGTGCTAATATTTTTAAGTTTTTCTCGAACAGGTCTAAAGTACCATTTGCATATTTAGCTTCATTATTAAGATAGACCTCTGCTAGAGTGGACCTCTTCTGAATGTCCCAAGGGTTCACTGAGGACTCTATCTTGCTTGTGTGAACTTGAATTATTCCTGGCTCTGTGTGAGCTCTGGGAATGATTCGGCATTAGCTACCTAGTAATTTTTCTTTCCCAGAAATTATTTTTGCCCAGCCTCATGGGTTTTCACCCTATGCACATATAGCTTGGTATTCAGGTAATTTAAGGGAATGCTTTTATTTTTTATTTTTTTAAATAGGTCTTTATGTAGCTCTCTTACTTCAGGGACCTTGTCTAAAAATTCTTATTGTATTATATTAGCCTTTCTGAATTCTGATCTCTGTCTTTTTTTTTTTTTTTGAGACAGAGTCTTGATTCTGTTGCCCAGGCTAGAGTGCCGTGGCATCAGCCTAGCTTACAGCAACTTCAAACTCCTGGGCTTAAACAATCCTTCTGCCTCAGCCTCCCGAGTAGCTGGGACTATAGGCATGCACCACCAGGCCCGGCTAACTTTTCTATATATTTTTAGTTGTCCAGCTAATTTCTTTCTATATTTTTAGTAGAGACCGGGTCTTGCTCTTGCTCAGGCTGGTTTTGAACTCCTGACCTTGAGTGATCCTCCCGCCTCGGCCGCCCAGGTGCTAGGATTACAGGCATGAGCCATCACGCCTGCTCTGATCTCTGTCTTTTCAACTCAGCAATGGAGTAGGTTCTATTTGAGTTTCCTTTCCTATATACTACATTCCGAAAAATGCTTTTAGAAAGAAATCACAAGCAATTATAGGGCTCAACTGTTTTGTTTCCCTTTTTTTCAGGAAGCAGTTTTGAGCTGCCAGTTGCCCAATCTTAGGTACATAGTTTGTCTAGTTTTCTAGCTGTTTACTTTTAACGAGTAATTCTAGACCCTAATAATACTCCCTCTTGGGTAATAGTAGAGGTCTCCCTCTCTCTCTTTTTTCTTTCTTTCTTTTTTTTTTTTTTTACAGACAGAGTCTTGCTCTGTCACCCATGCTAGAGTGCACTGGTACCATCATAGCTCACTGCAGCCTTGAACTCCTGGGCTCAAGGGATCCTCCTGCCTCAGCCTCCTGACTAACTGGAACTACTGACACATGCCACTATACCTGGCTAATTTTTTAATTTTTTTGTAGAGACAGGATCTCACTATGTTGTCCAGGCTGGTCTCAAGCTCCTGGCCTCAACTGATCCTCCCTCCTCAGTCTCCCAAGGTGCAGGGATTACAGGTGTGAGCCACCACGCCTGGTCGAGGTCTCTTAATACTTTTAAAATGGAGCATGATATCCTTCGGAAGTGATGCATCCCACCCATTTCAAATTGAGTTCAAATACTATTATGTGTAAAATTTCATTTTTAAAATGTTGATTAAGTTAAATTTATTTTAGCAACATTTCTGTTACTCGTCCACATATAGGTGTAAATAAAGCCTGCTTTGGCTGCTTTTCATCTAATATTAGGTACCAGTGAACTGATGCATTAAATTAAAGTTGGTGTAGCTCTAATGATTTATAATAGCTGATTTTTTTTTGTACTTTTATGCCTCACTGAATATCACTGCCTGTTTTATGATTACCTTTCTCTCCCTCTCCCCCTACTCCTGCCCCAGAATTTGATATAACAACAACAAAAAAACCCTATAACTCTTACTTTAGTATAGGAACTTTTTACCAGTAAAAATATTGGTTTTATATTCTGTCTGTTGAGATACAGTGAAATAGTGTAAGTTTAGTACTGCTCAATATTTCTTTAAAATTCCTCTAATTAGTTTAAAAGCATTGACAATTGGAAGTAGAGTGCAAATATAAATTGGTGGGAAGTAATTGAGAATGTCTCATTATGTATGAAATTAAAAAAAAAAAAAGTGTGTTTGGTGAACAGCAGTCCTAACACTGATCCTAAGTTTTTTTTTTTTTTAAAGGCTATGAAGTGCTCATGAAAAAGTTAAATTAATGGCACTCATGCTTATGGTTGACTCATTTGGTGATATGAGCTTCATTCTTTACTAGGTGTGAGATGCACCCTACCTGATGATTATTTTATGTCTATGCTGTTCTTAGAAGAGGGACTTGAAATCCTTAGGGGAATGTTTAAAGATAAGCCAGTATTAGCATTGTGATTTGTATGTCCTGTGCCCAGGCTTAACAAAGACATTTTTGACTCTGACATCAGAATTGTACACTAGGAGTCCTTGAAACACTGAAGAAGTGTATAGCTGTAATTTACATACCTCAAGGGATGAGGGCCAAGGTTATACTTAAGTAAGAAAACTACAAATGCATTAATTCTGACAAATGGCAACAAAATGTCTGAATTTGATTTCATTACTTTTTATTTTTTCTTTAAAAAATTTTCTGATGTCTTTAAAAATTGCTGCTTCTAAGATATATCCATGGAGTTTGGTGTAGCAAAAGACTGTTCATCCTTTCATTTTTTGATAGCCAATGTAAAATACAGCCATCTAATTATTCAAGGTCTTTTAGATACTAATGACTGTTCACTTGTGAGAAAATTCATACTGATGTATGGCAGCCACTGGATCCCTTTGCCAAAGCTGCTTTTGTTTTTGGTTGTTATTACCAAAACAGATGGGTCTACCTGTATTGTTAGCCTAGGTAATATGGTTGTGCACTGTTTCATCCTAAACTGCTTACCATCGAAATTCATGGATTAGGTGTGTTAATTTCATTGTATGTTCTCTTATAACTCTGCCCCTGAAGAGTAGTAATCCCTTGGTCAGCCAAACCATGTTACTTTAATTCATTTGGAGTTGAGAACAAGGGCTTCCTCATTAAATAAATCTATCTCTGAATGTAGGCTTCTTCTGGTTTTGTCATCTTAGACAAGTTAATTAACATCTCCTGCTGGGCAAGGTGGCTCAGCCTGTTAATCCCAGAGTTTTGGGAAGCCAGAGTGGAAGAATCACTTGAGGACAGGAGTTCAAGACCAGCCTGGGCAACATAGTGAGGCCCCTGTCTCTACAAAAAATATGAAATGAAAATTAGCTGGGTGTCATGGCATGCTTATGGTCCCAACTGCTCCAGAGGCTGAGGCAGGAAAGTCACTTGAGCTCAGGAGTTTGAGGCTGCAGTGTGCTATAATCACACCACTGCACTCCAGCCTGGGTAACAGAATGAGACCTTGTCTCTAAAAAAAAAAAAAAAAAACCTCTTGGTTTATCTGATACTGGCATATGTTAGGGTAAAAAGGCTAGTAGGTGCTGATGGCGCAGGTGGAGAAAGACTTCTTACACAGAGATTGAGATATATAAAAGTAAAAGTTTATTTTATCCTTTAGAAGGACAGAGAGAATGAGAGAGAGAGAGGGAAAGAAAATGGGAGACAAAGAGAGCAGAGGAACGTGACATCCCAAAGAAAGATAAGGGAGATGCCAGCAGCTAGGCCAAGTGGCTTGCTGCTTTTATGGGGACAAAGAGAAAAATAATTCACTGCTCCTTCTCTTCTTCTTAACTGCAAGCAGATAATGGAATCTGCTGTGTGAAACTGTTGCATCATTCCCTTTGCTTTAGGGATAAAGTGACCTTGTCCTCAAGATATGATTTTGGGCTGCGTTTGACGTCTAGAGATTGTCCCCCATGTTGTCATCCAGAAGCTTCTTAGCAACTACTGCAGGCTATAGAAGCAGATGCTAAAAGGCAGTTTTAGTCAATGAGTCTAACAACTGTAAAAAATTTACATTTCCTTTTGTCTGCTGGTCTCCTTTGAGATGTTCAGAGCTCCACAGGGCATCTGTTAGCTAGGTAGAAAGAGAGAGCAGAGCTGATTTATTTCACTCACAAAACCCACCCATCCTTTCAGCATAGTTTAGTAGTTGTGGTCTCTAGCTAGTAGTTTGTGAGGATTTGAATCCTAGCTCTGCTACTTACAAGCTGTGTGACTTTGGGCAAGTTACTAACTTTTCTGCTGCTTCTTTTTCATCTGTAAACTAGAGATAACGTTAGTACTTTTTTATAAAGCACTTTGAGTAAACCTGTTACATAGTAAACAACAAGTCTTTGCTATGTTTATCTTCTATAAAATGAAGGCAAAAATAACATAATAGGGTTGCTGTAAAGCATGAATTAATAAGTAAAACACTTTGCCCAGGGACCTAGTACATGTTCAGCAAATGTATATAATGGGGAGGTGATATTTATGATGAAGCAGGTATGTCAGTAGAATAAGCATAGATCTAAGGTTTGCAACATAACAGATTACACTGTGGAACTCCATTGATTTGGTAATTAGTGGAGATATGCAGAATGAGTTAGGTAACTTGTACAAAACTTGTTCAAAACAAATTTCTCTCTCCCAAATGATGCAGAAGATATGGTAGATTAAGAATCCCATCAAGCTGGGTGTGGTGGCCTGCACCTGTAATCCCAGCTACTCAGGAAGCTGAGGCGGAAGAATCACTTGAGTCCAGGAATTCAAGACCAGCCTAGACAACGTTGTGAGACCCCATCTCTGGGGGTGGAAAAAAAAAGAATGCAACAGTACTTCAAAATTGTAATTTTGGTATGCCTGTTGTATTAACAGTACAGTTTGAGTTGGTCACACTCCACAAATGGCCAGGGAAGTAAAAGCAGTTATTGGGGAGAGCTTTTACATCAGCTGTATTATCTTAAATATATAAAACCTCTCCCAACATCAATGGTGATTCAGAAACTTTGAAAAATGGATGGGGAATCATGATGCAGGCTGCCCCTAACATCCATTTCCTCTTTTCCTCTATAGTAATAGAATCATAATTTTTTTGGCTTGTTTGTATTAGCTGGGTACATTGGTGCCTAGAAGAAAAGACTGTATTTCCCAGCTATGTGACTAAGTTCTGGCAAAAAAGAGATGAAAGCAGAAGTATATGTGTGCTTCTTCTACAAGCCACTAACTCACCTGGCAATAGATCCCTTTTTGCCATTCAGTTTTCTTTCTCTTTTTGACCTTTTTGAAAGTGTAATAACTGGGGGTTTTGCAATCATTTTGTACCATGAAGTGATCTTGAAGATGGAAGACAGGTACCTAAAATAGCGGAAAAGAAAGTTAGAAGCTTGGATCCCTGAAGACACTGTGCAACCATCATCTCTACTTCACCTGTCTTCAGACTTCTTTTATAAAAGAAAAAAGAACAATCCTTGGTATGATTTAAACTACTACTGTGTTGGGATATTCTGTAATGTACAGCACTGTGTTGCTATACAGAGAGGAAGAAGTATAAATAATAAAGCAGAGAGTTAATGGCTTGTGTACAGACGAGTATGTGTATGTATGAGGGAAGTGAAGATATAAGGATATTTGAAGGAGATTAGCATAAATGACTAAGGAAGTGAGAAGATTATAGATCTACTTGATCATACTGGTGAAAGTGGGAAATTGTGCTAAATTAAAGGAAAATATGAAATTATTTTTAGTTTATTTTATAGAAAAGAGGAAATATTTAATAATTCAGTAACATTTATATAAATAGTTATCAAATCACATTTTGTTGGATATTGGGGGTGGTTAGAAAAGCTTGTAGTGTTAGGCGGCACCAATCATTCTTGTCTTTAGGGTATAGATGAATAGTTTTTCAAGGATTATTCTTCTTATCTTGTTATACCATTGTTAAACAAAGTATTTATAACTTTGTAGATTTTTTTTTCTGGTAAATTCCATCTTACTAATGACATTTCAAGTGTTTTCTCTCAATATTTTGTATTGGTAAATTTGAAAAAATGTTAGAAAACATGGGAATAGCTATTTCCTGAGGAAGAGATTGAGCCTGCACAGCAACTGGTTGGTATTCTTCTACTTTTTATTAATAATATAAAGATGCATAATTGTCAAGGTTCTCCAGAGAAACAGAACTGATAGGATATAGATAGATAGATCGATAGATGGATGGATGGGTGCATACGAGCAGATTCATAATGGGAATTGATTCAGTTGATGATGGAGGCCAAGAAGTCCTACATATTCCATCTGCAAGCTTGAGAACAGGAAAGCCAGTGGTGTAATTTAGTCTGTGCTTGAAGGCTTGAGAACCAGGGGATTCCAAGCTGTTACTCCCAGTCCAAGGTTAAAGGCCTAGGAAGTGGGTTGCTGCTGCTGGTGTAAGTCTTGGAGTCTGAAGGCCCAAGAATTAGGAGCTCTTATCTCTGAGATCAGGAGGAAGTGGATGTCCCAGCTCAAGAAGAGAGAGAGCACTCACCTTTCCTCAGGCTTTTTGTTCAATTTACGTGGTTCCTCAAAGAACTGCATGATGCCTGCTCACATTGGTGAGGGCAGATCTTCTTTACTGATTTAAATGCTAATTTCTTCTGGAAACACCCTCACTGACACACCCAGAAACAATGTTTTACGTATCTAGGTATGCCTTAACCCAGCAGCCCCCAACATTTTTGGCACCAGGGATTGGTTTCATGGAAGACAGTTTTTCCATGGACTTGGGGGCAGGGTTGGGGGGAGATCGTTTCAGGATGATTCAAGTGCATTACATTCATTGTTAACCTTATTTCTACTACATTGTGATTAACCATCATAAATTTTTTACTCACAAACCATAAAAACATTAAATTGTGGTGTTGTCTGTCCTTGGGTTGGAAAGTACGTATAGAAGGAAATTTTCTAGTTTCCCTTGAAGTTCTTGAAGTTAGCAAGTTTTTCTTTTCTTTTCTTTTCTTTTTTAAGGTAAGCGTGAGGTGAAATTTATTGAGGGGGAGCAAGATAGGATTACAGTAGGATTACAGGGCAACAGCAAGATATAGGTCTACAGAGCATGATACATACACCACAGATTATGACTGGACCCCTTGTTGCCTCAGAATAAAGAGATATAACAGATTTTGTTTGCTAACACAGGGAATAGATATCTTCAACAGCTTTCAAGGTAAATGTTAGGAAGTTGGACTGAATTTGATAAATTTAGTCAGTGTTTGTACCGCTGGCGCACCTTCCATGACAGGAAAACAGGAAGGGTTTATTGCACAGATTAAAAAAGTATTAACAGATCCAGATGCTCTCATTTCTTTTCATTGTGTCTGTCTGGCATCAGCAAAATCTCTGTGCTAAAGCTACTGTTTTTTAATTTTTTTTTTTATTTCAGCATATTATGGGGGTACAAATGTTTAGGTTATGTGTATTGCCTTTGCCGCCTGCCCCCACCGAGTCAGAGCTTCAAGCGTGTCCATCTCCCAGACGGTGCGTATCGCACTCATTATGTATGTATGTACCCATCCCCTAGCAAGTTTTTCTTAATAATAAAAAAAATAGATCCCTCACATATGTAGTTTACAGTAGGGTTTGTGCTCATATGAGAATCTAATGCCACTGCTGATCTGACAGGAGGTGGAGCTCAGGCGGTGATCAAGTGATGGGGAGTGGCTGTAAATACAGATGAAGCTTCCCTGGCTCACCCACCTACCGCTTACCTCCTGCTGTGTGGCCCAGTTCCTAACAGGTGGCCTGGGGGTTGGGGACTGCAGTTCTGTATGTTATCTTCATTGTACTTGGTTGGAACTCATAAATCTTCCAACTTTGTACAATCCCTGAGATATGTTCAACTTATTTAATTTTTCTTTTCCTGATAATCGTTCTTTGCTAGCCTGATGAGGTCTTATTACGTGTGTTTAGTATCCAGCCAAAGACTCAAAGAATCTCCTATGCAAATTTCTGGAGCATTTTTCCTGGGCAGCTTCCTCTTCTTTGATACACTGACCTGCCTATTCCACTCACCTTAAATACCCTGAACTTTGCTCTCTGTCTTCACACCTGAGGATTATAGCTGTGCTTTGTTTGGGTTATCACTTTCTGTGCTGGTGTTCAGTAAATGCCTCCAGGCAGAGGCATTATAGTAAATGCTTTATGTATATTAACCTTATTTAAGCCTCATAGCAACTCTGTTAAAGCTACTTATCTTACTGATACTGTGTTGTAGCTACCAGATTCAGGAAAGTACTTTGAAAAATTACATATAATGTATTTATTGTTCCAGAGACATTAAACAAATACAACCCAAAGAATCTCTGTAAATACCAAAATAAATGAATCATTTAAATAACTTAGTACCCTAAAAAAGTGATATCAGTCTAGACTGAGCAACATAGCGAAACTTTTTTTTTTTAAGTGATATCACTAATTAAATACATTTGTAGAAAGAAGCCTGACACATTTCAATCCATTTAATATTCTGCAGATGAAGGGTACTATGTGAATCTCAAACAGTAATAAATTCATGAATACTTGAAAGCAGCTCACTCTGAGAAGAAATCTCAAACACTGCTATTTAAATTTTAATCAGAAATTAGCTCATGGTATATGTAATTAATGTTGAAATATTTTTACTAATAAATTTGACGTTTTTCACTAATACTTTGAAAAATAAGTTGAGTGGCTTTCCTGTCAATGGAAAGCCTTCTTCAGTCATGCCATTTGTCTTTGCAAAGTGAATCTTTCAGGTGAAGCAAATAAGAAATTTTTTCATGGTAAACAAAAGACTTCTTGTATTATGGTCTTTTAGGCCAATTGATTTTAGTCAATTGAGGAATGTCTTATAAGATATATGTTGACAGTAATAAATCCTAAAGTTTATTAATGACTTTTTTTTTGAACTATTTTCCTTATAATAGCACCTATCTCACTTTCTCCATTCAGATTTACTGTCTTTAGTGGGGCATAAATGCAGTTGCATCTGATGTGCTTGGACTCTATGACATATCATATTAGTGTATGTCGTATATGATAT
This sequence comes from Eulemur rufifrons, assembly GCF_041146395.1. NCBI lineage: Eukaryota > Metazoa > Chordata > Mammalia > Primates > Lemuridae > Eulemur > Eulemur rufifrons. The sequence continues at coordinate 93,644,123 of NC_090984.1, forward strand.
TCTTTACTCACTCATTTCCTTATTTATTTATTTGTTTTTGAGATAGGGTCTTGCTCTGTTGCCTGAATTAGAGTGTAGTGGCGTTATCATAGCGCACTGCAACCTCAATCTCCTGGGCTAAAGTGATCCTCCCACTTTAGCCTCCTGAGTAGCTAAGACTACAGGAGTACCCAGCTAACTCTTCTGTTTTTTGTAGAGCTGAGGTCTGGCTCTTGTCTCAGGCTATTCTTGAACTTCCTATCCTTAAGTAATCCTTGTGCCTCAGCCTCCCACACCATGCCTCCTGCCTCAGGCATGGTTCAAACAATAAACATAATGAGTCAGTAAGCAGGCATTCATTTTGGTTAGCAGATAGGGAAAAAATTCTATGTCTGCTCGTTTAAACCATGCTAAGGAAAATTACCTAAAAAAATACTCATTTTTCAACTTGGTTTGGTTCTGTTGATCCCATTTTTAAATACTGGCTAAGAACAATAAAATCATGGGAAACATTCTCTCCAAAAACAGTTCAAATGATGCTATTAGTTAAGAAAATGACCATATTTTGCTCCTATAATAATTTCTTGCTTTACTGCAACTCATGTAATATCAATATTACTGTATAATATAGTAATTTAATGTCTTGGATATTTTTAATAGTGGTTATAAAAATCTAAAGTACTTTGTATAACAAAATTTATGTATCTGTAAACTTTTATTACTATTCAAGTTATATCTTTTGTTGGCTTTAAATATGATAAATTTTGTTGTAATTCTAAGCAAAATGTTGTAGCACATCTTTTTATTATTTGTAATTTAAATTATTCTTTTTTAGAAATCTATCTTTGCTTTAGTTGTCTGTCTTTCTAAGTTACTTTTGTTATGAAGGGAAAGAAAAAAACATTTTGATATCTTACATACTGTTGGCCCTCCATATCTGTGGTTTCCGCATCTGTGTGTTCAACAAACTGTGGATCAAAAATATTTGGAAAAAAATAATAAATAGTACAAATTTTAAAAAAGACAGTATAACAACTATTTACATAGCATTTACATTGTATTAGGTATTATAAGTAATCTAGAGATGATTTAAAGTCAGAAGGATATATGTAGGTTATATGCAAATATTATGCCATTTTATATAAGGAACTTGAACATTTGTGGATTTTGGTATCTGCAGCAGTAGTGGGAGGGCAGGAGGGTTTTCCTGGAACTCAATCCCCTGTACATACTGAGGGACAACTTATATCTTAGTAGCTTGGAATTAAGTAGGATATATTATAGGTTCAGCATATGGTATATAATGGCATTTTACAGTGTTGCATATGTTGTCACAAAAAATATTATTAACTCAAATTTAATACTTAATTTTTTTGTTGACATACTAAATTGAATCCATTTCTTTAGGATGTCAGAATGGATTCATTTTTTTTATTTGTTTTTTTAAATCAGGAAGCTCCGAATGTCTGCATTGTTTTACATAAGATACAAAGTAACCTCACATGACTAGATCTTTTATCTGAAACATTGCATAAACCTTAATTATTCTTATGTTTTTCTTATGTTTTGGTGATTAGATGGGGGTACCTGAGATTAGAGGGGCACGAATTTGAGAAAGAATGTTGAGAAAGGGACAGGACAAATAATGGAGCTGATAAAAACAGTGATCTTGATAGATTTAAGAATAGTTAATAAAACAATAGACATAAAATTTTCATTTGGATTTTTGCTTTTTTATTTGGTTTCCAAACGATTCTCAGTGAGTATAATTCTTTTCATTCTATGTTTTAGCCAGTGCAAACCAATAACATCAAGGTAAATAGTGTAGGAGTAAATGGGAAGGAATGAGAGTATTTCTAGGACACTCATTTGAAGAGATTTTCTTGTTTCTGAATACTTGGTCATTTAAAACAATTGAGATTTGAGGTTCAAAGGTTGAAAAATAGTGGCCTCGTGCTCTGATTTTTAAAGCCCCTTCTCTAACTTTTCTATCTAATCTTTTATAACTTGATTAGTAGTCAAATGCCCCTCATATTCAATCTTATATACAGAAACTATATCTTATTTTTTTCTCTGTTCTCTTGTACAAGGAACTCTGTGCCTGGACATTCGACTTCTGTAGCTCTGGAATTGTCAGATGGTTTTGAATTATATCTTTACCTACAACTTCTTTTTTTAGGGAGAAAATAGTTTTGTTTCCAAGGGAATTCTAAGTTTGATAATGGAGAAATGACAATTGAAACCCATAACCAAGCCTAGAAAAGCATGTGCATTTGTAGTTTAAGATGTACACTAATTATGATGTAACTGGTATTAAAATTCTGTTGTAATTGTTGGTATTTTTAATAAATTTGAGGAAGGAATAGTCTAGCCTGATCCATTTAAACTTTTGCTTGTGATGGCTGGAATGGTTGCCAGCTGGTTAATGGCTGTGATAACCTTTGCTTAGCTAATATGCATGTCAGTTTTAGAATTTATCCTTAAAGTGACAATTTGCCTGTCACTTGCAGAGTTAAGCGATATAATGCAGCTGAGCAATGAGAAGGAGGAGAATGGAGTTGAGAACTTAAAGGAATGAATTCACTCATACAGAGAACATGTTTCTGCTTGAGATAATGAACACATTACCCCAAAATATGTAGTTGAAAACATTTTGGTTTTGATTGATTATTCAAAGATACAATCTTTTAAGCTCCCCGTATGAGCTACTGCACAATAATGTAAGAAGGAAAAGTGATGATGGTGCTTAAGAGAACTTTCAGGCTAATTAATCTGTTTTTTGGTAGAGCTCTAATGTATGTGGTTGATTTAGTATGCAGACTTAAAGCTTTTACTTTTTGCTTGTTATTAGGCAGTTAGGTTATCTTCCAGCCTGTTGGCCAGTCAACACCAATGTGGTTCCTTTAACTCCATGAATCTCAGTTTATGCTATTTTACATATCTTAAATAACTTAAATACATTTCTTACTCTTTCCACAGCATGTAGAGTCCATGAAGTACAGGACAATAACGCTTCCTACTCATATCACCAGAAGGATCTCTTTGAAAGATTCACCACAGGACTATAAGAGAGAATCATTTGAAGCATCATGTGTTGAAACCACAGAAGTCTGTTCACCTGTGCACTAACTAGAAACAGAGTTACAATGTTTTCGATTCTTTGAGCTCCAGGAATCCAGGGGAGTGAGTTGAAAATCTGAAAATGCGGCCATGGACTGGTTCCTGGCGTTGGATTATGCTCATTCTTTTTGCCTGGGGGACCTTGCTATTTTATATAGGTGGTCACTTGGTACGAGATAATGACCACCCTGATCACTCTAGCCGTGAACTGTCCAAGATTCTGGCAAAGCTTGAACGCTTAAAACAGCAAAATGAAGACTTGAGGCGAATGGCTGAATCTCTCCGGTAGGTTCTGAAATACTGAAGGGAGAATGATGAAGTATTGTACTTTGTTTTTAGGTAGAGGGCTTCATTCAGCTACTGAAAATAGTTAATAATTTCTATAAACTGCTCTCTTTGCACAAATTTAAATATCCTAGAGTATTTTTCTATCTATGCATGAATACATTAATTGCCACGAGAGTTGTATTTAACTCACTTTAGTTTTGACCCTGGGGCTGCATGAAGTATATATAAAATCTTACATGTTGATGTTCTTATTGTCACAATTAATATTGACAATTTAATTCTAAAAACATGAATTAAATGAATAGAAGTCAGTAAATTTCATCTTTCTCTTTATGTTTACCTTTAAATTACACTTGAAGTTTTTATTCTAATTTTGTAGTAAAACACTGTGGTCCCAAGAAGGTTTCTGTTTTTTTTGTTTGTGTGGCAGTGTGTTAAATATAGAGAATTTCTCCATAGTGCCATTCTTACTTTGCATATGAATTTAAATATAGAAAGACTATGCCATTTGATTTATGCACTAATATTTTACTTACAATTATCTTCTTCATTTTGACAATTTTGATATATTAAATATTAAATCCAAATTCTATATGATTTAAATTAGTGTATGTTAAAAATTTTGTCATATAAACTATAACAAAGACATAATTGGGAGGCTGAGTTAGTCTAACTATAACTTATTAAAATGAAGAAACAAAAATTCATCATTAAATAAAACAGATGGATATGGAATGTGGAGAATTACTATTGTTGCTGCTTCTAGTCTATAAAAAAAAATGACATATATCTGTTAGAAGGCATCAACTGTTTGAAAAACCAAAGTCCCTTATTTTCAGGGAGCACGTAAACATAGTATTACATAGGTGATCTCTGTATTTTTTTTCAAAGTTATTGAGTTTGAAAGTTACCTAGTATCTTCTAATTCCTCTACTTTATATTTGAAGATGATCATATATTTAGTGCTTGCTGTCTTTCAAGATAGAGGTTGAGGCTTGAAATGAAGATTTGTGAGTCATTACTCTGGAGCTGGTAATTGCATCTAAGGGAAACGGTATAGAGATAAAGAGCTGAAAGTTCATTTATTTTTGAAAAACAAATAAACTGAGTCGTGGAAAGTAGAAATATCCAGTTGTGGGAAGAATAGCAGGAGACAGCTATGTGACGGAAACTGAGGAGAATTCTGTGAAGGAAGAAGGCAGTTGGCAGTGTTATTTACCCTTGAGACCATAGTGAGGATGTCTATGATATATGATCCTACTGTTTCCCACCACCATTGCCCTCCACTCTTTCTTTAAATCTCAGATTTTTCCCTTTACCTAGTTCCATAACTTTTATCTATACTATAATATTATTTTCAGTCTTTTTATGTCCTATGAAAGACAATGCTAGGTGTTAAGACAAAAATGAATGAAACATTATCCCTGTCATTTATAGTAGTAGTACCAGTCAGTAAAATACTGAGTGGTTAGGGATTGGAAAATGGACCACTTCTTGAATTTGAGTATCATTTTATTTCCTACTTGGGGGTAATCAGGGAGGGTCATGGAGTAGAGTCTTATTCATTTATTTTTTATGGGAACCAAAGATTGATGATTTAAAATAGCTATATCATTTATTGCCATGTGCCAGGTATTATGCCAAGGACTTTACGTGGATCACATTAAATTCCACAGTATCTTTGTGGGATGCTAGTACCATTTTCATAACCATTTCTAGATGAAGGATCATACAGATGTTATGTAGTTTAATTTGCCCAATGTCACTTTTCACAAGTGATATGTGATTCCAACACCTGAGCTCTGATGAACTGTATTGCCTCCCTGAGAAAACAGAGATACATCAGTTACCAAAAAATCTCAACTCAGAGTTCCAGAATAGCTGCCACTGTAGTTGATTTTGGAGTTTGCTTTGATTGTAGTAAAATCTTGTTCTACATCATGAGGATTTTGCTGCTAAAAGATTTTACTTATAACAATTTAGGCTCATAAATAAATGTCACTTTTCTCCCAGTTCCATCTTCAATACTGATGCTTCCATTTTTAAATTTCTGACTGCCAAATGTCTTATTTTGGTTGCATGAAGGGAAACCTTACCTTTAATATGGGTTGTTCCTTCTGCAGAATAATCTTTGGGTGCCTTAAGTCATTTTCTTTATATTTTTATATGTCGAAATTAAATTCTCAACTACTACATTTAAATGTAGAGACAGTTTCTGAGAGTTGAATGACTTAATAAGTCATGCTTTAATACCATGTAAGTACAATCTAAAAACACAGACTAAGCGAATGAGCTCATTTTTATCTAAAGGCATTAAATTTAAGGAAAATAAATAAACAGTTATTTTCCCCCATTAGGGAAGAAAACCTCCTCAGGCTTTCTATTGACTTTACTGGTGGGACCATTTGTGTTTCATCCGAAGGGATTTCATTTTAGAGCCCCTGGCATGAAAGGAAAAGCAGTAGAGGTACTGCTAGCATGGGGATTTTTTTCTTTATTGTAATTTAGCTAATATTTTGTACTCAATATAATATATTTTTTATTTTCATTTTATTATTTTATTTTTTGAGACCGAGTCTTGCTCTGTTGCCTGGGCTAGAGTGCTGTGGCATCATCATAGATCACTGTAACCTCAAACTCCTGGGCTCAAGCAATCCTTCTGCCTCAGCCTCCCAAGTAGCTGACTATAGGCACATGCCACCATGCCCACCTAATTTTTCTATTATTTACAGAGATGGGGTCTTGCCATCTTGTCTAAGCTGTCTTGAATTCCTGGCCTCAAGCAATCCTCCCATCTTGTCCTCCCAAAATGCTGGGATTACAGACATGAGTCACCATGCCTGGCCTTATACTTCATTTGCTGTCTTTTTCTTATAGGAAAGTATGTTCATAAGTAAGATCATAAAGGGTTAATTCAGATGTCTGTAAAACTGGGTCATTTATTTGAGATAAGGGATATGGATTGGAGTTGGAAAGCAACGTAGAAGCCTGAAACTACAGTTTTTTAGAATCAGGACAGTAATTTTTTTGGAAGGGTGAGGACCATGAACCTCACTTTTCCTCTATTACTACAAAATATCCTCTGAGCTCTTGGGTTGATTTTATTTCCTAAATCATGGATGAGTTCATGTAAATAGTAATGATAATTAAAGCTTATATTGAGCATTTACTATGGGGCCACACAATACCACAATACTAAGAGCTTTAGTTTTTAGTTTTATTTGTTTCAGAGATGGGGTTCTTGCTATGTTGTCCAGGCTGGTCTCTAAATCCTGGGCACAACTGATTCTCCCTCTTCAGCCTCCCAAGTAACTGAGACTCCAGGGACATGCCACTATGCCTGGCTCCAAGTGCTTTAAATGCATTATCTCATTTAGTCCTTATAAGTCTTTAAGATAGGAATTATTATTCCAGTTTTATAGATTAGAAAATTGTGAGTAATTAGGACAATGATTTTAAAAGCAGTTAACCAAACTTCCAGCTAAAATTTATGAATTTTTGTTGATAATGTTATAAATTTAGTAAAATAATTTAAAAATTATTTCTCAGAGGGATGCAAATGTACAAGCACCCACATCTGTGAGGGGAGGTTGCTCTGTGTGTGTAAATCTGACTTATTGATAAATAATTTCCACAATACAATCTTTTTAGCATAGAGGTCTATGAGTTTTGGCAAATACAGTTGTGCAACCACTACCACGATCAAATTACAGAAGAATTTTACCTCCTCCCAAAGTTCCGTTTTACCCCGTTATAGTCGAATTCTTTCCCCATCTCCTGACCCTGGCACCTACTGGTACATGTTTTCTGTCCTACTTTTTTCCTATCCCAGAATGTCATATAAATGGAATCCTCTAGTAGGTAGCCTTTTGATTCTGGTTTTTTAAATTTTGCAAAATGTATTTGATATTCGTCGATGTTATTGTGGGTATTGGTGCTTTAGTCTTTTTTAGTGTTAAGTGGTATTTTTATTCCTTTTTAATGTTGAGTAGTATTCCATTGTATAGGTGTATCTTAATCTCTTTAGTGTTACTGTAACAGAATACCTGAGACTGGATAATTTATAGAGAAAAGAGGTTTGTTTGGCTCATGATTCTGGTGGCTGAAAAGTCCAAGATTGGGCAGCTGTATCAGGTGTGGTTCTCAGGGTGCTTCAATTTATGGCGGGAATCAGAAGGGGAATGGGCATGTGCAAAGAGATAGAACTAATCTATTCCCATGAAAGTGAGAACTACTCACCCCTGAGGGAGGACATTAATTTATTCATGAGGAATCCGCCCCCATAACCCAGTTACCTCCCATTAGGTCCCACCTCCCAGCACTGCCATGTTGGGGATCAAATTTTAACATGAGTTTTTATGGGGACAAATCACATCTAAACCATAGCAAAATCCATTTACCAATTGAAGAACATTGGATTGTTTCCATTTTGGGGCAATTATGAACAAAGCCACTATTAACCTTTGCCCTATAAGTTTTTGTGTCAACATAAGTTTTTATTTCTCTTGGGTAAATACAAATATCACTCGCTATTGTCAGTTATTTTTGTTTTAGCTATTCTAATAAATATATAGTGTTATCTTATTGAGGTTTTAACTTGCATTTCTATAATTAATGATGTTCAGCATTTTTTAAAAGTATTTATTTGCCATTCATATATCTTCTTTGGTGAAGTGTTTATTCAAATCTGTTGTCTATTTTTAAAAATTGAATTATTTGTTATTCAATTCTGTTTTAAAATTTGGACTATATATAAAACAAAATTATAAATATTTATAATATATGTTATAATTTAATATAATATACTAAATAATGTAAAAACATAGAGACTTAGAACAACAATCACATATTTGCCCTTGATTTTTCAATTTGGGCTGCCCTCAGCTAGGCTTTTAAAAAAATTATATATAGGGTCACTTTTGTGGCTAGCAGTCATCTGGTGGCTTGATTGTGGTTGGGCAGTTCAAGATAACCTCACTCACATGTTTGGTGATTAGTTGGGATCATCAGCTCGTTCTGTTTCATGTTTCCTTTCTGACAGGATAGCCTAAATTTCTTACATAGTAGTGTTCCAAGAGAGCAAGAGCAGGAATTGCAAGGCCTCTCAAGACTGAGCATCAGAAATAACGCAGCATCAATTCTATCACATTCTGTTGGTCATTGCAAATTGAAAGGCCTACCCATATTCAAGGATGGAAGAAATAGACTCCACATCTTGGTTGGAGGAACTACAAAGAATTTGTAGCCATATTTTACCTACCAGCCTTACCACAGCAGAAGTAAGACTGAGTAGATTGGATCAGGTCAAATCATGGTAGTCTTAAACAGCCAGAATTGAGTTTAAACAGACCTGATTGATAGATAATAGGGAACTATGGTTGGTTTTTATCAGAAGAATGACACAGTGAAAATGTTTAGGAAAGATTTAGATTTTCAGATGGATTTGGGGTATGTCCCTTACTGGAATTAAGAGATTACTTGGGAAACTCTTAGAGTATTAATCTAGACATGAGATGGTGCACATTTAGACTAAAATTAATGATTGAATCTGTTGGTTTTGGTATTCAGGTTTTCTATATCCTTGTATTTGTATTTTACCAAATATCTCTTTCTTATTTGTTAATTGCTGGCACATTAGGTAGTAGACTTTCTTTTAAAAACTTAGAAAACCTACCTTTCTCAGCCCTTTTGTGTTTCATGTTTGTTTTGTCTCAACCTTTAGTAATGTGAAATTGCTATCAGCTCAAAGAATTTTTGCTCCTTGGGATTTGAACCAGCCACATTGCTTTTTAGTCACAGTTGAAATTTTTCAGAAAGCACCCAGAAAATTACTGAAGTTTGTACAGAAACCCCCTTGAGCAGTGAAGCTCAAACTGGATGGGTGTCAGAATCTCACAGAGTTGTACAATTTAAAGAATGCTTAATTGACAACTTTCCTTTTAGCTTAATCCTTGCTATTTAAGGAACATTTATTTTTAAGAACACAACTTAAAAAAATTTAAATGTGACTTTTGGTCCTTGATAAGGTTTTTGTTTGTTTGGCCCAGGAAAGCAGAAGAGATTTCTTCTGGAATTTAGATGCTAGCTGTAAAACTATAAATCCACAGACCACAAAGAACGTGTAATTAACTTATGATTACCTGTTTTTTTGGAGTTGTGTGTAATGTGCCCAGATGGATTACAGCCAAAGCATAAATCTTCTGGTGGAAAAATTTGTTCCAGCAACAAAAGTATGGAACACTGAGACCAGTAAAAAGGAAACTGATGTAGTTCTTCACAGATCATGTCTTATTTTTGTTTGAGAAGCTTGTGTTAGAATGTGGGAAGCCATTGTTCTAGTTGGTTGGTTTGAAGATCGTCTCTATGCTTTCTTTTCTATAACTGCTTATCTCTCATGTAAGAGGTATACTTACATTCCTAAAGTAAGTGACATACATTGGAATGTGTAGAGCATCTGCCATCTAATTATTAATATAGGCTTTCATTATATATGGCTTTTATTTTTTTCAAGCCTGTATCCATTATTCCTTATGTTATCAAGAATATCTTATTTTTCCCTAGGAAAAATACTCCTTCTCTGAGAACATTTTAGTGGGGTATTAGATTAAATTTGCCAGTGTTTTTTTTGGATTTTTTTCTGTGTTAATGAGATACTTACCTATAATTTTTCCTTCTTATGATGTCCTTCAGGTTTTGGTATCACAGTTATGTAGGGTAACTCTATTTTATGAAAGAGTTTGTGTAAAATTTTAATATTCATTCTATTTTGAAATGTTTGTTAGAATTCTTAACCAGTGAAGCCTTCTGGGCCTGGAGTATTTTTTGGGGGAGGGATGGTGGGGAGGAAGGAGAACATGTGGGAAGATTTAAAATTCTGGATTTGATTTAATAGAAATTGAATTAGTCAGCTTTTCTACTGTTTTCTTATGCCAGTTTTGGTAAGATATGATTTTTAAGGAATGTGTCCATTTTATCAACATTTTCACATGTACTAGTATAAAATTGTTCTTAATACCATTTTATTTTATTTTCTGTACCTGTAATATCTATAGTAATGTCCCCCTTTTCATTCTTAATACTGGTTATTTGTGTTTTCTTCTTTTATCTTGCTATGAGTTTATTAATCTATTTACCTCTTTAAAAAACCAACCTTTGTGTTTCATTTTTTCCTCTATTGTGTGTTTGTTTTCAATTTTAGTTGCTAATATATGCCTGGAAAGCTTCACAGTTCTTTCTAAGCACACCTTTAAGTTGTATCCCATAAGTTTTGATGATGTCCTATTTTTATTGTGATTCAATTAAAAATATTTTAAAATTTCTATTGTGATCTCTTCTTTGACCCATAGGTTATTTCTTTTCTTTCTTTCTTTTTTAATTTTTTACTTTTTCTTTTCTTTCTTTTTCTTTTTTTTCATTTTTTTCTTTTGGGGGGTCTTCTGGCGAGGACTGGAAAACCTGCTAGACAAATTCTAAAAGAACTGTAACATTGACCCGTAGATTACTTAGTAGTATGTTACTTAACATCCAAATTGGGCTATTCTATTTATTTTTCTGTTCTTGATTTCTACTTTCTTCTTCAACCAGATAAAATTATATTCTATCTATTCTGTGTCATTTCAGTTCTTTGAAATTTATTTAATCACTCAGCAACTGACTTACGTTGATGAATGCTTAAGAAAAATGTGTATTCTGCTGTTATTGGATCTGATCTTCTATGTATATCATTTAATTTAGGCTGGCTAATTATGTTATTCAGATTTTCTAAATTCATGCAAATATATTAATTTTTAAAAATGTGTTTTCTATCATTTTATGAGATAGGTATGTTAGAATCTCTAACAGTGGTTGTGAATCTGTGTTCTTTCAGCTCTGTCAACTTTTGTATATCTTAAAGCCATTTCCTTTGGTGAATGCAAATTCAAGACTAATTTATTTTCTGTGAATTAACCCTTAGATCATTATGAAATTATATTATTTATCTCTAGTAATACTTTTTAGCTATAAAGTCTAATTTGTTTGGTATTAATATTGCTATACCAACTTTCTTTTGGTTAGTGTTTTCATGATATATCCTTTTCCATCTTTTACATTTTAATTGTCTTGTGTCCTTATATTTAAACATAAATCTAAATATTTAAAGTGTTTCTCATAAGTAGAATAGAGAGTTGGATTTTATTATTTTTGTCCCGTCTGACAATCTGTCTTCTTAATTAGATTTGTTTTGTTCATTTACATTTAGTGTAATTACCAGGTTTAAGTCTACTACTTTGCTATTTTTTTCTTATTTGTCCCATTCCATTTATCCTTATTGTTTTTCTTTTTTCCTTTCTTTTGGATTGGTAATTTTTTTATTCTATTTTTTCAGTTATAATAGAGTTTTAGTTTTATATTGTTTTAATGGTTACCTTAGGTATTATAAAATATATCCTTTTTTTATTACTGTCTATCTTAAGTTAATATTTTTATCATTTTCTCAGCAATGCAAGAATCTTGTAGTTCTTAAACTTTTAACACCTCATCCACTTTTGGTGTTTTTATTATCATATATTTTAATACAGTATAGTTTATAGAGTGCACATTATGTTTTTAATATTTTTAAACACTCATATTCTTTTATAATTGATTAAATATTTATTCTTTCTAATGTTTTTTATTCCTTCCTATAGTTCAGTACTCCCATGTTGAATCATTTCTATCAGCCTAAATAATATCCTTTAGTATTTTTTGTAATGCAGGTTAGATAGAAATAAATTCTCTCAGATTTTCTTTTTTCTTAAAACTTTTTAACTTAAATTTTTGATAGATATTTTTTCTAAGTATAGAATTTAGGTTGGCAGTAATTTTTAAAAGCATTTTTACAATGTCATTACATTGTTTCTTGGCTTTCATATTCTGTGTTGAGAAGTCTGCAATTTTAAGAAGTGTATCGTTTTCTTTGGCTGCATTTACATTTTTCTTTATGTTTTTAGTGTTAAGCAGTTGACTATGTCTGCCTAGATACAGCTTTATTTGTTTTTATCAAGCTTGAAGTTCACTGAGTTTCTTCTATCTGAGAGTTGATGTCTTTTATTAGTTTTGCAAAATCGTCAGTCATTATCTCTACAGATACTGCTTCGGAGCCATTTCTTCTCTTTTCTCTTTTTAGAACTTTAATTACATGTATTTTTAGACTTCTTTTTATGATGTCTTGCATGCCTTTTATGTGTCTTTAATAATCTAATTTCTTTTTGCACTTCATTTTATATACCAACTTATTTAAACTATCTTCTGTTGTGTTCATTCTACTGTTAAACACACCCAATTAGTAATTTTCATTTATTTTGATTCTAGAATATCCAGTTGATTGTCTTTGATATTTTCAAATTTCTTTGAAAGTTTTCCATTTGTCATCTATCTTATCCATGTTTCTTTTAATTTCTTTAAATAGCTATTCTAATGTAAGCATTTTATTTTCTGCTAATTTCAGTATCTGATTACCTTTTGATTGATTTCTATTGATTTTTCTTTTATTGGTCAAATTTTTCTGCCTCTTTACGTGTCTAGTAATTTTTAATTTTATGGCACATATTGTATATAAAGGTGCTGTGTAGGCAATAGAGGCTTTCCTCTGTTAGAGATATATTATCCCTGGGCTTATTATTTCAATCCAATGCAATTAATGATTGAACATGGCTGTGTTGTGGTTTTAGTAAAACCTAGCCCACTTTTGTTTCTCCCCTGTTCCTCAGGCATAATTCTTCTAGGCTTTTGATTCAGAACTTAGTAGATTTCTCCTCGGACTTGAAGTGTAGGAAATTTAGTCTACCCTTTTAGAGGTTTTAAGCTTTACTTTTTGATCTCTTGCCTCATGCAGCATCTAAATTTGACAAACATTGAAGAGAAAACTCGCTGTGAGTTTAAGGCAGGCCTCAAGCAGGATTTTGTCTTATAAATATCAGAAGACTATTAGAAATTTCATTCTGTTTTAAAATTGCTCTCTGGTTTTGGAGCCACAGAATTCAGCAAATGTACTGTAGCTGGCTTTGTGTTTAGTGCTCTGCCGTTTCCAAATTTTCACACCACTCTTCTGTGTGATCCAAGGGTGTACCTCACCTCATACGCAGAATTAGTAAATGCTCCTCAAGTAAGAACATGATTAGTTCCAGACTGTTCCTTTCTGGAATTTTAGTTAATTTAATCCCACACTTCCACAGCTTTCTGATGGTTTTAAAAGGATTATATGTGTAAGTTATCTTTTTCTGGAGGGGGGTGGCTATTGTCATTATTACAATGATAGTAGGGTTTGCCATGTCATTCTGTATTTTACTTGTAACCAAATCTACTCTATCTGTATTAAAAATGGTGGGAATTCATTTATCTCAATGTTGCTGCCGTAAGAGATTCCCGATAGTTACTGTGCCTAGACCCCTAGAGCTTTCTTGGTTCTTACTCTTTTTAAGTCCTGGTTCTTCAGGTTTTCCTTTGATTTTTTTTTTTTTTTTTTAACCTTCCATTATACATGCTACTTGGGTGGTAAACGAAAGGAAGAGTTTAAGTGAATTGGAAGTTTGTAACTATCAGAGAAATCTTTTTTTCATTGACTGATACTAATCTATTAGGAGAAAGAATATTAAGATGAGATTTAGATAGATTGAGCTTGATATGCTTACTGAACCTGTGCAAAAGAAAGTTGGAAAGTGAGTCTGGAACTCAGGAAAAACGCCAGGGTGAGAGAGAAATATGCCTTTGGGAATCATCTGCATAGAAATGATTGTAATAAAATGTGTAACACAAAGTAAAAATTTCTCCATTCAGTTCAGATGATCTAGTTTCCCTAATCTGTGGATTTGGACAGAGGAAAGTATGGGAATATCATCAACATACTCTTATAAGAGTACAGGGCCAGTAAGAATTTGACATGGTAGGAAAATTCATTTTCAACCACTGTACCTGTTCCATGGATATATACAGCAATTGGTTATGTGGTAGAGAAACATAGGGTCACAGGTTATTTTTCCACACTATTGTTATTACCAGCATTTATGGGGCAGAATTTTAGTAGGAAAAGATCACATTGAGAATGTAATGCTACTTTCCTCTTTATTTGCTATGTTGTCTTAATAAGTTTACTTGGGAAAATGCCAAGGAAAGGGTTTTCAGGCAGCAAATAGGTATTATATCAGTTAGCATAGCATTTCTTCCTATGCTAAGTTTCTGTCTATTCAGAACACTGAGATATAGTATTATTACCTGCCTTTTCATATCACCAAAAAATGTAACCCTACTTAAACAAATTCAGTATATGAAAATCTAAGTTTACATAGAAGATAAAGGGTAAAGTATTAGTCTTTGAAAATAGCAAACTTTTAATGAATTTGGACTTAAAATATAACAATCCACTTTGCCCATAATATTATAAGTATTTTGTAAAGCTAGGTATATCAGTGTATAGACACAGTGAATGACTTATAATCCTATTCATAGGAGAGCTATAACTCATGATAATAATTTTACGGTACTTTTCTCCAGGTCTTATGTGGTACTTCATCAACTGGGTGTTGGATTGCAGTGGGAAATGATGCAAGAAAAGCTCTTAGCTTCTGCTTTTACTCCTAGCATCTTGATTGTCCTAACAACAACATCAGCAGCAGCAGAAACATCAAGACAACAAAAACAACAGCTGTTAATATGTGTTACTAAGTATCAGGTCACATTCTAAGCTTTTTATATATATTAACTCATTTAATCCCTACAACAGGCCTAGGAATAAGTATTCACATATGCCCATTTTTATAGGTACAGAGAAGTACAGTTAAGTAGGTTGCTGAAATTTTGACTTAAAAGTACATATTCTTTTTAAAAAAATATTTCTTTACTTATGTACATACGTACATATGTATTTATTTATTTATTTATTTGAGATGACAGTCTTGCTCTGTCACCCTGGAATGCGGTGGCACGATCATAGCTCACTGGAACCTTGGACTCCTGGGCTCAAGCGATCCTCCACCTCAGCTTCCTGAGTAGGTAGGATTTTTTCTAGGGATAGGATTTCACTATGTTGCCCAGGCTGGTCTTGAACTCCTGGCCTTGAGCAATCCTCTCCCCTTGGCCTCCCAATGCTCTGGGATTATATATGTGAGCCCCCATGCCTAACCCATAGTCCATATTCTTCATCATTTTGCTATGGTGGCTCTAAAAGTAACTGCTTTGTCACAGAAAATACGCAACAATCTTTTTTTCCCTAGCACTCTTTTTTTGTTGTGTGTATGGGTCCAGTGGACTGGATCATAGGCCATAGCAGACATTCTCTTCTATCAAATTCCTTCCTTCCTTATTTACCATTAAGTAAACTTAACAAGGAAAATTATCAAAGGTAAAGAAGGGCCACTGCATAATGATAAAGGAACTAACTCTCCAAGAAGACATAACAGTCCTTAACATGTATGCACTTAATAACAGTGTCAAATATGTGAGGCAAAATATTTAAGACGCAAGGAGAAATAGATAACTAGAGACTGCAATGTCCCTCTTACAGTAATTGATAAAGCAGGCAGAAAATTAGTAAGAATATAGTTGATATGAACAGTACTACCAATCAACTTGACCTAATTGCATTTATAATATACTCTGTTCAACAATAGCAGAATATACGTTTACCATTCGAAACCCTTCTACTCTGATGTACTCTCTGGATTGATGTGTTTCTTTCAAAAGCTCCTGTAGGTTGTCTTAACACAATGAACAGGAAAGTCTGTGTATTTGGAGTTGATTCACGGGGAAGAATTGGGCTGTTGAACTCTCTTCTTATTTATAGTATCATCTGGGAGTCTTATGTTATAGAGAAAAATTCCTTTTCCTCTTCATTCCACACCCTACTCACTCCCTACCCCGAACAAAGATGGTTCAGTAGGAACCAGCTGTGTAGAATAGGGTAAGATCATGCTTTCTTATTAGGAGTGACAATCATGTTCCTCATTCATATTAATATACTTATATATAATATCAGAATCACCACCAAGAAAAGACAATTAGAGTAAATTAACTTTCAATATTTAGAAAATAGTATACATGTAAGATTTCTGGAGATAGCTATATGATTTTGAAAAGCAAATAGAGTCAAGTAGAATTTTTTATAGTTTTTACATCAAACAATATAAACCATTAATAGTATAAATAGAAAGGAAATTACAAACCTTAGTGAAAAGCACTGGATAAATTGTGGGGTAAAGAGGGAGTCAAAGGCAGGCCCTGTGGCGTTGAGGCTGAGGCAGGAAGATTGCTTGAGCCCAGTAGTTCCAGAGTATAGTGTGTGATGATCATGCCTGTGAACAGCCACTGCACTCCAGCCTGGGCAACATAATGAGACCCCACTTTAAAAAAAAGGGGTGGGGTCAAGTTTGGTGATTCATTCATTTATTCTTTTAAGTATTTTAGGTTCCTTAGAACTATAGAAAATAAAATGTATCTGATTGTTTATATCTAGCCTGGTAAACATATATAAACATATATTTGTCCTGTGCAACAAATAACCACAAACCTGCTGGTATAACACAACACAAATTTGTTATTTCATATTTCTGTGAATTAAGAGTCTATTTACAGCTTAGCTAATATCTTTGGGGTCACTCACAAGGCTGCATAAAATGTTGATTGGCTCTGCAGTTTCATTTCAAGGCTCAACTTGGGGAAGGATACAGTTCCAAGATCACATGGTTGTTGACAGAATTTATTTCCTTGGGGTTTGTTGGACTTGTCTGTCTAGAGGCTGCCCTAGTTCTTTTATAAGTGGACCTCTTCAGAGGGAGGCTCCCATCATAATGGCTTGCTTCATCAAAGCCAGCAAAGGAGAGAATCTCCTAGCAAGATGAAGTTTCAGTCTTTTGTAACACAATCATGGAAGTTATATCACATCACATTTATAATATTCTATTGGTTAGAGCAAATCATAGGTCCCACTCACACTAGGGTAGAGGAAGTGCCAAGGCCTCGAATACCAGAAGACAGAAATCAATGGGGGCATCTTAGAGCCAACTGCCACAACAGGATTCATGTCTTTTTTGCATGTTTTATTGTGCTCAATGATAATAACATCCAAGTTTTCATTGTATATTAACATTTTACATGTATTATTAGTATTATTATTTTGAGACAGAGTCTCACTCTGTTGCCCAGGCTAGAGTGCCGTGGCATCAGCCTAGCTCACAGCAACCTCAAACTCGCAGCAATCCTTCTGCCTCAGCCTCCCGAGTAGCTGGGACTACAGGCATGCGCCACCATGCCCGGCTAATTTTTTCTATATATATTTTTAGTTGTCCAGCTAATTTCTTTCTATTTTTAGTAGAGACAGGGTCTCGCTTTTGCTCAGACTGGTCTCGAACTCCTGAGCTCAAACAGTCCTCCTGCCTTGGCCTCCCAGAGTGCTAGGATTACAGGCGTGAGCCACCACGCCGGGCTTTACATGTATTATTTTATTTAAAAGTTAAGTGATTTGCCCTTCATCACATGACTGGTAAGTGCTAAAACCAATAAGCTGAAACAGTTGACTCTAGGAAGTATAGCGTAATATAATGTGATATTTTTTATTAAGCATGAATTTTTAGTGTCTCATGTCTGTTTTTAAATGTTCTCAAGTTGAGGTGGGAGGCATTTTTATAGCAATAAGAATGCTAACCGTGTTGTTAATTGTTACCACTATTTCAGACTAAACATTCCAATAACACCGAACTTCATTTTTTATGTCTCAATGTCTTGCTTTTCTTGGTTCCTAATACAAAGATTGAGAGGCAAGTAATGACCAGATACTCTGAAACATTTCCCTTGAGGAAGAATAATAAGCAAGCATGGCTTGAAGGCAGGGTTACAGAACAGATACTTCCTTCATTTATTTAATAGACGTTGCAAGATTAATGTTTTATGTTCTTTCTGTGGAGGATACCTTTGGTTTCTGAATTCCAAAGGCCATTATTCTTCTATATGAAATGTTTCCTAATTTATATAAACGTAATTCTTTTCCTTCTTCATTCCTTTATTTTCTTTGCTGTTCATTATGTTCTAGGATGACTATGTCCAAGGCTGCAAATTTGAAGTAGAAAAGAAATGCTTATTTAAAAATCATTTACTTCTTTCTTCCATCTCTCCCTCCCTTCATCCATTCTTTCCTCCCTCCCTTTCTTCCTCCAACTTGAAGTGATTGAATATGGCAAGAGTAAGGTGATAAAACTTTTACTTTAAATTCCTGTATTCAGGGATTATTTTGAACTTGCTTTTAATTTTGTTTATTTTATGTAATGTTGGGTTTTTCTTGTAATTGTATGTATATAGTACATATATAATCTTTCATACATGGGCATTAATTTCATAGGTTTGAGTGCAGAAAGTCTCAGTTGTATATGGTCTTACCCGTTGTTCATTTAATGGCAAGTTGATTATCACTATTTTTCATGAGTACTTTATAATTAAGTTTTCAAAATATAGATAAAAATACAACTGTAATTAGTCGACTGTTAAACACAAACAAGTAAGTATGGTTTTCATATGAATAATCACAAACTATTCAACTGTAAATTAAATTTTCTCCCTTCTCACTAGGGATCCTTATAATAACTCACTTGCTAGAGATGGTTGTCTGCCTTTTTTTTTTTTTTTTGCTTGTTTGGCTTTAACAGGGATTGATAAACTATGGCCAGTGGGAAAAATCCAACCCACCTTGTTGTTGTGGTTGTTGTTGTTTTAATGGCCTTCAGACTAAGAATGGTTTTACATTTGTAAATGGTTAGAGAAAAAAACAAATTCAAAGGAAAATATGCAACAGAGGCCATTTGTAGCCATAAAACCTAAATTATTTACTCCCTAGCCCTTTATAGAAAAAGTTTTCTAACCAAAAGTTTGTGTGAACCAGGATATCCTCATTATTAGCTTTTGTCTCTTGTAATCTCTGAATTGTTATACATGTTGCATGTGGGTATGGACATGATCTGAAATAACAGTCCAATTATCGATACTATTCTTAGGTTCCTGTTGACTTTACTATAAATCTTTATAAACTACTTTGTGCTTTGTAATTCTTCTTGTGTTTATTATATCTTCAGCTATTCTAATGTTTTCTTCTCTCTGCTTCTGAGAGGCAGCTTGTATTTAGAGCTGATGTGGAGCTTAGTGGGAAGAGATCTGGTATGTTTAGAAAGGAATAGTCTAGTGAAATAGAAGGAGTATGAGCTTCTCAAATTTGGATTTGGATCCCAAGTTTACCACTTTACTAACTTAGTGATCTTAAAAAAGTCTTTGAATCTTTTGACTCTCAGTTTCTTCACCACTGGTAAAATGGCAATATTAACACCAATTTTGCAATGTTGTTAAGTTTTAAATGAGATTTTAAAAAAATATTTAGAAGAATTCCTCTGTATTAGTAGGTCCTTAATAAATAGATTTTTAGCTAATGGTAGCTGAAAATCCAAAAAGTGCATGATCATACATGCTTTCATAGAACTTGGAATACTTGTTTTCATTTTTTCTTATAGAGGGAAAGAATTAGGTAAAATGGTTAATGCAACGAATTAGAATTCAGAAAACTTAAATATCCTTTACAGTGACTGTTCACCCTGAGATAAGTTATTTAACCTCTTTGGGTGTAGAATCCACAACTATAGAGGTAAATTGGGGTAGATGACCGCATTCAATAACTCTGGTATGTCTTTATAGAAACAGGGTCGTTAAAGAATATACTAGGTTAAATTAGAAGCATAGAATGGGTTTTAGTCCTCATAATTTGGCTCTTCTAACTGAATGATTCGATTTTTTAACTGATGCTTTTAGATATAGGAATTATTATTGCCCACCCTAAGCTTTATTTAGAATATAGGAATTTTAATTATTCATTATTACTACCCAGAAAGCTTCTAGGAAGAATGTACCATTCTTGGAGAAAGATGTCACATGAATAAAAATATTAAAATCTTAAGTAACTAAGTTGAAAAAATTTAAACTTTGTGTTTGAATTTTCTCTGTCATATACAAATGCCATAAAGGCAAAGTGAATTTGCATTAAATATTTTATAATGTGTGAATAGTTCAGCTTAGGGGCTTGATTAAACATTCTTTATATATATTCTTTGGTCGTAATATTAATGAGCTGATGATGGTTTCAAGGACTTCTTGATAATTGAAGATAAATAACAGCAGGAAATGGCCATATTATGGCTTATCAGTTTCAGTATCAGCACATATCTGCTACTAATTGTTTAGAACAAATTTTCCTGGGCTATTTCTCACGTTTCTTTTAGGCAAATTTGTATTTCACTATGTAGACTTTTGTTTGTTTTATTTTTGTAATTGTCATGTTGATATTCTTTAATTCATTTAGGTAATCATGAAACAGTGGTTGTTTAATTTGGGAGATCAGTATTCTAGGCAAAGCTGTCTGAAGGAGGACAAATGTGAAACACCTCTGCCGAGGATCAGCTTTTGCACACATGTTTTTAAAAAAAACAAAATGGATTAAAATCAAACTCATTTGATTTGAACCAGCAACAATAACTAGAAAACTATTTTATACCATACTTGACTCTAGACATTATAATTCACAGGCTAATTCTAATACATATATTGAAATCTATTTATATCCTGAGTATATAAGCTGCTTTATAAGTTGCTTCAGGGGCATTATTTCCAGGTCTTATTACTACTTGAAAGAATTGTCTTTGCTTTTGCTTTTCATCTTTTAATTCCTGCAATACAACTTTTCGTACCTCTCCCTCTAATTTAAAATATTTGAGGTCCTTATGAGTGTTATAATGCTGATGAGCATTGAATTTCTTTAATGTTGATATTGCAATATCACAAAACAAGGAAATCATATATTTAGCAGAAACAAGATAATACTGCAATTCCCAATCCTCATTAAAAAATCTGTTTTCTTCCTTCAGTTTTCTCTTGGTCTTCTTTGACATGATGGGCTATTAAGCAGACAGAAATAAAAACTACTGTTGAGCTGTGCAACTATTCTCAAATTCCACTTCAAATAGAAACACAGTGCACCGTTGTCAAAAGCTGATAACAGACTGATAACAGACTGGCATACTTGACCCCAATAAACTCTCGCCAACCAGCCTCATGTGGTAGTGGTGCCAGTCAGGCAGGGGAAATTAGAACTAAATCATGAGTGTAGCAGCTGTCAATTTAGCCCTTATGGTTTACTAATGTTCTAATTGTCCTGGTCAATCTAAGAGGATGATTACTTTGAAACTTATTTTATTCTTTGGTATTTTAAATATGTTCATTTTAAAAATAAAATACAAATATGAAAGACTAACAAAAATGTATGAATAAAAATAAAAGGATTGTTCTATAAAATTTGGATTCAGTCAAAAGGCTGCACTTCAGGACATGGAAAGCCACATGTGGCCTTAAGGCCACAGGTTCCCCTCCCCTGCACTAGTGAATATTCTGAATCAGCCCCTGGATGCAGAAACCTAAGCCTAGGGCCTCATTTCAAAGAGTATTGACTTCTGGATTTACTAGATTCTTATATACTGTTCACAGAGTTGGGAGTGCTTCTACAATATTTCTAGGTATTTCAAGTGTGTTGAATTAATTTTACCAATGAAATAACATTTCTAGAATCTGTTTAGCTAATAACAAACGTCCTGGTTTTCATTAGAAATAAAGCTGGCTGAAGAGTTTAATATTGTTACTGCCTTTGGGATGTAGGCTTTTGATTATACAAGGGTTGTCCAGAAAGTATCTAGCCAATGTTAATATAATGAGAACGGTTTGTGCAATATGGATGTAACCTGGCAGCCAAGGGGAGTGGACTGGCATGTGTATGCATGAACGATGATGACCTCACTGTACTAGGCAGTGTAGCACTAGATGCTTTTGAGTGAGCATGTGTACTGTGTGGCTATCACATTCAAAATGACCGAGTGAGTAGAGCAACGAACCTACATCAAATTTTGAGTTAAGCTTGAACATTCCTTCTCCGCGGAAACTATTCGGATGATCAGAAGGTTTTCGGGGATGAGTTTAGCGCAAATAAAAGCGTGGCACAAAGGCTTCAAAGGTGGTCGAGAATCTGTTGAAAGTAGTCCACATTCTGGAAGGCCTGCAAAAAGCAGAACATCTGAGAATGTTGAACATGTAAAAGATGCTGGGAGAACTGTGTAAAGTTTCAGGGTGCATACTTTGAAGGGGACTAAGGCGTCATTGTATGTATGATGTTTCTTGCATCTTGTATCTTCTTCAATAAATGTCTCTATTTTTTATATTACATTGCTGGATACTTTCTGGACAGCCCTCATATAATAGTTTACTAACCTTGAAGTGTTTATTTCTAGACCTGTTGAGTCATAAATTCTGGGGATAGGGCTCAGACATCTGTATTTTAATAAGCCTTTGATGTGGATCTGATATACTAAAGTTTGAGGACTCCTGTCCTAAAGTTAATAATTTGATATTTAAATTACTGATAGAGAAAACTCAGAAAAAGAAAACTGTTACTAACAATGACTCATCTTTGGGCTTTTATCATAACCGGTTAGTCTTGGGCACCTGGAATTCACTAATGAAATAAATATTTACATCTCTTTTTCTGTTAAGTGTAGATCATCACGCATTATTATGGAAGTGAGGTTCAGCTCAAAAGCTATTTATTTGACACATACTATTTATTCATTTCAGGAGACTGCTGCTTTTGTAACACTTATTTTAACTCATTTATGCAGCTAGAGCTGTTATTCATAGCAAGAGCCTTGAAAGGAGAACAATATTGTTGTACATGTTTGTATCAAAGATTATAAACCAACATATGTAAATTTTAAATACAATTTTAGTGTACCCACTGTAGGCTTATTTTCTAGTTAAAACCTGCTAGGATCTTTTTTCATAGCCCATCTATATGTGATATGTGAGTTAGTATGTTTTATCATTAATAGACGTCAACTATTTTTACCTTTTTTGTTCTACCTGTATTTTCTTTCTTTCAATGAAATTAGCAAGAAGATATTTATGACTTCTCTATTCTCTTAAAGGACTTTTGCATATTTGCATATAAATTGTGGTTAACGAAAGGTGTGTATTGACATTTTGACAAATTTTAATTTTCTTAGTCTTTGCAGGATACAGCTTATTTTGTCTATTACATTGGGCTAAGACCATTAGACTCCTGTTGATGTAACTCTAAGTCATGGTGTTGAATTTGCCTTTGAGGTACAGAGAATAGAACAGTGTACTTGAACATACTCTGCTGCATATAGACATAGCTTGATAGGAGCATAAATGTCAGCATGATGAGTTGAGCCAGAATTTTTTCTTCCATCCAATTAAAATAATATGTAAGGTCATGAATATCCAGTTGTGGTTGTATATCTATATTCTATTTTTATGATGAACATATGATTTCTTTCACTTTAAATTTATGTGTTTTCTTCCTGGAAATTTATGCTATTCTGAAATGTTTTGATATAAAATGTATTTACTTCATTATTTTAGATGAATTTATAATACTAGCATTTCATGATCTCTGCTTATCTCATTAATGTTTACTCTCAATACTTTTTTTTTTTTAAGAGGCAGGGTCTCACTCTGTCAGCCAGGATGGAGTGCAGTGGTGCAATCACAGCTCACTGCAAGCCCCAACCTTCCTGGGCTCAAGCGATCCTCCCGCCTCAGCCTCCTGAGTAGCTGGAACTACAGGTGAACACCACCATGCCTGGCTGGGGTTTCATTTCATCACAGATTTTTTTGTTGTTGTCCAGCCATAGAATTCTTATCAACAATTATATAGTAGTTTTCTCTGAAATTTTGCATTCTCATGTCATTGTGAAAGGTGTTAGGAGTAATATTTTTTGTACGTCAGGTCACTATAATAGCTATCACTGTGATATAATATAAAAATGTACACTGCCATTCATAACCAACAGGAAGACCTAGCAAAGCTTTGACAAGTATCTTGTAGGCTCTAGGCGACATAAATGATAGTGAATTTATTTAGATTGCCAAACATAATAAGCAAAAAAAAGAAAAAAGATAATTCTGAGTCAAATACAGTACATTTAGAATATATAATTACTTGGTTTTTAATGATTAATCAGAGAGTACATATAAGCTCTCTGCTCTTTCCAGCCCCATATTTTGATATTAAAGATCTCATTTGTTGTGGTAAAGTAGGCAGATGGTTAGGAAGAGAACATTTCACATTTATTTCCTTTAAACTTTTTGAGTTAGGTCTGAATTATGCAGCTAAGAGTCTGTTTACTTCTTAATATCAAACTTTGAAACTCCTTATTGAAAAGATTAAAGAAAGTGAGTTACCATCTATCACTGTTGCTATTTGCTTATTAGGTCCATAAAAATGGAGCAAAGAAGGAAATACGATAGATTAGGTATAGCAATTAAAGAGGAAGTAGAGAAAGTAAGAGAGTGAAGACATGTAGATTCATAGTCAAGTTCTACTAATGTTTTAGTGCACCCTGTGTTTCAGGATCTAAGTGCTTTTATATATGTTACCTTCAATTTATTTAATATGAAGTGAAAATTATAGTTTGTTTTGCCTTAAACCCTTCCTTTACATCTTTCAGTATTTAAATTTTTAGTTTGTATATATTTTTATTTGGCATACTGGTTTATAAAACTTCATTTATTCATACATGTCTTCATTCAGGCTTTGTAGTCAGACAAATTTGAATTTATATTCTATCTCTGTTATTTAATTATTAGTTAGGTGTGACCTCTGTGAGTTACTTATCCTCTCTAAGCCAGCAGTCCCCAACTTTTTGGCATCAGGGACCAGTTTCATGGAAGACAATTTTTCCACAGGACAGGGTTGGCAGGGGAAGTGTAGCTCAGGTGGTGATATGAACCATGGGGAGCAGCTGATAGAGATGAAGCTTCGCTTGCTCACCCATCACTCACCCGCTGGTTCCTAAGTTTCATGGAAGACAATTTTTCCATGGACTGGGGGTTGAGGGTGGTGGTGGCAGAGCTCTGTGGCCTGGTACCCAAAAGGCCATGGAGCAGTATCCCTGGCCCAGTGGTTGGGGACCACAGCTCTAAGTCCTAGTTTCATTATTTATAAACCATTCTTGTTCAAATTTTTATTTGGTTTCAGGTAAGAAAAATCTGCCTAACAACAAAATGAGATGATTTTGTAGGGATACATGAATATCCTTTGGAACTCAAGGGCAGGAAGCAAGTCAAGACTTCATGAGGCTCTAGAAACATGAATTGGAAAGCTGGTACAAATTCAGAACTTTAATCTTGGTTTCTGTATCTCTTTGTCTGTATCTCCCTTTCTCTGTCTCTCTCTCATTCTGTCTGCCTCATCTGTTTCTGTCTGCCTCATCTGTTTCTGTCTGCCTCATCTGTTTCTGTCTTTTTCTTATGCATTGTCTCTTTCTCTCATTTCTGATACTCTTTGTATGTCATCCATAATTCTCTCTCTCTTTCTCTCTCCCCTTTTCTCTCTCTGTCTCTGTCTGTCTCTCTCTCTCTCTCTCTCTCCAGATCAGCTTTCATTCTTTCAGCATACACATGGCCAAACATGGGAACCCCATAGCTCCTGAATATACATAAAACTCGTTTGAGTGACCAGCTGAGACTAACTAGTGGCCCTCAGTCCAGATTCAAAAGTTCGTTTGTCACATGATATGAAAAGAGACTCATGGGAAAGGGGATAAGTTTATGCTTTTGCTGAAATCGAAACATCTTGACTTAACTTGCAAAATTGTTTTCATATCTTTATATCAAAGAGCCAAAGAAGAACATTGGGAAAATGCCTTAAGATGTCTCTTTCCTCTTTACCAAACTATGGGGAATATTAATAATTAAAAAGTTTTCATTGCCTAGGTGGCAACATGTTAGAATCCGATGTGTCATTTGTCCATTACCTAAATGTGGATTAGTGTCTGAAATATACTAGGTATATGGGAGAATTGCAACCCTTCTGTGAAGTGGGAACATAATAAAAACCCAATCCTGTGATTCTCACCTCCAGACAAAAATAAAAGGTTCTAAAACACTACCATATAATTTAAGGGTTCAGTATCTCAGTGGAGTCCTGCTTAAATCATTGTTTTTCTAGTCTCCTGGTATTTTTGGGGAATAAGCTTCATACTTCAAGCTGATATATGCTTGAGGGCAAAGGATAGTAATGTTCTTTCACCTTCTGTCATTCCATCTGCCTGGATAGAATTTTCCATGGGGAGAAGAGATGGTGTTCCTGCTGTGTTTTGGGAATTTTACATGTTTGTCATTTCATTATTAGGGAAAAACAAAAACATTTCTGTTTTAACTGGGGAAAATTTTATGTCTTTTAGTTTGGGTTCTTTTATCTATACTTTGTTTTAAAAATACACAAATTGGAATGCAATCCATGTAGGATAAAAATGAAAAAATAGAAAAGAATAGAAATACACATATACATATAATGTACATTGTTCTATGGTAATGGAAGAAAGTAGAGAATACTTTGTTGACACTTTGGAAACAAAGGCTTGTAGTTTTTGTGCAAAAGGTTAATTGTTCCTGTGTAAGAATAGTTGTGTGAATACATTCAAGTTACTTAAATGAATGCGGACTTAGTTTTAAATTTAAATCTTAATGTGAAGAAACCCCAATTTCCCTTGGACTTGGTATTAACGGTCTATGTGTTTTCTTTTGGTATATCACTTGTCATTGTTTTCAGTGAAGGGCAAAATAACTTGCTGTTTAGTTCAGGTTTAGATTGAAATAGTTGAGAACATGAAAGGGGCATGAGATTCTACTTCTGAGAGCTTATAATACATTGTATCTTTGAACTTCAACTCCCTTGTTCTGACAACTGTGTTATACCTCAGCCAGGCAGCAAAATAATATGTGGGAAAAATCCAAGTCTTTCTTTGAAAGGATTAACCTAAAGTTATTAATAATGGTCACCTCACTGGGATTTTGTGTAACTTAATTAGCATGGTCAAAGCAACTTGATATTGTTAATGAAAGGCAGTTACTAGAGTATCTAAGTTATTAGGGAATATCTGAGTTATTAGAGGCTAGGTAGTGTTATGATTATGATTTTATAAATGATCATTTTTTCATTGATAATATGAGAGGAAGCTGAAGAGAGTCTTTATCTTGGTCTTAATCATCTCAGGTAACACAGCTTGAAGCTAAAATGTTTTATGAAGGAGCCCCATCTTTAATGTCTCAGCTGAAAATTAGTTGTTGCCTTTCTCTTAAACTATTACGGCACATAAACCCAGAGAAATGTACACCATTAAAGCAGGGTTTTTTTTTTTGTTTGTTTGTTTTTTTTGGTGTTTATCACGTGTAATCTAGTATTAAATAGCAGCACATTCACTAAAATTATTAACACTGTAGGCAAGTCACTGATTGATTATAACAATTCTTTGCATGAGTTGGTTGTAGCTAAAAATGTATAAAATCTATCACAAGATAATAAATTTTTTAAACCTGGGAATAAGCAAAAGGTCATTGCTTATAAATCTCACCTCCTAGATCTTTAGGAAGTTTCCAGTTCCTTATCAACTGAGGGATTAATTATGAAGGCTTTTCTGCAACTTTGTGCATTTTCAGCCATATGTACAATTGGGTTTTTGCCAGCTTCATTTTTAAAACAGGCACTGAATCTCTTTGTATGTATATGAGGGTTTTCACTTTGGTTTTGTGTTATAATTGTTCCTCTGTTGTAAAGTAGTACGTGAGTATGAAATAAAGTATATATTTGTAATTTATGGACAAAAAAAGAGTGTTTTTTTTTTTGAGGAGGAGAATTGACTTATTTTTTCCCTTCATTCAAGAAATGGCTTCTTATAGGGAAATTAATTCTTCTTCTTTTTTTTTTTTTTTTTGAGACAGAGTCTCACTCTGTTGCCTGGGCTAGAATGCCATGGCGTCAGCCTAGCTCAACAGGAACCTCAAACTCCTGAGCTCAGACAAACCTCCTGCCTCAGCCTCCCGAGTAGCTAGGACTACAGGCATGCACCATCATGCCTGGCTACATTTTTCTATATATTTTTAGTTGTCCAGCTAATTTCTTTCTATTTTTAGTAGAGACGGGGTCTCGCTCTTGCTCAGGCTGGTCTCGAACTCCTGAGCTCAAACGATCCTCCCACCTTGGCCTCCCAGAGTGCTAGGATTACAGGCGTGAACCACCGCGCCCGGCCGGAATTAATTCTTTGAGAGAATGAATATGTAAGTGATAAGATCTTCCTTAATTATCAAAAATATAAAAGATTTGTTCAAACTTCAGCCTTTGGCAGAAGACATGATACTAGGCTTACATGTAATGAATATCATTCTTTCATGTAAATAGCCTAGTTCTGTATAATAATATACTAAAAGACATTTAATTTTGGAGTAGGACAGTTTATCTTCCAGACTATCCTTAGAAGTTTTTAGACATATTCAGTACCTTCTCGGATTAAAATAATCCACATGGATTTGCAATCTATTGAGTTACTGGAACTTTGTTTGAACCTAAGTATATTGTCAGCATTGGGAATAATGCATTTCATTTATTTTTATCTTTTGTGGAAAATAGTTCTCTCTTTTGCTCGAGATAGTAGTTTCTATCTACCAGTAAAAGAGAGCAATGTATCATTCATTCGGTAGACATTTTTTGAGTGCTCACTATATGTCAGTACTTGGGCTGGGCCAAGACATGTTTATGGAGTTAAATAACACATGATAGGTGTTCTTCAGGTGATGAATTAGCATTTGTGGATGTGTTGGGTGTTTTGTCCATCCTTCTTTCATTTTTTACAAGCAACAGTAAATTTGCAATTACAATGTTATCTTTTAGATAATGCTGCAGCATATCTTTACAGTGTCTTTCAGAAATTCCTTAGCAATAATAAGATAGTTGATGTTTATAAAGTGCTTTTGTTTTTCAAATGTAAGTTAATCATGTTTAATAAATTATTTTTCTTTTTATTTAATTCGATAGGAATAATCAGAAATCAAAAAACATAAAATGATTTTTGGTTACCTTTTGTGTTCTTAGCAGTAAATATTCACTATTGCCACGAAGGCTGGATCAAATTTCATCAGCACTTTTTCCTTCCTCCTAGTGGGCAGATTGCCCTTTTGCCCACTTTCTTTGTCTTGTTGACATTTATCAAACATATTCTACTGAGACTTGATGTTTACCCTATTATTCAGAAGATTATTTGGCTCACTTCATGACTTTCAGCTAAGGACCAAAGAGGACAGGTATTATGAACCAGTATATGACATAATTAATTTAGAAGTATTATATTAACCTGTCCCTATTTTCTTTAGATGTTAGATTTTCTTTAATGTTAGATTCAGAATCAGTGATTCAAAGTCTAGCTGATCATCAGAATTATCTTTTTTTTATTTTTTTGAATTAGATTTCTGGACCATTTTAAAGGATATTAAGTGTTATGTGTATGAAGGAAAAAAACCTGATTGCCCTGCCTTGCCCATTCATTGTTGTCCTGTAAGTTTTGTCTATTGTTATTTAAAGAAAATATCCTTGATTCCCTTAGGAAACTGGTTCTCTAATTCATTAGAGAGGGAAGCTCCTAAAATGGCATCTCTTTTCTTTTAGTTCTTGAATGTTATTTCTGCCCACC
The DNA here is from genome assembly GCF_041146395.1 of Eulemur rufifrons. Classification (NCBI taxonomy): domain Eukaryota; kingdom Metazoa; phylum Chordata; class Mammalia; order Primates; family Lemuridae; genus Eulemur; species Eulemur rufifrons. Next base: position 93,674,080 of record NC_090984.1, read on the forward strand.
TCTATTGTTTTTGATAAGGTTACTCTGGATTTGTTATGGAAGGAGGGGAGCAGGTAGAGACTCTTTCTCAGGTTCTTATCTAGTAAGCCATCAAATCCCTCAACATCTCTAGCCTTGTTAGTACTCCATTAGTTCTAACTCTGTCTCCTGCCTTAGTAACTGATCTGTCTCCCTTCCTATCTTCCATTCTCAAGTATAGCTGAAGTGAATATTCATAACAATCTTACCTTGCCATCACTTGTTTAAAACTCTTCAGTGGCTCTACATTGCATATGGTAAAAATATCTAAACTTCTTTACGTGGCATAAGAGTCTTTATGTACTGGCTCTGACCTCTTTGCTTTCAACTTCCACCACTTCCTAAGATCAGCAATATTGAACTGCTCTGCCATTCCCTTTCATACACCAGTCCTTTGCATATGCTTTTCTTTCTGCCTAGAATGCTTCTCCCTTCGGCCTAATAGGTCTTTAAATATGCAATGTCCGATTTGATTATATCTCAAACAAGAAGCAGTACAAGTAATCAAAGTTTGCACCTAAACTGTTGACACAGTTTTGCCATCTTAATGGTAGCTTGTTCACGCCAGCAGTGGAGAAGCCTAGAGAGTGAGTGGTGATGAAATAGCAAAAGGCATTTTCTACATCTTGTTGACAATTGAATATTTTTCCTTGCAAGAAGTGGGACCAAAGCCTGGAAGAAGTGGTAGTTAGTTGGTGCGAGAACTGGTGAATACAGTGGATGACAGAGTTTCCAAGTCCAGCTTCTGTAGTTTGAGCAGCGTTGTTTGTGCGACATGTAGTCAAGTGTTGTCTTGCAAGATTACCTATCTCTGTTGACCAATCTCAGCTGCTTAATCACAAGCATCCTCATCATTTCATCTAATTGGTTGCAGTAGGCATCCATTGTAATCGATTGGCCAGGTTTCATGAAGCTATAGTGGGTAATACTAGCTCTGGACCACCAAACAGACAGCATTAGCTTTTTTTGATGAATATTTGGTTTTGGACTGTGTTTCAGCACTTCATCTTTATCCAACCATTGTACCGAATGAGTGTGATTGTCAAAAAGAATCCATTTTTCATCACACAACAATAAGGTGTAGAAATGGTTCACCTTGATATCATGACAGCAAAGAAAGACAAGCTTCAAGAGGATTTCTCTTCTGACAGTTGTTTAATTCATGCGAAACCCATCTCAGCTTCTTTACCTTGCTGATTTGTTTCAAATGGTCCAATATTATTGGAATAATAACATCAAACGTTGCTGCTAATTCACGCGTAGGTTGAGATGGATTTGCTTCCTCTATATCTTTCAGCTCATCATTAGCCACCTTGGTCTCAGGTCGCCCACATGGCTCATTTTCAAGATAAAAATCACCAGAATGGAACTTTTCAAATCATCAGCATGCTGTGGGTTCATTAGCCACCTCCCTCCCAAACACTTGGTTGATATTTCAAGCTGTCTGTGCTGCATTGATTCCACTGTAGAATTCATATTCAAAAATAACACAAATTTTTGTTTTATCCATGTTTTCACAAAAATTGCTCTAAAAAAATTATGAAAGATGATCACAAGCCAAAACATGTGTGTGAAAGACTGAGGATGTACCTTCATAATTAAAATAAAACAAGAAGTGTCAAAGTGAAATGTCAGAGACATCAACTGTCAAACTTAATGCTTAAAGGAATTGGACATTTCATACTTAATAACCTAAGTATGAAGTGTAGTTTATCCTTTAAAATACAGTTCATGAGTTTTCTTTGTAAAAGCTACCGTTGCCCCTCCTCAATCTATCTAGTCACTCCACAGTGTTAATCACTTCCTTCACTCTGTTACCTAGACCCAAATTTGCTTTTGTACTTTTCACAGTGGATAGTAATTGTTTGCTTACTTGCCTGCCTTTCCCTAATTAAACAGTGAGCTTCTTAAGGATAGGTAGGATAAGGAGCTATGTCTTAACTATTTGGTATCTCCTTGTAGTTATCTCATGTAAGGTACAATTAAAGTTCGCAGTAAATGCTTATTGAATAAAATTGAATTGGTATTCATTTGGAGCTGAAAATCAAACATGTAAGGTGGTTAAAGTACTCTGAGGTCGTGTGGAGGCTATGATCTCCTATAGATTATATCAGAAACCAGAGTGATTGGCTTAAATGAGGGCGATGTTCAACCTGGGGTGCTGGAATCCTAACATTCAAAAGGTGATAACCCTATGTAGGGAAGTATACATTTCTGTAAATGATAGCATTGATAGAATCAATACTGCACAAGGTTTATGAGACCATGGTCTCCAAAGAGCCAGTTCTATGCATGGTTGTTTTGCTAATTTCTTTTCCATTTTCTTCACATCCTCTGAGATTATGTTACACATCCAGTTTAACATCTTTCTTCTAGTCTTCAGACAATTGGTCTGTTCTTCCATGCTTCAATAATGTTTATAATACCCCAAAATAATTTAATAGGAATTCCAACCTAATCCTAGATTGCCTGTTGATCTCTACCATATGTTTCCTTGAACCACTGTAAAACACAATCACTTGAACTCTGCTCCTTTTGTGAGTCTTTGTATGTCAATGCCATGTACCATTTATTTACTTTTTACGTGAAAAAGAGTAAGGAAAATATCCACTAGCTTCAATACAGAATAATATAACTTAACTAAAACGAACCTTGAAGTTAAGTGGGAAATCTACTATATTTATTTTGAAACAGGAAAAATTTTTGTAGCAAACAAACCGGATTTTCTTTTGCTCTTGAAATATTCAAAATCTATTGTGAATACTGCAGATTCTATGTTTCACAGAGTACGGATATAGATTAATATTGTCTGAAGAATACCTATGTAAGGGAATGTGGTATTAATACAGAAATTAAAATAGTCATAAAATGATGTGCTTTTCTAAGATGTGCTCGTCTAATAAATTTCACAGTGCCAAATTTGACTTTTTAATTTCCATTAAAAGTAGTAAGAAAATAATTAGTGAAAAACCACTTTCAAATGTGAATTCTTAAAATATAAATTTTAGTTGATGCATTAGAATACTTAATCTTTGTTAATGGCATTTATCTGGTACCTTATATTTATTGCATTTATTAATTAATAATCCATTAATATCTGAAAGTGGATGTGGTCAACATGGGAGGATATAATAATCAGAATGCCATCAATTAGCATAATTTCAAAAATATTTAGAGACTTTTCTTGAACCCTATTGTGTCTGTCTGACTATTTTAATATGAGCTAAAAATATTAGAATTTCTTTTTTGAATTGAAATTATAAGGAAAATTTGTTTCCAGGGTTTACTTTATCTTCCTTAAAAGTAAAGTATTTTGTTTCCTCATTTCTATGATATACCTTAGTCTGGTTTAGAACTAAAACCAATTACTTGATTTTAGGAAGAAAGGCCACTTTGAATTAAGTAGAATTGACAGTATTCTTTATCAAAGAACATGGTGGGAATGATTTATTTATCTTCCACAATATTCTCTCATATCGATTCTAGCCTAAAATATTACTGCTGTGGCTGATAAACAGTTACTCTGTCTTTGTTTCTAGAAGTATCAGCATAAATAATATTATCAAGGCTAGGAAATATAAATTTATGTAATAACAATGGAAATGAAGTTTGTAAAATTACCTGACAAACTGCTGATCTGGAATCTAAAACCTTTTCAGTACACTTGAAGATTAATTTTTGTCTTATTTAGGCTCTGTTGGGTTTTTTGCCCTTTTGCAATGCTTAGTTTTTTTTTTTTTTTTTTTTTTTTTTTTTTTGTTGAGACAGAGTCTCACTTTGTTGCCCAGGCTAGAGTGAGTGCCGTGGCGTCAGCTTAGCTCACAGCAACCTCAGACTCCTCGGCTTAAGCGATCCTACTGCCTCAGCCTCCCGAGTAGCTGGGACTACAGGCATGCGCCACTATGCCCGGCTAATTTTTTCTATATAGATTTTTAGTTGTCCATATAATGTCTTTCTATTTTTAGTAGAGACGGGGTCTCGCTCAGGCTGGTCTCGAACTCCTGACCTTGAGCAATCCACCCGCCTCGGCCTCCCAGAGTGCTAGGATTACAGGCGTGAGCCACCGCGCCCGGCCTAATGCTTAGTTTTTAAACTGGGTTAAAGAAAGTATACACAGAGATTAACACATGCACATACACATGTAAAATGGAAAGTTATAATTTTGATGTGTTTTGATTTTAAATATAGGTCTACTATAATATAATAAAAAGCATCTTTTTACTTGGATGTGAGTATACATAGTTTAAAGATTAAACATACTTATTAATCATTGCTTTAACAGCAACAGTGCTCGGTTAAAACTCTTGATATTGTCATATAGTTTACATGGTATTCTTTCCAAAGCTGTTAGTTTATTTACAGCACTTATCCAGACTGTTGTTCTGGAGAAGGATTGTCTTTCATTCTTACATGGTTAGCTATTTTAATGTTACTGAAATTTTTAAGAGCCATCCATTCATTCTCCTTCAAATTTTTCTAGAAGATTATGGTATGGTTTTGCAGAATAGCTAGGAAAGTTACTAAATCTTATTTATTCTTTAGATAGTTTTCAACTAACATCTCCCAGATAGCATAATAAGAAAGCAAATGGACAAATATCCAACCTCAACAATATCAACTACACAATTCTTTGATGACATAAGAGATTCTTTTTTAAAAAAATTATAGTTTAAAATTCATGATTGTTATCTCTTGTAGAACTTGCTATATTCTAGTTTATTGCGTTTTCCAAGCATGGTCCTATCTAAACACTTACTATGATATGTAGAATTTTATTAAATTTTTTCTAGACCAGTCATCCTGGTTAGCTCAGCAGCAAGCATAATTCATAAGAGGAAGCTGTCATATTTCTTATAATCTTTGTAAAATGTTAGGGATGTACCATGAAGATGTTCTACCAATAACCTGTGCTGTTCCACAATAGAACACAATAAAAATGTTAATAGGTAACATTTACTGAGCCCCTACTATTTTGGAGCATTTGGTTCTCAAAATAAGTCTTTGGTACTATTGTTATTTTTATAGTATAGATAAGGGACTTAGAAAGCTTAAATAACTTGCCCAGGGCCACACAGCTAATATATATGCTAAGGCTCTTATCAAAGTCTGTCTTCGTATAAAAACTTAGTTTTAATGTCTATACTATTGCTGTAGATAATGCACCTAACCAGCAGTTTAAAAGGCACTAATTTGAATGATCTTTTCAGTGATGGTGATGAGTCATCTGATTTATCCACACTTAATTAGAATGATGTATATCTCAGATGGCTTGACTTGGAATAAAGTTCATGATAGTGTAACAGAATTTTCTTTGGAGGCCTGGAAACTCTGAACACCTATCTTAAAACATTGAGGATAATTGGCTCTAGCGGCACTGACGAATATGGACAACTAAATCAGGGTAACATTGAGCCAGGTATTTATAACTCATGCCATCTGACAGTGAATTTGTTCTTAATATGCCTTAATTTATTCTGTTAACTAAGTATACTTAGAAGAATTGCAGGATACATTCCTAGGATAGACATCCCATGGTACTCTGTAAGGTTTACAGTTCTTTTCAACATTTTGTCCTAAGTATTCTGCTTCACTTAGTAAACTAGTAATTGGAGTGTTATCATCATTTTACTCTACCTTTGACTCTTATATCTGAAAGATTTGCAATAGTGTGAATTGACAGATAACCAAGGCCTTTCCATTTCTTAATAAAGCCATGAACAGCTTTCTTTATTTGTAAGAAAAGATTTACAGTAATAGTTTATTTTATCAGGTCTACTTAGTATATAAGCTCTGACAAAAATTCAGTAATCTGCTGTAAATCCAATGCCCAGAAGATATTCTCACCAAAGATTCTTGCCCTTTTGAGTACATGAAGAAAATTAAATGTTACTGCTGAGAAATTTTGTTGTACTATAGAAAATTTTTTCAAAAACCTATAGATTTTAAAAGTAGTATGCCTTGATAACAAGGCCAGTACTGTACATTTATTTTAATCAAGTAAACCTAGAATAATATGTCTAAATTACACACAACAACTTGTATCTTGGGCATTTTCTCTTTATTAATGGAAAACATGAGTTTATAAAAAGTGTGTCAGTTGGATTTTCCATTTACTCATATTTCAGTTTTACAAATGTTGTATTTTCGTTTCACTGATTTTAGCTGGTTATATGACAGAGCTTTGGGTTTTCTTTTTTTTCTCCCTGCGTTTACCACTTCTTCTTTTTCCTTCTAGCTGTAATAAGTACTCAGCGATTTGTTTGTGAGGTCATTTATGCAAAAATATTTTTGAAGCAACTACTATGTGTCAGAGAATGTATCAGGTGCTAGGTAGAGAATAGTGCCCTCACAGATTTGAATGTAGCAGGGAGGAACGACAAATAAGCACTTACATTAATTAATCGGTTGTGGAAACAACTTTATCATCAGTAGGGGTTAGGTTACAAGATTATGATGTCTCCATGGGTTGAATATTCTGCAGCTGTTAAAATATATAAAACATTTAGAGAAAAAAGCCTAAGACATTGTCAACAGTGACATTGGGGTTCATGGACCTGTTATTCATTATGTATAATTTTATATCTTAAAAAAACTCTATTCATGTATTCTATTTTCAGTTGCACTCTAAGTAAATAGGATTTAAAGGAAATTAGCAGTACATTGAATGAGCAAATAAGTAAGCAATTAATTTCCGTCAAAAAAAATCTGTAGGTAAAACCTTCAATTAAAATAATCACTCATTGCCATGATTTGTGAGTTTTCTCCAGATTGCCTTCTTTTAACACATTTGAAGTGAGCGTGGACAGCTGTTCAGTCTATGTTATTCTGTTTTTGGCTGCTGGATGATAAAAGAATAGTCTAGTTTACACTTGTCAAAGTAAACATGGACACAGATTTCCATGAAGAAATGAGCCAGAGACCTGTTGAGTGTTGATATCATCGTAGTATCTTAGAGCTGAATTTGGATACATATTATCCCACATGATTATTCTGTTATTTCTTTCTTTCATTATTTAGCCCAATATGATCTGCAGGAATGATTATTCTGTTAAAACTAATGTTGTTGCTTGACGCTTTTACCCTTTCTTTGTTTCTGAGTGTGAAAGTTATATTAAATTTTGAAAATTATAAATAATTTCAAATTTTTGCACATTAGGTTAAATGGGTAATGACAAGAAGCAGTTTACATGAATAAAATGATATTTTCTATTAATAGATAGAGGACCGGGTTCTTCCATACTAGATTCTTGCAAGCCTTGACAATAAATAATTATTTCTTGTGCTTTTACTGGAAATATTTTAGTCCCATGGGTGACCACTCAAAATTCTAACTGAATAAAAAGAGCATCTGTGAGTCATTGAATATAATTCCAATTTTCAGCCAGTTTAGTTTATGTTTATAAATTGTCCAAATTATGTTAACCTTAGTAGTTTGTTGACAGAATGCCACTATTACAGATTTTCTTTATCAATTGTTTTATTTTTTAAAAAATTCTTTTTATCAGGTAAAATGAAATGCTCTTATTTTAGCAGCTCTACTATATAGTAATGACTAAACATTTAGGTAGGTGATAGGCAGCTGTGTTGGTTCATTTTTTCTTAACAAATGACATTCCACTTGATATTTTTATGGCAATATTCTAATATTATATGATGTCAGAAATTCAGAGTCAAATATTAATGATGAGCAACTACCCTTTTTAAAATCCAATTTTATTAAAGTGTGTCTGTGAATTAAAGAGTACTTCAAATACATATGCAAATCTTGAAAAATAACATAACCCTATGTCTCTCAGATTGTGCAAATATTGATATTTTGCCGTATTTGCTTCAGATTGCTAGAAAAAAAATAGATACAATTTTTTTCCTTAATCTCATTTTCCTTCCCCACTTCTGAGAGGAATGATTATGCTGAGTGTTATGTATATCCCCTGTCCACATTTTATTCTTATATAATTATGTATGTATGAAATCATGTTGTTTTATGTTTTTAAAATTTGTAAGAATGTATCATACTGGATTTATATGTATTGTGCTGTGACTTTTTTCACTCAAAAATGTGAAACTCATGCAAGATTATGTATCAGTGATACTTGTAGGTATAGTTTGTTCATTTTAATTGCAGTATAGATTACTGTATGTGAATAACCACAATTTTTTCCTCTAATGATGGATATCTAGTGTCTCCTTGTGCATGTTTCCTTGTATATATGTGCTAAAGTTTCTCTAGGATGATTGATTACACAGGACACATTCTGAGTCTTCATACAGGTGCATCTTCAACTTTGGAGCAACTTAGTAATATTTTGTAAGCAGAATGTTTTAATTTTACATCCCTACTTTTAGTATACATTATAGGCTCAATCGTGTCCATCCTCCAGCCCAATTCATATGTTGAAGCCCTAACCTCCAGTGTCTAAGATGTCACTGTATTTGGAGATAGGGCCTTCAAAAAGGTGATTAAGTTAAAATGAGGTCGTTAAGGTGGGCCCTAAACCAATCTGACTGGTGTCCATATAAAAAGGGGAAATTTGGACAAACAAAAGATGCCAGAGAGGCTTGGAAAGAAGAGAAAGATATGTTGAAGACGCAGTGAGAAAAGGCAGCCTTCTGCAAGCCAAGGATGGGGCCTCAGAAGAAACCAAACCTGTCGATACCTTGATCTTGGACTTCTAGGCTCTAGAACTTTGATAAAATAAATTTCTGTTCTTTAAACCACCCAGTTTATGGTATTTTGTTATGTCAGCCCTCAAAAATTAATATAATATGTGAGAGTTCCAGTTTTTCCATATGTTTACCACACTCAATATCACACTTTTTAATTATTGCTAGTCTAATAGATGAGAAATATTATATCTTAATTTGAATATCCTGGTTATCCCAAAATACTGATCACTTCTCAAGATTATTAATAAAGTCCTCATCTATAAATTGCTACATAGACTTTGCACATTTTTTTGTTACATTGCCTTTTTCTTATAGATTTGAAGGAGTTCTTTATATAATCTAGCTAAACATCCTATATCAGTTATGTATTTTCCATTCTCTATCTGTGGCTTGTTTATTAATTTTACTGCCCAGAAGTTCCTAATTTTTAAGGCAGTAAGATTTATCAATCTTCCTTTTCATAATTTGGGCATTTAAAATCTTATTTTAGAAATTGTTTTCTCTCCCAAGGTCACAAAGAATGCAGAATTTCTTCTGAAATTTTAAAGTTTTGATTGTCAGTTTAAGTTTGAATTTTCCATGAAGCCAGCTATCTTGGCATAACTTATTAAATAATTTATCCTTTCCCTAGTAATTTAGAATGATACTTCTATTGTCATATATTCTGGAATTTGTCTATAGGTGCTTTATTCTGTTTCATTAGTCTTATTTATCTTACTTTGTGCCAGTACCGCATTGTTTTCATTATTATAACTTTGTTTTCATCTGACAGGGCAAATCCTCCTTTCTTTTTCTTTTTCTTTTTTTTTTTTTTTTTTTTTTGAGACAGAGTCTCACTCTGTTGCCCAGGCTAGAGTGAGTGCCGTGGCGTCAGCCTAGCTCACAGCAACCTCAAACTCCTGAGCTCAAGCGATCCTCCTGTCTCAGCCTCCCGAGTAGCTGGGACTACAGGCATGCGCCACCATGCCCGGCTAATTTTTTCTATATATATTTTTAGCTGTCCATATAATTTCTTTCTATATTTAGTAGAGATGGGGTCTCGCTCTTGCTCAGGCTGGTCTCGAACTCCTGAGCTGAAACGATCCGCCCACCTCGGCCTCCCAGAGTGCTAGGATTACAGGCGTGAGCCACCACGCCCGGCCTCTTTTTCTTATTTTATAAAATTATGTAGTTTATTTTGGAGATTTTGCTTTTTCATAAGTATTTTAGGATCCCTTTGTCAAATTCAATAAAAAAAACTTTTGGAATTTTTATTAGAATTGCATCAGATTCATAGATCAAGTTGAGGAATGATTACTTCTTCAAAAAACTTATATATTTTTTCCATACAAATCTTATTACTCTTTTGTTATATTTATTCCTTGATACTTTGTGATTTTGTTGTTGGCTATTGTAAATATGATATTTTAAAAATACATTTTGTAATTTGTGCTTGTCATTGTATAGGAAATTTAACTATTTTTTGTACATTTATATTGTATGTAGCAGCTTCCCTGAACTCTATTATTAGTGCAAAGAGTTTGTAGATTATCTTGGATTTTCTGCATTGACGTTTATAGTATCTGTGAGTAACGTTTGTTTCTCCTTTTCCTACACTCGTAAGTTATACTTCTTTCTTATTACATTGACTAACATCCAGCACAGAAGCATAGATGGCCAGCCTGCCTTCTATTGTTTAAAAGGAGTACGTTTTTTTTAAGGGAATACTTTTAAAGTGATGATTTGATCCATGGAATGTGATATTTACTATAAATTTTTGATAGGTGCTCCTTACTGAATTAAGGAGTTTACCTTCCATTCATTCCTTCTTGCTAAGATTTTTATAATGAATTAATGTTAAATTTTATCAAATGATGTTTTGTTTCTATTGAGATTGTAATTTTATTTAATTTGTTAATGCAATGAGCTTACATTAATAGCTTTTGTAATCATAAACCAATTTGATATTCTTAGGATAAAGTCTACATGGATAGTCATGTATTTTTTAGTATATTACTATATTAACATATCATTTGGGAGTTTAAAAATAAGTTTATAATTGAACTAGCCTTTAATTTTTCTTTCTTTTATTATCCTTGTCCACTTTTATATTAATCTTATACTAACCTTGGCAATGGAATTTTAGAACTTCCTCTCTTTTTATAGTTTCTAGAAGACTTTGATTCAGAAAATGTTGAATGAAGATTTGTAAAACACATATAAAAATGCCTGGACCTAGAGTATTTTTTAATTCAATAGATTTTTACTGATAAAATTTCCGTATATTCTTGAATCTATTTTGTAATATAATTCTTCTAGAAATTATTGATTTCTTCCATGTTTTTAAACTATGTGGCTGAAAATGGTTAGTTATTTTGTGATGAGTTTTCAAATTCTTCATCTGTGTTTATGATCCCCTTTTCATTCCTAATATTGTTTATTTGTGCCTAATTTCTTTTTCTTTATTAAGATCTTTATTCTTTCCAACATTCATGGAATAATTATTGTAAGTGTTTATGAAAGGCAGCCTGTTTTAGGTGAATTATTAAATGTGTTTCTGATGAGAAAAGTTTAATTTCTGATGAGAAAAGTTTATAATCATTCCATTTGGTTACAAATCACTGTTTTTTTCATATTTTGATTACAAAGCAGTGATTTACTAATTTTCATATTTTGGGTTATATGCACTGAATTTATTTAGAATAGGGCTTATATTTCGGTATTAGAAGGGCATCATTTGTTTTATTCAGGAAGATTTTATATTAAATAATTTTTGAAATATGCATCAGATCTCAAAAAAACCTGATATGTAGGCAATTTACTTTGTCTTTTTCTTTTTTTCTTTATTACTCACCACTATACTAATGAGGATGTAGGCATTTTAAAAGGCTTTTTAAATAGAAATGAATATCATCTGCAGTAAACCCTAGTTTAACTATTTCATGTTTGTGATACTAGATGTAATCAATGAACCAGGCCATTTTACATATCTAGTGCTGCAGCCACACTGCCCACCTTTCTTCCATTTACCTAATGACTAATGATGGTTGACATCTTTTAATGTACTTATTTCTACTTTTATATCTTTTTTGTTGAAACATCTGTTCAAATCTTTTTGTCCATAGTGGTAAGGGGGAATGTTGTTTTCTGACGATTGGGTCCTTTATGTAGTCTGGATACAAGTCTTTTAATAGATACAGGATTCACAAATTTTTTTTATGGTCTGTGGCTTATCTTTTCATTCTCTTAACTGTGTCTTTTGAAAAGAAGACCTTTTAATTTCAACAAAATTCAATTTATTAATTTTTTCTTTTGTAGATCATGTTTTTGTGTCATATCTAAGAAAACTTTGCCTATGGGTCAAAAGGTCTATTTCTTGTTTACTTCTTGTTGTAAAAGCTATTCTTTGTCCCTAAATTACCTTTGTAAAAAATGAGTTTTTCATTTATATGTGGGCCTATTCCTGGATTCTCTTTTCTGTTTCATTATTCTCTTTTTCTGTCTTTATGCCAGTACCTTGTTGTCTTGATTACTGTATGCAGCTTTAATATGACTTTTTTTTTTTTTTTTTTTTGAGACCAAGTCTCATTCTGTTACCCTGGCTAGAGTGCCGTGGCGTCAGCCTAGCTCGCAGCAACCTCAAACTCCTGGCTTGAAGCAATCCTCCTGCCTCAGCCTCCTGAGTAGCTGGGAGTACAGGCATGCACCACCATGCCCAGCTAATTTTTCTATTTTTAGTAGAGACAGGGTCTTGCTCTTGCTCAGGTTGGTGCTGAACTCCTGAGCTCATGGGATCCCCCTGCCTCGGCCTCCCAGAGTGCTAGGATTATAGGCATGAGCCATTGCACCAGGCCGCTTTTAATAGGTCTTAATATCAGATGGTGTTAGTCTTTCAGTTTTCTTTGTATTTCACATTTGTTTTGGCTATTCTAGATTTATGAATTTCCATATAAATTTTAGAATTGGCCTGTCAATTTCTAAACAAAGGCACCATTGTTTTATAACTTTATAAATCTTGCTCATTTTTTGCCAGGTTTATACTTAATTTTTCATGTTTTTGATATTGTAAGTAATAATGATATCAAATGAAAGTTTTTTTGCTAGAATATAAAGATAAATTTTAATTTTGTATGTTGACCTTGTATTCTACAACCTTGTTAAACTCCATCAGATTTTCAACATAGGTTATCATGTTATCTGTACACAAGGATAGCTTTGCTTCTTTCTTTCCAACCTGGATGTCTTTTGTTTCTTCTTCTTGCATGTTACACTGGCTAGAATTTCTAATACGGTGTTGAATAGAGGTGGTGAGAAAGGATATCCTTGTTTTGTTTCTGATCTTAGGCGAAAAATATTTACTCTTTCACCATTAAACTATGGTGTTAACAGTTTTTCATAGATGCTTGTTATCAGATCGAGGAAGTTAGTTTAATTTCCTAGTTACTGACATTTTTCATCAGGAGTGGATATTGGATGTTTTCTGAGTCTATTGTGATGATCATATGTGTTTTGTAAAATTTTGTTAATATGAAGAGTTGTATTGATTTTTTTAAAATGTTAGGCCAATTTTACATTTCTAGGATAAATCCTATGTAATAGTGATTTACTGTCTTTATTATATATGCTTAGGTTTGGTTTGCTAAAAATTTTTTTTTTTAAAGAATTTTTGTATCATGAGGGATATTGGTCTATAATTTTCTTTTGTCATACTATCTTTCTCTGATTTTGGTATCAGGATACTGGCTTCATAGAATGAGTTGAGACATATTCCCTCTATGTTTTCTGATCAGTCTGGCTAGAACAGGGGTTGGTAAACTGGCCCATGGGGCAAATCCTACCAGCCACTTCTTTTTTTATGGCCCACAGCTAAGAATGAGTTGACATTTTTAAATGTTTACATTTTAAATGTTATATATGTACCTTAGTAATAGGCTTTATTTTGCCTGTTGTCCTGCAAAACCTGAAATATTTACTATTTGGCTCTTTAGGAAAAGGTTTGTCAATCTTACTGATTTTTCTGAAGAACTAATTTGTAGTTTCATAGGTTTTTCTGTATTGTCTTTCTTTTTTTCCATTTCATTGATTTCCTCTCTGATCTTTATTATCTCCCTTCTTCCATATACCTGGGGTTTCATTTGCTCTTTTTTTCTTAATTTCTTAAGGTAGAAGCTACAAAATATAATCTGCAATAAATCCTATTCATTATATTTTTCATTCAGGCATTATAGTTTTCATCTCCAGAAGTTCAACTTGGATCTTTATTATAGCTTCCCTGTCTCTCACTTTTGAACATATAAAACATAGTCATAACAACTGTTCCTTAAATGCTAATTCTAACATCTGTGTCAGTTTTCGGCTGACTTTGATTGATTGATTTTTCTCCTCTTTATGGTTTGTCTTTTCTGGTTTCTTTTGTTGGATTTCAGACATCATGAATTTTACCTTGGTTACTATTAATAGAAACTTTTGTATTCTTATAAATATTCTTCAACTTTGTTCTGGAATATAGTTAAGCTATTTGAAAATAGTTTGATCCTTTTGAGTCTTGCTTTTAAGAATCGTTAAGGAGGACCCAAGTAATGTTTAGTCTGGTGCTAATTTCCCCACTATTGAGGCCAAATACTTCTGAGCACCGTGAATAATGAAGTTTTCCAATTTGGCTGGTAGGATCAGGAACTGGTCTCACCCAGCGGTGTATGAATGCCAAGTATTACTTCCCCTAATCCTTTTTACAGATTTCTTCCCGTAGCCTTGAGTAGTTTCCTTACCTGCATGTGCTGCTCAGTATGCTGCTGATTCTCAAGTGGTACCTCTGCAGATCTCCGGAGCTCTCTCTTTGGTCAGCATTCTCCTCTATAGTACTCTGTCATCTGAACTCTAGTTGTCTTGGTCTTTTTAGATTTAGCTCCATTTCTTCAACTCAGGGAATTTGCTAGAGTTTACCTGGATTCCCCCTTTATATACTGTAGTCTGGAAACACTCTCAAGGCAGTAAGCTGGGGCAGTCATAGGGCTCTCATTGTTTGTTTTCCTTCTTTGGTGATCACTGCCTTTTATTGCCTTATTCTACTTTTATTAGACCATTTTATACATTTCTCTGGATTTTGAGTTGTTTTAGGCAGGATGGTCAATGTTGATCTCTTTTATTCTATCTAGGCCAGAAGCAGAAGTCTTATATATCTTTAGCATAGAGAACTTGGTAATAAAGCATTCATTCCCTAAGTATTGAGAAAAGAGACTGTTCATTGCCGGCTCTTTTCTGGATGGGGTTTAGAAAAAATTGTTGCCTTTTATTTATTTTTTTTTTACTTTGGTTTCTCCAGTACTTTTTTTTATATACAGCTTCTTCACAGATGGATTAGATTATTAGATATAATAATATAATATAACTCACTAGTTCCATTATGTTTTATTGGAATTAG
The DNA here is from genome assembly GCF_041146395.1 of Eulemur rufifrons. Lineage (NCBI taxonomy): Eukaryota > Metazoa > Chordata > Mammalia > Primates > Lemuridae > Eulemur > Eulemur rufifrons. Next base: position 93,689,165 of record NC_090984.1, read on the forward strand.
ATTAGATTTAGTACTTAATGGAAATCTGGTGAAAAGATTATATACTATTTTTTCATGCCTGTTTTGCTCCTGATATTTATTCTATTAATATATGAAGAAATGAGATAAAAAGGAGAATATAGACATAATCTTTCTACTGTCTGAATTTTTCTGTCACTAAAGCATGTTCTGAAAAAGGACATTCCTGTCCTATGGCATATTGCTACCAAAATAAATCCCAAAAAGTAGAAGTTTTATTCTGTTTTCAAAATGTTTCCTAGAAACCAGCCATCTAATTCTGAAAGAGATTAAGAGCCAAGTTTTAAACACTGTAAGTTTTAAAAACTATATACCAGGACATGCCTCATTTGTGAATGTATGTGTGCTCATAAATTGGATAATTGTGCACCTAACTACTGTATTCATTTTATCATTATTCACTGTGTACTTATACAAATGAAAGCTTTTTCATTCATATTCTGTGTAGTTGGATGATGGTTATTTTTTATGCTCCTATTCAATGTTAATGCATATGATTTTATAGGAAATTATAAAATGCCTCGAATTATTCTGATATAGCTGTAGCAATAGCTACTTTACTAAACATGTATTCTGAAGTAGGGTAGGTAATCGACAGTTAATTTGGCTTTATCAGTCAAATAAAAATGTTACAGAAGTCATAAAAATCCTACTACTGCACCAGAGTCTTTACATCAAAGGACAGTGTTGACATCTGAATTTAAGTTGTACCAACTATAATTTTAAAATTATATTCCCTTAACCTGATTGTGATGGTAAGAAAAGATACCCAAGACTTCTTAAGATTACATCTTATCTCTAGAATGACTAAAATCAGATATGATAGCCTCCATAAAATTTTTTGCCAGACACTGTGCTAAGTACTTTTGTAGACATTATCTCATTTAAATTTGAAAGAAAAATTAGCTGTTATTTAATTTGCACAACAGTTTTGCAAAAGGATATATACATACATATGTATATATTAGTTTCCTATTGCTGCTGTAACAAATACCATAAACTTGGTGGTTTAAAACAACAGAAATTTATTCTCTTACAGTTTTGGAGGCCAGAAGTTTGAAATGAGTTTCACTAGGCTGAAACCAAGGTGTCAGGAGAGCTGCATTCCCTGGAGAAGCTCTAGGATAGAATCTGTTTCCTTGCCTTTTTCAGGTTCTAAAGATGCATTGCTCGTGGCCCCTTCCTCCATCTTCAAAGCTAGGAGCCACATAACCGTTTCTTTTTCTGTAGTAAAAGCTCCCTCTACCTCCCTCTAAGAAGGACACTTGTGATTGCAATTATGACGCGCTGGAAAATCCAGAACAATCTCCCAATCTCAAAATTGTTAACTTAATTACATATTCAGAGTTTTTTTTGCCATATAAGGTAGCATTCACAGGTTCCAGGGATTAGAGTGTAAATATCTTTGGGGGACCATTGTTCAGCTTACCACAAAATTTTATGTCTATATGTCAAAATTGAGTACAGAATACTACCAAAAGTCACGTAAAAACAAACCATGTTAGAAACAAGAACAGTTTGGAAAGAAGTTGAACAGATAGGTTGATAATATAATCAAAAGATCTTGGAGTTCCTTTGCTATGTGCCAATATTTTATACTATTGACTGATATTTTTTGTTGCTGATAGAAACAAACAGGACATTAACCTTCAATTCTTTTTCTAATATATTTCATCTTCTGCTCTTTTTCTTCCCTATAAAGCAAATGCTTAGTAATCTGTCATGAATTTATGAATTGAAATCCAGATTTAAATACCCTCATATTGTGATTAATTTAGAAATACTTTGTATTTGACGTTTGAGCATGTCCGTAGACACATGTTCAGATATGTGCTGTGCTTTCTTATTCCCTCTAAACCTTTTCTGCACTCTCTCCTTCACTTTTGTTATGCTCAACATAATGATGAATTGACCACGTTGCCACTAATAGTGGTGCTCTAGGTAATAGGATAACAGGTTTTTTAGGAAACAGATCTAAAGGTTTCTTAACTTCTAGAAGGCCATATATTTCTGAGCTAGATTTTTATTTTCTGTTTTTGTTTATCATCATTTCATTTCTTATGGTTAATTCCATACCTTTGAAGAGAAAATTTTATGTGGTACTTCTTTTGTGCTGTATGGCTCAATGACTTGTAGGATTACCAGTACATATGTTTTAGCAAACTAAGCTTGTATCTTGTTGCATAATTTAAAAGCTAAATGTTTACATTTTCTTCCCTGAACTACAGGATACCAGAAGGTCCCATTGATCAGGGACCAGCTACGGGAAGGGTACGTGTTTTAGAAGAGCAACTTGTTAAGGCCAAAGAACAGATTGAAAATTACAAGAAACAAACCAGAAATGGTAGGTGATCGTACAGTGTTTTTTCCACCTTAGTTTATTGGCTTTAGCACAAATTGAAAACGTCATTTAATCAAAATGTTGGAAACGCTTATACTCTCTATTCTTTGACTGCAGGTCTGGGGAAGGATCATGAAATCCTGAGGAGGAGGATAGAAAATGGAGCTAAAGAGCTCTGGTTTTTCCTGCAGAGTGAACTGAAGAAATTAAAGAACTTAGAAGGAAATGAACTCCAAAGACACACAGATGAATTTCTTTTGGACTTAGGACATCATGAAAGGTACTATTCTCCCTTTACATTTCATCTGGGCCTTAGAAAAGATTATAATCTAACATGGGAAACTGAAACTTTTGTTACTCTCCCTACTAAGTAGTAAATGATACCTACCATGTTTAAGAGCAGGAGAGTACCAGAGGTCTCAAAGGATAGTAATTGCCAAATGCAGTTCATCAACAAAATGTATCACCAGAAAATACTATTTAAAATGCATTTCTAGAAATCTTTATACCCTAAATAAACTCTAAAGGTAGTGGTTTCAGCCAATAATATATTAAACTATTTTTCTATAAATTTTGTTCATATATAATCAATATTTGAAGGAGAGCATGCAGTTTTGCATTGCAGTACATTGGAACTCATGCTGAGGCTAGCAGTTATGTTTCTAATTCAAACATTAAAAACTTTAAAATAGCACCTTTTTAGGATTTCTAATTAAAGGTTAACAGGTTTTTGATAATATGAAGCATTCTCGTATTTGTTCTTCCATTTAGTTGCTAGAAAGAGAAACCTGAGATCTGCCTCATTAAGTTTGTTTCTCCTATTTACACATTGCTAAATAATGTGTAGTTTATCTTCCATAGAAAGGAAAACATTGTGGTGCTGGTGTATTCATGCAGAACAAAATGTATCTGATAATCATAAATACAGTGAAACCTGTCCTTAGGCCTATTATATTTAAAAGTCTATGTTCCCAGTAGGATTCTGATGGCAATTACTGTCTGATAAAAGAAAAATTGTTGTATTTGTATAACCTACCACTGTGAAGAGGAAAAGAATTACCCCATATAAACAATAGATGCATATATATTAACATCACCAGCATTATTATAATGATTTTGAAAAATTGTTCTGTTTAAATGAAATTACAAATCTATCAGTTTATTGGAATCATTTTAGCATTAATGAATCTATGGAAATATGATAGCATGGAATTCAAGGAGCATTGAATGATTAGGCCATACATTAGGCAATCCCTTTGATATTGTTAGCCCAGCTTGCAGTCAGGCCACTTAGACCACTAGACCAGGTACTTATTTTGTCCTTAATAGTTGTCTACCCTAAAGCTGATTCTAGGCACCAAGCTTCTATTAAATGGAGCTTTGTACTTGTGTACTTTGCTTATCGCAGACTTGGGTAGAATATGTAAAGAATAATTTTGGCCATTAACTTCTGATGGAATGTTTAATTTTAAGGTTTGAATGACTTAATTAAATTACTTGAGAACTTAATTTTTAGGTCTTTTCTAAATTAATTCTTTAAAGAATTATTTTGTAAATATAATTTATACATATAATTTGAGCATATACTTATTCACTTTCATATACAAATGAAAAGTGAATATAATAAAAGGGCCCCTGAAAAATCGATGTAAATCAATGTTATATTTTTGGTTAGATGAAATCTATTTTAAATGTATTATGATTCCTGACAGTGCCATTTAGTACATGTTAAATAATATTTCCCTGAAAACAAAAATGGAAAGCAAAAGTACCAAAGTCAATTTATTTTTCTGTCTTAAGCAGAAATGATAGTGAATCTGGGATATAACTTCATAGCGTAGTAATTTAACTTCAGGAAGCCAGATTAGAATGTTGTAATACAAATAATGAGCAAAATACAACCAAACATTAGATAAATAACCTTGAAACAAATGAATGTACAAATAGAAAGGATAACCTTGAAACAAATGAATGTACAAATAGAAAGGATTTATATTATATAGAATATACCTTCTTACTGACCATTTTCATGATTTTTAAGTATAAGAATTAAAATTAGGCCAGGTGCAGTGGCTCACACCTGTAATCCTAACATTCTGGGACGCAGAGGCAGGAGGATCACTTGAACTCAGGAGTTCAACACCAGCCTGAATAAGAGCGAGACCCAGTCTCTACTAAAAACAGAAAAATTAGCCAGGTATGGTGGCATATACCTGTAATCCCAGCTACTCGGGAGGCTGAGACAGAAGAATTGCTTGAGCCCAGAAGTTGGAGGCTGCTGTGAGCTAGGCTGACGCCACAGCACTCTAGCTCAGGTGACAGAGTGAGACTCCATCTCAAAAAAAGAATTAAAATTAAAACAAGCTTTTATATTTGCCTCTGGTGATTTTTATGACACAAAAATCCTCATTTCATTTTTACATTTGCTCATATCAGAGTGTATAGGTTGTCTCTAGACTGAAAACCTGTATTTTCTGAGAAATCAGTTAGAGGGTGCGTCTTATCAACTTTCTTGTTAGATTTCCCTATGAACTGTTCTGATTTTGGGTTCAGAGAGACATCAATTACAGGGAAAAACACTTACGGGCTTTTGTTTCTTCTTTCTTTCTTTCTCTCTTTCTCTTTTTCTTTCTTTCTGTCTTTCTTTTATTTCTTTTTCCAGCTTTATTGAAGTATAATTGACAAATAAAAATTGTATATATTCAAGGTAAAGTATACAATGTGATGATTTGAGATATATTAACTATATATGCATAACACACACATTGTGTGATAAATACCACAGTCAAATTAATGAACACATCCTTCACCACGTATACTTACCACTTTTGTGTTTTTGTGTGATGAGGATACTTAAGATCTACTCACTTAGCAAATTTCAAGTAAACAATACAGTATTATGAACTATAGTCACCGTGCTGTTCACTAGATCCCCGGAACTGATTCATCTTACAGCTGAAAATTTGTATCGTTTGACCAGCATTTTCCCATTTCCCCCATTGGGACTGCCATTTCCCTCCTGGCAATCACCACTTTACTCTCTGCTTCTATGAGTTTGAAGTTTTTAGATTCCACACATAAGTGAGATAATGCAGTACTGTAGTATTTATCTTTCTCTGTCTGGCTTATTCATTTGGCATAATGTCCTCCAGGCTCATCCATGTTGTCACAAATGCCAGGATTTCCTTCTTTCCTTCCTTTGTGTGTGTGTATGTGTGTGTGTGTCTACATATATATCCCACATTTTCTTCATTCGTTGGTTGATGAGCATTTAGATTGTTTCCATATCTTGGCTATTGTAAATAATGCTGCAATGAACATGGACATGCAGATATATGTCATTTCTTTTGGATATATACCCAGAAGTGGGATTACTAGCTCTTATGACAGGTCTGTTTTTAGTTTTTTGAGTAAACCTGCATATTGTTTTCCACCGTGACTGTGCCAATTTACATTCCCACCAACACTGTATATATAAGGATTTACTTTTCTATACACATTCTCCAATACTTGTTTTTTTTTTTTTGTTTTTTTTTTTTTTTTTTTGAGACAGAGTCTCACTTTGTTGCCCGGGTATAGTGTAGTGGCGTCATCGTAGCTCACTGCAACCTCAAACTCCTGGGTTCAAGTGATCCTCCTGCCTCAGCCTCCCGAATAACTGGGACTATAGGCACGTGCCTATCTTTTTTGATAACAACCATCCTAACAGGTGTGAGATGATGTCTCACTGTGTTTTTGATTTGCATTTTCTTAATAAGTATTGATGTTGAGGACATTTTCATATACCTCTTGGCCATTTGTATGTCTTTTATGGAAAAATGCCCGTCAAGTTCTTTTGCCATTTTTAAATCAGTTTATTTTATTTTATTTTTTTGCTGTGAGTTCCTTGTGTATTTTGATATTAACCCCTATCAGATATGTGGCTTGCAAATCTTTTCTCCCATTCCATAGGTTGTCTTTTCATTTTGTTGGTTGTTTCCTTTGCTGTGCAGCTTTTTTGTTTGATGTAGTCCCACTTCTTTATTTTTGCTTTTGTTGTCTGTGCTTTTGGTGTCATGTTGAGAAAATCATTGCTAGGACCAACATCATGGAACTTTTGCCCTATGTTTTCTTCTAGGAGTTTTATGGTTTCCAATCTTACAACTAACTTTCTAATTCATTTTGGGTTATTTTTGTATATGGTATAAAAAATGTATTGAATATCCAATTTCAGACTTTACATGTGGATATCCAGTTTTCCCAGCACTATTATATTAATAAAGACAGTATTCTTTCCCCTGTTTTATATTCTTGTCACCCTGTCAAAGATTAGTTGACTGTGTATGTGTGGGTTTATTTCTGGGCTCTCTGTTCTATTCCGTTGGTCAGTCTGTCTGGTTTTATGCCAGTATCATACTATTGTGATCAGTATAGCTTTGTATTAATAACAGTTTGAATCAGGAAGGGTGATTATTCTAGATTTGTTCTTTTTATAGATTTCTTTGGGTATTTGGGGTCTTTTGTGGTTCCATATGAATATTAGGATTTTTTTTTTCTATTTCTATGAAAAATGCCATTGGAATTTTTTTTTTTTTAAGAGATGGGGTCTCTTTATGTTGGCTAGGCTGGAGTGCAGCCATTGGAATTTTGATAGGGATTACATTGAATCTGTAGATAATTTTGGGTAGTCTGAACATTGTAACAATATTAATTCTTCCAATCCATAAACGCAGGATATCTTGCTATTTCTTTGTACCTTCCTCAGTTTCTTTCATAATGTCTTGTAGCCTTATAGATCAGTATATAGATCTTTCATCTTCTTGGTTAAATTTATTGCTCAGTATTTTATTCTTTTGATGATATTATAAATGAGATTGTTTACTTAATTTCTTTTTTGGATAATTTGTTGTTAGTATATAGAAATGCAACTAATTTTTTTTGTATGTTGATTTTTTTCTTTTTTGTCCTACAGCTTTACTGAATTCCTTTATTAGTTCTAGCAGTTTGTTGGTGTATTCTTTAGGATTTTCTATATATATGATTTTGTCATCTGAAAACAGAGACAGTCTAACTTCTTCTTTTCTGATGTAGATGCATTTTATTTTTCTTGCCTAATTGTTCTGGCTTGAACTTCCAGTACTATGTTGAACACAAGTAGTGAGAGTGGGCCGGGTGTGGTGGCTCATGTCTGTAATCCCAGAACTTTAGGAGGCTGAGGCAGGAGGATCACTTGAGGCTAGAAGTTCAAGACCAGCCTGGGTAACATAGCCAGACCCTATCTCTACAAAAAATAACAAAAACTAGCTGGACATGGTGGCACACACCTGTAGTCTCAGCTACTTGGGAGGCTGTGACAGAAGGATCACTTGAGCCCAGGACTTCAAGGCTGCTGTAAGCTATGATTATGCCACTGTACTACAGCCTGGATGTCAGAACAAGACCCTGTCTATTAAGAAAAAATAGATAAAAATAAAAAAGTGGTGAGAGTGGGCACCTTTGTCATGTTTCTGATCTTAGAAGAAAAGCTTTTAGCTTTTTACCATTGAGTATGATGTTAGCTGTGAGCTTGTCATAAACAGCTTTTACTATATTGAAGTGTGTTCCTTCTGTAATTTATTGAGAGTTTTGATCATGAAAGAATGTTGAATTTTGTTGAATGCTTTTTCTGCCTCTATTGAGATAATAATATGATAATATGACTTTTATTCTTCATTCTAATAATGTGGATTATCACATTTATTGATTTTCATATGTTGAACTATCCTTGCTTCCCAAGGATAAATTCTTCTTGGTCCTGGTATATGACCCTTTTAATGTGCTGTTGAATTTGATTTGCTAATATTTTGTTGAGGATTTTGCACTTTTGTTCATCAGGGATATTGGCCTATAATTTTCTTTTCTTTTCTTTTTTTTTTTTTTAGCATCCTTACTTGCCTTTGGTATGAGGGTAATGCTGGTCTTGTAAAATGAGTTTGAAAGTGTTCCTACCTCTTCAGTTTTGAGAAGGATCGATATTAATTCTTCTTTAAATGTTTGTTAGAATTCACCCAAGAAGCCATCTGGTTCTGGACTTTTCTTTGTTGTGAGGTTTTTGATTACTGATACAATCTCCTTACTTATTGTTGGTCTGTTAATATTTTGTTTCTCCATGATTCAGTCTTGGTAGGGTGTATGTTTCTAGGAATTTATCCATTTGTTTTAAGTTATCCAATTTATTGGCATATAATTGTTCATAGTAATCTCTTATGATCTTTTGTATTTCTGTGGTACCAGTTATAATATTTAATCTGTCATTTATAATTTTGTTTATTTAAAGTTTATTTAAATCTTTTTTAGTCTAGCTAAAGGTTTGTTATTTAATAATTTTGTTGATTTTTTTAAACAACCAACTCTTTGTTTTGTTGATCTTTTCTGTTTTCTTTTTAGTCTTCATTTATTTCTGCTCTATTATTTTTATTGTTTCCTTCCTTGAGCTGACTTTGGGCTTAGTTTGGTCTTCTATTTCTAGTTCCTTGAGGTGTGAATTTAAATTTTTTATTTGAGATCTTGCTTTTTTTCTTAACGTAGGCATTTTTTCACTACAAAATTCTTTGTTAGCATGGCTTTTGCTGAATCCAGTAAATTTTGGTATGTTGTGATTCTATTTTTGTTTGTCTCAAAATACTTTTTGATTTCTCTTTTATTTCTTCTTTGACCCATTGTTTATACAGTAATGTGTTGCTTAATTTCCACATATTTTTGAATTTTCCAGAATTTCTCTTATTGTTGATTTCTAGTTTCATACCATTGTGGTCAAGAATGATACTTCATATGATTTCAGTCTTCTTAAATTTGTTAAGACTTATTTTGTGGCCCAGTATATGGTCTGTCCTGGAAAATGTTCCATATTTGCCCGAGCAGAATCTTTATTCTATCGTAGGATATAGAATGTTTTGTATATGTCTGTTAGATCCATTTGTTCTATAGTGTTATTCAAGTCAACTGTTTACTTACTGACTTTCTGTCTGGATGCTAGATGCATTGTTGAAAGTGAAGTATTGAAATTCTCTACTATTATTGTATTGCTGTCTATTTTACCCTTTGGTTCTGTTAATATTTGCTTTATTTAGGTGCTTCTATGTTAGGTGCATATATTAATATATTTATAATTGTTATATCCTCTTGATGAATTGACCTCTTTATCATTATATAGTGACCTATTTGTCTCTTGTGGCAGATTTTGACTAAAAGTTTACTTTGTCCAGTATAAGTATAGCTACCCCGTCTTCTTTTGGTTACTCTTTGCTTAAAGTATCTTTCCCTATCCCTTTACTGTTGGCCTACATGTGTCTAAAGCTAAAGTGAACCTCTTATAGTCAACATATTGTTATATCTTGTCTTTTTGTCCATTCCACACTCTGTGTCTTTTGTTTGGGGAATTTAATCTATTTACATTTAAAGTAATTATTGATGAGTATGGATTTGCTATTGCCATTTTTTGTTTATTGTTTTCTGACAGTTTTGTAGTTCTTTTCTTCCTCTCTTGCTGTCTTCCCTTGTCATTTATTGGATTTTTGTAGTGATATGCTTTAATTCCTTTATCTTTATCTTTTGTATATCTACCTGATACTTCTTTTTTGTCATTTCCTTGGAGCTTACATAAAACATCTTATGGTTATAACATTCTATTTTAATCTAATAACAAATTCAATCACATACAAAAAACTCTACATTTTGACTTTTTTCTCTCACACACATTTTATCCTATTGATGTCATGTCACACTTTACATTTTTTTACATTGTATATCCATTAAGAAATTATAGTTACTATAGTTATTTTTAACACTTTTGTCTTTTAAGTTTTAGTGTAAAGTTAAAAGTGATGTGCATATTACCATTACAGCATTAGAGTATTCTCAATTTGACTGTGTGTTTATCTTTACCCATGAGTTTTATACTTTCATATATTTCATATTGTTACTTAGCATCCTTTTGTTTCAACTCAAGAATGCCCTTTAGCATTTCTTGTAAGGCAGAGCTAGTGATGATGAACTCCTTCAGCTTTGCTTATCTAGGATAGCCTTTATCTCTCCTTCATTTCTAAAGGATAGCTTTGCTGAGTATAGTATTCCTGGTTGAGAGTTTCTCCCTCCCCCCCCCTTCCCCGCCCCCCAACCTCCTTACCCTAGCACTTTGCATATATCATTCCACTTCTCCCTCCTGGTCTGCAAGTTTTCTGTGGAGACGTCTGCTCATAACCTTATGGAGGTTCCATTGTATGTGATGAGTCTCTTTTCTTTTGCTGCTTTCAGGATTTTCTTCTTCTTTGACTTTTGACAACTTGATTATTATGTATTTTGGTATATTGTTTGGGTTGATCTTACTGGGGATTTTTTGAGCCTTATGAATCTGGATGGACATATCTCTTCCTGGATTTGGAAAATTTTCAGCCATTATTTCTTTAATAAGTTTTCTATACTTTTCTCTTTTTTCCTCTTCTTCTGGAACTCCCATAATTTGTATATTCATTCACTTGATGGTGTTTCTTGATCTTTTTTCTTTCTTTACTCTTTTTATTCTTTTTCCTTTTATTCCTGTAATTGTTTAATTTCAAATGACCTGTCTTTGAGTTTGCTGATTCTTTCTTCTGTGCGATTGAGCCTGCTTTTGAAGTTCTCTATTGGTTTTTTTTTTTTTTTTTTTTTTTTCAGTTCTGTCATTGTTCTTTAGCTCCAGAATTTCTGTTTGGTTATTTTTTATGGTTCCTATTTCCTTATTAAACTTCTCATTTAGCTGATGCATTGGTTTCTTGATTTTGTTTTTAGACATCTATGTATGTTTTCTTGTATATCATTTAGCTTCCTTAGATTATTTTGAATTCTTTACCAGGCAATTCATAGATATCCATTTCTTTGGGGTTTGTTCCTAGAGCTTTATTAGTTTCCTTTGGTGATGTCATGTTTGTCTGATTTGCTATCCTTGTACACTTGTGTTGGTGTCTGTGAATTTGAAGGATCAATCACCTATTCCAGTCTTTATAGACTGATTTTGGCAGGTAAAGACTTTCTTCTTTTGGGTCCCTGTTCTAACATGATTGTCTGTAGAATTAGAGTCAAGTAGGGTTAGAGCCAGGTCACATCACTGCTCTTGGGTCTGCAGTGTGGTCTGCAGTTGGCAGGCTTGTTATCAGGTATGCAGATGTGTGTGGGTCCCTGGTGTCCCTGGGAGGGCTGTCACTAGGTTACTGAGTGTGTTCCTGGGCAGGCAGGACTGGTCTCAGACTACGACTGAAAGGAGTCGGAAGCAAGTTACAGGGCTGTGTCAGGATCCACAGCTGAAACTGAGATATGCAGGCTTGCCTTTGGGGACAAAGATAGGCTGCATTCTGCCTTATTCCTGGGTGGGCAGTACTTCCCCTAGACTGCAGTTGAGTGGGACTGGAGCCAGAACACAGAGTTGCTTTAAGTTCAACCAAGGTTGGTGGGCATGAATCTGCAGGCACAGATGCATGTGTCTCTTAGTGCATCCTGGGGCAGGCAGGACTACTCTCAAAGTGCATATAATAGGGGCTTGAGCTGAGATACAAAACCATTTTTTACCTACTGTGTAACGGTGTTTGGTGGGCCTGCCTTTGGGGGCACTAAAAGGTGTGGGTCCTAGTGGGTCTTTGGGCAGGCATGACTGCTCCTGGACCGTGGCAGGTAGGGTAGAGCTGGGTTGTGGGGCTACTTCTACAACCACAATAGGATTGACTTCAACAGGCCTGCCTCTGTAGTCACAAACAACCATGTCTGCTGGTGTGTCCCTGGTTGGGCACGACTACTGTCAGGCAGAAGTTGAGAGGTTCTAGAGCTGAGTTATAGGCCACTTCCAGGTCTACTGTGAGACCAAGGTCTACAGGCCTTCTTCCTGTTGCATGGATGAATGTTTCTCTAAGCAGGACCCTGTTCAGACAGGACTGCTCTCAGACTGCAACTGCAACTCAAGCAGAGTTACAGGGCTGCTTCAGGTTCCATAGGTGATACTGAGGTTGGTGAGCCAAACACTGAAGGCTTGGAAAAGCATGACTACTTCTGTGTTCCTTGGCAGATGGTTCTGTTGGCAGGACCAAAGCCAAACAGAGCTGTTGCCAAGTCCACAGGGAGACAAGGCCATTTCTAGGTCTGTAGCTGGGACCACAGTTGGTGAGGCTGCCACCTGGATGTGGGCCTGCCCTCTTGAAACAGCCCTCCTTAGTCTTGGCTCTACTAGGGTTTTGTAACCTCCTACCTGGGTCCCGAAGCTCCCACAAAGATACTTTTTTCCATGAATGGTTGCCAAATTCTTGTTGCTATGGGGGATATGAATGGGGAGCCTCCTATTCCTCCATCTTGCTGATGTTATTACCCAGACTCTGTTCTTTAAAAATATTAATCCTACTTTTTTTCCTTTCTGTATCAACTTTATTATGGCATAATTTATATACAATAAAATGTACACTTTTAGTCTATACTTCTCTGAATTTTAACAAAAGCTCACAGCTTTTTAACCACAATCAAGATACAGAACATTGCTATTGCCCCCAAAGTTTCTTCATACCCCTTTGTAGTCAACACCTTCCCCCACTTTTAGACCTTGTCAACTACTAACTTGAAATGCAGTACTTAGTGGCAAATAGAGGCATATCTCACAATAATCTCTTTCCAACACATAGGTTAATTAGAAAGTCAGTAGGGAAGGCAAAAGTGTTTTGTCCCAATTATCCAGGATCAGTGTGTCATTGTTATTACTGCAGTTGTTTTCAAACTTTAGTGAGGCATTAGGATCACCTGGAGGACTTCTTAAAACAAAGATTGCTAAAACCAGTCTGCAGATTCAGTAGATCTAGGTCCCTAGAATTTGCATTTCTAACAAGTTCCTAAGTGTGATACTGTGTTACAGTGAGAAATATATATATTTGGTCTTCATTTCCAGTTCCTGGCACAAAATTTCTAAAACCCTTGGAATTTCCTGAGTGCTAGAAGTGAGAAGAGCATCTTTTGTTATTCATAATAAACCCTTTTTGCTGGTACCTGAGTTTATGCTAATGAACTGGTTCTTGCCATGCCCCTAGATAGCTTCAGGATGGGGGACTGTTTGCCAGAGAAAGGAACCATGTGATTAGAAGTTTGGAACTTTCATCCTACCCCCTGACCCCTGGGGAGGAGAGAGGAGCTAGAGATTGAGTCAGTCACCAGTGGCCAGTGATTTAGTCATGCCACCATAATGGAACCTCCATACAAATCCTAAACAACAAGGCTTGGAGAGCTTCTAGGTTGGTGAAACATCAGTGTGCCAGGCGGGTGGCATACCCCAGCTCCACAGAAACAAAAGCTTCTGTTTGGGGGACCTCTCTAGACCTGGCCCTATGTACCTCTTCATCTGGCTGTTCATTTGTATTCTTTTCAATAGCTTCTATAATAAATCTGTAAAGGTAAGTAAAGTGTTTCCCTAAGTTCTGTGAGCTGTCATAGCAAATTATTGAACCTGAAGAGGGGATTGTGGGAATCCCTGAGTTGTAGCCAAGTTGGACCGTGGGCACCCAGTACATGTGATAGCATCTTAGAGTGGGGGGGAAGTCTTTGGAACTGAGCCCTTCACCTGTGGGGGTCTGCACTAACTCTGGATAGTTCATGTTAGAATTAAATTGATTTGTAGGACACCCAGTTGTTGTCCATAGAGAATTGGAGAATTGCCTGGTATAGAAAGCCCACACATTGGTGTTGGAAGTGTTTCATGGTTAAAGAGTAGCTCATAGTACTTGTAGTAATACTACACCATGTTTTTTCTTCTGGAATGCCTCTCCCATTGTTCATTACTTCAATTACCAGGCATTAAGGTACAGCCTGGGGGCCAGATATTGTACATTTGAATCTGAGATTCGGCTTACCTGAGGTTTTTAGCAAAACATTATTTATTTATCTGATTAGCTTATTAACTTGAGAGCTAATAGCTGCTAGAGCCTACTCCCAGCCTGTCACCACAGTTGGGTAATCAACTGGTAGTAATTAGGAATACTCTTTGGTGTTTAGAAGCTTTTAGAGGGTTTTTAAGAGTTTAGAGGGGTTGATGGTATAATAAATAAATTCAGAGTAGCATATTAATTGTTATCTGCGATACTGATCTCAAGCATTAGTATCACTAGATTTTCAATTGATAATTTCATTCCAGTAATTGTGTATGACCATACCTCATAGTCAAATGTAGGCACTGAATTCAGTCAGATTTACCTGTAGCTTTTGATACCAGTGATCGTGAATTGACCCTGCTTGCGTCTTTGAAATAGAGAGAGGAAAATAAGCAGTTTAGAGTGATTACTTTTGTCATTATGCTTCTATTATTTATATAGTACTGTAGGTTCAGTGCTTGGATTTGTGGCAGTTTAGATTTGTACCTCAGCCTCTGAGCATATCATGGATTTTTGTCTAAATCAACCTTTCAGGTCACTGTTGAGACATATTAACTACTGTTGCTTTGATTCTTGTTGTTATCTTCATGTTGTCACACATCAGTTTATGAAACCAGAGCTGCTTCTTTCTGCTTTTAAATTACAGCAATTATTAAACTTCGTACTGAAGGACAGGAAGGATCACAGAACCAATGAGCTATATCTCAACTAAGTTGACTGAAACTATTGAAAAACAGTCTGGTGAGGCAGCAATCTTATCATCAGATTGAGATGATGAAGCCTGGGCTGCATCCTTTCATTATCAGTAATATATAAAGCAGCTTTGCTAAGACTGAAATTAGATGTATTCTCCAAATGGTGAATGCTATTAGGTTGGTGCAAAAGTAATTGAGGTTTTATCATTGTTGAAATTTGCCGTTTGCTATTGGAATACATTCTTAAATAAATGTGGTTATGTTATATATCATTTTAATGCACATCTCTTGCTTTATGTTTTTTTGCTAATGACTTATTACTTGCTGTTTATTTTATATTTATTTTAGACTATGGAAATCATAGTTAGACAAAAAGCAAATTCAAGTGATTTTCTTATTCGAGTTCAAAATGGGTCATAAAGCAGCAGAGACAACTCACAACATCAACAATGTGTTTGGCCCAGGAACTGCTAATGAACGTACAGTGCAGTAGTGGTTCAAGAGGTTTTGCAAAGGAGACGAGAGCATCGAAGATGAGGAGTGCAGTGGCCAGCCATCGGAAGTTGACAACAACCAATGGAGAACAATCATCAAAGCAGATCCTCTTACAACCACATGAGAAGTTGCTGAAGAATTCAACGTCGACCATTCTATGGTTGTTTGGCATTTGAAGCAAATTGGAAAGGTGAAAAAGTTCGATAAGCGTTTGACTGGTGAGATGACCGAAAATAAAAAAAATCGTTGTTTTGAAGTATCGTCTTCTCTTATTGTATGCAACATCAGTGAACCGTTTCTCTATCAGATTGTGATGGGCGATGAAGAGTGGATTTTATACGACAACCGGGCGATGACCAGCTCAGTGGTTGGAACGAGAAGAAGCTCTAAAGCACATCCCAAAGCCAAACTTGCACCAGAAAAAGAGCATGGTCACTGTTTGGTGGTCTGCTGCCGGTCTGATCCACTACAGCTTTCTGAATCCCAGTGAAACTGTTAAATATGAGAAGTATGCTCTGAAAATCAATGAGATGCCCTGAAAACCGGCATTGGTCAACAGAAAGGGCCCAACTCTTCTCCATAACAACGTCCAACCACATCTCTATAAAGTTTTGCCTCATCCACCATATTCACATGACCTCTCGCCACCCAACTACCACTTCTTCAAGCATCTCAACAACTTTTTGCAGGGAAAATGCTTCCACAACCAGCAGGATGTAGAAAATACTGTCCAAGAGTTTGTGGCATCCCAAAGCACAGATTTTTATGCTACAGGAATAAACAAACTTATTTCTCGTTGGCAAAAAATGTGTTGATTGTAATGGTTCTTATTTTGATTAATAAAGACGTGTTTGAGCCTAGTTCTAATGATTTAAAATTCATGGTCCAAAACCGCAATTACTTTTGCACCAACATAATACTTACAGTTACTTGTGCTTTTTGGCAATTTGCTGATGTGCAAAAAGACATTGTGGAGGATTATGTAAAAAAGAAATGACTTTGAATCAGATAAAGAGTACTGATTATAGGTAAAGATGGATAGGTTAATAGCTTATAGATTTGTTTGATTAAGTTTCTGATTACAGGTGTTGTGGCCCAATAACTTGTGTTTTCACTCTCTTTGATATCTCCATTCTTGAAAAGTTAAGTTTTGGGAACCTTCAAATCTTCTGTTCTTTGTGTTTTATTTCATACATGCAGACACACATGCACACACACACACACACACACACACACACAGGAAGGGATGAAAGAAGATCTTACTAACTTCTTTGAGTTGTGATTTGATTGAGACTGACATTAAACTGGAATGTGGACACTTTTTCTTGAGTTCTGGATTTCTTTAAATAAAATGTTTTTATGTGATTGTCTTTCTACTAAGGAATCCAGGCTTATTTTCAAGTACTAGAACATTCCTCCTAATATTCATGAGCAAAGGGCTACATTTTCATATGAAGCTATCCTTATTCTGCTCATTACTTACTTAGTCTCTATCAGCCAGATAATGATTCTTCATTTCTTTTAAAGGAACACTCCCCTCTAAAATAAAGTTTGCATTAGAAGAAGACTCTCCAGGTAAAAAAGGGTGTTTCATTTAGTGGCCCTGATTCTGTTTTGCCTGCCCCCACCACAGATCTATTTGGTTATGATTTCCAAACTCAAGAATGACTTTGACATTAAAAATAATCACTCACTAAGGATTTCCTACATGCCAATGTGCAGATAGAGGGAAAGCCCCTTCTAGTGCTTTTTAATTTTTGAAGGGCCTGTTAATCTCGAAGAGCCTTTAATTCAAAATACCAAGGAATCATATTTTGGGGTGGAATTTCCTGGCCTCCTTTACTTTATTATTCCCCTTTTTATAACTGAAGTTATAGTCAGGCCTAGAGATATTAGGTGGCATGTACAAGTAAGTAGCAGAGCTGTTTTACTCCAAAATCTTTTCTCTTAATTACTAAATACTTAGTTTCTCTGAGCTTTATTTTCTCTTCTGTACATAGAAATATAATTCCTATGGCACAGCATTGTAATGATTAAACAAGGGGAAAAAAACATATAAAACACTTTCCACAGTGCCTGATACATTATAGATTCTAGTATGCTCTAGCCAGGCCTGTATAAGGAAAACTCATAAATGAGTTATATCATAAATGGATATAACTAGAAAACTCCTACACCCTGCAGGGCAGGCACAGATAAGGGCAGATTGATTGTCAAAGTGTTCAACAGGAAAAATTTTAAGGCCTGGAATTTAACCATAAGCCTAGTGGACATCACTCACCGAGTAATATAATTACTGCCTTATATGATAGTATGAGCTATTTTTGTTGTTGCCTCTCTGGAATTTTCCCCACCTATGTCAGCTGTCAAGATAGTGGCATCCTAAAAGTCCTCCCTGAGACAAGGGAACTTTGTTTCCCTACCTGTCTCCCGGTCATGTTTTTATCCTTGGCACTGCTTATTTTTGCCCCAGGAGTGAACCAAAGTAAAGTAGCCTTGGACAAAATGCAGGTAATTTTCCTTGTCTATGATCCAGATTTGCCTATGGATTAGACTGTGGTATAGCCTCTCTTACTCATGGTTACCTTAATAAATGTTAATTACATCACCTTGGGATTTTCTTGCTTGAATTACATCTCTGTCCTGGCCCTTGGGTAACTTCTCTAACATTTTGAATCAGGTATAAATAAAAAGCCCTCCTTGTAGTTGGTTCCACAACAGCATAATTGAGACAGAATAGAACTGTTTTGTTTTTTTTTAAAAAAAAAAAGTTTTATGACTATTAAAGTAGAGAAATTAACAGAAAATACAAATAACATAAACATAGCCAGCTTTTGAAGTAGAAGTTTTGACACCTGTCATAGCTGGCTTGTTCTCAGAGTCATAAATTCTATTCTATTCTATTCAATGTCTTCAGGTATTTGTATTTTGTCCTTAAATGGCTAACAGTATTTTGCAGGTACCTTGCCTGGATTTGTGTTTCCCAAATATTGACCTGGCCTTATACTAGGACTTTAGATTCACTGCCTACCTACTAGATTTCTTAATATCTTAATAGGCAAAACCCAGACAACCAGCTTCCCATCTTGTGGGACTCTTCTAGAAGATTTGGTTTCCGGGTAGAGTCATTGAAAACCCAGGGCTTCTGCAGAATGGTTTTTAGTCACCATGTTTCCCAGTGATGGGCCACAGCTGATACTTTCTGATTTGATTATCTTCATGTCTTTGGCCAAAAAATAAATTTTACAGAATGGTAACTTCTAAACATTACTGAATTGCCAAAAACTAGTTTGAATTTTAGGTCATTTCCTGGACTTCATTGTCTTCCTTACCTGGTCTCCAATGGGGAGGCCAAGGGAAAAAAAGATTTAAAAAGCAAGCTTAATTTTAGTGGACTGTGAAGTAAAGCAACTTATATTGAGACCTTGACTGCAATATCATAAAAAATTAGTGTACTTTTTTTTTTAATTCAGTCATCTAGTTGCTTGGTTATTCTGCTTTCTAGACAGAGCCTGGGATGAATATAAATAATTAATTGCCAAGACTTAGTACTGATGTAACTTGATAAAAACATTCACTTTTATGTTTTCTAATTTATTTTAAAAAGTAGAGAGATCAGCTTTCATTCCATTGGTAAGGAAAGTCTTGATTCCTATGACAAGAAAGCATAAACAATGCTAATTTTTATATTTCAAAGAATTTTCCCCTCCAAATTAGGCCTAAGGCAGTTTTTACCTACTTAAGGCTATACAATGATTGTCACTGAAATGGAAAAATTTTTCCTCTGTGTCTTTGTGCTTACACATGTGCATGTGTACATGTGTGTATATACACATGTTTAATTTAATGTAAAGCCAAGTAGAGCATATTGAATTTCCTTTTTTCCTTTGACAGGCATTTGCTGATTATTTATCCTACAATATGACATCACCAGAAACAATACTGCTATTTAAAGTTGAGACTTGCAACAAGTTTTGTGATCATTCCTATTTGATAGGTAGGACAAAGTGAATAACTACATTTGAGTTGATGAAACCTATGAAATATAAAGAATAATGAATGCGATAAGGGTGATGGTAAAGAGGCTTTTAAAACTGAAAAGGTATTTTAAATAAACTTTTAGATGAGTCCTATAACACTATTATAGTTAAAGACTTCTGTTTCCATGATCAACTGACAATTTCATATAGTTGGTGACTTTCCCCCAGTAACTATAGAAGAATACTATAGGCTACATAATGGTCCATAGGAGACTTAGTTTTATAATCTGACAATACTTAAAAGTTGAAACTTTGCTCAGTGTGTAAGACAGTAGGTTAATTTCTCAAGGAGGTAGTAAATTGTTTGGTTTTTGCAGCTAAAATCTCTTTTGCATGAAAAGAAAATGTTTTGAATCTTAGGTGAGAGTAACAAATACAAAAATAGATAAGACATCACATATTAGAATCTTGCCCTGCTTAAAATAGGTGAAAATGGAAATAGCTGCAAAGTGTCCTGTGCTTGGATAATGTTGACACATTAAACAAATGCATAAAATGCTTCACAGATGACCCTGTTATTCCAAAGCATTGTTCAGAGTTATTCCACTGTAATTTAGGATGAATATTTTAAACTGTGGTTAAGATTTAAAATTTTTATTTATTTTTAATAGTTTTACCTTATTCAAGGAGACTATTATCAAATATTCTGTTAATCAGGTGTAGTTCTGAAGGCTTTCTATGATAGTAAATAAGAATTTCCTGCCATTGCTTTATTCCTAAATGGTTTAGCATCTAGTTAAGAACTAGGAATAAAAGAGATTAAGACTGTGTCATATACTCCTAAGTAAATCACAGTTGTTGAGGGCATGTTTTAGCATATTTTATCATAAATGAATCTGTTGATCAATCCCCTTCTTCAGAGTATTACAGAGAACTGAGTTTTGGATCATTTTTATGACTGGCCCACAGTACCACATATTACTGTTCCCCACACCCAATGGATCTTTCCTCTTGGTTATAGAATTATTAGTAGGTCCTCTTCAGACACAAGGTAGAAGCTCTTAAACAACTCTCTGAGGGTCTCTAGCATTAAAAAAAATAGCACCGACCACATATGAAACTATTAATACTTTGTGTGTATTATAACTAGTCCTTTTTTAAAAGCTACAAGGAAGATATTATGATACTTATTTTAAGATGAAGTAACTAAGACTTAGAGATGTCAAAACAACTTTGCTAGGACTCAAAGCTAATAAGAGGTAGAGCCAAAATTAAGAAATAGGTCTCTCTGTCTCCCAGAGCTTTTTCCTCTGATTCAGACTTTCTGATTTTGGTTATTTACATTGAACAAAGTACACAGTATTGCACTCTAGACCTCCTACATTGATATTCATCAGTTCAGTAGTTACAAGCCTGGGCTTTAGAATCACATTGCTTGGGTCTGAATTCTCACTCTGGCATTTCTGAGCTTTGTGACTGTGAGCAAATTATTTAACCTCTCAGTGCCTTACATTCCTTATTTAGTTTATAAGATAGTTGTGAGGATTAAATGAAATGATTTTAAAGTATCTAGAGTAAGTATCTGGCCCATAGTAAGAACTTAATACCTGTTCATTATTGTTGTTCTTTTTATTTAATACTACAGATCAGTTTTCTGTAAGCATTCTTGGAACCTCCGGCTAATCCTTTATGTTTTTAGTTAATACCATCATTGTAGGTGGCTTTTAGAAGTATGTGTATCACATGTTTTATTTATATACATGTATGTGTATATATATACTTTACTGACAAAAATAAATATATTTCTAACTTTATAATTTTCACAAATGTATAATCCATACTCTTAAGCATGTCTTGAAGAGAGGAGTTAATACAAAGTATACAGAAGGGAAAGAGCTGGAACTGCAACTAATTAAGGATTATTTCCCAAACCTCTCTACCACCAAACTGGATTTATAAAAGATAAAAATTATCACCATTGTCTCATTATCTAAAACTCTTGAAGATTTTTCTTTTGATACTTTTTCTTTCACTTATCTATTTGAAGATATTTATTAAAACATTTGTCCGTGACTAGCACTGTTCCAAATGCTGATTTAAAATTGTTTTTTTTTTTTTTACATTCTAGTTGGGGCAGAAAGATAATACAATAAAGATGTAAATGATATTGTATATTAGAAGGTGATAATTGCTTGGAAAAA
The DNA here is from genome assembly GCF_041146395.1 of Eulemur rufifrons. Taxonomy (NCBI): domain Eukaryota; kingdom Metazoa; phylum Chordata; class Mammalia; order Primates; family Lemuridae; genus Eulemur; species Eulemur rufifrons. The sequence continues at coordinate 93,710,780 of NC_090984.1, forward strand.
ATAAGCAGAGAAGGAGGAGAAGGAAAGCCAAGGGATTGGGGAGATGATGGATTTTTAAGTGGGATAATCTGGGAAAGTCTTATGGAGGTGACATTTGAGCAAAGATTTGAAGGACATTTGAGTGAGCCAGGTGGATGGATATCTGAAAAAAGAGCATTCCTTGGCAGGAGGAGCAAATATAAAAGCTTTAGAGTAGGAACATGCCTGGCACTTTCAAGGGTTATTAACAAGACCAGTGTGGCTGAAATAGAGAAATCAAGGAAAGGATGATAGGAGGAGATGAGATCAAAGAGGTAATGGTGGGCCACACAGTGTGGGGCCTTATAGGTCAAGGTAGTAACTTTGGCTTTAACTCTGAGATGAAAAGCCAATTTGTGTTAAGAGCGAAGGAATAACATTATTTGACTGATGTTTTAACAGGATCTGGCTGCTATATTGAGAGTAGATTGTAGACTTAGACAAGGATAGAAGCAGGGAACTTGTTAGGAGGCTTTTGTAATAATCCAGATGAGAGAAAATGGTGGCTCAGCTGGTAGTAGTACTGGTGGTGATACATGGTCAAAAATTGTCTATATATATTTGCTGACAGATTGGTGGGGGATGTTAGAGAGAGAGAGAGAGAGAGAGGCATGCTTTTTACTTTTATTATTGATAAATGCAAGTCATAGCTTTTATTTAATGCGATATGAATAAAACCATCTGTACCAGCCCTGAAGTTTCTCTTCTTTGTTTACTGGGTATTTTAGTTTACTCCGCCGGAAATCCAACATGTTATATGAAATTACTGATGCTACACAGAATCGGAAAGTATCTTAACAATCATTTTATTAGTTTAGATGAGGGGTCAGCAAATTATAGCCCAGGGGCCAAATCTGGCTCATTGCCTATTTTTGTAAATAAAGTTTTCTTGGAACACAGCCACACCCATGAATTTGCTTGTTATCTATGGCAGCTTTCCTGCTACAAAGGCAACAGTGCCCCACAAAGCCTAAAATCTTTATTTATTTATTTATGTATGTATGTATGAGACAGAGTTTCATTCCATTGCCCTGAGTAGAGTGCACTGGTGTCATCATAGCTCACTGCGGCCTCAAACTCCTGGGCTCAAGCAATCTTCCTGCCTCAGCTTCCCAAGTAGCTGGGACTATAGACTTGTGCCACCATGCCTGGCTAATTTTTCTATTTTTAGTAGATACGGGGTATTGCTTTTGCTCAGGCTGGTGTGGAACTCCTGAGCTCAAGTGATCCTCTCGCCTTGGCCTCCCAGCGTGCTAGGATTATAGGCGTGGGCCACTGCACCAGGCCTAAAATATTTACTGTCTGGCCCTTTAAAGAAAAAGTTTGTTGACCCTTGATTTAGACCATTAAGAGTCGTGTCAAATTTATTCTCTGATCTTTTTCCAACTACTCAGAGTGTTTAAGTATGAAGTGAAAATTTAACATGGGGCACGAAATTATAATAGAACAAAGAGTGACAACAACTTCTTTCTCTCTCTTACCTTAATCTACCTATTTCTTTGCTTTGTGTATCCACTTTTCCCAGATCTCCATAGTGCTTTGTCCGTGTTGGGAAACAAAAGAGCTGACTGGCCTAAAAAAAAAAGTGTTTTCTGAATAGTAAAAACTTAATTATAGGAATGAATATTGGATGGTAGAGACTAATTTTTTTTTTTTTTAATTAGATGTCCATATAATTTCTTTCTATTTTTTTAGTAGAGACGGGGTCTGGCTCTTGCTCAGGCTGGTCTCGAACTCCTGAGCTGGAACCATCCACCCGCCTCGGCCTCCCAGAGTGCTAGGATTACAGGCATGAGCCACCTTGCCCGGCCGAGACTAATTTTTGAATTTCACAGCTTTGATAGAAAATAAAAGATGAGTGCCAGCATCGGTGTATCAGTCTTTATGACGAATTTGGCTCTCTTCTTATGACTTTTTGTAATCCATCGAAGCAGCAAATAAGTTAGACCTCCAATGTTGTTTGCTTTAACAGGTCTATAATGACGGATCTATACTACCTCAGTCAGACAGATGGAGCAGGTGATTGGCGGGAAAAAGAGGCCAAAGATCTGACAGAGCTGGTCCAGCGGAGAATAACATATCTTCAGGTAAGAAGGTTAGGTTAAGAATAAATTTGACTGAAAAAAAGAAGGAAAATCATAATATATTGAAAATAATAATTGCCATTAGTTTTTAGTCTTCCTAGCCATTGCCTTTTGAAAGTATTATTCACTTTACATATTTATTCAGAAAGACATTATGTTATGCCCTGAGTGGAATTCAAAAATACCTAAAATAAAGTCCCTGCCCTAAAGGAAGCTACAAACACAAACACACATATACACACATACACACACACACACACACACACACACCCCCTACAATGCAAAATACAGCATGCTGCATTTTATAGGAGTAAAATAGATGAAATGCTTATTGGAGTTCTGGGTAAGGAGACATCAGGGATAGTTTTGTGGAGAATGTATTATTTGAACTAAACTGTAAAGGCTGTAAAAGGATAGATAGGATTTGGACACATGGAAATGGAGGATATGATGTGAACAATGGAGGATATGATGTGAGCAATGGCTCATAGTTGGGAAAGAGCAGTACAGGAACCCAAATGAGAAATGAGATAGTTCAGTTTGTCTGTGGTTTTAGGTTATGTGAAGAAGAGGGGATGGAAAATAAACTGGAAAGGTAGGTTTGGGAGCCAGATTATAGAGGTTAAGCTTTATGGTATATAAGCAGTAAATGCTCACTAGAAGATTTTACTTATTTGCTTCATAAACATCATTAATAACAAATAAAAAATATTGGTAAACCCCAAGTCCCAGGACCTTTAAATTAATTCTCTTAATTTTTTGTATTCTTTTCTAGTTTTTATTAATATGCATACACAGTCTTAATATTTATAAGGACAGATTTATTTATTTTTGAATTTTGTTTTTCTGCTTAATGTACCATAAGTATTTTTGTATTTTGGAGTCACAAACTGCTTTTGAAAGGTTTTACGCATAAGAGTGGCATGATTACAGTGGTACTTTAGTAATATTAATCTGAAAGTAGTATTTTGGTTGAACTAGATTAGTGTTTGAAGAGAGTAGGAGGAGGGAGAACATTTACAATAAGAGGACCATAGTGCAGATGAGAAGTATTGAGGTACATGGCAGTTTGCAGAAGTGAAGAGACAAATTGTGAGAGCCTGGGAAGATAGAATTGATAGGCCTTTCCAAATGAGCGAAAGAGCTGAAATGACTGGGATAATGTGAGCATCATTAACTGACAGAAAACTAAGAAAATTCTTTTCAGAGGAAAACAATGTATCAGTAGAATTCTTCAAAACTCAAAAATACTTAAAGTTGGAATGACCATAGAACATCTTCCACCTCCATCCTTTTCTAATGTTGTTGATGGTATACTTACTGTGTACAATCAGTCTGCTTTTTCTTTAATGTTAAAGTGTCTTATAAAAGCAAAATGACAACCAGTGACATGCTTCTGTATGTTTAAAGGTGCACATTTTCCTACACTTAAATAGGAAAAAATAGAAAATCAAGTGTTTAAAGAGATCATTAAAAACCAAAGTGATCTTGGCTTGCTGTCTTGGTGTCATACTTTCATGGCCATTCATCAGAGGTGTCTGAAGAATGAGAAGCACTTCACTTCTGTAGGGAAGAGGTAATTATCTCCTAACAACTAGAACCTCATTCAATGAACTATAAACAGCTGGTGGTGCAGAACCATTATCCTTATTTAAAATGGAAATAACTATGGTTTCTGAGCTTCTTCTGTTTCCACATATTCATTAAATTTTCACCCACTGTATTTAAACTATGATGTGGTGATAGTTCAGCTCTCTACATTGTAACAAGTACCTGCCACCTACTTTAGTTTCTTTTTTTTCTTTTGGTTTTTAAGTGTCCAAGTACTTTCACAATAGTGCTAATTTGATCCTCTAGATGCTGATTTCCATGGTTTTGTGTTACAGAATTTTACTTGTAAATCAAGCTAGTGATTTAAAACTACATTGGCTTTTGCAATCTTTTAAACTATAGCAAAACCTACCATTTTACTTAGATCTTAACTTCAGGTTCAAATATTGCTATTTAACAAATGTTTACTTTCCTGTTATTTTTTTCTGATTGGGAAAAAAAAGTGATTTTTTTAACATTCAAGGAAATGGGGGAAAAATCTCAGTAGGAAAAATATACTTTGGAAGAATATTTTTCTTTTAATTATTTAATGTCTTTATGATCTCGATTTCTATCTAGACTAAAAGTTCTTTGAAGTTAGGGACTATATTTTTATCATATTATTTGTTAAAGATTAAAGATACCACTCACTCACTCCTCCTCTTCTCTGGATAGAGGTGAATAAGAGTACTTTCCCATCATTCCAACAAAATTAAACATACATATTTGTAAGGAGTGTTTTCTCTGACTGGACTTTTATCCTCGATGCATTTTTAGGCACAGCTACTACTTTAAAAAAAAGAATGATTTGTCAAATGTATTAGTCAGTTTAATCAGGAGAGTTGAGCAACTTACATAGGTAAACTATGACTAAATTTTTTTTTCCAGTACAACTTTTCTTGGCATTCAAATCTATTTGAGTTCACTTACAATTACTTTAAATGAAATATTACTATAAAAAGGCGATTTAAGTCCTTCAGTAGGCCTTAGAAAATAGTAGGACACTAGGAAATAAAGCTTTTTAAAAGAATATAGATAAAGAAAAAAAAAAACTTTGACTCTTGATACCTGTACTCAAAATAAAAATAAGCAGTTCATACAATTTATTAATGGAAACTTTAGAAGGCTCTCCTTATTTAGCCCATCAACTAGTTTTATTCAGAGTTGTGGGTTCCTTGTATATTGAATATTCATAGGATTTTTTTTCATAGTGTAGTCACGTGATTTTAATCAACAAAGCAACCAATTCAGAAATTATGTTGAAACCTTAAGTTGAGCTACTTCTGACTCTTTTCTCCAACTTTTCACCCCATCTCATAGCCATACATGTTTTTAAAGAGTGATTTTGTGATAATTTTATAATGCCTTTTTTTTGTTATCTCCTGAGCTCACTAGTAAATGCCTGGGTCAATGATAAATACTGTGCTTTAGTGTTTTTCTGTTAATTATGATAATGATGTTACTATAAGAGAAGTTCAAATGAATGAGTTAATCTTGGTAATATGCTTAGAGATCTTAAAGGTACACCAGAGATATAAAAGATCATATTAACATTTGTCTGAGTAGGAAATAATAGGAAAAAGTACATTAAAAGCAAATGTTTTTAATATTTTAAGTCTGTTTCGCAGGTTTTCATCATCTATATAACTTATCGTATTTGTGATAAATAATTCAGGTATTTTTATAATTTACTTTCAGTGATTGGTTTGGTGACCACTAATTAGGTAGTTGAAAACCTTTTCAGTTTTACTACATTTTTATTAGTACTGATGAAATTTATGATCAGTTTTCAATATCACCAACAAGGATTTGTTAAACCCTGATTTGTTCCAAGTACAATGCAAGACACAGAACAAGAAAACAATACAGATTAAGCTCTCATCTTAATCTGTAACATTTTAAATCTAAGCCTTTCTTTCTGTAATTCTCCAATCATTTGAATTGAGCGAATATCATTATGTTTCAGGAAAATCCTGCTTGACTTATAGTCATACAGCTCAGTTTTGACAAGAAGTTTGGTCTCAATTTTTGATTTCCCCCATTCATTTATCCTATATATTGGTTTTACTTGGGAGGACCAATTTCACAGGAGATGCTGGAAAATAAAAAGGTACTTTGCGCAACTAGAATTCAGTGAAACAGCATCTATGGTTGTCGTAATTAAAATTATTGTCTCTTCAAGGTTAAAGGCCCTATGGCATGGTTTATAAAGATTAAACTGATTAAAAAATTACAAAAATCAGATTGTAGATAACCTCAGGTATGCTATTAGGATCAACCAAATCTCCTAACATGTAATGTTGGATTGTTTTAAATATTATTTTGTACTAGTCTTTACTCTTGTGTTATGTAAATCATAACAGATTGAGAAAATGCTATTATTTTTATTTCTACTAGTTTCTGATATTGGGATTCATTTTAAAAACTACACATTGCTTATATTTTCGTTATGAATCCACATTTTACCATAATGTAAGTCATTTCCCTAGGCTTTTGAGTAATTTTACATGGAAGAGATTCTCTTTAGAGAATTTATGTTGTAGTTTCTAATTAGCTGATATTAAACAGACACAATGAAAGACATCTGTATACATCAATGCCTTAGTTTCTTAACTTGTTTGGAGCAGTTGGAAGTTGGCAACTCTGGTGGGGAAAGATACGTCCCAAGTTAACTTGAAATTATCTGTCTTCTAGTATAGGATAATAGATTTTTTTTTTCTGCCTAGCCCCAAAGTTGACATTTTAAGCAATTGAGCCCATTTCAGATGAATCTAAATAAAGTATGTAAAAAGTAGCCACAGTAAAAGATTTTTTTTGTTTGCTCTGTGTTTTGCTTTATTTTGTTTGCTTTTGTTTTGTTTATGTTTTGAATAGGACTTTTACTGGAAATTGGTAGGTTATTTTTCTTTTGTTGTGAGAAAGGAAAACTACAAGATGTGAAAATTGAAAATAATTACTTCACTCTTTAACTGAGGGTAGAGATTTGTTTTTTCCATTCAAAAATAAGTTTTGTTGGAGAAATAGAAAATTTCTCTTTTCCTGTATGGATTCCAGTGTCTGTGGTTGATCTTTTGGAATGGAAAGGGACCAGATCACACTAGGGATACATTATTGAGGCTATTAAACATATATTTCAGTTTGTGGAGAAACCCTCCACTCCAACACGGGATGTGTCTGACCCCATCCTTCTTTGACAGGACTAATTCTTCAAGATAGATTTAAGGCCAGAATATAACTATAAACTTTATTTAACTGCTAGTATACTGACAATGCGATCAAATCAGTCATCAGATATTCTCACAGTTGTGAAGTGTGTTCTACCAAGTAATTGAAATAGCACTTATATTTCTGTCTAACCAAAATAAAGTCAGAGGTGGTACTATCTGTAACTCATTAAGAAAAGTCATCATATTAACTGCATTAAAATATTTATTAAATATTTAAAACAACAACTGCGATGGGGAGAAACTTTCAGGGCTTTTCCTTATTTGAAAGGAATCATTAGTTTGAGATGAGAACAACTAGGGAAAAGCAGACAGTTTCTCAGAACTAAGACCTAAGAGTATGCTGAGAAAGAAAATATCTTTCTCAAGGTCAAAAATATAAACAATTTTCACTAAGGAAAGAACAAGAAATGGTAAGTGGATATGGTGACATGGGCAGTGTTCATGAAGTAAAGAGGAAGTTGCTCTACTAGAAGTTGAGTAAGGACAAAGGTGGTAGTAGGAAGTAAAAAAGAAAATTTATTGGAGGTGGTTTTCTAAGCGTTATTAAAAATGACTTTATCTTGAATTCTTAGAGATTTTACAGAGCCTTTGCATGTAGGAGCTTTGGTCTAATTGAGTAATTTGTTGGTTCATCCATTCCTTAAGTATTTGAATGTACTGGGCATTAGGTACATTGCTAAGGATATGGTTGTAAACCAAATGGACATGGTGTTTGCCCTCAGGAAGTTGAAATTCTAGTAATATTCTGAGAGTATTGCTGAGTTAAGTGTCCTCAATCCCAGACACACACACACACACACACACACACACACACAGAATTTTTAAAATCTCTACAATTCTTTCTTTTTATGTTTATATTTCTAACTCTTTATTTGGATCTTTCTGCTATTTATCTTATCTCTATTACACTAAATTTTCCAGTAGGCTTCATCATTCCTTTTTAAAAAACATTTATTATGGAAAACTTCAACATAGAAAAATAAGAGACTAGTGAATCCCTACATATACATCATCCAGCTTTATGGTTAGTTTTGTTTCATCTGTACTGCAACCACTCCTCAGTGTCTCCAGGATCATTTTGAAGCAAATCCTAGACACAGACACACACACACATTGTATAATTTCATTGGTAAATATTTCAGTGTGAATTTCTAAAAGACAAAGATACTTTTTCAAAACATAACCACATTATTATCACACCTAAGTAAATTAAGAATCATTTTTATCATCAAATAACTAGTCATTAATCAAATTTTTCTGATTGCCGTATACATTTTAATGTGCCATTTAAAAAATGATTATTAGCCATCACAGAAGTAATTTGATTATAAGTTCGGCACATCTTTTCCTTCCTGGAATGGGAAAATAAGAGAGGCAAATGGTCAGAAGAAAAATTGCTATGACTTGACTTATCCAAGAAAGAAAGCAAATTATCATAGAATAACTTAGAAGAATGAAAGATATAAAAACTAAAAGCAAAATTAAGATGAAGAGAATAAAACAAAAGTACCAAACCAGTGGATCTAAGAAGAAAAGAATAAAATCACATATGTCATCTCAAGTGAAAAAGCAGAGGGTAAATGTCGCAGCCAGTTTTACTCTAATAAAAATTATAGTTATCATATTGAATTTTTTATCATTACTAAGTCGGATTTCTCCAGCTGACAGTTTCTTTTTCTCTTGAGTGTTTAGCATTCCTGTGTCAAAGCACAAAATTAAATATTTTTGGAACATATTTTTAATGTAATTGTTGCTTACTGCCTTCATTTTATAAATAATGGTAATGTGAGCTTGAACTCTTTATTGACCTTCATAAAAATGTAGAATCTGTCAATAGTCCACTTGTATTACTTTATTTAATTTGAATACAAGAACTTGGGAGAATAGCTTATCATATCTATATTCTCTTATTATCATAACACTGCGTTTGGCTTTGAAAAACTTTCCCCCAAAACAAAATTATATTACAGTATTACATGGAGTAGATATAAATAAATGAGTTAATGAGTAAATGAAGTATCATGTTAAAACAAGAATAGGCTCACACTACATGTGCCAAACACCCACCGCTGCCAATGGACTTGGGTGGGGCAAATGCTCATGCAGTGTGCACTGACCGTCCACCACCACCAAGGGACCTGGGTGGGGCAAACACTAACACTGCACATGCCAACTGCCCAAGACAACCACAGGGGAACAGGAAGACACAGGAGAGCAGCAGTGTTAATAGGCTCACAATACATCTGCCGTTTTCCTGCCTGGTCAATCTTCTGGAGTTGGACTCAAGCACGTGATCCAGGGACTTCTCCCTGTCTTCACTGAGCAAGAGAGTTCCTAGCAGAGGAGAACAGGTGTACCACAAAGCTATCTCTCTTGAGCTGAGAGAAGAGGTTCCACATGAGAAAGAAGGAACCAGCGTAAGAACTCTGGCAACATTAAACATAGGCTGTTTTGACCTCCCCAACAGATCACAATGGTTCTCTCTCGAGCATTGGACTCCAACCAAAAGGAAATTGTTGAAATGTCAGATATGGAATTCAGAATATGGATGGCAAGTGAGATCAAGGAGATTGATGAGAAAGTTGAAAACTAACACAAAGAAGCCAAAAATATAATGCCGCATATGAATGAAAAATTCACTAAAGAGAAACTCTGTTTTCTTCTAGTTTTATGATTTTAGCTCTTATATTTAGGTCTATGATCCATTTTGAGGTATCATGTGAACTAAGAGCTGAGGTTCATTTTCTTGCATATAGCTATATCAGTTGGTCTAGAACCATTTGCTAAAAGATTATCCCTTTTCTATTTAATTACCTTAGCACTTTTGTCAAAAATCAATTGATGTATGTGTCTATCCTTTTGCCAAATACCACACTGTCTCAGTTACTGTAACTTTGTAGTGTTAAATCTGGGTAGTGTGATTTCTCCAACTTTATTCTTTTATTTTAAAATTTTGTTTATTGGTCGGGCGCGGTGGCTCACGCCTGTAATCCTAGCACTCTGGGAGGCCGAGGTGGGCGGATCCTTTGAGCTCAGGAGTTCGAGACCAGCCTGAGCAAGAGCGAGACCCCATCTCTACTAAAAAAATAGAAAGAAATCATATGGACAGCTAAAAATATATATAGAAAAAATTAGCCGGGCATGGTGGTGCATGCCTGTAGTCCCAACTACTCGGGAGGCTGAGACAGGAGGATCCCTTGAGCTCAGGAGTTTGAGGTTGCTGTGAGCTGATGCCACGGCACTCACTCTAGCCTGGGCAACAAAGTGAGACTCTGTCTCAAAAAAAAAAAAAAAAAATTTGTTTATTATAGGTCTTTTGCATTTTTATTTAAAATTTAGCATCAACTTGTCTGAGTGTTACTAGTACATAGGAATACAGTTCATTTTTGTATTATTGATTTTGCATCTTACAACTTTGCCAAACTCATTTATTAGTTCTGGTAGCTTTTTTGTAGCTCTGTTGGATTTCCTACATAGATTACCATGTCACCTACAAATAGACACTTTTACTTTTTCATTTCCAATCTGAATGCCATTTGGCAGTCGTCTCTTTAAAGTCATTAATCTGAATTAAATAGTATAATTTATTATTAACATAATTTACAGTAAAATACAGATTAATTCCTCTTTCATTTAAAATTAAAATCATTGCCCAAGTTTGAATTTCAGATTTTGGGTTTTCTTAGCATGAGTTTAAAAATATTTTGAGATGTCTAATGATAATGAAGGAACTTTTAAAAATTCCTGACAGTGTACTCACTAAACTGTCAGCATTTTGACATTTTAAGTTTACATATTTCTTATCTTTAGATTCTCTTAATTGTCAATAATAAAAGGCTTTTACCACATCATTCCGTCATAACTACCAAGTCTGAAGCTGGAGGTTCATTTTCTTGAATCTTAATACCAGTTCCAGTGAGGCAAGAATTGTGGAGTAGCAAGGATTCCATGAAGGGAAAATGGAGGCTCTTGAGCAGAGGCAGATTCGAGTTTGGGAGATGCACCTGAAGCCCATTCAATTTCTGATGTTATCTTCTAGGAAGGAATGCAAAGGAATGCAAAATACAAATACAAATTAAATATTTAAGTTAATGTATACAATCACTTCTCGTTATTCATGTCAGTTATATTCTATAATGTCACCACAAACACGGAATTAATGAATACAGAACCATTGTTCCTAGGGGAAATACAGGCATAGGTTCCCATGAGCCTCTGGTCACAACATTTTGACTGTATTATATATATATTCCATCAGTATATGTATGTTTTATGTATGTTTTTATTTAAAGACATGTCCTTTAACATATCTTGTTGATTAACATCGGTAACTCATGCCTGAACAAAGCTAATCTGACATACATATTTTCTCTGTAAGGCACATCACAGCTTTCTTGCACTTTAGGAACACTGGACAGCACTTTAGCACTATACTTGGGGACCATTTTAAACAGTGAAATCACCAAACAAAAGCACAAAAATGCAAAAAACATGGCACTAAGTAGACTGCAAAAAGGACAGTTGTTTACAATATGAGAGCTGAAACAAGAAGGCAGAGCTCCACCTTATTTGACCTTGGCTGAAAACGTGTGCATTGGATGACTCAAATTTTTTACTGCACTGCACATGTCCATGAGTGACTGTGAAAGCACCATAAATATTGCATTTGGGGTTACAAATAAATTTTAGCAAGTAGGTGAATTCACAAATACAGAATCTATGAATAGTGATGATTGACTATTTATAATGAAGAAAGAACTCTAAACAAATTACAAGTTTTATAAAGCTGACAAGTACTGCAAACACAAAACTCCAGAAAAATAATTTTTTATTAACTGTCTGATACTCTTTATAATACTATTTCTCCTCATATTTCTTAGCTGCATACCCTTTGATTACATGATAATGATCTGTAATATTTTCTGTAAAGAGAATTGCCAATGATTTTGTAATATTTTCTATAAAGAGAATAGAAAGATTGAATAGGTCTTTTTTCTAGCATGGCTGATAAAACAGTTTTATATTATTGCTATTTGTGATGCATAAAATTTGCAACTTCACATATAATTATACTTCATATTTGTAGCACTGTTGTAAGCTTATGTCCTATAGACAGGAATTCAGATAAATCTATTTCAAGTGATTCTCATCAGAAAAAGAAAAAAATATGGTACATGTAATTGCTTATGTTACATTTTTAATGGTATACACTACATTTAGGATATTAATGACAGAAGAGAACTTCCATTTTGACTAGACATCATCGAGAACTGACTCTTCCGCTTCTCTTATACTTCCTATGCTAGGCACTGTGGGACACATTCATATCAAAATACAGCCCCTCATCCTGAACCTATTTATGTCATAGAAATAACTGTACACAGAAACAACTATGAACCACATAAATGTATCCTTCTAAATCCAAACTAAATAAACTCCAGCTTAATTTCCGATAGCAAGATCCCAGAAATGCAGATGGCCACTTTATTTGCTACTAACACAAGTATATAATACCTACACTGGAGAAGTGAGATGGCTGGGAATTCTGAGTGGAAAGAAATAGATACTGTAACAAGTTGTGGCCAAATTTTGCAAATTTTGTAAAAACACATGTCTAGGTGACCACATAGCATAAGCCCTTACCAGGGCCTTTGAAGCTACCTGGGCAAATGAAGGTTCCTGAAGTTTACGTTTCAGTGAATCCACTCTCTGCCCCTAAGGAAGCCATTCTTATTGAATGAGGAGGGAACCTCAAGTCCCTAACGGGTTCTTAGTCTTTCTCCAAAGACATGAGATTACCTGAGAGCACCAACAGTGAGAAACCTGAAATAAAGACATATTGCAAAATTAGATGAAAAGTAATAGATGCTGCCTCTTTAAGATTGAGTGGGTTCTGTCCCAAGCACACAGACATGATGACAAAGTAAGTCTAGGTTGCCTGTAGTTAAAATTTTGTTTTAATTTGGTGTTAGAACGGCAGCTTTCCATTAAAGAGTACTTAACCTCAGACTAGGACTTTTACATTCCATCACTCCTTAGAGCCTAAGCACTTTCTCAACTACCAGCCTGCAAATGTATATCAGCTGCTTGTTCATTAACTGCCGACAACTTTTGTGTAAGTCAGCCATGCCCTAGGTGTGACTTTTGTTGACCATAGATCATAACTGAGCAGCCTTTCCAATGACTTCATTGTTTCTGTTCAGTAACCCTAACTGCCTCCTCTTCCTCTGCCCCTACCTTCTAGTTGCTTGACTGAGGACAGAATACTGACTGAGAATCTAAGATCAAATAAGTCATAGATATGGCTCAGTGATAAATCATAAAAGCATATAACTGCATATTTATACAATCAATTAAAATATGTGGATATACTCTGGCCTTAGAAAATGAGCATGACAGTTCTCACAGGTTGATTATAGCCCTTTTAAAAAAATGTTTGGATGTTTGCTTACTTGCATGTATGCCATCATATTAATAAATTTGACCCATCTAAACCTAAAATGCCAGTTGTGATAAATATTCATTAGGGGTAATATATGTGATTCACACAGCTCATATCACTTCAAAAACCCATTTCTAAAAGGTTTGCACTAATTTCTCTTTCTCTACAGAGAATTGAGATGTTCAAGTCATTACACTGCTGTTATCCTGGGCTCAAGGTTTGGGTCATATCAAAAATAGATGATAAAGCACCCAAATATCTCAAGTTCTCAGTAACTCCTTTAGTTGCAAAGGTGATAGGGAGCAGATATTTCTTCTTGTTCTTCTCGAGTATTGAAGTACATTAAAGGAAGCTATGAGGATGAAGAATGTATTTAAACTGCATTTCTGAGCACTTTCTGTATGCTAGGTATTATGCAAAGTAATTCCTTTGAAGCAGATGTTATAATGTTCCATGTACAGGAGAGTAAATTGAGACTTAGAGAGATCTGTATAACTTGCCTAACAAATAGCAGAGGGAAGAGAAAGAGTCTTAACTCCAAGTCCATATAGTCACTGCTAATGAGAAGCTTGAGAAGCCAGTTTTTTCTGTGTTTGTGTTTGTTTGTTTTCCTGGTGCTTTGAGTAAGGTGAATGAATGGATATAAGTTTAGGGATGCTTTTAATACTAGCTCGTGAAGATACATCCTTATCTGCATCTGCCCATCACTAGCAACATGGGGCCTTGCTATAGAGACTATAAATGACTAGATGTCTCGTGTAACTAGTTAATAATAGAGGAAAGCACCCTCATGGTGGTGTGGGCCTGTAGTCCCCAGCTTCTCCGGAGGCTGAGACAACAGGGTCACTTGAGCCCAGGGGTTTGAGGTTGCAGTGAGCTACAGCTCCACTGCACTCTACCCAGGGTGACAGAGTGAGACACAAATTTAAAAAAAAAAATAGGGGAAAGCGAAGTATAACTTTTAAATAGCTAGATGAGTAGAACCATAAAATATGAAGTTTCTAGAAGTGAGTTCTGCTGGTTTCCACTTCTTAAGATGGGTTGTCTTCATCATCATTATAAATGATTAGCAATTCTGACAACACAAAAGTTTACAAAAATCAGAGAATGTAAACTTTTTTTTTTTTTTTAGAAATGAACAAACGTGAAGGAAAAAGGAGATTGATATTATAAAAATCCTTTGGAAAATGTGTTTGAAAAGTAGTTATCTAGGCTGGGCATAGTGGCTTATGCCTGTAATCCTAGCACTCTGGGAGGCTGAGGAGGGAGGATCGCTTGAGCTCAGGAGTTCGAGACCAGCCTAAGCAAGAATGAGACCCTGTCTCTACCAAAAATAGAAAAACTTAGCCAGGTGCAGTGGTGTGTGCCTGTAGTCTCAGCTACTTGGAGGCTGAGGCAGGAGGATCACTTCAGCCCAGGAGTTTGAGGTTGCCGTGAACTAGGCTGATGCCACAGCACTCTAGCCCAGGCAACAAAGCAAAACTGTGTCTCAAAAAAAAAAAAAAAAAAAAAGTAGTTATTTTTTTCTTTAATCATAGCATGAGAGGTGATTTTCTTTCTTTGGATTTAAAAAAGTTTCAATTAATGATGGTAGAATGTAGAATTATGTGTGAAGTAGATTAAAACTCCAATAGTCAGAGGTGTGGGTAGAAAGCCTAATGTTTCACAGTAGAAATGCTGAACACATCCTGACCTGTTTATTACGTCTATGGTGCATCTTCTTTCTAGCTGGTAGGAAATGAATATTAGTTGCTCTCATCCAGTTTTAAATTTTGTTCAATATGTAGTAGTGTTATCCTGGAAGATTCAAAATGTATTTATGGTCTAGGTAAATATCATCAGAAAGATAAGATTTTAGCAGCTCAGACATAAGGA
This sequence comes from Eulemur rufifrons, assembly GCF_041146395.1. NCBI lineage: Eukaryota > Metazoa > Chordata > Mammalia > Primates > Lemuridae > Eulemur > Eulemur rufifrons. The sequence goes on from NC_090984.1 coordinate 93,726,016, forward strand.
AAATAATGCTACTAGTATGAATAGAAAATAATGTGGGCATTGGAGAATCTCTTTCAGTTTACTGAGGACCTAAATCTATGTGGCTCATTAAAGGTGAACAAGTCTCAGAAGGTGTATTAAAGCAAAATAAAAAACAGAACAAGACATAGGTACTTTCCTTAGGGAGCATATATTCCTTCCCACTTTGTGTGAGGTTGCTTTTCCTTTTTGCCACCCTGTTTTTACAGATTTTATTGGCCTAGACCAGAGATCATCAAAGTACCCCCCTCAGGCCAAATCCAGCCCAACTGTTTTGGTAAATAAAGTTTTATTGGAACATAGCCACACTCATTTGTTTATATATTGTCTATGACTACTTTCAGGCTGTAGTGCCAAAGCTGAATAATTACAACAGAGAAGATATGGCCTATAAAGCCAAAGATATTTACTGTCTGTTCCTTTACAGAAGTTTGCTCACCCTGATCTAGACTGTGATGGAAATAATTCTTAAATATTTTTGCCTTCTATTTCCTTTTCTTTCCTCCTTTAGTTCCTTTAGCTGTGTATGAACTCTTGTCGGTATTTGAGGTGTCAACTCTCTGAGCATATGCTTTTATCTGCCCCCTGCTGAGGTTCCTATCCCTAAACAATTAGTTGTTGTTGTTTTTTTTCCATTTATGAGACTAGGGATTTTTTAGATCAACAAGACTATATATGAATAGTTATGTAAAAACTCAGGAATATACTCCCTGCTTTGTCACAGACTGGCCAATGTTTGTTTACTTTAGGTCATTATTAAGAGCATAGTGATCTCTATAAAATGGAGTAAGGGACAATGTTAACGATGATGAAACTTTCAAATATACAATGATATCTGCTTAAATATTGGTACAAAATTCTGATTTATTCTGAATAATATCAGGTTCTACAAGGGGAGTTTAAAGCTTCTACAATTAAGTTCTAATAGTACATGTGGGTTATTGCTGGAATCTTATCAGAAGAGGCTCTAGGCCCTAATAGCCAGAAAGATTAAGATGTAGGTGGAAAAGAAAGCACATAAGGATTTCAATTTGGAGCAGTAGGGAATCTTTAACTACATCTGAATGGATAGAGACATACCATTATTTTTATCATTGCTTGTTACTGTTTTCTCTCATCTATTCCATGTATTTTTCATAACTATTACATTTTTTATTCCTCTCTTTTTTCATTGGCATAAATGTCATTTATTGTTAAACAAAGTGTTAGATCGGAGCCGAGAAGGAGACATGGAAACCTCAGGTTTAGCAAAATGCTGTTTATTTGAGCATCTGGCTGCAAATGGGTGGAGGCCAAAAAAAGCATCCACCTCAGGAAGGGTGGGGGAGCGGTGGGTTTTACAGAGTGCTTTTCTGGAAGGAGTGAGCAACTGGGCCAGAACAGCCACTGTAATAAATTCTTTTCAAACAGCCGGTTCCTAGGACCCCTACATAGGTCATATCCTGCAGCTCAGGTGTCCTCTTTAGCAGGAGAGATAGGGAGGGATAAAGTTCCTCCTTATCAGGAGGGATAAGGAATGCAAGTTCCCCTTTTGCATCCCATTCCCTTTATCCCCCTAGGGGTCTGGCAAAGGCTACATGCCTAATACAAAGTATATCTCCTATAAAATCTGACACTTTTATATGTACATATACTACCATTTATTCCATAAAGACGAAGCATATCAGAGGTTACTAGAATTGTTGGAAGAATTCTAGTTATCATTCTGCCAATAAAATAGCCCTAAGCTTTGGACATTCCTCTTATTCAGGTCTACCCAAGGTTGGTGATTTTTTATTTGGTTGATTGGGTCTTTTCGGGGGAGGGGAATGTTTTATTTTGATTTTTGATCTGAATCTTCTTCCCCTGGAGTGGTTAGAGTGGCTGGACTTGCTGGATTTGTGTCAGGGCTAGGAGAGGAGATTATATCTTGCCATTGTAAGTAAAATCAGAAATAAAGACAGGGGTTGCTGGAGTGTCCCATGTGAGATAGTTGATTATGCGTAAAAGGCTAGGGACAAGATATAGATGGTGTTTGGCTTTGCAACCAAAGGACCTAGTGCCCTGCCCTTTGTCCTTATCTAATGGATGAAAAAGGAAACAAGACAACCCTAATGAAACCTTTTACATACAAAGAGTCCTTCCTATATTCAAAGCCTACATACCATAGAGGCTTTGAATAATCTCTTCAGGTGGTCACTACTAAAGTTCATTTCTTCAAATGTTATATTTTCCTTTATGTAAGAAGATATGCCATATTATTATCAAGATTAAAATTGTTTTTTTTTTTTTTTTTTTTTTTTTTTTTTTTTTTGAGACAGAGTCTCACTCTGTTGCCCAGGCTAGAGTGAGTGCCGTGGCGTCAGCCTAGCTCACAGCAACCTCAAACTCCTGAGCTCAAGGGATCCTCCTGTCTCAGCCTCCCGAGTAGCTGGGACTACAGGCATGCACCACCATGCCCGGCTAATTTTTTCTATATATATATTTTTAGCTGTCCATATAATTTCTTTCTATTTTTAGTAGAGATGGGGTCTCGCTCTTGCTCAGGCTGGTCTCGAACTCCTGAGCTCAAAGGATCCGCCCACCTCGGCCTCCCAGAGTGCTAGGATTACAGGCGTGAGCCACCACGCCCGGCCTAAAATTGTTTTAAAAAAGTTTAAAAGGAGCTAATATCAGCAAATGCCTCTGGAAATGTAGCCATTAAGTTTGCCAATAAATGAGTAGGATTGTAGTTGTTAGTTACATGTACAGTAAATATTTGAGAATATAGTGGGCTTAAAACACACTTTTAGGCTTCTGTTTCTGCATAAGAGGTAGTAAACACATCATACACTACTCTTCCTATTTATTACAACAAAAAATCCTATACACAGTGAATTTCTGTTTTGTGTATTTATGTGTTTGTTTTGCCTCCTATATATCCTACTTGAGGGTGCTGGAGAGGCCTGCAACTAGAAATACCAAAAAAAAGCCCCATTTTGATTATATCTGCCCAATTGTGGGCAAATATCATGAAAAAAGTTGCCTCCCTGTCATCCCCAGGTTCTGTATCTGTGGATACTGGGCATGTAGCCTGGTTTATTATACATGCCCTGCAATACTGAGGGTACCTCTTTTCTTCCCACTGGGCACTGCAGCCTTGGAGACTGGATGGAACTTCAGTAACAAAGTGGTGGCTCTCCCCAGTAGATTTACAGCCACAGAGACTATGGACAAAGCCCTGTGTTAGGGTGGAGATGCTGGTGGTGCATGCAGGTTTTGAGAAAGATTTCTCCAAAGATTAGGATAGAAAGAAAAGGTTTACTTACTTTTCCTTGGGGGGGAGGGGAAAGGACCAGCACAGAGGTGGAAAGAGGAATAATATGCTGGCCCCGAAACTAGCTATTGGGGCTTTTTAAAGGGGGTTGTAAAAATGGCAGGGTACAATCATCTGCTCCTTTCTTTCTTCTTGGCAGCAAGTAGATAACAAAAACTGCAAGAATGTCAAAGTCCAAGAGTTGGCTCTCCTGTCTTTCCTTGGAGAAGGGACTATCACAGGAAAAGTAACTCTGTCTTAGAGTTACGATTCAGGCTTGGAGCTCTCACCCTGCTGTTCGCTCAGGAACTCTTTAGGCTGTAAAAAGCAGATTCTCAAAAAGAAAAAAAAAATTTTTGAAAGAGAGAGATTTACATCTCTTTCCAGAAGTTGTGCAAAACAGAACTCCTACAGAGTGCCTGTTTGTGAGAACTCACAGGATTGATGTTTACTGGGGAAAATGTGGGATTAGGTACTTTCCTGTTATTTTTTTTGAGGCTGCCCCTTTCATCCTGACTACCATTACTATCCTGAAATAATGAGGCAGTTCCACTTTCCTTCCCAACTAGAGAGTGGAGGGAGGATTATACAGAGAAGGGAGTTAGAGAAAGAGATTTTTAAAAATCTGTGTTTTAAATCCTGGGCAGACCTTCTAGCATCCCGTGCATGAAACTTATCAGAATCCATACAGAAAAAGGTTTGAGAAGTGGGCTCTGGTATGATATACCATCCAAGTTTCAGTCTGGCTCTTACGTAGCCCAGTGAGGCAGAACAGAACAACACTAAAAAGATTTTAATAATTAAATTGTCATTTGAACCACAGCTCATAAAAGTTGGCTAGGACATGCATTGTAAATCTGAAATGTTTGATTGCCTACTAAAATAGAAAATTTAAATAGACTGCAGAGTCTCACAACATAATACTCATCATACCAAGAATCAGGAAAATCTCAATTCAGATGACAAAAGATAATCAGCAGATACCACACTGAGATGATGCAGATGTTGGAATTATCTGACAAGGATTTTAAACAAGCTCTAATAAAAAAAATGCTCCAATAGCAATTATACTCTTGAAACAAATGAAAAACTAATAAGCCTCAGCAAATAAATAGACAGTATAAGGAAGAATCAAATGGAAATCTTAGACCTGAAAAGTATAATAAACTAAATAAAAAATAGGCTTAATAACAGAATAGAGATGATAGAGGAGAAAACTGGAACCCTCAAATTTAGATTAATAGAAATTATCTTATCTGAATAACAGAATAAAGATTGGGGAAAAAAAAGTAAACAGAGTCTCAGAGACCTGGAACAATAACAAAAACATCTTTATGTTTGTATCATTAGAATCCCAGAAGAAGAGAAGTAGGAATGAGAGATTGAAGAAAATATTTGAAGAAATGACTGGAAACTTCCTAAATTTGACAAACCTACATATTCAAGAAGCTAAGCAAACTCCTAACAGGAAAAATTCAAATAAATCCATTCCTAGATACTTTATAAGTGGTTTTCTGATAACTAAAGACAGTGGAAAACATCTTGAAAGCAGTCAGAAGAAGTGTAGTAGCTATAGGGGAACAATTTGAATGACTGTGGATTTCCTATCAGAAAACAGGGAGGCCAAAATAAGTAGCAAAACATTTTTAAAATGCTGAAAGAAAAGTACTGTCAACCCAGAAGTTTTCATCCAGGGAAAATATAATGAAGTGAATTAAAGACATTTGCAGGTGAAGGAAAATAAGAATTCATCATCAGCAGTCTTGCTCTGAAAAAGGAACTTCTTCAGATAGAAAGAAAAGATGACAGAAGGAAAGTTGGAACATTGGGATGAAGAAAGTACAAATGACAGAATAGATACAGAGATTTAACTAGTCTTCTCTTCTTGAGTTTTTAAAATGTTTGGTGAAAAGCAAAATTTCTAACAATGTTTGATGTGATTATCAATGCATATAAAGGTAATTTTTAAGAGCACTCTATCATAAAAGCGGGGGGAGTAAAGGGACCTAAAATGTAGTAAGTTTTCTTCATTCCACTTGAAATGGTAAAATGTTGATATGAATAGACTGTAATAAGTGTTATGTATATAGATTGTGAGCAACTACTAAAAATATTCTACAAAGAGATATTAAAAACATTATAGATAAATCAAAATTGAATACCAAAAGAAATTTAAATTACACACAGGAAAGGGGAAACAGAAACAAAAAACAGAGGGAACAAGAAGAAAACAATAAAGTGGCATACTTAAGTCAATAATTGCATTAAGTATAAATATAAATGATCTAAATATAAGTATAAATATAAATGATCTAAATATAACAGTTAAAAGAGGGAGAAAAGAATTATAGGACAAGACATATCAGTTAAAATAGAGAAAAAAATATATAAGACAGAGATTGGCAGAATGGATTTTTTTTTTAATGACCCAGCTCTCTCCAAGAAATTCACATATAATGACATAGGTAGATTAAAAGTAAAATGTTATAAAGATATATCATGCAAACACTAATCAAAAGAAGTTGGTGTGACTATATTAATCTCAGACAAAATAGACTTCAGTACAAAGCAAACTAGCAGAGACCAAGGAGGACATAACAATAATATAATGATCAATTCACCAAGAAGATATGATTCTAAACATGTACACTTAGCAACAGAGCTTCAAAATACATGAAGCAAAAACTAGCAGCTGAAACGAGAATAGCCAAAGATAGTTGGAGTCTTTAACAGCCTTATTTCAGTAATTGATAAGACCACTAGACAGAAAATAAGCAAAGATGTAGAAGAACTGAACAATACCATTAACTAACTAATGGGATAACTAATTGACAGTCACAGCACATTTCACCAAACAAACAACAGCAGAATATACATTCTTAAAAAGTGCACATAGAACATTCACTAAGATACACCATACCTTGGATAACAAAGCAAACCTTAAAAACATAAAAGAATTGAAATCAGACCAGGTGCATTGGCTCACACCTGTAAAACCAGCACTTTGCAAGGGAAGATTGCTTGAGGCCAGGAGTTCAACTCTAGCCTGGGAAACATAGTGAGACCCTGTCTCTACAAAAAAAAAAAAAAAGAAAAAATTTAAAAATTAGCTGAGCGTGGTGGTGCACCCCTGTAATCCTAGCTATTTGGAAGACTGAGGCTAGAGGATCGTTTGAGCCCAAGAGTTCTAGGTTACAGTGAGCTATGATGGCACCAGTGCACTATAGCCTGGTCGACAGAGTGAGACCTTGTTTCTAAAATAAAAAGACTTGAAAGTGTTCTCTGACCATAAAGGAATCAAACTAGAAATGAAGAAAGATAACAGGAAAATCTCCAAACATTTGGAAATTAAACCCATTTCCAAATAGTTCATGGATCAATGAAGAAGTATCACAATAAATAGTGAACTTTATAAAAATGAAACTGGAACACATCGAAATATATAGGATACAGCTAAAGCAGTGTCTAGAGGGGAATTTTTTTTTCAGAGTGAGTTTTTTTCATGAGTGAGTTCAGAAGTAATTCTCTTCAGCTCCAGATAAGAATGCCGCATAGACAAAGTCTTGGTTATAGCCTTGTGATACCCTGAGCAGAGGGCCCAGATAAGCTGTTTCCAGACTCCTGACCCACAGAAACTGAGATAATAAATGTATATTGTTTTAAGCTGTTAAGTTTGTGCTGATTGGTTGCACAGCAACAGAAAACAAATAACATCTACCAAACATCTAGAAAATAAATAGCAGCAATTCTACATAATCTCTTCCAAATAATAGAGGGAAACATGTTCCAGTGCATTTACAAGGCCAGCATTAATTGCATACCAAAACTAGACAAAGACAAACTAAACACTAAAACTACACACTAATTTCCTTCATGAACACTGTTACAAAAATCTTCAGGAAAATATTAGCAAATTGGCCTCAGAAATAAATATAGATATATATAATGAATATATGTCATGACCAAGTGAGATTTATTTCAGGAATGCAAAACTGGCTAACCATTCAAAAATTAATTAATGTAATATCCCTTATTAACAATTTAAAGAAAAACCATATGATCATATCATGATCAATGAAGAAAAAGCATTTGCCCATTCATAACAAAACACTCAGTAAAGTAAGAATAGAAAGGGACACTTTTTAATCTGATAATAAGCATTTATAAACAAACTGCAGGTAACATCATATTTAATGGTGAAAGACTAATGCTTTCCCTCTAAAATTTAGAATGAGACAAGGATGTCCTTTCTTACCACTCCTATTCAACATCATAATGGAAATTCTATGTAATGCAATAAGGCAAAATAAAGAAATAAATGGCATACATATTAGAAGGAAGGAAAACTAATGATTGTCTATATAGAAAAATCTCAAATAAGCTACCAAAACAACAACAACAACAACAACAAACCTCCTAGGAGTACTAAGTGAATTTAGCAAAGCCACAGGATACATGATCAACACAAAAATTAACTGTATTTCTACATCCTAGCAATACACAATTACAAAGCAAAATTTTAAAGCACAATGCCATTTACAATTGCTCTAAACAAATGAAAATGCAGTATGAGGTAAAAATGCTTATAAAATGCTGATGAAATAAATCAAAGAAGACCTAAATGAATGGATGGACATACCATGTTCATAGATTGGAAGATTCAATACAGAAAAGATGTCAGTTCTTCCCAAATTTGATTAATAGGTTTAACATAACCTATTATGTTAAATATATTTTTGTATATATAAGTTGATTCTAAAATGTATATGGAAAGACAAAAGAACTAAAATAGCTAAAGCAATTTTGAAAGAAAAGAAATTTGGAGGAGTCATACTTTCCAGTTTTAAGACTTACTATTATAGCTACAGTATTTAAGATAGTATGGTATTGGAGGAGGGTTAGACACATAGATCAATGAAACAGAATAGAATCCAAAATTGACCCACATAGCTATGTTACTTGATTCTTTTTTACTGAAGTGAAATTTACATAATATGAGATGAACCATCTTAAAATGAACAATTCAGTGGTGGTTAGTGCATTCACAAGGTTGTGCAACCACCACCTCTCTCCAGTTTCAAAACATTTCATCAGCCTGAAAGAAAACCCCATAGCCATTAAGCAGTTCCCCTGGCCCTTGGAAACTACCAATCTGCACTCTCTGCAGATTTACCTATTCTGAATATTTTATATAAATGAAATCATATAATTTGTTCTTTTGTATCTGACTTCTTAGCATAATGTTTTCAAGTTTCATCCATGTTGTAGTATATATTGGTACTTTCTTTCTTTTATGGCTGAAGAATATTCCATTGTGCATATATACTATAATTTGTTCATCTGTTCATTTGTTGATGGACATTTGGGCTGTTGCCCCTGTTTGTGCATAGTGCTGCTATGAATGTCTCTACCCAAATTTGTTTTGAGTATGAGTTTTCAGTTTTGGGGGGTATATACCTAGGAGTACTCAACTGATTTTTGAGAAAGGTGCAAAAGCAATTTAGTGGAGGAAGCATGACCTTTTCAATAAATGATGTTACAACTGGACATCCCATAGGCAAAAAAAAAAGGAATCTTGATTTAAACTTCATACCTTACACAAAATTTACTCCAAGTGAATAGTAAATCTGACACATAAAATAAATGTGACATGTAAAACTATAAAACTTTCAGAGGAAACCATTGGAATAAATCTTTGTGACTTGAGCTAAAAGTTCTTCAGCATGACATTAAAAGAGCAATCCATTAAAAATTAATAAATTTAACTTTATCAAAATTAAAAACTTTTGATTTGCCAATGACCCTGTTTAAGAGGATGAAAAGATAAGCCATAGGCTGGAAGTCTTTGCAAATCATATATCTAACAAAGGTCTTGTATCCAAATGTATTAAGAACTCTCTAATCTCAATAGTAAGAAACAATCCAGGCCGGGCGCGGTGGCTCATGCCTGTAATCCTAGCACTCTGGGAGGCCGAGGCGGGTGGATCGCTCGAGGTCAGGAGTTCAAGACCAGCCTGAGCAAGAGTGAGACCCCATCTCTACTAAAAATAGAAAGAAATTATATGGACAACTAAAATATATATATATATATATATATACAAAAAATTAGCCGGGCATGGTGGCACATGCCTGTAGTCCCAGCTACTCGGGAGGCTGAGGCAGTAGGATTGCTTAAGCCCAGGAGTTTGAGGTTGCTGTGAGCTAGACTGACGCCACGGCACTCACTCTAGCCCGGGCAACAGAGTGAGACTCTGTCTCAAAAAAAAAAAAAAAAAGAAACAATCCAATTAGAAAATAGGCAAAAGTTTTGAATAGACAGCTTTACAAAAGAGATATACAGGTGTTAAGTAAGCACATGAAAAAATGTTCAAAACCATTAACTCTTAGGGAAATGTAAATGACATGATGAGATACAACTTCAGCTATCACAATGGCTAGAATAAAAAAATACTGAGAATGTGGAACAAACACCTCTTTCATGCATTGCTTGTGGGAATGTAAAACGGCATAGCCATTCTGGGAAACAGTTTGGCAGTTTACTATAAAGTTAAATATATCCTTACCATGTAATGCAGCAATCACATTCCTGTATATTTATCGTAGAGAAATTAAAACCCATGTTCATACGGAAACCTGCACACTCGTATACAGCAAATTAATTTGTAATTACCCCAAACTGGAAACAACCCAAATGTCCTTCAATGGGTAAATAAACTGTGGTACAATCCACATAATAGAATACTACTCAGTAATAAAAAGGAATGAACTACTACATGCAACTTGGATGGATCTCAAGAGTATTGTGTTTAGTGATAAAATGCCAATCTCAAAGGTTAAATACTGTCTGATTCCATTTATAATGCTCTCAAAATAACTAAATTATAGTAATGGAGAACAGATTAGTGGTTTCTAGGGATTAAGGTTCGGGGAAGGGTGTGACTCTAAAGGGGAAGCATAAAGGAGTTTCTTTGTTTTTTTTTTTTTTTTTTTGAGACAGAGTCTCACTCTGTTGCCCGGGCTAGAGTGAGTGCCGTGGCGTCAGCCTAGCTCACAGCAACCTCAAACTCCTGGGCTCAAGGGATCCTCCTGTCTCAGCCTCCCGAGTAGCTGGGACTACAGGCATGCACCACCATGCCCGGCTAATTTTTTCTATATGTATTTTTAGCTGTCCATATAATTTCTTTCTATTTTTAGTAGAGATGGGGTCTCGCTCTTGCTCAGGCTGGTCTCGAACTCCTGAGCTCAAACAATCCGCCCACCTTGGCCTCCCAGAGTGCTAGGATTACAGGCGTGAGCCACCGCGCCCGGCCGGAGTTTCTTTGTTTTGATGGTATAGTTTGTATCCTGATTATGGTGGTAGTTACGTGAGTAGATATATGTTAGAAAATCTAAGTGCATGTCCATAGTTAATAGAATTGTGTAATGTCATTGTCCTGGTTTTGATAATATATTGTGGTTAAGTAATACGTTCTCTTTGGGGAAAGCTTTTTGGAAGGTACATGATAACTACAGTAACTCTCTGTACTATTTTTGCAATTTACTGTGAGTCTTTCATTATTTCAAAATAAGAAGTAAAAAACACAATGTTAAAGATTTTTTAAGGTAAAGAAAGTAAAATTGGTTAGAATACTGTTAACTGAGAAAGTTTGAGAAAAATAATCTTGAGTTTTTTCATTAAAAAAATAATAATAACTGGGGATTCCAAAGAAGTTCATGTTCAACTAACAGTAGATTCTCAATGTATGGCTAGCTGCATGGAGAAATGAGACAAAGCCTCTGTCTTGAAGAACAGGTAGGCAGATTTGACATCTGGTTTTATCTTTTTTTTTTTTTATCCTGAAACTTTTAGAAGGAATGATGGTTTGATTTTAAAATCAATGAATAGACAAGTGGCAGTACTACCCAGAATAATGGCACTTTGGAAAATGGAAATGCCAGCAAAACAATGTAACTTACTCTGACTTTTATTTAAAACAAAATATCTGAAGCAGCCTTTGCACAGGAACAGTTTGAACCAATGTTTCTCTTTTGCAACTACTTCATCTCTTTATCCTACATAAGACAGGGCTAACCATTCATGGGTTTGCTTTTACTCTTCTCCTTTCCTCTTTCTACCATCTTACTGTTTCCTCCTTCCCCTTCTCTCTCCTCGTCCTCTTCCCTCTTTCCTCTTTCTTCCCCTCCATTCTCTTCCCTACTTCCCTTTTTTTCTATCTTTCACCTCTCCTCTTTTCCATTCTCCCTCCTTTTTTTTTTAAGGAGTACCTGCCATATCATCCCATATTTTAGTTTTGAGGAAAGAGAGCCTAATGAATCCTGTTAAGTAAAATGATGATGGAGGACCTTTCTGAAATTCATTCTTAATTTTGTAAGCATGCTATTTTTAACCTCAACAGTTAGTATAAGTCTGAGACCTGGGAATCACACTTATATAAACTTAAGGAGAAAAGTTGAGGTGCCTGAGGAAATATAATACATCTTCTGTGCATTTCTACAGGATTGGCAGCGTCAGGCTCCTCGTGTAAGTTAATTTTTTTCTCTATCCTTGGAGTGAGTTTTATTTATATTATATTCTTGAACAAGAGAATTAGACTGGATGTGTCTCATTTATTCTCTGACTTTCCTTTATGGCCCTTCTGGTAGCAGGCCAAGGTTTTTCTGGTGTACAAGTCTCTTGAATCTAAGTTGGGAGTTTTCTGGAGATCACCTGGAATACCCAGAGAACAGACTGTCTCCAAGACCTTCAGTAGAAGAAATGCCCCACATTTGTTGTTTTCTGTTGGATTTGTAGAATTTCTATCTTTTAAAATCGGCTTAAAACATTCAATGAAGACTTCTAAACAAAGAGCAAAAGTTTGTAAAATGTATTATGTAAAGTAAGCCAATTGTTGCTTTTCTTACCAAGATAAGCTTTCCTCTTCTTATCACTGTATGGTAACTATCTGCCTTTGCTACAGTCTGTATAACAGTCTGTAAACTGCACATCTTGTTATCTTTTCTCCCTTAAATTTCCACACTTAGATTTTACAGAATACCCTCAGGAAAATTGATTTCCTGAAGCACTTGGTAGCCTACTTGGACCTGGGCTATTGGGTTGTCCTTACTCCTTGCAACTGACTGTTCTTTGAGGGGTGGAAAGGATGCCTTGATACAGTCTTAACTTTGCTATGAAAATATCCTTGTTTAATAGGTTAAGAGACAATAATTTCTGGTCTTGGCTTTTGAAAATGAGAGTACTTTTTAATTTTCTCTTTCATGGGTATTAACTTTGCCCAGTATCTTCGTTTTAATTACCACTGTGCAGTACTTCAGTTCTCTTACTTGCTTCATTACCTTTTCTGCTTTGGTTTTGAAAATAATTTTAAAGAAATAAAATTAGATTGTTTCTAATACAGTGTTTCACCATACTATTAATGAATCCTTTCTTCGTTACCAACGCAAAGCTAGATAATTGCAAATCTTTTTAAACAAACAAAAACTGTTTAGTCTTGTGATTAGAGCAAATAGCACAATAAAATTTAACTCACCTATCCTGACCCATTTTTTTTTTTCATTTTTACTGAGCTTTCTTCATTAGAAGTAGGAACTATCTGTGACTTAACTCCTTCCAACAGATGGAAGTTCTTATTTTAGAAAGGAGCTGGAAGAATCCCCTGGGGTTCTAATTCCTAATCCTTAGTTTTCAAGAGTAGCCAGATATGTGTTTTGAGCCTACACTTTTTTTTTTTTTTTTTTTTTTTTTTTGAGACAGGGTCTCTCTCTGTCACCAGGGCTAGTGTACGGTGGTGTCATCATAGCTCATTGCAGCCTCAAACTCCTGGGCTCAAGCAATCCTCCTGCCTCAGCCTCCCAAGTATCTGGGACTTCAGGCACAAGCTACCATACCCGGCTAATTTTTCAAAATGCTAGGATTACAGGCATGAGCCACCATGGCCAGCTAAGCCTGCATTTCTTGCTGCATCTTATATTGAAGCCATCATTGGGGAATAGAAAAGGGTATTGGACAATGCATTGAGAGACCTGAATTCTAAATTTTGGTTTGCCACCCATTTTTATTTTTGTGACTATGAACTTGGCATCCTCTTTTTCTCCACAGATGTATTTCAGTTGAACTAATAGTTATTGAGCATTTACTCTTTGCAAGAGATGGCTGGAGATGTTATGTCCAGTTTATATTGACTAAATGTTTTCATTTGTTGATTTATCCTTTTTCTGCAATGTTTTTGTTCAGTGATAACTCTGGGCAGGTAAGTGAGGGAGATTACATTCTAGCTGGAAAATTTGTACTCTAAAGAGGCTTTTATTTGTATGAAGGGAAAATCTTTCTAAAGCAAACAAAATCTGTGATTTAATTTAAAAGCTACAAAATAAGTACTATTTTATAATATTCCATCATTAATTGACAATTACTACTAATTTACTAAGTATAAACAATGGAAACCCCTGAATCCTAGTAATAGTACCTAAATATAATAATGCCTAAGTAACATAATAATGCCTATGGTTTACTAGTTGATTCAGAATTTTTCTTTTTTTTAGCAAAGTAGGAATTAACCTGGAGTCCTAATTTGAAATATATCTCACAGTAACTATTTTCATATTTTAACCAAAGTAAAAGAGACTAAAACATTTCAACATTATGATGGTGCCTTTACTGAATTAGTAATCATCTATTTCTAAGAACTGCTGCTTCCCTTAATATACCATCTTGGTTAGAGGCATACTGATTCAAGTATAGTTCCCAATGTTGATTTATAGGGCAGTGAGATCATAAACAGCTTTCTATTCTGTTGAGACAGGGTCATTTTTGGAAACTAACATTGTCAGAAGTGCCTCCGATAGTGGAAAAAAATAATTGAAGAAAAGGAAAAATGAACTAAATATAGAAGAATCCTATTATATCTTAAATTCTTATTTCTTGATTTATATGTATTATGGTGACAGCTTTGCGATGTATAACTACAAAACTGTTGCATAACATTGTTACCTTATAAGGGCCTATGATTGGACCACCTTGCAACACTAAATGCAAAAAAAAAAAAAATGCATTTATCCAGTGTGAAATAATGTCTCGAGATTAGGAGGATAAATGAGAAAATATGTTCAAATTAATTTTGAGTATATACCATCTCATTTAGCCAAATAGTATCTCTGAGAAGGAAGAGTGGATTAGCAAGGAGAGGTTTTATAGAGAGGTAATTTTTGTCTCAATTTTAAATTAACAAATTGAAGCAAAATCACACAATTGAGTTCATAGCAGAGCCTTTGTTGGAACAAAAATAATATGTTAAATCTCTACATGCAAAGCTCTTTTATTAGAGCATGTTGTCTCAAGTAATTTTTAACACATTTGCCTTGTATTTCTAAAACTTGAATAATTATTGTCATTATTGCAAGAAGCTGGAATATATCTGCCTATTGATGAGTCTTTTAAGAAGACCTCATATACAAAAGTCTCATATTGATTAGTGGAGTTTATAGTTTAACTTTTCTCTTTACAATATGGACTTCCATTGTATAATATAAGAAAGTATATTTACTTAGCATTTCATAGATTTAAGGTTTATGTTATATCTTTCAAGGGTTAGCTTAAATGCAATTTTATTCATAACTCTTCTAGACAAATAACTACTTTATCATATACACAGATAACTACAGTAGTTATTTGTTCATGTGATTTCTTATTCTATTATGTATGATCCCCCAAGGTTCATTGCATATATTAGGTACTTAATAATTATTTCTTGAATGAACAAAACTTTACCCATATGTGGTCAATCAGTGATACTAAAGGCAATAAATAGAAAAGAGAAGCAAATGAAACTATTTCCCAGGGGATTGATTCATGGGGGCATTTTCAATCTGTACTCCCTCCGCTTCCACTCCCAAATAAGTCGTACTTTCTAGTGTGCCTTCTTTTGCTGGATTGTATCATATGGGGCAGTGGGACAGAGAATGTGAATGGAGGGAATACCATAAAAGGGGAGGGAGGTAGAGATATGTGTAGTAGAGAGTCCATTAGGCACACTAGAAGCAATTGAAAAACAGATTTTATCATCAGAAATAAGTGTTCACATAATTAAAGTAAATCTTCTTTTAGTGATGATACCTTTCTATATATTCTTGCTCATGGGTAAGACACACCTTCAAGCCTTTTGCAGACATCAACTGGATAGTGTAAAACCAGCATCAGTGGTAATTGACAAAGGCTATTTGGTAAGAAATTTGAAAATTATAAAACTATGACCCTGGTTCCCTTTTGTAGATGCCCATAAATCTCCTTATATTTGTTGCTCTCTGTAACAATAGTAGATAACAAAGATTTAGCTCAGATTAAGGGTTTCAGGTAGGGTTCCTTTTTATCAGAATAAATCCCTGTCCATCTCAGAGTTGTTGCTTCCGGTTTTTTTGTTTGTTTTTAAATCCTCTCCATTAACCTTAGAAATATCTACTTGTTTTTTTGTAGATACTTATTCTGGTCAACCTAATCTTGTATTGGAAATACAAATACCTTTTCTATTTCTCATCTTTGCCTTTCTCTGGGTCTTTTATGAACATGATCCTTTGAATTTTCCAGAGTTTCAAATATTATTTTGGCAAAAAATTGGGCTGTGGTTCTGAGCTTTTTCAGTGTTTTATTTACTATCATTCCAGTCACTCATTTTCTCTTATCACTTTCTCCTTTGGAGTCTTCCATTGATTACCTTATATGTGTAGACCTTTCTCATTTCAGAACCAAGCATAATGGATTTACCCGCTTCTTTATGTTACCTATGACATAACAGAAAGAAATACTATATTCTTTCTTCAGCTTGATTTTAGGCACACTAATGCTCATGAATTAACTCTCTTTTATAAATTGCCATTTCCTTTCTTTTAGGTCTCAGCTCTTGTACTCAAAGCATTAGATTCTAATTAAACTCTTCTCTTAAAACACAGTAGATGTGCTTTTCTTAAATACAGATATGAGACTTCTTTTAAATAAAAAATCTATAGCTTCCAAACTAAAGGTCAGATGTTTTAATTATGTTCCCTTATTCTTTTTTTTTTCCCTTAAAAAATATGAAGATTTATATAAGATATAATAGGGGAAACTGGATGTGGGGTTTATGGGTACTTTCCCTACTATCTTTTCAATAATTCAGTGTATCCAAAAACTGTTCTAGAAGAAAATGTTTGAAGGATATTTTCTTTTTCATTCATATGAATTTTAGAGACATCCAAGTGCCGTATTTCTCACAAATAAAGAAAAATCTGACAAATGTCAATGTTATTTATCTGCTCTCTTGATAAACTGAGTCAATAATAAAGCTTTGGCTCAGTTTGAGAACATTATTCCCAGGATTCTTGTATAATATTGTACAGAAATTAACTGATATAGATCTAGCATTCCCACATGACACCACACTCCTTTGTTCCTCTCAAATCTTTTGTGGCTATAGCAACCAGGATAAGAATGCTTATTGCCTTAGAAGTCTGCCATGAGTTTATAGTCTCATAGAATCAGCAAGTCTAGTACTTGATTGTGGAAACAGTATTGACCAAATCTTGCTGAATTTTATCAGGGATTCATAAGGGCTCTAACTCTTCCTGAAGTTCTTGATAGTATCTGCTTTGATCTAAAAAAATGACCAGCTTGCTGTGACACATTTGAATATGAAAGGTACCTCTTCTGAAGGTAACTATTTTGTATTTTCCCTTCCCAGCTTTTCCTTTGGAATCATTTTGTAGCCTTATCATCTTAACTTTTGTTTCTAGGGCTCTACTTGATGAGACGGATGATATCCCTGAAACATAGTTTTAGATTTGGGGTTTGGTGACTGCTTTATTCAAGGCTGATATAAATTGAGAACTGGCTACTGTGCTCCTCACTATATGGGATAAAAGATTCTATTTTTAGAGGGACCCAACTTCTCTCTTCCCTTGCAGAGAAAACAGCTTGGAAAACTAATCAGACTAAAGGGTCCATGTCAAAACATATTGTAATATGAAGAACTAAGATGCCTAGGGATATTGAGCAATATCCTGTATAAATTAGAGCAGAATTAAAACTTTAGAATGGAAAAAAGGAGTTGTTGTATTAGCTAACAATTTGCTATCTGTGGCAAAGTATGCAATTAGAAAAATGGATTTCTAGATTAAAAATTGACATAATACATTTTCAAGATAGCCACTATAGAACATGCTCTATATCCAGTTGTGAAAATTGCTGGTAGCTATCATCAAGGATGGTTAGAAAAAAAGTTCCATACTGGGTATTTTGTAATTGTTGAACTCAGATATCTCTTTGCTCAGTGGATTTTATTTTATAATGAAAAAGTAGATTTGTTTGTAACATCTAGAACTCTGGAGAAGGATAGAATTCTAGAAAAATTATAGTTTTAACTTATTTTGAGTTTCATCACGGAAGGTAAGCTCAGAATGCTGAAGTACTGCTGGAATAAATGAACCGTTTTACTTCTTTCATAAAATCCCAATGTATGCAACTTTGAGTTCAGAGATAATTATACTTGCATGTTCTGAGTTATGGAGAAGTGAAAGAATTTTTTAATGTAACTGCTTAATTTCACATTTGTTTAGTGATATTTCCAAGTAAATGTTTTTCTTTTTCACTGCCATCTTCCTAAATACGTGCATATAATTTTCAGTGGATTCTTTCTTTGAAATCCAATCCTTAAAGCTGGATTGTTTGCTTCATAAGAAATCTATTGAATTGTTCTGGCCTATTATATGATTTCTGATACTTGTCACCTGTAAAGAGAAGTTATCCTTTCTGTACAGTTTATCTTCACTTTGTTTCTCTTTCTCCCTGACAGAATCCCAAGGACTGCAGCAAAGCCAAGAAGCTGGTGTGTAATATCAACAAAGGCTGTGGCTATGGCTGTCAACTCCATCATGTGGTCTACTGCTTCATGATTGCATATGGCACTCAGCGAACACTCATCTTGGAGTCTCAGAATTGGCGCTATGCCACTGGTGGATGGGAGACTGTGTTTAGACCTGTGAGTGAGACATGCACAGACAGATCTGGCATCTCCACTGGACACTGGTCAGGTAAGGAGCCTATACAGCATGTCAGATCTCTGGGTTGAACCACTGCATGACCAAATTATTAGATTTCTAGGTATGACTTTACAGATCATAGTCATCTTTTCCTTTGGATCCATTATTGCTATACATTATCCAGATAAAATCTGGAAGAACAATATTTTATTTAAAAATGTTTTATGATCTATTTCCATTTCTGATATTCATATCTGGATTTAGAAAAATCACTGAGTTTTTTAAAGGAGCATAATTTAATCATTTCATAATAATGATGATGAGATACCTTTCACTTTTTAGGGTGCTTTTACACTATTGAACTCACTTGATCCTTGTAATTATCATATAAAGTAGACCAGTGGTTCTCAACCATTAGCATACATGAGTATCACCTGAAATTCTTGTTAAAGCACCAGTTTCTGAGTCAGAAGGTCTGGGGTAGAGCCTGAGAATTTGCATCTCAGACGAAATTTTCAGGTTTAGAGACCATATGTTGAGTATCACCAAGGTAGACTTTGCTGGTAACTTTATCTCCATTTTACAGTTGAGAACAATGAAGCCTAATTTGTTTATGTGATTTTAATTTTATTCAGGAAACATTTGATGAAAAGTAATGTGACTAAAATACTATGCTAGGCATTATAACGAGATAGAAACATCAGTAAGAAATTTCCCTTCTCTCCAAGGAAGTGGTGACAGAGGGACTAGAATATAGATAGTTTCTTACTGCTAGTCTAGTTCTCTTCTTTCTACAGTCATGATCTTTAAATAAGATCTAAAGTTGGGCTACTTCTTTTTTTAAATCCTGGCTTTATCATTTTGTAATCATGAGCAAGTTACCTAACCTGGGCCTTAGTTTCCTTATTAGTAAAATGAGCAGTAGTAACTTACCTCATTGAATTGTTGGTAGGATTAAATGAAATAATGTATGTAATACACTTAGAACAGTACCTGATATATGAGCTCTGGTAACTATTAGCTACTGTCCATAGCCTTTATTCATTGAGCAAATATATAATGAGCGCCTTCAGTGTGACAGATGCTGAATTAAGTGATTAGGATAAATGCCAGGCAAGACAATACCTTATCTCTGCACTCACATCTTGTGGGAAGTCAAACATTTTTCAAGAAGCTGAGGCATTTAAGTTAATATCATTTATCTTGGGACTCAGCATCTTTTTCCCACAATTTACAACATTAGATGTGAAATAGGGAGCTTTGTCATTGGCAAAGTGAGTCACTTTAGCTCTTCATTTCTTTTGCTTCCTTTGGAAAAAATTAGGTAATATCTGATTTCACAGAATTGTCATGAAACTTTTTTTTTTTTTTTTTTTTGAGACAGAGTCTTACTCTGTTGCCCAGGCTAGAGTGAGTGCCGTGGCATCTAGCTCACAGCAACCTCAAACTCCTGAGCTCAAGCGATCCTCCTATCTCAGCCTCCCGAGTAGCTGGGACTACAGGCATGCGCCACCATGCCCGGCTAATTTTTTCTATATATATTTTTAGCTGTCCATATAATTTCTTTCTATTTTTAGTAGAGGTGGGGTCTCGCTCTTGCTCAGGCTGGTCTCGAACTCCTGAGCTCAAACGATCCGCCCACCTCGGCCTCCCAGAGTGCTAGGATTACAGGCGTGAGCCACCGCGCCCGGCCTGTCATGAAACTTAATTGGGTAGTTTCTATAAAATACTTTGGGTTGCTCTGTAAGAGGTCCTGTATGGATTAAAAGTATTATCTTATGATTTTTATCTTCCACAGAATGATTTAAAAGCCTTCTTTTATATATCAACATTTTTTTTTGTTACTTCATATTTTAAAGTGAACCTCTTAATCTAGAACCTAGCAGAGCTTTAGTTTTAAGGTTACATCTTCCATTGATCTGGTTTTGTAGTTTTCAGCTAGTGCCAATAGATTAAGTATAAAGGTTAGGAAGATACTAGATTTCTCAGTCAGGGAAAGCAATTCTGCTAGGCTCACTATGGCTAATTTTTTTTTTTTTTTTTATTTCATGGTCTTAGTTCTGTTTAAACTTGTTTGATAGTGCAAATGTATAGACAGAGTAGAACAGATTTCTGATAGTGCAAATGTATAGACAGAGCAGAACAGTTTTCTGTGTTTAACTGGTTCTAGGGAAAGACAACTTTTTGGCTGAGAGTTAATAGAAAAGTGAAAAGTTGGCCTCACTAGACTTACCAGATTTAGTTTGGCCCTGCCTATATGCTACAAGTAATTATTTGGTTTGCTTGATTTTTAATCCTTTCTTGTATATTTTATAATCTGTAGCAGCAGCCACAGGATATGAAGATCAAAATGGCTTGAATTTTGAAAATTCAGTATTTCTTAATGTTATAACTAAACAGGATCTAGAAATCATCCTTCCTATACTCATCTGGAATCAAAGGCTTAGTAAAGGCTAAATGATTTATCCAGGGTCATAAAGTCTATAAATGCCAGAACTCTGGTTAGCACATTCACTTCTACCTACCTCCAATCTAAAGTCCTTCCCATTAAACTCATGCCAAACACCTTACCTAGCAGAATAATGACTAGAGGCATAGAAACTACCTAGAATATCTAAGAACTAAACAAAATAATTTTAATACTTTAGATATTAGTCTTGTGTCCAGAAGAAGAGACTTATGTTTGAGCTTAGAATATCTTTGTTTTTTTGAAAAGTATGGTTGCCATCCATTTCTGTTTCTGTTATATACATTGTCTATGTATGTATCTTTTAGAGAAACTAATGAATGTGTTTCCAAGAACTAGAGTAAACAGAGTGAATTCTAATAAGCTCCTTGACATTAATCCTTTAGTTAGCTATAAATTGACTATGTCTATTATTGTTCTGACTTATACAAATAATCCTGGGATATTTCCCTTGGCACCACTGCCATAAAATTATAATTGTTCATACACACTTGACATGATGTGCCTGCAGGTAGAATTTAGTGATTCCTGTTCAAATGTATCACCATTACAGGAATTAGTATATACATCTGATTATTTCAACAGCTACATCATACCTTATTATAGGTTGACTTCTGTTTTTCTCCAGCATTATTTTGTTTGTATATGTGTACTTATTACATATTCTTTATAATAAGTAACTTGGTTAAATGAAGGAAAATGTTAAAGACGATCCTTCCAGCAAAAAATAATCCAAATCTTTCCCATCACCTGTAGATGTCATACTTTATTCCTAATAGTTGTGTGTTCTAAAGTTGCTGATAAAATGATCATTTTATTTTTCTGTATCACAAGATGTTTGCCAAACCTGAACTAAACTACATATGGTATGCCTGATTCTTCCACAAAGATTCCTTATGATGATACGGAATGAAAGCCTTGCCTCTATGTTTAATGGTTTAAAGTATTTTTTTCTTTCTTTTTTTTTTTGAGACAGAGTCTCACTCTGTTGCCCAGGCTAGAGTGAGTGCCGTGGTGTCAGCCTAGCTCACAGCAACCTCAAACTCCTGAGCTCAAGGGATCCTCCTGTCTCAGCCTCCCAAGTAGCTGGGACTACAGGCATACACCACCATGCCCGGCTAATTTTTTCTATATATATTTTTAGCTGTCCATATAATTTCTTTCTATTTTTAGTAGAGATGGGGTCTCGCTCTTGCTCAGGCTGGTCTCAAACTCCTGACCTTGAGCGATCCACCCGCCTCAGCCTCCCAGAGTGCTAGGATTACAGGCGTGAGCCACCGTGCCCGGCCTAAAGTATTTTTTAATAATTGATTTTTTTAAGTATATTGATTTTTAGGCTATATATGATGACTAGCTCCCAAAATGCTGTTCTAGTTCATATAAAGACCCTTGACTAGATTATTTAGTGATAGAGAACCCCATTTAAATTAAACTCTTCCTTATTTTTTCCCTTGTAAAAATTAAAAATTTATTCAGATTAGCAGTTAAACTACTTTGGCTGTCTTGTCTCTTTCCTTCTATTGTCTTTTCCCTACCATCTTAATACATACATAATAAATTGAACTGGATTACTTAATATGATGAATCTAACTGGAAAACTTTCTTTGTAAATGAAAATAATGACTATTAAGAAATAGTGTTTGTAAATATGATAAAGTTTGATGTCATAGAGATGAGGTGCCTGGATTAAGTACATGTTTAGGTGGATGGCCATTTGCTGTATTTATTTATCTAACCTGGATGGTTACCTTCTCTCCTTGCCTCATTTCAAAAGGTTTTGGTCAAAGAGTGTTATTTGACATCCTTCAGGTTTATGTGGAGGCAGCCTTAAAATAAAAGTAATTCAATTAAAGCACTTTCTGTGTGCCAGGCACCCACACTGGACAACATGAAGAAGATAGTCTGGGGGAAAGACATACAACTGAATTAGTAATTAAAATATGTTGAGGTAATGTGGTGGTATGCATGAGTTAAGAGTACTCTGCAGCACATATCTAACACATATTTGCGCTTTTGGAAGAATTGATTTTTAAACTGAGACCTAAAGTATGAGTCAGTAGGAGTCAGCCAGGAGGGACATGGTGGAAGAATTTTCTGTAATGGGCACAACATGTGAAAATAGAACAAGAAACTATGGCATCATTGGGGGAACTAGAGGTTGCTCATTGCAAAGCTTCAATATTGAGAGAGTAGCTAATGTTTTATTTTGAAAACAAGTGTCACAATTATGAATGTTTATTTCCATATAGGATGTCTATTTGGATGGTTGTATGATTTTGTTTCTCACTAAAGCCAACAGGTTTTAATTCAAGAGTCAAAGCTCTTTGTTTTATTTTTGGTTCAGAGAGTGAGCAGAGTTATAAGAAGTCAAACTGCTTTCAGTTGCCTCTTCATGTTACGTAGGAACTATTAAACTAAGCAAATATCTCACTCAAGTCAGAAGGAAAATCTTTAGCAAACTGAGCACAAATGAAATTATACTTTAAATCTTTCCTGTGAAACTAATATTTTTAACCTTTACAAAATTATTAAGATGTCTATTGGAAGCATCTAAATATTCTAACCAGCTTGTATTCTTAATAATGGCTGATCTCAGGTAGGCTGATTTATAAACTAATATTAAGCAATAATGTGATTGAAGATATAGGTATAATATACCTATTAGGATAGGCTACAGCTATGCTTCTATTTAGTATTTTCACAGCAGTATTTCAGCCTTTGATGATAGTTTAATGGAAACTTGAAATAAGTTGCATATACTATTTTAGATCCCTTATGCTGCAGAAAAAATCTTGATTTTTCTGTTTGGGTGATGTGAGAGAAAGGAAAGGTACTGGACTGTGAGTCTGATGCCAGTTCTGTTGTTTTAGCTTTCTTAACTTTGGCGATTAACTATAGCTTCTGAACTTCTGTTCAGCTCTAAGAAAAATCTCATGACACTCATTGCCTATTTACCTGTCCACCTTTATAGGGCTGTAATCACAAGGGAGAATGATTAGAGGCCATAAAAGGTATTAAGATGATTTCCACATATAGTTTATTTCCATTGTGTATGTTTGGTTCTCAAATTTTAAAACACAAACATGATACTGGAATATATTACTAGATGATAACCTGCAATGACAGGAAAGTTATCCTTTTACTCTGAGATGAAAGTCAGGCCTTTATAAGAGCTTCATGTACAGTTTTCCCTTTTAAAATTATAAAGTTAAATGGAAAATTTTAAAGAGATACAGAGAAGAAAAATAACTTCTGAGGATAAATTCTAGAAAAGTAGAGTATCTCTTAATAAACCCACCATTTAATCATAATAAAATTCTAGACCAGTCATAGTTTCTCTGCAGCTACCTTAAACCTCCAACAGTTCTCAATATTTTTTGTATCTCAACATACCTGAGATAGAAGGTATATTCTAATAGGTTTATTAGAATCTTGATTAAAATCAAGATTCTCTGTCCTTTATCCCACTTCTTTGAGCATCACTGACCTAAGCAAGTATCATTGTAGATGCATAAGGACTTTTGATTCAACCTCTATATAACTTCTTTGTTTTACTAACATGGTCCATAAAAGAAAGAAGGCTCTTTGTTTCAGGAATTTAAAATACCATTTCGAGTATATTTAAGTCTCAGAAGGACTCAAACTGCTTTTCACTATGGCATTTCCTTTATTTTCAGTTCCCATTTAAGGAGATAGGAGGAAGTCTCTGGTATCTCATTAGGATCTCATTAGGATCATTAGGAAATATAGGAATAGGGAGCTGAAGCATTGTCCACAGTACAGTGAGCCTATGTTCTTAAACACAATTATGAATGTTTATTTCCATGTTTATCCTACAAGTGCTTCTCAAATTGAGTTATGAGTAAACCTGGGGAAAAAGAATCTGAAGTTTGCAAAATGCCAGGATAAATATGGTACATTTTCCTAGATTATCAATTTTATTCACTGATAAGCAAGCTAAATCATTTTCAAATAATAAAACAAGATAGATAATGGTATAAAATGAAAATTTGATAAAACATTAAACTTTAGCCCATTGATTTAGGCCAGGCTTCAGATTCTCAGTAGTATGAGTTTACCTTCCTCTGCTCTTGGGAGCATGTTGGTAGAAAACTTCAAGCAGCACCATTCCATACCTGAGTTTTTTAGTGTTTATTTTATCTTGAAAGAGACTCCATATGGCAATGGGGCCTATGTCTTCTGTGTTATTTACATAGTGCCAAGCATTTGGCCAAAGCACATTAAATGTAATTTTAAAAAAAGCAAACAAGCAAATAAAACCTACCTCTCCCACAATCCTGTCTAAATTTGAAAACATTACTCTTCAAACTGTGTGAGGCACTTTCATTAAATTGTAGATTTTGTTTTTAAAACATAGTCTATGACTAAGAATGAATCTTCTTAGTAATATATTCTGGCCTTTTTTAGACAACATTCTGGCAGAATGAGTTCAGAGAGAGAGGTGTGATTTAGGAAGGAGCAATACATAATTAATATCAAGGTCACTGTGGAGTGGAAACAATTTCATTGGAAAAGTTTTTGAAGAATCCCCTAAAGTATATTTAAAACCTACCCAAGGTTGTTAGAGCTAGAAATAGAATCCAGGTACTCTTATTTCCTGTGGGATGTCTGGGCCACATAGCTTTGATAACTGAGAAATTATCATGTTTTTGTAAATACTGATATAACTTTTAGGGTACAAGTTCCTTAAAGATCTGATACAAATTATTACAAATCATGTTTTAAACATTCTAGTGGAGCTATGTAAAGGATTCCCAAAGGAAATCCTTTGCAAAGTAAAGAATTTTTTTTCTAATATGAGCTAGTAGTCTCTTGATTCTTCCCTTTCTTCCTTCTTTCCTCCCTCCCTTCCTTCCTTTTTTAAATATTTGGATTGTTTTGTTTTCCTCAGACATACCTATGTGAACCTTTGAGGCTCAGTCACATTTGACTTTCAATTCAGACATCAAAGTTTATAAAAGAAAGATTGCAATTCTTCAGTAGCATTTTGATAACAGTCATATTTGTTAAAAGCACGTAGATCATATTAAAGTGTAGAGTGATTCTACAAAAAAGATAATTGTTGAACTATTAAAAAAAGTTAAGAGTGCCTTCTATCTGTTTTGGTTAGCTTTACATGCCAGATCTCTGGGTATAATATGAATCTATGATTTCCCTATCTCTTTTTCTCAGATTTATATGAATTATAGTCTAATTTCATAGAATAGGAAGTAATAATAATCTAGGATCTTTAGTAGAATTATACTTATCTTTTTTTTTCCCTTCAAAAGTATGTTGCTCAATAAGAAAGCTCTATAGTGGTTTATATGTTAGGTGACATTGTAAATAAATAAATATGTGCGTGTATGTGTACCTCTCTAAATAATAGACTTTCCCCCTCATGTACTTTTATTTCTTTTAGCAACAGGTCAAAAGTAGATTACAGAATCGTTAACATCCCTGTATGGTAGTTTGGGACCAGGCTGCTTTCTCCTGTTTTGCTTCCCAAAATACAGAGAACAAAAATATTCTTGGCAATATTGAAAAAGATTAGAGTTAAGTCCTCTACTTCTTCCTAAAGAGGTGTTCCTTTTGATTCAATTTAAGTTCAATCTACTAATATAAGTAACCTGTAAACTTAATGCAGGTTGTATTCCCTGGAAGCAAGAAGTTGCAAATAATGATAATATAAGTCAAATTGATTTTCCCAGAAATATATAATTTGAGTTATTTTAATTCTTGTTAAAAATTTTGATGTCCAACTTTACTTTTAAAAAAGGACAACTGCCAACAAATACTGTATAGGTATAAATAATGGGCACATTTATATTTATAATGTTTTTTAATCATAAAGTTTCTTTTAAAAATGGATCACTGCCATAAAAAGAAAAATGTACTAGTCATTCAGTAAAATTTGAGTACTAGTAGATGCTATGGAAGATATAAAGATAAATAAGACCTAGACTCTGCCCTTCAGGAATTTGCCATTGTGTACGTTAACTCCCATATATCTGTAAATGTAAACAAGATAGGATATGTTAAGGGTCATAAGACAGATATAGATATAAAGTCCTGTGGGTCACCAGAGGATAAAAAAAACTGTTTTTAGCTGAAGGATTTAGAGACTTCACCAGAAGCACAAGCTAAGCCTTTAAAGCATGAAGAAAGGCATTATCTACAAGGACAGATCAATGTCATTGATTTGGAGTCAGAAGTGATTAGCTGTGTGACTTTGGGTGGTGTCCCTTAAGTTCCCTGTAAGTTCTGTGTACCTTACAGGGTTTTTATAAGCATGGGATTTTAGCAGGACTTCTTTTGAGAAACTTTAACAGCCAGTAACATTAATGAAACTCAAAAGTCCTTGGTGACTTTTTTGTGAAACTCATTCAGAAATGTAATGAAAAGATAAGAGATAAATTATGCACAAAAACATACATTATGAGCAAAGTGAAGATGATCCTCCTCTTTGCTCATCCTCCCAAGGAGAACCAGCTTTGGCTCCCCAGAACCCCCAGCACACATGATGATCATTCTCCACTTCTTTTGGGTTTTATTTAGGTTGCCCAGTAAAATCTTAAGTGTCTAAACTGATCAGGCATCGAAAGTATGCTCCTGTGAAGGAGCTTAACCAATTTCCCTTAGTTTCCAGGACAGGGTTGCCTTCTTAGCTAGAGCCATCACTGATCTCAGTCAGAGAAACTTCCTGACAAAGCAGTCTTTGGTTAGTCTTCTTTAGCTCTCCAGTGATGGTTTGGAGATGAGGGTGGACTTGGAATAAACCATGCTGTCATAGAGCTCTAATATGTGTGTAATACTGAGAGAGACAAAAATAGACTCCTGTGAAGGCTCTACTCTGTGGGAGCTATGTGGAAGTAATGCTTAGGAATCTGAACATATCCAAGGTGTTAATTTCCGAGTAACTTTTACCTAAAAGTAAAGAGAGCTTTTTCAGTGAAAAAGTTTTTTCTAAACACTAGTAATAGAATTGAGCAATTCTAAGGATCTGAATATTAGAAATACATACAAGTGAGGCCTTTGACTGAGAAAACATCCCTCTGGTATCTATCTGTTGAATAGATGGAGCTACAAAATGCCAGAGTAGCAGAGATTATGTAAGCAACCGAAAACATATTATTGAAGCACTGTACCATGGTTCTCTCCTCCTAGGTTTCAGGCATTGAATATTACATTTGAAGCTGTTATATTAGGAGAGTATAATGTATCTAGGTTGTGACTAGGAATTAACTAGCTTAGAACACTTCAGTGGGATTCTAAGGCATAATGAAAAAAACAGTTGATAAAAGAGTAAATCCACCGGTATTTTTCTTTCTCTGCTGCCACTGCCTGTCTTGCTGTGTCCACTGAAATCAAGTGTCAGAGTTAGGGAGCAGATTGATTGAATAGCTGCTTCTGCTGCTACCTCTGGCAAATCTTGATCCATATAGTTTAGAATATCCAATAATAGGATATTGGCAAAAGTAGACATTATAATCTGTGTTCTTCTTTTTCAAATTATATCCAATGTTAACCATGTGGCCACCCAAATTGAGATTTTAGAATCTATAAAGCAATCCATCTGAATCCTTTGGAAATATAATACCTAAATTGAATTAACAGTATGATATCTGTATTTTAAAGATGATGTCTCTATTTCAGAGGAAATATTACTATTTTATGGTCTGCCATAAATGACCATCTTATAGGCACGCATTTTTATTATTTATGTGTTAATAAGTGGTAATTTAGTTCATTCAACTATTCAATTTTTTTGTACATCTGTATCATGGTTTAAATATTGCCTCGTTGATTATTTCAAGATTGAAATGATCTAAATTATTTTTTTAACAGTGATATAATGAATCTCTTTATGCATGTTTCCTTGTACATGTATGTTAGCTTCCCTAGAGCAGTGCTTGCCAAATTTTTTCACATCCTACCATATTTAAAAGTTATTTTTTCTGCTGATATCACTTGGGGGATGGTGGGATATGAGCTACAGAGATCTCTATGACAGTGTGTTACGTATAAAATCTTATCCTCTAAAAAAGGGCTTAGCAAACTCTGGTCCTTAGAGTAAACTCGGCCTCCTACCTGTTTTTATAAATAAAGTTTTATTAGAATATGTCCATGCCCATTTTTAAACATATTTTCTGTGGCTGCTTTCACACTACAGTGGCAGAGTTGAATAGTTGCAACAGAGACCATATGGCCCACTGTATTAGTCAGGGATCTCCAGAGAAACTGAACCAAGAGGAGATTTATATATACATATCCTGAAAGAGATTTATTATAAGGTATTGGCTTATGCTATTGTGAAGGCTGAGAAGCCCCAGGATCTGCCATATGCAAGCTGGAGACCCGGGAAGCCAATAGTGTAGTTTGAAGGCTTGAGAGCTGGAGGGCTGATGGTATAGATTCCAGTGTAAGTCTGAAGACCCAAGAACCAGGAGTGCCAAGATCAGAAGATTAATATCCCAAAGATATTCCCTTATGTTTTCTTCTAGAACTTTATAGTTTTAGCTTTTATGTTTATGTCTATGATCCCCCTCTAATATTAATTTTTATGTATAGTGTAAAATAAGTGTTGATGTCATTGGTTTCCGTATTTTTTCCAGTTTTTCCAGCCTTATCTGTTGACAGACTTTCCATGTTTGAATTATCTTGACATCTTTGTCAAAAATCAATTGATAATGTATGGGTCTCTTTCTGGTTTCTCCAGTCTGTTCAACTGCTCTGTTTATGTCTGTCCTTAACACCTTAAATTCTTATCAGCTATCAAATACTTTGCAGCATGTTGATTGAAAAGCTGTACACATGCCTACAATTGGTATGCTAGGTCATAGTAAAGTATACATTTCTTTAACGTGGCTACATATGCCTAATCCCTCCATGGGAAAATTATTTCAATAGCTTCTCTACTTTCAGAATCTATCTCCTTTTAATCCATCTTCTACACTGCCATCAGAATGATACTTTCAAAACCAAATATGACTTTGTCTTCCTTTCTTAAAGTCTTCCGTGGCTTCTCCATGTCTAAGAGACTACTTACTTTAGAATATAGGAAATAAGCCCCTTCACATACACAGTCCACTTCTCAAAATGTGCTCCATATCTCGCCAGTCCACCTACAAATTTATTCTTTGAAAGTTTTGTACACTTTTACTGCTATATTGGTAGCGTGTAATTTGTTCTTTCTAGAACATTTTGCCTTCACTTCATCCCTTGAAATCCTGTTATCTCTTAATATCATTTCCTTTGTGATACTTCCTTTCAATTAACCCCATGTTTTCACTTATATACTGTATTTAAATAGTTCGTTTACATGTCTCTTTGACTATGCTATAAGTTCTTTGAGAAGCTTGTCCTATTTATTTTTGTCTTTTTGTTACCTAATTGTACTAGCCAATACTTGTTACTCAGTTTTGTTACTGATACTTATCTGTGATAAGCAGCATGGTCATTGAAAAATTTTAATCTGTTTCTGAATCTGTCAAATAAAGAAAATCTAGCCTGATCTATATTACTCAGAGGTTTCTGGTGAGGAGCAAATGAGATAATAGGCATGGAAATGTTTAAAAAAATATAATGGCTTTATTATTGTTTATAAAAAAAAATTCCACTAGAATCAACCCTCTTGGTATCTTACAAGCTTTATTATGATGGAACTTTACCTTCACATATTGCTTAAAATAATTCTAATATTAAACAGCTGTTTTTGAGATTTTTATCTCTAATGTTTCCAGTAAAACTGAAAATAACTAAGTTAAATGCATTTGAAACTATTAATACTTTGTGGACTAAATAAGGCATTTTCTTATACAAAATCTCAGTTGTGTGTGTGTGTGTGTGTGTGTGTGTGTGTATGAGTGTCTTTTTGAATGTCTGTGATTCAGTAAACATTTATTGAATACTGCTCCATTCAGGCACTATGAAAATAATGTTACATATATGATAGGAATAGCTAACACTTAGTCAACCTTATTATATATAACAGTGGCTAAGAACATTGCATGTATTATCTCCTTTGATACTCACAACAAACTTATATTATTCACATTTTTTATATTAATAGGTAAGTAACTTGGTAGTGGTAGTATAGCTACCAAGATACAGAAACCCAGTCTGACTTTAAAACCTGACCTTTAAACATTGTGCTCAGGCATCCACAAACTATATCCCTCCATAGCTAGGTTTTGCAAGTCCTGCTACTTTTTTAAAGGTAGTTTAAAAAAGAAGAAAAAGATATGACAGAGATGTATGTGACCTGCAAAGCATAAAATATTTACTCTCTGGCCCTTTACAGAAAAAGTTTGCCAGGCTCCAGATGATTAAAAACGAAGTCCTTATACTCAAGAAGCTCCCAATCCAAATAGGAAATAAACACAACATTTATAAAGTCTATCTCATGAGGCAAAATGTGGCTAGTGATGTTATTATAAAGATGTAAACAAGAGCCCCAAGGGATTGGAGAGTGGTGGGAGTATAGTCATTCCATCCAGAAATGTTAGAAGAAATGCCATTTGAACTGTTTTTGAAAAAGTTGTAAAATGACCAAAGATCTTGGGTATAGAATTCTGCACACTTGGAACGCTTGACAGATGATGATACAAATGCTTATTTGCCCATCACATCTTGCTTAGAGTAGATGCCAGAATATCAGAACTCCTAGGCATTATTTTTCCTTCTGCCTCTGATTTGCTGAATTATGTAGAAGAGAGCATTAAACCATCTGCTTCACAGTTTAGCCTTTAGTCAATTGTGACTAAAAAATTGCTTCTGATAGCTAGTTATGTTGCATTTTCAAGTGAATCAAAAACAAATCTGATAGAGGGTGCTTAGGTGCAAATATTTTTTAAGCTGTACAAGTATAAAAATGGTAGTGCTTTAGTTAAATAAACCTTGGATTTTATATTCATTCTTAACTGTCATTGGATAGGTGGAACTGAAAACCAATGTTTATCTTCATAGTAATTACAATTTTTGCAATAGGTTTCTTCTTTATAGGAATTCAGTATATAATTTTATAACAAATTTGCATTAATTTGGGAGAAACAATGCAACTATGCTTTTGAAGAATATTGGCAAAAGTAGTCAAGTTAATATAGAATTGCTTGTTAAGAAATTTTTTAATTGAATTGAGGAAATGACACAGGATTAGCATTGTTATTAATCAATCCTTTTGTTGTAAACAGTGCCAAAGATATAATGAATGTCACTGTGAAAGATTTGTACTTTATAAATTAAGTTCACAGGAAAGTATTAAACTACATTGGAAGATGCATTTTCTGCCAGCATAATTTATTTTTTTGTTTACTCAAACAGATGCTGACAGATCTGCCAACATAATTTGGAATATGACAGTTAAATAATCAAATGTTTGGATATTGAGGGATTTTATTCTCAAAGAGAAAAAAAGATAAATTATTTCATGTTGATTGAAGAATATTTCACATACCAAAAATAAAGGCATGGGAGGCATGAAGATTCATAGTTTGTGCAGACTAGCCTCCATTGTATGAGTGATAAATGTTATGTCTATATTCATGGCATTTTTAAAAATTTGATAATAGCTTCCAGCTATTTCTTTTTCTGAACATCATTAATATTTATATGTAACCATTGAACTAATTAAGGTGTATATGGGCAAATCACTGTTCCCTGTTCTGCTGTGGATATATAATTTAAATGTTTCTCATTTGATTAAGTGAAATCTCCTCTTTGAGCATTTTTCTTAGCCTGAAAAAATATACATTAGTGATAAATAGCAATTTTAGCTTCTGTGTTCTATATTGGTCCAGATATTTTGGTTGGCATTGATTTAATATTATAATATATATTTGATGGCATTTTCAATTGGCAAAAAGACTAATAAATGTTTTACTATAACAACTATAATATGCCCTTAAATATTTTCTAGTATACATTACTCTCTATTTTAATAGTAGAATTATCTATGTAATTTAGTGAAAATAGGAGAAGCCATAGATGCATTAAAAGACACATCCTCCTAAAAAGATGTGAATGCAGTCTTTGAGTTGTGCCTAAAAAATAGTCTGAATCCTCTATCTAGCTGTGTCATCCTTTAAAAATACAGGCAAAGAAATGTTTCTAAAAGCTATATTTTGATGAAATTATCTGTTGTCAAGAGTAAACAAGCCTTTTTAAACCATTGCTTCTTAGTAAAACATATTATGTTGTTATCCAGGTCTGTTAAATTAATTTAATTTAAATTAATCAAATACTGTTTTGTATTAGGAGCCACAGGTGAGAGGAACTTACAGAAAAAGACTTTTCAATTTGTGGATTTTTAAAGGTCATTGTTATTTCTCCTTTCCTTCTTCCTCTCTATATTTAAGCTAGTGACTACCAGAAAGAAATAAGGAGAAGGTTAAAGCTCAGATTTTTTTTAACTTGTCATTTTGCTTCAACTTTTTTTTCTTGTTATTTTACAATCACTTTCATCAGTGGAATGTGAGACAATGCATTTTTGCAATATGCCACCCAGTTTCCCAATTCAAAAAACAAATTTGGACACAGTTTTCCCTGGCTACACTGAATGGAGGAATTCACTTTCTCTCAGTGGCCATTGCATAGAACAGTAAGAACAATGCAGTCAACTCTCTCCTAAATTAATTACAAGAGATGTAACTGTAAATAATTTAAAGTGGTAAATATTCAAAAAGTCACTTTTCCTTCACTTTGGATAGTTCTATGCCATGCTATGATAGTAACCCCAGGGCTCTGAAATGATGCGCAGAGGCCACAGTCCACCACATGGATAAGACACCTCAAGAAATAGAGAGTTTTTATGTTTTTATTGCATGATGGTGAACAGCTGTACCCACCAGCAAGCTTGCCCTTTTTGGCAGCTGGCTTTATTTAGCATTTTAAGCAATTGCATGCTGTTTGCCTCCAGTGCCTGGCATTCCTCAATTAAAATTTTAAATGCATTTTTATCATCCCCTAACACAAAGCTCACTTATGCAATCCCAAATCTAGCCTGAGACACCTGTTCTTAAATCTATTTTTTTAAATAAGTTCAATATGAAATAAATTTCTGTGCCCTGTCATGCTGGAATGAAAGAAAACACACATTACTATAATGGAACTATGGTACTACCACAAACTATTTAGGTGGATTATTGATTGAGGCCAGTTAATGGATATGAGATAATGCATCAAAGCCATTTTCAGTAAAAGATTAATATTGTTATTAATTTTGAGAGTTGTTTTTGTTTTTATTTTGTTACAAACAATCTAAACAATGCTTGAGTTTTGTCAAACAACTGAAAATGCCATCAAATATAAATGAAGAGAAGTTTGATTTCTTTTAAGCCTTTAAAGTCCATCAGTAAGCAAAGAACAAAGAACTGTTATATGTGAGAGAAAATTTTTTTGTACCTATTTGCCATGAAAGAGAACTTTGGAAAAGCTATATTGCTGCTTAATTATAATCTTTATATCAATATTGACTAGAAAGCTCTTAGTGATAAACTTGAAAACATCTACATTGAAGGAGAAATTAAATTCATTCAGACAGAACAAGTTTCTTCCCAGGTTGAGAAGTTTTAGGTAACCTATGACTCATACTTTATTTAATTTAAGCTGTTTCCCCTTATAGCCTTACCTTTGGGCTAAAAAGGCCTTTGATTTAATAGAATGCTCTCTTTGTGTCTCTAATTTGTGATAAGTTTGGCCTTTGTTAGTTGGTTAGAGGTTTCTTTGAATCCTTTCCAGGTGTGGTCCCTCTTTAGTCAAAGGAAAAACTTTATCTTTTCCCATCCTTAATAATATTTAGCAGTTACTGGGATATTATCCTTTTTTATTTTTAATCTTTAAAGAGCTTTCCTCATTTATTCTCTCCAAAAACACACCCAAGGGGAGGTAGTGTTATTTTTAATTAATACTGGACAAGAAAAAGGAGGGTACAGATCGCATTAACTGGGTAACAGTGTCAAAGATCAGAGTTTTCTGGATTTAATTGCAGCTGGATCACATTGCCATTTTGGTGATGCCAAATTTTAGCATAATTATTTTTAAGTAAAATTTTTAAATACGAAGCAATGAATACCTATTGCTGCAAAACCCTGGAAGTGCAGAAAATGTAAAGGAGAAAATAAAAATACTACTTAAATATATAAATACATGTACATGTGTCTATATGTATTCCTCTTTGTCATTTTTTATTGCATATTTTTTTTTAAAAAATAGTAGACTTTCTTAGAGTAGTTTTAGGCTTACAGAAAAATTGAGCAGAAAATACAGCGAGTTCTACTGACCAGGTGCCAGCCATGTCCTAGTTTCTGCTATTACTATTTTTATTGGCATGATATATTTGTCACAATCAATGAACCAATATTAATACATTATTATTAACCGAAGTTTTGCATTTTACATTTAGGTCTATGTTCCATGTTTAACATTAGGGTTCACTCTTTATGTTATACAGTTCTCTGGCCTGTGCCAAATGGATAATGTTATTTATCCACTATTACATAATCATATACAGTAGTTTCACTGCACTAAAATCCTGTGTGCTTCACTTACTTATTGCCCCCTCCCCAGCCCTCAACCACTGGTAACCACTAATATTTTTTGTCTCCACAATTTTGCCTTTTCCAGAATGTCATATAGTTAGAATCATACATTATGTGGTCTTTTCTGACTTCTTTTATTTTTATTTCTTTAAGGTTCCTACATGTCCTTTTGTATTTTGACAGCTCATTTCTTGTTATTACCGAATTATATTGTATAGATATACCACAGTTTGTTTATCCATTCAACAACAATCAATTGGTGCTGGAACAACTGAACATCCACATGCAAAAGAAAGTGGAGGGGAAATATAAATACTGACCTTATACTTTCACAAAAATTAACATAGATCATGGAGGGGTTGCTTCCAGTTTTTTGGCAATTATGAATAAAGGTAGTATAAACATTTGTGTGCAGGTATTTGAGTGGGCATGAGTTTTTAACTCACTGAGGTAAGTTTTTAGGATTGAGATTGTTGGATCATATGGTAAGACTATGTTTAGGTTTGCAAGAAACTGCTAAACTATCTCCCAAAATGTTTGTCTTAGTCTACTTATGCTGTTATAACAAAATTCCATAAACTGGGTGGTTTAAACAGTAAACAATTCTGAAGGCTTGAAAGTCCAAGATCAAAGTGCCAGCAGATTCACTTCTTGGTATGGGCCTTCTTTCTGGCTTTTATCCTCACATGGTAGAGAGAGGAAGCTTTGTTGTCTCTTCCTCTTCTGACAAGACCACTAATCCCATTATGAGGGCTCCACCCTCGTGATCTCATCTAAACTTAATTACTTCCCAAAGGCCCCATCTTCTAATCACATTGAGGGTTAGGACTTCAACACATGAATTCAATATGTGAATTTGGAGGGAGAGAAACGCACTCAAATATTCAGTTTATAACAGTGGTTATACCATTTGACATTCACATCAGGAATGAGAGTTCCTATTGCTCCGCCTCCTCCCCAGCATTTTGTATTATAACTGTTTTCAATTTTAGCCATTCTAATAGGTATGTAGTAGTATCCTGTTTTAATTTGCAATTAATTAATGACATACAATGTTCAACATCATTTCATATGCTTATTTGGTATCTGTATATCTTCTTTGGTGAGATGTCTGTTCACATCTTGTGCCCATTTTATAATTGGGTTATTTGCTTTCTTATTGTTGAGTTTAAGAGTCCTTTTTATATTTTGAATATAAGCTCTTTTTCAGATATCAGTTTTGAAATTATTTTCTCCCATCTGTGGCTTTTCATTTCATTCTCTTAAAAGTGTCTTTCATGTAGCATAAGTTTTTTTTTTTTTTTTTTTTTGAGACAGAGTCTCACTCTGTTGCCCAGGCTAGAGTGAGTGCCGTGGCGTCAGCCTAGCTCACAGCAACCTCAAACTCCTGAGCTCAAGGGATCCTCCTGTCTTAGCCTCCCGAGTAGCTGGGACTACAGGCATGCACCACCATGCCCGGCTAATTTTTTCTATATATATTTTTAGCTGTCCATATAATTTCTTTCTATTTTTAGTAGAGATGGGGTCTCGCTCTTGCTCAGGCTGGTCTCGAACTCCTGAGCTCAAAGGATCCGCCCACCTCGGCCTCCCAGAGTGCTAGGATTACAGGCGTGAGCCACCGCGCCCGGCCAGCATAAGTTTTTAATTTTAATAAAGTCCAACATCTCAATTTTTTCTTTATAGATTATACTTTTGGTGTTGTATCTAAAAACTCATTGCCAAACCCAAAGTCACCTAGATTTTCTCCTATGTTTTCTTCTGGAAGTGTTATAATTTTGCATTTTACACTTAGGTCTATGTTCCATGTTGAGTTAATTTTTGTGAAAGGTATAAGGTCGGTATTTAGATCCCTGCCCCACACACCTTTATTTTTACATGTGGACGTCCAGTTGTTCCAGCATCATTTGTTGAAAAGACTATCTTTTCTCTGTTGGATTGCCTTTGCTCATTCATCAGAGATCAGTTGACTGTCTTTGTGTGGGTCTGTATCTGGGCTCTTCTGTTCCATTCATCTATTTGTCTATTTGTTTGCCAATACCACACCGTCCTGATTACTGTTTACTTTGTAGTAAATCTTGAAGTCATGTTATGTCAGCCTTCTTAATTTGCTGTTGTTCTTCAATGTCGTATTAGCTCTTCTGGGTGTTTTGCCTTTCCATATAAACTTTAGAATCAGTTTGTTGATATCCACAAAATAACTTGCCAGGATTTCAATTGGGATTGTGTTGAATCTATATATAAAGTTGGGAAGAATTGACATCTTGACAATATTGAGTCTTCGTATCCATGAACCTGGAATCTCCCTCCATTTATTTAGATCTTTGATTTCTTTCTTCAGGGTTTTATAGTTTTGCTCATATAGATCTCATACATATTTTTACTATATTTAAACTAACCCACCCACCCTTCCTTCCTTTCCTCCCTCCCTCCCTCCCTTCCCCTCTTTCTCTCTCATCTTTTTTTCATGCTAATGTAAATGATGGTATGTTTTTAATTTCAAATTTTAGTTGCTTGTTGGTGGTAATATAGGAAAGCATTTGACTTTTGTATACTTGTATCCTGCAACCTTGATGTAATCATGTATTAGTTCCAGCTGTTTTTTGATCAGTTTTGGGGATTTTCTACATAAATGTCCATGTCATCTGTGAACAAAGATAATTTTGTGTCTTCCTTCCCAGTTTATGTACTTTCTATTTCCTTCTCTTGTCTTATTGCGTTGACTTCCACTACAGTGTTAACATAGGAATGGTGAGAGGGGACATCCTTGTGCTGTTCCCAATCTTAGGGGGAAGGCATCAAGTTTCTCACCATTATGTAGGTTGTTTGTAGATGTTCTTCATCAAGTTAAGGAAGTTCTCTTTGCTGAGAATTTTTATTGTGAGTAGGTGTTGGATTTTATGGAGTACTTTTCCTGCATCTGTTGATATTATCATATTATTAATATTTCACTTATGTTGATGTGAAGGATAATATTAATTGATTTTCAAATGGTGAACCAGCCCTAAATACCTGAGATAAATCCCACTTGGTCATGGTGTGTAATTCTTTTTATACATTGTTAGATTTCATTTACTAATATTTTGTTGAGGATTTTGCATTAATAAGAGCAACTGATCTTTTCCTTTCTTCTAATGTTTTTGTTTGTTCTTGGTATTAGTGTAATGTTGGTCTTGTAGAGTGAGTTAGGAAATACTCCGTGTGTTTCTATTTTCTAGAACAGCTTATATGTAACTGGCATCCTTTGTTCCTTAAATGTTTGGTAGAATCTACCAATAAAACTGTCTATGTGTGGTACTTTCTGTTTTGGAAGATTATTAATTATTTATTCAGTTTCTCTAATTAGTATAGGTCTGTTCAGATTATTAGTTTCTCCTTGAGTGAGTTTTGGTAGGTTGAGTTTTTCAAGGAATTGGTTCAATTCATGTTAATTATCAAATTTGTGAGCATAGAGTTATTCATAATATTCCTTTATTATTATTTTAATGTCCATGTGATTAGTAGTGATGGGGCCCCTCTTTCATTTCCAATAATAGTACTTTGTGTCTTACCCTCTTCCTTTTTTGGTTACTCTGGCTAGGGGTTTATTAATTCCATTGATATTTTCAAATAATGAGCTTTTAATATTATTAATTTTCTCTGTTTTTTCTTGTTTTCATTTCATTGATTTCTTCTGCTTACTTTGGATGTAGTTTGCTCTTTTTTCTAGTTTGCTAAAATGGAAGCTTAAATGATTGATTTTAACTTTTTCTTTTTTTATTATATGTATTCAGTGCTATTAATTTCCCTGTAAGTACTGTTTTTGCTGTATTCTATAAGTTTTGTTTTCATTTTCATTTAGTTAAAAATATTTTTTATTTCTTGAGATTTCTTTGACCCTTGTATTTGACACAAGAGATTTCAGCTATCTTTCTGGTTATAATTTCCAGTTTAATTCCATTGTGGTCTGAGAGCATACTTTGTGTGATATCTATTCTTTTAAATTTGTTAAGATATGTTTTATATACCAGAATGTGGTCTATCTTGATGGAATGCTCCCTAAAAACTTGAAAAGAATGTGTATTCTACTATTGCTGGATGAAGTATTCTGTAAATGTCAATTAAATTGATGGTGCTACTAAGTTTAACTATATCTTTACTGATATTCTCCCTGCTGGTTATATAAATTACTAATAGACAGGGATTAAAGTCTCCAAGTATAATAGTGAATTCTCCTTGCAATTCTGTAAGTTTTTAATTCATATATTTTGACACTCTGTTGTTAGGTGCATATATATTAAGGATAGTTATATCTTCTTGAATAATTAACCCTCTATCATTATATAATGTCCCCTGTTATTGCTGGTAATTTTACTTGCTCTGAAGTCCATTTTATTTGAAATTCCTAGAGCTACTCCAGCTTTCTTTAGATTAGTATTGGTATGGTATATTTTTCTTCATCTTTTAATCTATATATGTCTTCATATTTAAAGTGGGTTTCTTGTAGACAACATGTGTTGGGTCTTGCTTTTTTTTAAATTCACTTGTATAGCCTCTGTCTTTTAACTGGTATATTTTAGACCATTTACATGTAAAATGATTATTGATAGAGTTGGGTTAATATATATATTCTATATTTGTGACTGTTTTCTATTTGTTGCTCTTGTTTTTTGTTTCTTTTTTTAACTTCATCTATTTTTCTGTCTTTTCTGATTTCAGTGGATTTTATAACGATTCCATTTTTTTCTTCTGCCTTAGAATATGAATTATAACTTCTTTTATTTAGTGGTTGCCCTAGAGTTTGCAATATATATTTATAACTAATCCAAATCCA
The DNA here is from genome assembly GCF_041146395.1 of Eulemur rufifrons. NCBI lineage: Eukaryota > Metazoa > Chordata > Mammalia > Primates > Lemuridae > Eulemur > Eulemur rufifrons. The sequence continues at coordinate 93,766,125 of NC_090984.1, forward strand.
CTTTCAAATGAAACTGTATATCTCTTCATGGGTAGTGCTAGGACCTTTTAACATTGTATTCCCAATTCTTCTCTCCCATTGCTTAAAACATTGCTATCATTCATTTGACTTATCCATTAAGCTATGATCACTGGATATATTGTTGCTATCATTATTTTGAACAAACTGCTGTTAGACAAATTAAGAATAAAAAAAAGAATAGATTTAATTTATTTGTTTTCTAACACTCTTCTATATGTATACCTGAATTTATGACATATCATTTTCCTTCTCTCTGAAATGGGCAACAAATTCCCTCAATTTTTGTCTAGGAAATTCTTAATTTTCCATCAAAAGTAAAGGATACATGTCTATAAATACAGAATTCTAAATGACTGGTTTTATTGTTTCAAAACTTTAAGTATTTTACTCCACTTACTTGTTGCTTGAATGATTTCTAAAGGGAAGGCCCATGTAATTCTTATTCTTGGTCCTCTGTAGATAAGGTTCCCTTACCCTGAGCTTCTTCCAGATTTTTTTTGTTTGATTTCTACATTTTGAATCTGTTATTCCTAGGTGTAGTTTTGCTTCTTTTGGTTTTTTGTTTGTTTGTTTTTTGTAGTTATCCTACTTGGTGTTCTTTAAGCTTCATAGATTTGTGATTTGGTGTCGTTAATTTTGGAAAATTCTTAGGCATTATTATTTCAAATATTTTTTCTCTTTCTTTCTCTCTTCTCCTCTGGTAATTCCCATTGAGTGTATATTCACCTTTTGTAATTATCCCATATTTCTTGGATATTCTGTTCCATTCTTTTCATCTTTTTTCTCTTTCTATTTAGTTTTATAAGTTTATATTGTCATATCTTCAAGTTCAACTGATTCTTTTCTTGGTCATGTCCAATCTATTGATGAGGCCATTAAAGGCATTCTTCATTTCTGTTACAGTGTTTTTGATTTCTAGCATTTCTTTTTGATTTTTTTCTTAGTTTCCATCTCTCAGCTTACATTACTCATCTGTTCTTGCATGTTGTCCACTTGTTCCATTAAAGTTCTTAGCATATTAATCATGGTTATTTAAAATTTCCAGTCTGATAATTACAAAATCTCTGCCATATCTGAGTCTGGTTCTGTCCTTTTCTCTTCAGACTGTATTTTTTGCCATTTAGTATACATTGTAATTTTTTGTTGAAAGCCAGACATAAAAAGGAACTGGAATAGATAGGCTTTTAGTGTGGGATTTTATGTTTATCTGATTGGGATTCAGGCTGTGTTTACTGTTAGCTGTAGTTCTGGTATCATAATGCTAAAATTTCCTCTAGTGACCTTGTTTTTGTCTCTCCTGTCATCTTAAGGCTTTTTTAGAGACTCCTTAAATAGGCATTCCTTTTAGCTGTAATTGCTCATTATTAATTATCAGCCCTAGTAATGTGGTGGTATGGTATATGGGGAAGGAGAAGTATTCTATAGGGTTATGATTAGGTCTCAGTCTCTTAGTGAGCCTGAGCTGGGTATTTCCTTTCCTTAAGGTAGGTTAGGCTTTGATAAAACCCTAATAGGTTAAGCTCTAGTAAACCAGTTTTCCTTGAGGCAGGCATTGTGAAGGAAAACAGAGAGCTCTGTTGAGTACAACTTGAGCTAATATGTAAAAATTCTCGGAAATTGAAAAAAAGTACATTATATTTTAGTATAATGATAGTAATGATCACAAACAGCAATAAAAAGGAATATGAAAATAAGTTAGTTTTAAATGTAATGTTTATTTTTATACTTTCTGTTATTATGATGTGTAGAAATATTCCAAAGGAGATTCTTATAAATGAATTTCATTATCTACTTTGGGTTAATATACAATATGAAACCTACAAAATTCTGAATGGAGGGACAGATATTGTTCTAACGATAATACGTGCCTAGTATAGTTTCATTTGGCTCTGTACTTCATATAAAAATTAACCATAACTTCTGATATTATTTAATAACTAAAATATGGATTCTGTAATGTTTATTACTCTAAAAAGATAATTCTTTGGATCCATGAAATTATATTCAACTCTCTGGAAAAGTTTACAGTATTATTTTAATAACAAAATTAACAAAAGCAAGAATAATATCTCTTTTCCCGTCATGCATTATTTAGGTATATATTTATGAAATGGTTGATGGATCTAAGGCACAATGCCTATATATTTGTGAAGGTAGTATATAAGCAACAAGAAAAACAGAGGTGTCCATGTAGCTTAGCAAGTATTTATATACCCTTTTCTAGGTATTTGAGGTCTTAAACTGTTATCTAAAAAACTCAGAAAGTTCTTAAATAATTGCAGAACCTGTGTAGTATTGGCTGTTTTGCATCTTAAAACAATAAAACCAGTAATATTTGCAAATCCCAAAATTTACCCATAAGATTGAGATTGTGATGCTAGACGGTAAGCTCATCTACTGTCTAGCTAAGTGATTATTTTCTATAGCAAACTGTAGGATCCCTGTTAAGTACAGTACTTTATATTATTAGATTCATGTATTCAGTTATGCATTTATTTTCTGCGTTTTATGTGCCTGGGATAGTAGTAGTTGCTAAGGCAACAACATAGTAGGTTTAGGTTTATGTCCTTGTTTCAGACTTGTGGGGGAGACAAATTCACAAAAACATAATTATAATACAGTTTGGTAAATGCAGTGATAAGGATACCTGTATCAATATTGTGAGAGTTAAGTTTCTGAAATTTTTATATCCTGAAAGCCAAAGGTTTACTGTATTACTTCTGTGTGGAGTACATATCAAGTTGGGGCCAAGGATACCACTTATTAACTCCTCACACCCCATCTGATAGAATCTGTTTGGGGACTGTACCCCTGGCTGTCTTGTGAATATCGTGTAATCACTCCTTCCCTCCTAAACAAATACACACATCAACACTCACTTGTACATGCACATACACATGCCTGTTCTCATCTGTTCAGACCAAGGTGATCACCTGACCTTGGGAAACTAATCCTTTAAGGCTGGGCTATGCCAATAAGATTCCCTGTTAAAGGTAATGTAACCTGGTAGGTGAGCTCTCACACTCTGTTGTCTGATGGGTCTGGATTATGACTCCTTCACTGGTTATCTATAAGTGTACTTGGCCTAAAGGATTGTTTTGGTGATTAAAATAAATAACATTTCTAAGCATTTAGCACAGTGTTCAGCACCTGGTCTCAGTAAGTGTTAGTATTAGTACAAGATAGAGGCTCTAGTTTATATGAGGGTAATTCTAAGCTATAAAATCCTATAGACTGGAGCTGATACCCACAAAATGGATCCTGAGCACAAGAGATAAGTTGATTAGCAGAAAGGAGATTATAGCAGACCTACATAGACCCTGCAGCCACAGAGAGATGGGTAACTATTGCAGGTTTCCCATTTTCTGTAAGACCCAGCTGTATTTCCTGCTCTTCATCTCTTGGTGATTTCCTTGTGTTCTTTCAGTAATTTCCTTTTTTCAGTTGAGCTAATTTGACTAGGTTTCTATTCTTTGCAACTAGTCATCCTTGACTAACATAGTTCTCAAAAAAACATCTACTGGTTTTTGATATTAACGAGAGGAAATAGTCATGTACAAGTTTTGTTCTATGTGGTACCAACTTCAGAGCTCTAATTTTCTTTATTTTATGAACCTTATATTCTAATCTAACCAAGCAAGTATTATCAGCAGGTACAAGTAATATTCTATTCTTCCTCCTCTTATCCTTTTCTTGTTTCTGTGGTATATTTGCCTTTTAGCTCCATACTGTAAGGAAACAAAATAATAGTTTGTTGGTACACAAAGAAAATGCATCCTTTCGAATCAAAATGTAACATAATATCATTATATTATTTATGTTGTTTTCTGTGCATTGAAGCCTAAGAAGGTCATTTTGGGTCATACCACTGATTCATCCAGTCCAGTACTCTGACTTAACAATGATTCTCAGTAATTTTGTAGGAAATATGGTTGTCATCCATGATGTCAAGGTCTGGACATTGATATTTTTCCCTAAACATATCATCTCTGGCTTTTATTAATATATTCTCCTGGGATAATGAATTCTGTAAGAATTTTACCTATTGTGTAAAACTTTATTTTATTTTACTTATTCTTAAACTACTTTCAAGCACCAAAGAAAGGTCCCTAATTCTAAGATTTAGTGAATATAATCTTAAACACCCTATCTAAATATTTTATGATTTCATAGGCTTTCAACATATCTCCTCTAGGCTTTCATCCTTTCAGATAGAGGAGAATCATCCTATTGTCATTTGGGAGATCTCCACTCTCTTAAATAATATGATTTGTCTTCTTTGCTAGACCATTATGAAGTACAGCAGTTGAACTGCACAAATTTATTCATAACAAATTATGATTGTCTCCATTCATGTATGTATATTCAACTTAGTGATCTATGGAATTAAAATCATTTTATATCACCTCTAAAAGTCTAATCTTTTTAATCTTTTAGAAATTCTGACAAGAATAAAGTTAATTTTAATAATAATAATCAGGGCTGAAATTTGTTTCTGAAACTATAAAATATTTGTATTTATTTTGTGATTCATTTTAGATACCATCAGTTATTATATCCTGAATTTTGGATCATATCATCAGGAGTAGATACTTTAATTTTTAAGCACTTAATGAATAAGTTGGAATTTGTTTATCCCTAAATACATAATTTAAGAAATTAAAGGTGGAAATATATTTTAAGGACAGAAGTATATTAGATTGCAAAATATTATATTTTTACTTTAATGTTTAACAGTTGGAAGTAAGTATTTAAATAGATAACTATAGGGAGAGTGATTTACAAGTTTAATAAATCTCTTTATGATAAACTTGCTTTTAGGTTCTCTGTTTCAAATTAGGCTTTTTTTATGGAAAGCTTATTATATAATTACTAGGATATAAGACTGTCACAAGTCAGCTAATTCATATTCTCTCTTTACAAACAAATTGCAAAGATATTATTAACCCTTAACCATGAGCTTTAAAATGACTAAAAAGCACCCTAAATATTTCATACATATAATTTAAATTTGAGATAATCTGTCTTGAGCTGTTATTTTTTTTTTATTTGGGGATCCCAGTATGAGCCCAAAATGACAATTTGTGAAGTTGTTTTGTTAAGCCACAATTTGTGTCTGCTAATTGCTTTATATAGATACACATGATGATGAATGTTTGAAGTTTATATCCTTTAAGATTAAATTTCTAGATCTAGTACGTACTGTAGAGAGGGATCTGTACCTTACCCATTGGAGCTTCTGTAGAGCCCCTCCCTTTGCCTTGCTATTTCAACTCATTCCTAGAGTACACCTCCTTTTTTTGTCATTTCATGAGAGTCATTTTGGCTTTCCCTGAAACTTTGTGATCATGGAGTAGGGATGGAGTAAGACTTCAGACTGTAGAATTAGAATGTCTTGAGTTCAATTCCTGTCTCTAACTAGCTGAGTGACCTTGAATAAGTTACTTAACCTAAGCTGTAAATGAGAAAGCACTTACCTCATAAAGACTTTGTGGATTGATTGAGATAATGTATGGAAAACATCTAGTTTAGTACCTGAAATATAATTGGTGCTCAATAAATATCAGCTGTTAATTCAAGTTGCTAATAGAGAGCTGGGGCAGGGAGGGATGGATGCAGGGGCTGTGTTAGAAGTATCTCATAGTATGGGTCATTGAGAAAATTTGAGTAAAGCTTATAGAAAGAACAAAGTGTGAACCCTCATCCCTGCCAGAATCTTTATGACCTGAGATAAAGAGAGGAGTATGGTAAAATGGTTTAGAGATATTCCAGTTAAGTCTTTGTGGCCTATTGATAGATAACTATCTACAAGTTGAGAAGCATGTTGCATAGGATGAAAAACAATAAATAACCTTCTAGGCAAGGCAGTAGCAGAAGTCTTCCTTTGCAAATTCTAGTCTAGGTTCTAAAGAAGGTTATGGTGGTGCTGTTCTTGTTTGTTTGTTTTTCTTTTTTTAATTTTTTTTTTATTTCAGCATATTATGGGGTACAAATGTTTAGGTTTTGTGTATTCCTTTTTCCCCACCCAAGTCAGAGCTTCAAGTGTGTCTATCTGCCAGATGGTGCACACCATACCCATTAGGTGTGTATACACCCATCCTCTTCTCCCCTCTCCCATCTGCCTGACACCCAATGAATGTTATTGCTATATGTGCACTTAAGTGTTGATCAGTTAATACCAATTTGATGGTGAGTGCATGTGGTGCTTGTTTTTCCATTCTTCCTATACTTCACTTAGTAGATTGGGCTCCAGCTCTATCCACTGTTCCTGTTTTAAGCTTACATGAGAGAAATTTTATGGGCAACATAGTGTGAAGTATCAATTCTATACAAAGTATTGTATTTATTGTATTTTTTAAGTAGTAACAAGTCAAAGACTATTTCCCACCTATCAGACATTCCTTGCCCTATTTGTCGCATATATGAACATCTTCTTCCTTCCTCCCCTTTCCATGCTTTATTAGTTAAGGTTTCACGCCTTTTGCCTCATGCCTTGGCATTTATGACTATCCCCCGTTCTTCCCCAGTTAAACCCAAAAGGGTAAAATACAGTCATTTTTTGAGTATTGTCTTTAAACTGTTTGCCTCAGCTATGCCACCAGAAGCTACAGATGATAAAGTATTAGCTCTCTTTCTAGAGATTTTGCATAGCCCAGAAGGAAAGGAGAGTGAGGTGACTTTTATTAGATCAGCAGCAGCTGTGTCTTGGCACATAGGCCATACCCCATATCCTGTCTTCTTCCTGCCACAGAAGAAGTGGAGGCAGCTGGAAAAGAAGATCTATCCTGCAGTCTGAGAATGGCAGCAAGAGTTAAAGATGGGAGTGATGGTAGGGTGATTGTTGGAGCGCTGGTTCTTTGTGGATTGCTGTAGCTTACAATACTAGGGAGATGTGCTACTCCAGCCCCTGTTTTAGTAGGCTAAGATGTATGTCTGTTTTATCATCAATTTGTATAGCACTTTATACAGTAGTAAATTAAGCTATACAGTGCTACACTAAGTTATCTCCCTCCCTCATACTCCGCAAAAATCTTAACTGTTTTGTTATTGTTTCTTCTTTAATATGACTCTGTGTTTTCATTTTCTTGTCTCATGATGTAGCCAGAATTTTTAATTACAATTCTTGTATCTTAGGGTATTAGGACTGACATTTACCCGGTCACCAGGGATCATAAATTAGGCCTTCCTGAGTTAACATAACTGGATGATAATTTAGCAGAAAAATTACAAATAGCCTTAAATCCAATGTGAAACATCTCATTCCTAACTCTCCAACTATGCTAATCACAGAGGCAGCTATAAAATTACCCCAGAGCAAAAGGGGATCCTGCGTGCCAAGTCACAGCTTCATCCTGTGAGATCCTGATGGTACACCCACGTATTCAGTAACCTCTTTCAGGAATTATCAAGGGATACAAGGCCATTATCTTGATCCTTCCCCCTGGCTATTTCTTTTAAGATGTGACGTATATCAAAGGAATAAGAAGAATATGAGAATGGAATTGTGATTTTTTTTATAAGGGAACAGAGGAAAGGGAGGATGGAGTGTGGCTCTTCAGTAAATTTGTTTAAATTAAGCCTTGACTGACTTCCCACTGCTTTCTGTTCCTCTGTTCTCTTGTTTCTTGCCAGTGAGAGAAGCTGTTCTAGGATCTTGGGGATCTTTTGTTCTGGAAGGAGGTTCTAAGTTAGGAGAAAGTTGGTTCTAAGTTAGGACAAAATAGAACGAACAAACAAAAAACTCCCCCAAACTTCTAGCTGTCGTGTACTTATAGGGTCTTACCAATCATCAGAGAAACTGTTGGCAGTATCCCTTTTATGAGCATGCTGTCCATAGACTGTTTGAAACCTTTTGGCAAAGTAACTTTTTATATATGTAAGTTAAATGACTAAATTTGTTTCAAAAACATCAAAAATGACTGCAGGGTGCATTCTGTTTAGTGGCATGAAGCAAACAAACCTCTTTGGTCTTTTTTCTTTTGACACTGTCCTGCCTCCCTTATGCTGAACTGCATAACTCACTAAGATATTATGTCTTTTCCATTGTTTGCCTTTCCTTTAGTCCCCGATCCAGAGTTAAGTCTGTCAGAATATCATTGAGGTCAGTGAACCATGAGTCTAGTTGCCTTTGCAAGGCATTTCTGTTGCTAGTAAAAGCAGTCAGCACCTCATAAGAATGCTGCCCAGTAATTCCCAGAGTGTGATATGCTAACTCTCAAGAATGTTGCTAACACTGCACTGTTTCATATGATTGAATTTAGAACTTCTCATTCAATTGGTTGAAAGCTTCAAACTGACAGTTATAATAGTCTTTCTAGTTGTTGCCTAAGTAGAGCAGTGATAGAATTCCTATGGCTGGGGACAGTTGCTCATTGGAGTTCAATAAGAAATTTCTATCAGTTGCAATGGTTGAAAACAAAAGGAAAGTAGCCCAGATGTTCACTTTTTAATAGTATATATTTCCTCTATATTTTAAATGAGAACATATCTGTTATTAAATGAGGATATAAATATTGATGTCACTGTTGAAATTCCAAAGAACATACCTCATACATTTCTGTTTTTTTTTTTTTTAATGGCCATCTTTTGCGTCCAAACAAAATAAAAAAAATCTCTCCTATGCCTCTGGAGTTCTCACCACAGCTAGTTAGTTTTCAGTCTTGATCTCTCTCCTTTTACTCTTGCTCCTTTAACAAGTCTTGGCTAGTTTACTCAGAACTTAAAGTCCTATTTGGCCATACATTGTTAAAGAAAATGTGTATGCCAAAAGTCCAGATAGCCTTTGTAGATATAAGTTAAACATATAAATCCCTTGCTGTAATATGAATAGAAAGTATTCCTGTTTTAGACAACTAGCTGCTATTCTGTGTTTCAGTACAGAACAGAGTTTTGGTCAAATCAAGGTAGTGATGACAGGAATGTCAGAACTTTGAAATAGCTAGGAGTCTCTGCTCTTCAGTTTGATCATTTGTTTAATATTTTGAATAGATAAAAGCTGTTCATTGTTTTATTACCTATGGTAAACAACATGAATTAGATATACTTTGGGAGTGAAGTGCTCACTAAAAACGGGGCACTTTGATAATATTTTTCAGAGAATATGATATTTTGGTAAATAATCTCTTCCTGGACCAAACTGTAGCCAACTTTTTGAGAAATGTTCAGCACAATTATCCCCAGATAAAGAACTAATGTTCTTTTGAGAATTATTCTGTGTTATTCATTGTGGTTAGCTTTCTCCATGTAATAACTCATTTCATCCTTAAAATAACTCTATGAATGAGGTACTGTTTTAATCCATTTTACAGATGAGTAAGGTACTATTTCAGATGGAGAAACTAGGGCAAGTTAAATATAACTTATTCAAGGTCGCACCACTGATAAATGATAGAGGACTCAGATACCGCTTTTTATGAGTCCAAAGCCCATACTCTTAATCACTGCACGCTACAGTCAAGATACTACATGAATAGACCTTTGCCTCAGTATATTTTGCTTCATGTGTCCTGTTCCAGCATCCAAGGCCATGACCTTCAGCAATTTGCACAGTCCTTGAAATGGCTGTTGGGTGTGATGTCACCTGGCAGCCATAACCATTCAAAGCAACCCATAGGAAGGGAATATAAAACCTCACACTCTCTTCCTCTGTGCTTATTTGGAGGAAGTCTGGACCTATGTGGATAGGGAGGGAAATGTCTTTAGGAGGCTTGAGTCTAGAAAGAAGACAGCTTCTCTGGTTCAAAATCATCAAAAAGTTGCTAATAATCCCCACCTTCCCCCAAGTAAAATTTAAGTTCTGGGTAGTGGTGATATCTTATTAGAGATTTTTCTTAACTGGCAACCTATTCCACACCTGTTTGCTTTGGCCATTCATGCTCTGCCATCTTGATTTAATCACCTCCCAAAGGCTCCATCTGCTAATATCATCACTGTGGAGGTTAGGATTTCAACATATGACATAGGGGGAGACATCTTAGGCCCATAGCAAGGAGATAGTCTTAAAAATGGGTCCTTAAAATAATAAACAATGACCATATTAATTTAAGTTAAACTGATTAATCAATTGTGTAAACCCCAAGGTAGTTTGTACTGATTCTTTACAAATGAATAACGCTAACTTATGTATGATTTATACATATAAAACATTTTCTTGCTGGAAGGTTGGTACAGTGTATTTCTTTCGAGCACTAAAGTCTTGATAGAATGGCAGGGTTCTCTTGATTGATCAAAGCGGTCATACTTAAATGCTTTGTAAAAACAAAAAATGTACATTTCAAAATGGATGAACTAATTTGCATTACTACCAATAGTGTACAAGGGTTTTCTTTTCTCCACATCCTCGCCAATACTTATCATTCATGCTTTTGATTATGCCATTCTAATAGGTATGACATGATATCTCATTGTGGTTTTAATTTGCATTTCCCTCATAATTAGAGATGTTGAGCATTTTTTTCATATATCTATTGGCCATATATATCTCTTTGTTAGAGAAATGTCCAGATCTTTTGCCTATTTTTTAATCAGGTTATTTGTTTTCTTGCTATTATTGAGTTCCTTATATATTTTGGATATTAGCTCTTTATCATGTGTGTGGTTTGCAAATACTTTCTTACAATCCATGGGTTGTCTCTTCACTGCGCTTTTGCTTTGCTGTACAGAAGCTGTTTTGTTTGATGCAATTCCATTTATCTATTTTTGCTTTTGTTGCTTGTGCTTTTAGAATTCTTTCCAAGAAATCATTGCCCAGACTGATGTCAGAGAGCTTTTTCCTATGTTTTCTCCTAGTAGTTTTATAGTTTCCAATCTTATGTTTAAGTTCTTTATCCATTTTCAGTTGATTTTTGCATATGATGTGAGACGAGTTCCATTTCATTCTTCTGCATGTTGATAATCAATTCTCCCAACACCATTTATTGAAGAGACAATCCTTTCCTCATTGTGTGTTCTTGACACCTTTTTTGAAAGCCTGTTGGCCACAAATACTTGGGTTTATTTCTGGGCTTTCTGTTCTGTTCCACTGGTCAACATGTCTGTTTTTATGCCAGTATCGTGCTATTTTGACCACAACAGCTTTAAAATATATTTCATAATCAGAAAGTGTGATGCCTCCAGCTTTCTTCTTTCTGCTCAAGATTGCTATGGCTAATTTTGGGGTCTTTTGTGGTTCCATATGAATTTTAGGGTTGTTTTTTCTATTTCTGTATAAAATGACATTGGAATTTTGATAGAGATTGCATTGACTCTGTAGATTGCTTTGGGTAGTGTGGACATTTTAACAATGTTAATTATTTCAGTCCATGAACATGGGATATCTTTTTATTATTTGTGTCTTCTTCAATATCTTTCAATATTTATAGTTTTCAGTATACATATTTTTTACCTCCTTGGTTAAATATACTCTTAAGTATTTCATTTCATTTTATTTTATTTTTTGATGCTATTGTGAATGAGATTGTTTTCTTAATTTCTTTTGCAGATAGTTTGTTGTTAGGGTATAGAAACACTATTTATTTTTGTATGTTGATTTTGTGACCTGCGACTTTATTGATTTTGTTTATTATTTCTAACAGTGAAACAAGCCAGACACAGAAAGATACCGTATGATCTCACTTATACGTGGAATCTAAAAAAGTCAATCTCATAGAAACACAGAGTAGAAAGGTGATTACCAAAGGCTGGAGGGTGGGGGGGATGGATGGGGAAAAGAAAGATGTTGATGAGCATTTCAGTTAGACTGGAGGAATAAGTTTTAGTGGTTTTTGGCACTGCATGGTTACCATAGTTACTAATAATGTATTGTATATTTCAAAATTGCTATAAAAATAGATTTTTTTAATGTTCTCACCACAAAAAAATAAGTTGGTGAGGTGACAGATATGTTAATTAGCTTGATGTAATATTTCTACAATGTGTACAAAGATCAAAACATCACATTGTACCCTATAATATACACAATTATTAATTTTCAATTAAAAGTAAAACCTAAAATGTAGATTTCAGAAAGTAGAATGTAGTATAAGTAATAGATAAACACTAGGGTCGGATCTTGGCCCTTTTATTAGCAGTATTACCATTGAGAAGTTCACTTAACCTCTCTTAGTCTGTTTCCTCTGTAAAATGAAAGTTTTAGTAAATCTGTGTTTCACAAACTCTGAAACCCATTCAAGATTACTAGAGATGATTTTGGGTGGCATATGAGATCATTTTAAGGATTGACTTGATAAAACACTAAAATAAACATTGAATCATATAGTGAGAAAGTTACTCCTTTTTCAATCTTTCGGATTATGTCAAAGAGAAAGTCTCAATTTGGTATCAAGATATCTTTAATAGCTCTCTAACACTGGATAATCATTGGGGGGGGGGGGAGGAGGGTGGGCATGTACTATGAATTCTCCACTCCTTACAAGTTTCCACAGAAGTCAAATTAATTCCTTAGAAGGGAAAATTACAGAAGTTCTTTTTTGCTCTTTCTGTTTACCTCATTTCCCTTCCATTTGGAAGGAAAGTAGTGTGTTATCCAACCAGTGAGTTTGGGAGGAGGAACCGAACATGTGAGGCACAGCCCTTTCTGGCTTCTCTCACAGTGTCGCCCATTCTCAGAAGGCATGCTTCTCCTCCTTCACATGTAGGGGGCTTTGACTGACAAACTCTTCTCAGAACAAGGTGGGGACTGTTAGAAAACCCATGAAGCCGTAAATCCAAACCACAAAATCACATTTTGTAATTCATCCTTATTGATTATCAAGCTGATATTTTGGTTACCATCCTATTCCTCTCTCTGTTTCATTATCAGTTGGTTTCAAACTCATAGGAGATACAAGGAAGAAAGCAATTATCACCCTTTAAGACCTCACTGATAATATTGTTTTTTAACAGAAATCCGGCTTGGGCTTAGAGTCCTCAATAAGCTATAGCATCCATATAGATAGAATTTAGTAACATGGTTTTGTTTTCAGTGAATTTATGTTTAGGGTTAACATCTATAAAATAAATTAATTTAAGTTTTAAAAAGTGTATCAGTTTTTAAAATATTAAATAGTACAGGTGGTACAGGGATATGTTAAAAATCATAAAGACAGTACACAAATAACTAAAATTTAGAAAACACTGAATAAGATTATTTCTAGGATTTTTTCAGATTAAAATTCTTTTGAAGCTGTATTCCAATAGAATATAAAATGTTATATCGCAAAGCAAGTAAAAGAAGGGGCCTTCTAACATAGCATGTATTATGTTGTTTTCTTTCATTTTGAAATATATCATTATTGAGGAATCTAAGCTTTTATTCTGTGCCAGTTTTTTTATTTGTAAATGTAAACAGCTTTTTAAAAATATTTTACTAGGCAGTTGAGTACTGATATCTTTTTGATAGCATGTTTGTTGGTGATGTTTTGTTTTGTTTTGTTTTGTTTGTTTATTCTTCTTTCACTGAAAGCAGTCTAGTCCGGGTGAGGTTTTTGAACTGGAAATCTCGAGTCATTGTAACTTGGAGGTCAAGAACCATGTCATCACTATATACCATGCCTAATACAGTGTTTGGCATATAGTAGTGTTCACTAAATATTTGAATAAGTGAATAAATGAATGAACAAAGAATCAATAAAAATAAACTGAGTTCTCTTTCTTGAAGGTGTGGGCATAGTTTTCATTTCTTTCTGAAAGCTATTAATAGGGCAAACTATAAGGAAGTTGAGGCTTTGGGGCAATTAGAGGGTAACACTTTCATATAAGTAAAATTTGGAGCTAATTGCACTGAATATGCCCTTGTTACCTGAATATTCCTGGTTATTACCTTGTTAGGAAGAAATTGCAAGAGGAAGCCATCCCTACTAATTTTGCTTTTGCTTATAGAAAGCAGAATTTATGGCCATATGTGAAAGGCTGGGGTCTTCCTTTCTTTTTCTCTTTACTTATTTTAAAAATTATTTTTAAATTATTTAAAAATTATTATTTTACCCGTTCCTCTTTTATTCTTCCTTTTCTCTCTAATACTTGTACTGCCCCTACAATCATCTCCATATCAGGGAAAGCACACTAGTTTTCCTTGCCTTATGGGAGACTATTACAGTTTAATTTAAAATGCAGCCTGTTCTTTGCTCTCATGCTCTTAATTATAGTTTCTCATCTGATAAACCTGCCCAACTCTTTCTTAACTGGCACCCTAGATGAACTGCAATACTGACGGTAAATTTTTTTTATTGCCATTTATTCATGTAACAAATGTCGTGTTTCAAGGATTTTGTTCTAAGAATCCTGAAATGAATTTTACATATCAGAGAGAGAATATTAACCAGTGGTTATTAACCAAACTGACTTTCTAATAACCATGCAGTTGGTTTGATTGACTACATTCCGAGATCATTTAATTTATTTTAAAACATTTTGCATATATACGGAAAAACAGAATTTGAAGACTGTATTTCATTCTAGTGAATACTTTTTAAACATATTCTAGGTTTATTCTCAATAAGTGTGTTCTTGCTTTAATGGTCTGGTGATTTTGATTCTAATTCATTGTGCACAATGACAACATCTGAACTAGAATTATTTTGTATGTTTGGGTTAATATTTTTTGCCATTGAAAATTTAACTCATTACATTTTATGATAGTAAAATCTCTCTGCCTGGTATCTTTGTGTCTCCCAGTTATTACTATGTGGTCTTTTTTTTTTTTTTTTATTTCTTCTTATTGTTATGGGGGATACAGAATTGCAGGTTACATACGTTGCCCATGTACCGCCTTTCCCCCCAAGTCAGAGCTCCAGGCGTGTCCGTTCCCCAGGTAGTGCGCATTGCACCCATCAGGTAGGTATATGTCCCTCCCCTCCCCTCCCACCCCCGCTTCCCAAGTCAGCACCTTCAAGTGTTACCATTCCCAAAACGGTGTGCAATGCACTCATTGTGTAGGCATACTCCCATCCCCTCCCCCACCCCCCACCTCAGTCTGATATCCGATTGGTGTCGTTCCTAGATGTGTATTTAGGTGTGATGTTCAGGGAAACCAATTTTTTGGTGAGTACATGTGATGCTTGTTTTTCCATTCTTGGGATACTTCACTTAATATAATGGGTTCCAACTCTCTCCAGGAGAACCATAGAGATGTCGTATCTTCATTATTCCTTATGGCTGAGTAATATTCCATGGTATACATATACCACAGCTTACTAATCCAATCATGTATTGATGGGCATTTGGGTTGTTTCCACATCTTTGCTATTGTGAATTGTGCTGCTATAAACATTCGGGTACATGTGTCTTTGTTACAGAATGACCTTTTTTCCTTTGGGTATATGCCCAGTAATGGGATTGCTGGGTCAAATGGCAGGTCTACTTGAATCTGTTTAAGATACCTCCATAATGCTTTCCACAGGGGTTGCACTAGTTTGCAGTCCCACCAGCAGTGTATGAGTGTTCCTGTCTCTCCGCACCCACGCCAACATGCGTTGTTTTGGGTTTTTTTGATAAAGGCCATTCTCATTGGGGTTAAGTGATATCTCATTGTGGTTTTGATTTGCATTTCTCTGATGATTAGGGATGTTGAGCATTTTTTCATATGTTTGTTAGCCATTCTTATATCTTCTTTCGAGAAGTTTCTATTCATGTCATTTGCCCACTATGTGGTCTTTAATATATAAAATAAACTCTAGGGTTACTGGCTATTGCCTTGTGGTTTATTCTTATTATTGCCTTATAAGGTTAATAGAATAGCAGTAGCATTAATGATACCTAGAAGTTGAATTATGAAAGTAATCATCTGTAAAGATTAGCATCAGACCTCTATTTGAACTTTAATATCTAGGTAAACAAGCAACACAGATTATGTTATTATCATAATTGAAAATACAACAGGTCTATTTTGGACAAGAAAAAAAGATTTTCGAATTATCTAAATTTTTTTCTTCAAAAGATACAGATGCTTGGCTTATAATTGTAATCTTTAGATATCCCCAGAGTCATCATACACTGTCATGAAAGTAGTACAAGAGCAATTTGCTATAGTGACAAGCTGGAAGTTTTGAGAACACTTTCTTGTCTAATTCCAAAAAAAAAAAAAAAACAGTAACAAAAAAACAGAATTTTGCTAGCTGTCTGTGTCTACTGGCAATATGGTTATTCTCTGATTCGATACTTTGAGTGCTGGATACCATCCTTCTGTTGGGGTATGAGGTGTTGATATGATAGCATGTTATGATAGAAATTTTTAGAAAAGGTCATGGGATCAAGAGGCAGGCCAACTTGCATGTGAAATTCAGCTCTGTCACTTTTGCTCTGGTACCTTGGGCAAGTTACTTAACTTCCTCTGTAAAGTAAAAATTATAATACTTCCTTAGAGTTGCTACAAGGATGAAAGCACCCAGAGTGAGTTCTTGCTGAGTGTAGATGTATGAGAAATACAGTGTGGTAATGATGATATGTTTTGATATTCTGTTAGGTGAAGTGAAAGACAAAAATGTTCAAGTGGTTGAGCTCCCTATCGTGGACAGTCTTCATCCACGTCCTCCCTATCTACCCTTGGCTGTACCAGAGGACCTCGCAGATCGACTTGTACGTGTCCATGGTGATCCTGCAGTGTGGTGGGTGTCCCAGTTTGTCAAATACTTGATCCGCCCACAACCTTGGCTAGAGAAGGAAATAGAAGAGGCCACCAAGAAGCTTGGCTTCAAACATCCAGTTATTGGGTAAGAATCTGATTTTTATTCTCAAATAGTGATAGTAACAGGGTTATGAGCCTTTACAATATGGTGTGAACTTTACAATAGAGTTTAATTTTTATAGCCTCACCAAAGAATAAAGGTTCCAGAGTTCACCTTAGAGCACAGGGAAACTATTCTTCCTTTGTTCACTTAAAACAGCTAAGAAAATTGCTTAGTAGCTGTCTGCTACTGTGTCAAATGTTCTTCTTCCTTTGGCTCTTCCTCCTATCATTACAGATCTCTTTTTATTTTTATTTTTATTTCATATTTCTTGCCTCCACACCTTCCCTTGTGTCTTAGTCTTCATAGGTAGGGAAGTTACTGACCCCTAGTCTAAGTGTTAGAGCTAAAGAAAGACATCTGAAATCAGAATATCAAATATTGTTTCTTCTCACGGAACTTTTCATTGAAATTCAGTGGAATCATTCTTTCTGCCCCATTTCATCTCTATAGAGCACACTGAACAATTCCAGTTTCCCCAGAGAAGGGATGATTAGGAACAATATGGGAAGGAAAAGACGATAGAATAGATGTGCATGTGATAGTATCCACATCTGGACTATAGCCTGGAATGCAAAGGAAAGAATAGCAATGGAGATGACAAAGTAACTCCAGTGAAATCAAACCTTCATTCCAGATTCATAGTAAAAACCTGGCCTTAGGCTTATCCTAAGGCATGCCTATATGCTTTGACCTAAAGGGAAACAAACCTACCTTTTTTCCTTTTTCTGCATATGAATAGTGAGTTAGTAATTTGGGGGGAGGAGGAGGACAGATTTGAGGAGAATCTTCTAATTTATGAAAATATACTATGACTGTTATTCTTATTTCCATTAAAATTACTTTGAATGTACTAAGATGGTAGGAGAATACTGTGGAAGTCAGCGCCTTCTTCGGTATAGGACAATGTAAATCTATGTCCCTAATTTTACAATTTTGAGACCTTTCTTAAACAGGACAGATAATATCAGTATCTGCTTGTGTTTGATGGAGTGAAAAACAAAGAAAGGAAATTCATTATGCACAAAACAATAGGGCTGGATTGGCTCCATTTTTTTAAAATAGTAAAAACCCTTAAAAGGTTTGCCTTAGCTGTACTATTGGAAAAGTCCACGTGTTTTCCTTGGACAACTTTAAATTCTATGAGCTGGCAGTTAAAGTGACTCTACAGAGTAAAATGAAGAAAAAAAAAACCCTTGACATCAGAACTTTACAAACAATATCTTTCATGTTATATAATAACAACTGTGAATCCTGGTATCTTTTTGGTCTCTAAAATCTTAAAAGTTATATCCAGTTTTTTCTGGACAACTAGTTGGTATTGCTGCCTAGTGTGAAGCACAACTCCGGAATCTCCCATTTGTTCCTGACATGTCAATTGCTTTCTCTGTAAGAAAGCATTCTTTAAGGCCTTACTTATTTTCTAATTCCCCTTGTATTGTTTAACCTGCAAATATATTTAGAATATATGTGTTTCAGTTTTTTAAATACTATTTTTTTTCTCATGGTGAAAATGAAAGAAAAATTGGTTAAAATGCCTGTAATGCCACCATGAGTAGGGATAGAAATTGAGTACCCAGAAAGCACCCAGTGCATCAGCACATTATCAACAGAGTCTGAATTTCTCCCCCAGAGTCCATGTTAGACGCACAGACAAAGTGGGAACAGAAGCTGCCTTCCATCCCATTGAGGAATACATGGTGCATGTTGAAGAACATTTTCAGCTTCTTGCACGCAGAATGCAAGTGGACAAAAAAAGAGTATATTTGGCCACGGATGACCCTTCTTTATTAAAGGAAGCCAAAACAAAGTAAGTTAGACCAAATAGTGATTCTAAAGTGGGATTGTCTCTTTTAGTTGAAAGGAATCCTCAATTCCCATGATTTGTCACTCTGCTATAATATTATTGGGGTTTTAAAAATTCAAATGACTGTGTACTTGTTAATCTAATCAAAGGATATTTTATTTGCCATATCTGACAATGCCTTGTAATAAGAAATCCAAAATGAACTAGACCACTGACTTACGCACCAGTCATAATCATTATTATGATTAAAAGTATCGGCCGGAAAAAAAAAAAAAAAAAAAAAAAAAAAAGTATCGGCCGGGTGCGGTAGCTCATGCCTGTAATCCTAGCACTCTGGGAGGCCGAGGCAGGCAGATTGTTTGAGCTCAGGAATTTGAGACCAGCCTGAGCAAGAGCGAGACCCCGTCTATACTAAAAATAGAAAGAAATCATATGGACAGCTAAAAATATATATAGAAAAATTAGCCGGGCATGGTGGCGCATGCCTTTAGTCCCAGCTACTCAGGAGGCTGAGGCAGGAGGATTGCTTGAGCCCAGGAGTTTGAGGTTGCTGTGAGCTGGGCTGACGCCATGGCACTCTAGTCCGGGCAACAGAGTGAGACTCTGTCTCAACAAAAAAAAAAAAAAAAAAAAATCACCCACTTCTCACTACCAAAATCTGCATTGGTCCAGTAGAGCTTCCATAACAAAATACCATAGACTGGGTGACTTAAATAACAGAAATTTATTTCTCACAGCTCTGGAGGCTGGGAAGTTGAAGATAAAGGTGCCAGCAAGGTAGATTTCATTTTCTCTTGGCCTGTAGGTGGCCACTATCTCACTGTGTGATCACGTAACCTCTTCTTTGTGTGTGGGGAGAGAGAACACAAGCTCTCTGGTATCTCTTCTTATAAGATCATTAATTCCATCATGAGGGCCCCCACCCTCATAGATGTCATCTAACCCTAATTACTTGCCAAAGGCCCCATTTCCAAATACCATCACATTGTGGTTAGGGATTCAGCATATGAATTTGGGGGGACATGAATATTCAGTTCATAATACTAACCAAGTATACAAAACTGTTAGCAGTAAAACACACCAATGCTTACTCTTTTTATCTCACTGTCTTCACTGACAGTTATAGGCAGCTGAACACCTATGTAGATAAAAGAGTTTTTGTCTTATAAAAATTTCCAGAATTTGGAAGTTATTCTAAAGACAGGTAAAGAATCAAAAAATGTGTTTTATTAGTGAAGGAATAAAGACTACTAGTACGTATTGAACAGTAACCATAATTTTTTAAGCCCATCTGTATTTCAGGCACCGTGCTAGGTGCTGAGTATTCCATGATAAGCAAGATATGCCCTGCTCTCAAGGACTTCCCAAATCTAGTGGGGGAACAGACAATTACAGTACAGTGTGAGTAATGCTACTATAGGGTTAACATAGGGTGTTATGAAAATACATAGACAAAGCACTGATCCTAATTGTACTTTTCTTATCATAGGATCTGAATGAACCTGGAGTTGGCCTTCATTTACTATCAATAAATAAAGGATATATTAAGTGTATATGAAAGAGAAGGAGGAGGAAGAAAATTGTAGTCCTACCTGTGCTCAAATACCATCTCCTCCAGAAATCATCCCTGATGCCTTGACTGGGTTGTTTCCCTCCTCTGTGCAGTCCTCTGTCACAGTGTTTAGCACTTGCTTCTGTCTTTCTCACTGGATTATAGGCACTTTGGACACAATACCTAGCTCTTGTAGGTGTCCAATAAATATTAAATTGTGTTGATTTCAATCCCATCAGTTTCAAAACAGCCATTAATCATTTAAGCTATTTGGCTATTTAATTAATGTATTTATTGGTCCCTTTTCTATAGCATAAATAGGGGTGGGGGAAAAAAACAGATTTAGAATAAGGACTATAATGCAGGTATTAGTCCAAGTCATTGTATAATAATTTAAATCCTACTTCTACATCCTGAGAATCCAAATTAACTTGATGCAAATTGTCTTTTTATTTTTAAGTCTCCCTCTCTAGAGCACACGTACACTTGCACACACATGCCTGTGTGTATGTGTGTGTGTGTACGTGTGTATGTGTGTGTGTATACAAAAGGCCAAGAAATTTGTCAGCCAAGTATAAAAATGAGTTAATACAAGAGTTAGGTATTAAATGAACATTTGGGCACAAAACATAATAAAAATTTTCACAAACATCTTTCCAGTTTAATGTTCAGACCTGCTAGAGAAAAACCAAATAGTGATAGTTCACCATGTTTCTTCATTTTAAAAAACCAGACTGAATTTGTAGCTTGATTGAAGAAAAAGATATTAATTTTGTCTACTCTTTCACTTGTTCTTAAATGTATCACAAGCTTTTTTCCTTTTTTCTTTGATTTTAAAAATAATTCACATTCATTAGAAAATATGGTAGTTGGTAAATACACAAGCAAGAAAAATATATTATCCACAGACCCATTTATATAGCCACATTTTTTTAATACAGTCATGCACCACATAATGTTTTGGTCAACCACAGACCACATATATGACAGTTGTCCATAAGATTATAATACAGTGTTATAATACTGTATTTCTACTGTATCTTTTCTGTGTTTAAATATTTTTAGATACACAAATACCATTGTGTTATATTTGGCTACAGTATTTAGTTGCCTACGGTATATAGTTGCCTACAAGTAACACGCTGTACAGGTTTGCAGCCTAAGAGAGATAGGTTTACATATAAATATGCATATATATATCTATATACATATGTAGCCTAGGTATGGTATAGATGGCTGTGCCATCCAGGTTTGTGTAAATACATTCTGTGATGTTTGTATAATGATAAAATCACCTAATGACACATTTCTGAAAACATATCCCCATCATTTAAGTGGCCCATGACTGTAGTTGATCATATTTTAAATAATTTGAACTCTTTTTCACTGAATACAACAATAGATCCTTTTTCTCATGTTGCTAAAAATGTCATTGTAGACATCTTTTTTAATGTTTACATATCCACTGTATGGATATGCGATTGCTTACTTGACCAACCATTCTCCTAATACTGGATAGTTAGGTTATTTCCAATTTTTTACTCTTATAAATAATACTATGAATTACATCTTAAATTATCTACATTATTTCCTTCAGCTAGATTTCTAAACTTGGAAGTACTTAGATAAAAGAATATAAACATTTTATAGCTTTGATCTGTAGCACAGCCCAACATTTTTATACAAATAACCCCTACAGTACAGTTGACAGTTGGACTTTGGAAATAGTAAAACTTGAGTTTCCTCTTTGTAGTCAGCAGCTATGACTCCTCTCCCAGTGGTAGTCCAGGCAGCAGTTTTCTCCACATTCTGTTATAAATGTAGTAGTAGCATTTTATGCATAATTTTTTTCTCTTTGAAAATCCTTTTAGTTTAATTTTTGAGTCATTTCAAAAGATATTCTCAAGAATTTAAATGCTATTTCTTTTTCGTTCATTCTTTTACTTAAATGTTTTTCCACTTTGAATTAACCCTGCTTTAGACCTCTCAGGATTGGTTTTGATACCTCAACATATCATAAAATCTCTACCATTATTTTAAGAGACCAAAAGCATGAATTAATCTCTCCACAAGTATATAATGGCCAGTGTAATCATTGTAATACTTTTTTGCTTCAGGAGGGTAAAGAAATGAAGAATTAAACTTAATTAAGTGATGTATAGGGTTCACACAAAAGAAAATTCATTTTCTGGGTAGCTTGTCCTTTGAAAAAGGGGTTACAATCACTTTATACATACGGCTTCTATATGAAAATGAGCAGTTAATGCTTTGTGGCTTGGTATTACACCTCAGATTTCTCTAGGTTAAGATTGGGTTCATGAGGTTTTATCACCAACATCCCAGTGACTGTGGAAGCCATTCTAATGTGGCAATATTTTAAGTAATTCACCATTAGAATGTTTAAATTAGAGTCATTGGCAGTCAAAGAAATAAGAACTATTAAAGTTGGCTATCTGAATACTGTATTCTAAGATTATGGAGACTGGAGATGGGGTGAAACAAGAAGAAAAACAAGCCTTTAAAAATCTCCCAGAGGAAATATTTACATATTTCGTTTGTTCTTTATAAAAAATGCTGGAGGAGCTCTTCCTAAAATTAGGTACATCAAAATGAGTAAAGGCAAGAAAAATTGTTATAAAGTTTTTGTAAATTGTTTGATTGCCCTGTGAAATGAAGAATTAGCACTGAGTGGTACATTTGTTCATTATTTTATTGTTCTTCTATAATATGCTAGACACAGTACAGGGCACTAGGAATATAAAGACAAATGGAAAATAATGTATGGCTCCTTATCTCAGGGAGTATCCAACTGGTAGATAATATACATGTCACAAATAATTATAGTACAGTTAGATAAGTGTCCCGAAGGTGTCATATACTAGGTACGGTGAAATCACCAAGAGTTGTATCTCTCTCGGTCTGGAGAAAAACTTCAGAGAAAAGAAATTTGTTATTAGTTTATAACTGCAAGCTAGTCATTTGCGAATGATATAAAAATAAGTTTGTATAAGATGGAAAAAGAAAATTTCTTTTTATCATTGCCAATCTGTGGAACCACAAGATAAAAGAATTCCTCTGCTGACATACTTGAGGGCAAAAGATAAGAATCCTGTCTGTGCAGAAAGTTCCGTGCTCATTATTAAAAGCGCAAAATCTCTTTCTCCCATTGTTTACTTCATTGTTGTTTGTTTTTTTCCACCCTTGGTATCCTTCATGAAACTATCTTTTGCATATAGAGATAGGCCTGAGGACCCCCTTTCAGTTTGGTTCTGAAAGTTAAGAACCATTAATGTTAGTGTTACTTCTTGGTAAATGAATCACCCCTTTCTTTGTTTCACTGAGCAAACTAAATATGTAAATATTTTCTCTGGGAGATTTTTAAAGGCTTGTTTTTCTTCCTGTTTCACCCCATCCCCAATCTCCACAATCTTAGAATACAATATCAGACAGCCAACTCTAATAGGTCTTATTTCTTTGACTGCCGATGATTCTGTGATTTAAACACTCTAATAATGAACACTATTAGACACCCAAACCGTGCTGACAAAGTTAGTCATTATTCAGGGATAAAACCTGTACTGGTTTTATTAGTTCCCCCTCTCCCCCAGCCTTCATCATCTTCATACTTATTTGTTGCTGTTTTATCCCATGCCCGAGTGTGCAACTTCACGGGGATCACATTAAAAGCATTTCTGGTTGTTTTCTTTTTAGAACAAATGTGACATTTTCTTCATCTCCCTGATTCTGAGCTGAGGAGGGAGAACTATAAAAAATAATGAGGACAAATAGATCTGAACACTAAAAAGCAGTCTGAAATAGTGCTTAGAGACTTTGCCTTTATAGTCATTATTAGAGGGGCAAAGAGGGAAAGCTCCTTGGTGGCCATGAAATGAAGAGAAATCTGAAGCAGCTGTTAGGGGATTAGGAAAAGTCCCAGACATAGGTAGCATTCACTTGTTCATATTTATTCACACAGCACTGTGTGAAATGCTAAGTGCTGTGATGCAAAGGAAACTAAGGCATGATCCTAACCTTTGGGGAATACTGTTTGGAAGACAAACATATAAGCTGACTCTGAATGTTTCAGGGTTTCTAAATAGAAACTATTATTCTTTCAGCAGATAATCTATTCATTCATCCTCTATTATATTCCAGAGTCTCTTCTAGATGCTGAGAATAATACAGTAAACAAAGCAGAATAAGTGCGTCCCTTTATAGCGCTTATATTCCAGTTAGAGATGATGGAGGTGGGGAATGGATGCAGGCAGGAAACAAATAGTAGCTGCATATTATATCAAATGATAAAAAGAGCTATGGAGAAAAATTAGGCAGGTAAAAGGGATAGAGATTTCCATATTCCTCACTAATAACGTGATATTTAAGCAGAGATCTAAAGAAATCAGGAATAAAATTAGGTGCGTGTCAAAGGGAAGAATGTTTAATAATCACAGCTAATAATTATTGAGCATTTACTACATCAGGTACACTTTCTTTTTTTTTTTTTTTTTTTTGAGACAGAGTCTCGCTTTGTTGCCCGGGCTAGAGTGAGTGCCGTGGCATCAGCCTAGCTCACAGCAACCTCAAACTCCTGGGCTTAAGCGATCCTACCGCCTCAGCCTCCCGAGTAGCTGGGACTACAGGCATGCGCCACCATGCCCGGCTAATTTTTTTCTATATATATTTTAGTTGGCCAGATAATTTCCTTCTATTTTTAGTAGAGACGAGGTCTCGCTCTTGCTCAGGCTGGTCTCGAACTCCTGACCTTGAGCGATCCACCCGCCTCGGCCTCCCAGAGTGCTAGGATTACAGGCGTGAGCCACCGCGCCCGGCCCATCAGGTACACTTTCAAGAACTTTTATATCACTTAATTTTTAGGAAATTATATAAAGTAGGTATAATTATTATCCCCCTTTCATGTAACTTCCCAAGATTTGCAACTTAACTCAAGATCTACCTTATACACTGAGAAAATGATTCACTCTATGCTAGAGAACAATTAAATCTCTAATTCAAAGTACAATCATTTGAACATACAGTTGACTTTTTAAAAGATATCTTGTTTTAATATTTTTAAACACATACCCTATCTCAAGCAAGTCAACCGAAATACTACTTGGTTGATAACGATAGGGAACTTGCTTTCCTAAATTTATTAGAATGGCCTTTCCATTACTGTTATTGTTTAAGAGTAAGGACATGGTTCCTTAAGAAGGATGGGAGTTTGACTACTTCTTTCCCTATTTGAATACCCTTGATTTCCTTCTCTTGCCTGATTGCTCTGGCTAGGACTTCAGCATTATGTAGAATGGAAGTGGTGACAGTGGGCAACCTTGTCTGGTTCCAGTTCTAGGTGGGAATGCTTTCACTTTTTCCCTGTTCAGTATGATGTTGGCTGTGGGTTTGTCATGTATGGATTTTATAATATTGAAGTATGTTCCATCTATGCCTATTTTGTTAAGAGTTGTTATCATAAAAAGGTGCTAAATTTTTGTCAAATGCTTTTTCTACATCTATTGAGAGGATCACATGATCTTTGTTTTTGCTTCTATTTATGCGATGAATTACATTTATAGATTTGCATATGTTGAACTATCCTTGCATCTCTGGGATGAAGCACATTTGATCATGGTGCTTTTTTTTTTTTTTTTTTTTTTGATGTGCAGCTGAATTCCATTAGGTGGGACTGTTGGTTCTCAAAAATTTTTTAATCTTCATCTCTTAACTTCTTTGTTATATCAACTTGTAATATCAATGAAGAAGACATTTACAAAGCCTAACACAAATCAGAATTATCACAAATTCTAAATTAAAAATTTAAATGAAGTTTTATGATATTTATATTGTAAAGGAAAAGTTCAGGGAATTTGTAAGCACTTTGAATAAACTCTTAAAAGTTACTCATTACAAAGAGAATAGCTCAGTAATGTTTTGTATACAGGGTGTTCCAGAATGGTTCTTGCCGCACTAATGGATTTAAAGATGCCTCATGAACTACACTATTGAATGCCTTAATTAAAGTTCTCCTTGAGAAGCTCTTTGTCAAAGTAGCAAATCTACATCCTGATGGGATACTGTGATTTCAGTGACCATGAATAAATTTCTTTCTTCTTTCAGGTACCCCAATTATGAATTTATTAGTGATAATTCTATCTCTTGGTCAGCTGGACTACATAATCGATATACAGAAAATTCACTTCGGGGTGTGATCTTGGATATACATTTTCTCTCTCAGGCAGACTTCTTAGTGTGTACTTTTTCATCCCAGGTAAGTGTTAGTAGGGCTTTTTAATGACCAATACTTTCTGGTCATAAAGGACCAAACTGTTATTTGTGTGTCTAATGTTAGTTATCGTGACTCAGATATTTTCCTGGTATTTAGTAATTGTCCCTTTTGTGGAAAAATGAAAAGATCCCATAAAATAGCTATTTGAGTGCATTGAATATTTAGTTGTTAACAAGCAATGTTGTTTACAAGCAATATTTAGTTGTTTACAGTCTCCACTGAAGCTGGTTACTGGAGTTGTTTAAAGTACTTGGCTTGTTCACAGCATTTAACAGAAACAGCAATAATTAAGATTACTTAATACCTTCCTAATTTTGCGTATAGTCAGTATGTAACCAGAATCCATCCATTTCTATACATCATTACACTGATACTGAGAGACTTAAGTGTTCCACATTTTGCCTCACTTGATCGCTTTGTAGAAAAGAAGAAAGAGTAAATGTAATTCCTTTTCAAGTTCTATTACATTTCTGCCAAGCAAGAAACTGTACATTAAATATAAGCAATACAATATCACAATCATTCTTTAAGTTTAATTGTGGCAGACAATTATATTTTATGAGGATAGTGTGTGTGTTTTTATGAGTGGTCCAATCAGCCTTATATGCCCAGTGGAATGTCAGTATGACAATATTTATTGTGGATTTTATTCTGCTCTCTCATTTATGCACATATTACTGGTTAGTTCATTCAACCAGCTGTTAAATGACTGTTTGTGCTCAAAAGTATACTAGGTGCAGATGGGATTTCAAAGGAGATTGAAGATACGGCTCTTGCCTTGGTCCAGAATCTAATAAGCAAAATACTCAATATGAAATAACTAGAGGATGATTACCAAAAAATATAAATCAGTATAAGATAAATGTATACTTAAATGCTGAGAAGAAGCAGAGAAAAGAAAATGTGAAAAAGGAAAGCCGCATCATTTTCATGGGAATATACTTCAGAGAGAATAAAGAAATGGACGGTTTTTTATTATATGACAGTGTACATTGTCATGATGGGATGGTGATATGATTTTTGGAAAGGTAACTTCCCAGGAAAGGGCTACAGATTCCTTCAATATGGAATAAGAATACAACTTACTACCCAAAGACAGATGCACATAGCAGCAGTCCTAATCAAAAGGGAAAACTTCTTGGCCTTCAAGTTCCCATGAAGGCATCTACTATTGATGTTTCTCCCTAATTGGGATGAGAATCCTATCTATGAGAAGCTCCCTTTTCCATTCCCATTGCAGGAATAGGGCAGACATTTATAACTACTTGGTCCCTCCCAACTATTTTTGAGAATTTGGCCACGTACCTACATGATCAACAAATGCATGTAACTAGTAACAACATCTACGCATTCCTGATGCTTACTGTTAGAATGTGCAAATCAAGAGTCACTTCCCCAGGTGTACCAGCTTCCCTGTAGGCCTAGATTTTATGCCTGCCTGAAGTTAATTCCTCTAGTCCAGGGTTTCTCAAACTAGGCACCATTGGCATTTGGGGCCAGGTAAGTCTTTATTGTGAGGAGCTGTATTGTGCATTGTGGGATATTTAGCAGTATCCCTGGCCTGTAGCACCCTTACCTCAAGCCAACATTGTCAAATGTTCCCTGGGGGGCAAAATTGCCCTGGTTGAGAACACTGTTCTAGTCATAACAATATTTGTTTCCAAAAATAGACTTGAAATACCTTAAAATATTTTACATTGGGGTTCAGAGTAAAAATTTAACAGTAACAATACCCTACATTTATATAGTGAGTAGCAGTTTGCCAAGTGTAATCATCTCCATTAGAACATACTTTATTTGATGACTAACAGCTGTAGTATTTGAAATTGTGGAATAATTCCACATTCAATGATAAATATTTGGGCTTACTTGTACCACAGGATTTTTTTCAAATATTTTTAGTAAAGACGTATTTAGTACAGTTTAGTATTTTTGCAGTATGATTGAAATTTGTTGCTGCATTACAGCAATTCCTTTGCTATAAACTAGAATTGGAATTGTTTGAAAAATGACCTGGAAATGTCTCATCATCATCACCAATGGAGCTTGAGAAAAAGTCACTGATAGGATCAAAATGCCAAGCCATTGACTTCACTGGGCAGAGAACAAGAACGAGGCAATGTGAGCACTGGTGTCAGCCTATCTGTATTTGAGTCCAGCTTTTGACCATCTAATAGCTATGTGGCCTTGAACAAATTACTTACCCTATCTCTTACTATAGGTTTTTTTTTTCCACCTATAAAAAAATAATAGTACCTACTGCATAGAGCTTTTGTGAAGATTGAAGAGTTGTTAAAAGTAAAGCAGCACCAAGAATAGTACTCAGCAATATAGTTTTAAATACATTAGTTGATATTATTACACACAGAAACAGTTACAGGAATATCTTTGCCTACAGTATTTATTTTGCAGCTCTTTTTTCACATGGCTCCGTCTCAGACTATATGCTCTCACATTTTGGTAGGAGCATGAAACGTGCTATCTAAGCACTCCATTAGCTCTGCTTGTGGTCATGTGTAATGCTTGGGGTCCACCTGATCATCATGTGCATTGACCAGATATAACAATTTTTCATAAAGAAGAGTAACCAGTAACATTAAGCATATTGATTTCTCTGTGCCAACATACCACCTTAATTCCATTTTGTTTAGCTTATTGAAAGAAAACATAGCCATTTGATATGAATTTTCAGAAACACAAGTTCTTCATTCCCAAAGGGTGATTGATAAGTCATAGTGTTTGCTATGACAAATGCAAACTTGTATATGTATTGACTTTAGGGAAATTAATCTTCAGACTTTCCTATATATGCCACAGGCATGCTAGCAAATGGGGAAAGACAGGAGGCAGAGGCAGGAGGATCACTTGAGCCCAGGAGTTCAAGGAAATGGGGAAAAACTAAAGCCATATGCATCCAGAAGAGTAACAAAAGATAAAACATTGAGAATCAAGTCTCAGCCCAGAATAAAACACAGGCATCCAACTCTCAACTTCCCTTGATGATAATCTCATATCCTAAGAGATGATTAGAAAGTGATACAGTTTAATATGTTCTTCATAATGCTTTGACAATCCTTGAAGTTGCACTCATGTAAACTTTCTGTCTCCTATATGCTATCCTTTAAGGAATGGTATACCCTATAACAATAGAGAGAACGAATTGACCTGTCACCCATGAGCTATTGTAGACAATACTGGAGAAATGAAATGCCATGCTAGAAGGAAAAACACAAGGCTTGATGTCTGAAAAACTGCAGGCACAAGCGTCAAGGCATTTTAATCAGGATTCCTCATAAGTTTTTAGACTCATCCCCCTCAGTCTTTGGGCTTCAAATCTTTCTTGGTTTTATTTCCATAGTGAGGTCTGGGAATAATCTGTCATTAAGTGAAAAGTTTTTAAAAGCCAACAATATGGCTCTACTCTAATTTTGTTACTGTTGCTCTTATTTTCTGAATCCTTTCACCAGAGCTGTTTCTCAAAGCCAGGTTTGTCCTAAAAGCCTCATAAATTGAATAGAACAGTCCTCTGGATTTAATATGAAAATTGGAAGCAATATTAGTATTTTCCAAAAGCATCAAGTGAATTTTGAATGCTATACACTCACATTCTAAACTATTCTACCAATACACTAATCTTGTTCTATGTTACTGGAAATTGCCTATGCCCAAAGCATCTACTTAGTCACTTAAGTTATTTTCTTATTTGATGAAACCATCTTAAATCTGAGGCAAAGAAATTATAGTTGGAGAAATAATAGCAGTTGATAGCCCAATTGTAGACAGGCAAAAAAACATCAGAAAGGTTTTTTGAAAATATTGCTTATCAAATTCTGGAATCAATTTTTAGTACTCTGGAATTTGATTTAAATAAATGGTTATAGATGCTCACTTTGAAGACTAACATTGTTAAAGTCAGCATTGTTTAATGAGCAGTCAACAGTGCTCAGTAGTTTCAACCATTAAAAATCACCTTAGGACAAAATTACTTTTTTCCTTTGTGACACCTCCCTTTATGGCAGTTATTACAACACTTTCATGGACTCTGTGGTCTAATTCCATAGGCACACACGATGCAACTGGCTTCATTACACTTTGAATCAGATTTTGGAAGGTCCATAGGGCAAAACCAAGAACTACCTTACTCCAGACAGATGGCTCTGGGTAGGAATCTCCATTGAGGTATGGCTCCTGAAACAACAGTGAATACCTGTTGAGTACCATGGAGAAAGCAGGGGGTAAAAAACCCAATATGTGACCCCTGTGACTGCTTCCCAAAGCAGAAGGGTACCTTTCATCAGCATAAGCTCTAGCTTGCAATGATGAGTACTGCACTATGCAGCTGTTACATTGCTTTAATCCTTTTGGCATTCCTTACAAGGAAGCAGAGACCTTGGTCTTACTCTCTCATTGTATAGGAAAACAAACTAGTTTATAGGAAAAGTACACAGATCTCCCAGCATCACCCAACGGGACAAGAACCCACTTGCAACTTCTCACACTAGAAGAGCCTCCTGGCCCTATCTGTTTTGACAAAAACAAGATCTCATCTGTTCTGAGAAAGCTTTGGGGGCTCATGAAAACTCAGCTGGCTTCTCCTAAAGGGTGAAATTCAGACTAATGGACCCCCCCCCCCTTTTAATCGTTTTTTTGAAATACAATCATATCTGTGTTTTATCCTTCTGCAGGATTTTTGCTGTTACCCATTACTGTGTGCTCAGTGGTGTACTAAAAATTATAGAGTGCCATGTCAACACAGAATGAAATAAAACATACTACATGTAGCCAGTCACTGCTTTGGAAACCGTAGATTGCTCCTCTGTCACACTACCTGTCAAGTATCAAACCTGAATATTGGCATCAGCTGAAAGTCTTCATTTACCTGCCATGTGATTTGAATTTGTAAGCTCAGAGAGGAAGCATAGGGGATCAGGTGAAAATATCAACATAATACTAATCTTTCTAGCCCCTTGTAGTAAAATGCCCATGGTTGATATATACAGTTTTTGTAATGACTCACTCAGAATGTTATATCTGGACCTTAACGATTAAATATCACCCATGGACTCGCATCTCCATTACTTGCATGTCCATTACTGGACTGGTATTATGCATGGAGCAATACTCATTCAACAGATACCTGTTGAGCACCTACTATATGGCAGGGATTGTTCTAGGTGTTTATCCTAAGGCAATTTTGTCTGTAGTTGAAAGCACATACTGTAGAGCCTGGAAGAGTTCTAACTGTAGCTGTGCCATTTACTAGCTCCTTTTTTATTTTTCGAAATTAATCTTTCTGTGGCTAGTTTCTTTATCTGTAAAATATGAATAACAATAGTACCTCACAGGTTTGTTGTAAGAGTTAAATGAGTTGAGAGGAGCTAGGGATAGAACACATTATTGTAATACTGCCTAGAACATAATCCGTGCTCAATTAGGCTTAGCTGCTATCATTACATCATTACAGACTTTTCTCCTCCCCTCCCCTTTCTTTCCTTCTCCTCTCCTCTACTTCCCACCCCTGCTTTCCCCTTCCCTCCCCTCTTTTTGGAGATGGGATCTTACTTTGTCACCCAGGCTGAAGTGCAGTGACACAATCATAGCTCACTGTAACCTCAAACTCCTGGGTTCAAGTGATCCTCCTGCCTCAGTCTCTCAAGTAGCTGGGGCTACAGACACACACCACAACACCTGGCTAATTTTTTAATTTTTATTTTTTGTAGAGACGGGGGTCTTGCTATGTTGCCCAGGCTGGCCTCAAGTGATCCTCCTACCTCAGCCTCCCAAAATTCTGGGATTATAGGCATGAGCCACCACGCCCAGCCTCATTATACATATTCTTATAAGAAAGTTAAAGACCCACATCTGTGTGGCACTGGTGTGCTTAGAGAGGCCTACAGTCCACATGTTTCTTAAGAAACCTCTCTTACATTGGCCTACTTCAGTGTCTGAAATTTCTACTGTAGTTTTTTTTTTTTTTTTTTTTGGTTTAAGAAAACACATGTGTTATCCACCAATGCTAACATATTGACAACTGTTAATACCAAAACATACACTAATTATTAGGATTATCCTCCCCCCTCCCAAAAAAATAGCAGGTCCCTAAGGGTGTGGGACAGAGTACAATATTGTTTTTATAAGAGTAAGACAGTAAGAGTGGAGAAGAGGAAACACATAGGGTTCATTTCCACAGTAGAAATTGTGATCATCCTAAGAGTAATACAAGGTCCTGCATTTCTGGCTAGGGATATCTGAAAAGTGGTTTGGAAGGACCCTGAAAAGAAGACTGTCAGGTTTGCTTAAGGCTGGCTCTGGCTTTATGTTGTATATTTCTTGTGTTATAATGTGAACATGGAGAATAGGATTTGCAAGAGAAAATATGTATAGTAGTTACAAGCATATGCAGATTGCCTGGGTTCCAACTTGAATCTACCACTTATTAATAGTGTAACCTTGGGCAAATGCCTTAACTTCCTTTGACATCTGTAAAGTGAGCATAATGATAGAATCTTTTGGTGATAATACCTAAAATCAATGTCTGACAGTTAGCAAAAGCCTGGTAAATTTTATTAGCCTCTATCATTGTTATTGTAAAGTTTGCTATTATTGGAGCTGCTTTGTTTTAATTATTTAGTTTCTTCTTTTCCTTAGTCCCCACTTAATTTTACTTGCCTATTGTGAGCCTTTGGCTGAATTTGAAGTTCAAAAGTTCTAAATCTTTTTGATCCCCATTCTATTATAGTCTCAGTATTCTACTGGTGATCTCAATTGTATCATGACATTCCCAGTATAAACTTAGTTTGTTGGTAAAGTAATAAACTTGAAAACAAAGTTTTTGTTGTCTTGGTTCTTTGGTTGAAATTCTAGCACAAGAATTTGGGCAAATCTCCTTCTATTTTAGTCCCTCTGCAAAATTAAAAATACTATCTAAACTTAGTTTCATTTGCAAATTACATATAGCATTTGAGAATTGCCCCTCATGTTTCTGTAATTCAGATTCTCTAAGAAGTTGAGGTGATGATTAACCTAATCAGATTCCATTTGACCATAAGAGTTAACAACAAGCATCTCCTTTCAGTTTTTGATCTTCATAAACTCCATGGTTTTAAAAGACTGCCATGTAATCCTAAATTGCTCCACTGATCAGATTAACAATTACTATTAGTTGTGTCGTTTTAAATAAATGTAAAAATATTGGTATAGTAACAATAAAACTTCATTAACTGAGATGACCACAACTGGAGATTTAGGAAAATTTAATGAGTCAAATTCTCTGTTCACATTGATAAAGGAACTATTTTCTAAGCAAAATAATATTCTCTGTCTTGACCTATTCTTAAAAAAGTTTATGAAACCCATTTACTCTATAATGAATCTATTAATTGCTTAAAATGTTATCCTTTTGTGGAGATAGTTACAGTTTAACTTCATCACCAAGCATTAAGCTCAAGGAATGAAGCTCATATTGTGGAATTTCACCTGCTATCCAGTGGGCAGGGGAGGTATTCTTTGGACAGAAGGATCTTTTAAATAGCTTTAAGACTACACTAGTCAGGTAGGTGCATCTTCCCCAAAGACGAGCCCAATTTATGTCAGTCCAAGAATACTTTTACTATCTACTCTGCACACTTAAAACTTTTTAGAACAAAAATGGCAGATATGCTTTAGCTCACTTGCCAGTACTGGTTGATTATGAGTAATTACATGAATCTCTCTTGAGAAGAGTTCTGAGAACAAGTTCTAAATTAACAGAAAAGAGTGTGTGATTGATTAACAGTGAATGAAGGAAAGGAAGCAACAACATTTGTGTTAAACATTTACAATCCTAATCCTAAACCTCAAATTCTTCAAGGGCACAATCTGTGTCTTACTCATCTTTGTATTACCAATGCCCAGCCTGGACCACTTTGTGGCTCTTAATAAATGTTTGTTAAAATTAACGGATTCATGTTCTTCAAGTATTTTGTACTATTCAAAGAGAAATTTTCATTGTAATAATCTTTGGTGGGTTTTAAAAAAAATCCAAGCACAGAGATGAAGAATGCCTTATACCATCTTCTGAGAGCAAATGGACTGAAAGCTTGTGAGTGGAATCCACTTTTCTCAGCCTTTCAGTCCTGGAGCCCATCTCTCTGGCCAAGGGTTTTTAGATTGCTATGAAGGAGAGCTTTCACATACTAAAAATTTTTTTTATTCTTTCCCAAGGTCTGTCGAGTTGCTTATGAAATCATGCAAACACTGCATCCTGATGCCTCTGCAAACTTTCATTCTTTAGATGACATCTACTATTTTGGGGGCCAAAATGCCCACAACCAGATTGCCATTTATCCTCATGAACCTCGAACTTCAGATGAAATCCCCATGGAACCTGGAGATATTATTGGTGTGGCTGGAAATCATTGGGATGGCTATTCTAAAGGTGTCAACAGAAAACTGGGACGGACGGGCCTATATCCCTCCTACAAAGTCCGAGAGAAGATAGAAACTGTCAAGTACCCCACATATCCTGAGGCTGAGAAATAAAGTTCAAATGGAAGAGATGGACAACCAAACTCAGTTGAAACCATTTGAGCCAAACAGTAGATGAAGAAGGTCCTGACCTAACAACATGTGGTTCAATGAGTAGACACCTTCAGCACCAAGAGCAGCAGAGGCTTCAGTTGGTGGAATTCCTCTTTAACAAGGGCTGCAATGCCCATTCAAATCCATGCACAGTACAATAATGTACTCACATATAACATGCAAACAGGTTGTTTTCTACTTTGCCCCTTCTTTCAATATTATGTCCCCATGAAAAAAACACTGCCACATTGTGTAATTTAAGTGACACAGACATTTTGTGTGAGACTTCAAACATGGTGCCTATATCTGAGAGACCTTTGTGACCTATTGAGAAGTCCAGAACAGCTCCCTACTGTGGGGAAGTTGATTCTTAGTCAGTGGTGGTATTGTGACCACTGAATTCACTCCCACCAACAAATGCAGAATGAGAATGGATGTTTTTTCCTTTATAAGGTTGTCTGGATTTTTTTTTTTTTTAAGTAATTGCATCAGTTCATCCACCTCATCATTAATAAGTGAAGGATACATCAGAAAATAAAATATTCACTCTCCATTAGAAACTTTTGTAAAACAATGCCATGAACAAATTCTTTAGTACGCAATGTTTCTGGACATTCTCTTTGATAACAAAAAATAAATTTTCAAAAGGAACTTTGTAAAGTTTCTAGAATTTTGTATCATTGGATGATGTCGTAATCAGCTTTATAATGGAAGAACAATGGCAAAAAGTTTTATAGTTTTTTAGCTTTCCTACTTTTTGTTTCCTGTTTCTCATATAGCAACTAATCACTTAACTCAAAGAGACATTTGTTTATTTTAATACTGAAAACTGATTTTAGTTGGTGCACATTACAAAGTTGCTAAGAACACTCTTTGGGAGCTTTTATTCTCTTATTTTGGACATTTTAAAAATTGAATTAAATAATCATATTCCTTGCTTTCGGAGGAACTGTTACCTCCATTTCTAAAACTACCCATTTCAGGTTTGTTTGGTAATCTTCCTTATTGTGGTTACTACCACTTTTTGTGAGCTGGACCCTGTTGTTTTATCCAGGAACCAATTTCTGCCCTTTCCTATCATATCCCACTTTTGAGAGTACCAGGAATCTTTGGGGCTGGGAAGCTGACTCTGTTTCTGAGGTATATTTCACGGTATGTGAAATTGGTGACCAGGGGAAAGAGGGGCCAGTGTGAGACCCAAAATGGACTTGGGATTATCTCTTCCAAATACTTCCTTTTAGTTATTCCATGTTAGAATCACTTCAGAAGATAAGACTTTGATGTTCTTCCTCTGAATATCACTGTTCTCATAAAAACACTCCCCGTGTATATGTAAACTCCCTTCTACAGACACAGGAGTTCTACTTTCCCAAAGGAAAATTCGATCCATGTAGGAACCAGTATCAGGCCTGATGTTAAATGTCAGGGATCCCAGACAGAAAATCTCAGTTAGACTTGGCCTTCACATCCTCCCTAAATGAAAATACCTGTATGTAAAATCTCCCCACCAAACTTCCCTAAATTCCTTCTACTTCTTAAGTTAAGCCTCCCAAAGAGCAAAAATTAACTACCAATAGTATCAGTAAGCAATTTTCCATTTAGTTTTCATACAAATAATAGTCATTTGAAACAAAATCTCCAACTGAGCAGAGGTAATTTTGAATATGAGTTATTTTCCAACTCCCATCTCACTTGTCATGAGAACATCAGTAACTGTGGATCTGGTTTGTGCCCTTGTAGAAGAGCTAAAGGTAAATCAGTCTTTTTCCATTGCCAGATTGACCCAGTTCCAGAGGTTAAAGGACAGAACAGAAATTTGAAAGAAATAAAGTATTTTTCAAATGGAGGCAAAGACTTAATTTTGAACACTTTCTCTTTCCTTTTTTTTATTCACTACAAGCATGTTTTACTTTACTTCATTGAACTTATAATAACTGCTTTAAAATTCTTTTCTGGTAAATTTTACATCTGAATAATCTCAGAATTGGTCTTCGTTGTTTATAGAAGGGTCAATTTTTTTTTTTTGGTCCTTCATATGTTGGATAATTTTAGATTGTGTTCTGAACATTGTAAATGTTTATGTTGTGGATTCTGTTATATTCCTGTGAAAAGTGCTGGGGTTTTTTTGTTTTGTTTTGGTTTGATTTGGTTTGGAAGTTTTTTTGTTTTGTTTTTAGTTTTTTTGCTTGTGTTAGCAGGAAACATTTAACTTTATTGAGCTCAAATTGTAAACTGTGTCTTGGCAGCAGCTAAAAATCTCATGAAATCTCAATTCCATTCTTTAATCTTTAGCTGAGGTCTGTCCCACATATAGTTTAGGGGGTCAGCCAGAGATGTGGGTAGAGTTTATGCACAGAATTTGGGGCACTTCTTTGGCTCCCTTTCTTCTGAGATTCTGCCCCCCCCCCCCACTTTCCAGCAGCTGTGGCTTCCCTGATTCTGTGGTTTCCTCTAATTCTTCAATGAGAAAGACCGTAGTTTTCTATCCACCTAAAAGCCACAAAAATGGGAAACTCACCTTGTACCATTCCCTTCTTTCAAGTTTCAACCTCCCTGCAGAATTTGCCTGCTTTTTTGTTATCTCTAGTACCTTCAGGTAGTTTTTTATATTTTATTGAGAGTTTATTATTGTTATCTACTGGCAGATTGGTTCAGTAGGCACTTACTCTACCATACAGGAAGTGGAACTCTGAGGAAGAGACTTAGAAGGGAAAAACATAGCAGGGGAGACAGGAGGCTTAAGTCTTGTGACAGCCCCTGCTTAGACTCTGGCCTTAATACCTAAGCAGCCAGTAGCCTCAAGTAGGAAGGAAGAGGAAGAACTAACCAAATTGTTAAACCTGTAGGTGTGAAGTCCAATGAATACTGCTGATCGTATTTTTCTGAAAAGCTTTTTTGCAAATCATCATGTATGTGATGGTAGTTCCTTCTATACATGCTGCCATATTGGGAAGGCTGACATTTTCTCTCCACTGTTGTACTTTCTCCATGAAGACCTGGTACTTTAAAATGTTACATGAGTTTTGAATTGAGTCGCCAGTGGTAGATTAGGATTTGGGTCTTTTCCTTGTTAGAAGACCCATTCTGAAAGAGACTTATCTGGAATCAAATTGTTAGACTGAGCTTACTGAATGTGGGTAACAGAATCCTGCTTATTGATGACAAAGCAATTACAAAATATCTTACCAAGGCTTTCCTGGATCTTCCCCTCAAGTCTGATTTAGTGCTCAGCTGGGCACTTAATGAGTTCATGCCTGTTGCGAAAGAGCTTCCACCACTAATCCAGGGTTTCTTTGTGTCCCAAAAGAATGAGAGGCTACTTGCTTCCCCCTCTGAACTTTAATGTTTTTTCTGTTGTTGTTATATAGAGCCAAGCCTATTTACTGAATTCCCTGTTAATAAAGTTGAAAAGAAGAACAGCCCCAGCTTCTGAGGGAGTTGAGGGCTAAAAGAGAAAGCAGCACATTTAAAAAGCTACCTCAGAGAGTGGTTACTGTCATACTGAATATTCAGTGAGCAGGAAAAGTATTGGAGTCTAAATGGTGCATCTAGAAGAGTCTCCTCCACCTTATTGAGAATAAATCTCTCTTATTTGATAGGAAATAGACAAGTCTCCTTTGGCCATAGCCAACTGCTTGATATTTCATTTGTGCTCCTGGGAGACTGTGGTATAGTTTCCATAGACCTGTACAGAATAGATGTGTGACTTGGGAATTGGTGAATTTAGGAACTTGGCTGTAACACCCTAATTTCATGCCAGATACAGACTCTAGGGAATTTTAAAAGTGCAGTGCTCAGAGGGGAGCACAAAGGAGAATTTGCCTCCATACTTAACTGGTTCCTGGCAGCTGTCTCCCTCATGGAAACATGGAGGAGCTGTTCTAAGATCCTTGGCAGCGCTGAGGCAAACCTTGGAAAATTCTTTGGCTTCAATGGTCATTAACATGATGCATGTTTGAGCACTGGCTCTTTGTGCATTCAGTTAGATTCTTTATACAGGTCAGAATCTCTGACCCTGGAGTACCAGCTCAGCTATTCAGCTTTGCCACCTCCAGTCCAGTTCAGTTGCTACCTACTTTTTTCTGTCCTACCCTTAAATAAGACAACCTTGGTTTTGTATTCCTACCACCTTTACAGAGAATGATCTCATGTGAATGATTTTCTTTTCACTATTAAATTAACACATTCTTCATGCAGTTCCTATCCTAATTACTTATAGAAACTATAGTTTTGTCGTTCACATCTCTACGATACTAATATAAGAGGAACCACACATCCCCTTAGAGAGTTTTAGGTAAGATACTCGTGGACCTGAGTTATAGTGAACATATACCATGTGTTCGTATCCATTTAAGCTAAAGATTTCAAAAAACTTTTACAAATCAATGTTACTACACTGGAGGGAAGCAGGGGGGCATCCTTTGTGTAAAACTATGTCGATCTGGACAGAGCCTGCACTTTTTAAAAGCAATGTATTGAAGGCCATGTCCATTTGATGTTTTGGGAAGAGCCAGGAAGAGAGTTCAGAGCACGTACTGACCCCCAGCATCTGTAACTGTTCCCACGTCAATGTCCCATGGAAGCTATTGTTCCCTAACTGCCAGTGTGGGTACAGAAAAGCCATTAACAAAAGAAAAAAGCAGCGTGTTTGTTCATAACCCAGCTGGATATGACAGCATCTCTGGAGGCTTGGAATGTGCAGTACTTTATACAGAGGGCACAGATACTTTAGACTGTGGGTGTGGTTAGCAGCCTTAGGAATGCTGGGGGTTTGAGTTCCTGGCTAATCTTACCCCCAGTGGATTGCATCCCTAAAAATTTCTGGCCCAGCAAAGGAAATGGAGGGTAGTGGGTACAAAGGCAGTTCTCAGTCTTATTTTTCCTCATCGTGGTGCCTACAAGCAGGTAATGTCTCTGTATTTCAGATTCTCTATGGAAAAAGCAACAATACACATTGAAATTTACTGAACTGGAATTCAGAACACCTGGCTTCTGATTTCTGACTCTGCCATTAAATGTGGATAGGCCAAACAGTCTTTCGGAACTTCATTTTCTTCATAAGTGAAATGAATTGGTTGGATTTGTCCAGGGTTTGCAAATTTGTCTGGTTAGGTCCCACATACCTTAAAGGAGGTAGCTTCTACTCAGCCTCAGCTGATTATTGTCCTAAGGACATAATCATTGTGTTTTTCCAGATAAACAAAATCTGATTTTTTGTGCAAAATCTTCAGATTTTGAATCTCACCAGCTAATTCAAAAATATGTAAAATATATAAAACACTACGGGGGGCAAATGAAATATCTGTGGCTACTTTCAGTCCATGGTCCACGAGTTTATAACCTCTGGACTAGATTGAGAAGGTTCTTTTCTGACTTCACGATTATAGTCTAGAAAGGATTGGTTAAGGTGGGTAACAGCTGCATAATGTTTTCAACTTCAGTTGCTGCACATGTTCCAATTCTTCAGAAATACCTGCTTGGCTGGCTCTCATCCTGGATTCAGAAGTGACTTAATATGCTAAAGGCAGCTGCGCTGTGACAGCTCATAAGCTGGGCCCCTCTCAGACTTGGCCTTGAGGACATCAAGCATATATATAACAGGGGGTAAATAACTTCTAATTTGTCTTCTACCCATAAATTTCTAAAAAGGTCGTGGTAGAGTCTAAGATTCTAACAAGGTCACAAGTGATGCCAATCTGAAGCTGCCTAGATTAGGAGCCGAGGCCGCTGGATCTGGTTGCAAGAGGAACAAGGGCTTATTTATTGGCTGGACCCAGTGGCTATGTCTTTTTCTAGACCTCAGTTACAATAGAGTAACTTAATTCCTTACCTAATTAACAGGCTGTTTAAGACCCCATGTTTATATTTGTAATTCTTTCTTTTTTGTTTGTTTCCTTTCCCACCTTTGTTTCCTGGTAAAACTTCATTCTTAGAATCACAGCTTTGTTTCAGCTAAACTAAGAGAAGATGAATTTGTAGACACAAAGGCCAAGAGAAGTAAGTAAGGTATCAGAATTTCCTTAGAGGCCAAAAGTCGGGGTGACATCCCCCTCTGGACTGGACGTGACTTTCCTTTCTCATTCAAGAAGACAAAAGGAGTGTGAATTAGTGCCCACAATGAGTCTCTTCTGGCCTATTTCATTATTTTTTAAGAAATATTCAAAAACACTGGAAATTGTTTGCAAACATACCTCACAATTGATCACCACATACTGGTGGGTCACAATGCTAAGAATGAGAATATCTGATATGTGTTAAGTTTAAAGATAGCTCTAATTTCAAGCATTGGCTTCACACCTGTTGAGCATCAATAGATTCTAACTGAAGTTATGCTCTTTCAAGAAACTCCTATTGTTAATTCAAATAGCCAGAATTCTCTGTCAATAATTGGCAAACTATCTCCACAGCCTGTTTTTGTAAGTGAAGTTTTACTGGAACACAATCACATCTGTTCATTTACATACTGAATGTGGCTGCTTTGGGGCTACGACAAAGCCTGACTGTATGGCCCAGAAAGACAAAATATTTATTATCTAGGCCTTTTACAAAAAAAGTTTGTTGACCCCTACTATAAGTACTCCTATCTTTTAGATTCAAATTGATAATCCAAAGGGACTCAACATGCCTAAATACTGAGTCATCAGAGAAAAATTTGGTTGTGGTAGTAGTCAATTAGGGCCTCTACTAATCATGTAGTGCCTTTGTGCAAATTGGATAGAGGTGCTCCCTAAGTCAATTATTGTAATATATACTGATTTTTATAACAAAACTCTTACTGCCGTGGCCGGGCGCGGTGGCTCACGCCTGTAATCCTAGCACTCTGGGAGGCCGAGGCGGGTGGATTGCTCAAGGTCAGAAGTTCGAGACCAGCCTGAGCGAGACCCCGTCTCTACTAAAAATAGAAAGACATTATATGGACACCTAAAAATCTATATAGAAAAAATTAGCCGGGCATAGTGGCGCATGCCTGTAGTCCCAGCTACTCGGGAGGCTGAGGCAGTAGGATCGCTTGAGCCCAGGAGTTTGAGGTTGCTGTGAGCTAAGCTGACGCCACGGCACTCACTCTAGCCTGGGCAACAAAGTGAGACTCTGTCTCAACAAAAAAAAAAAAAAAAAAAAAAAAAAAAAAAAAACTCTTACTGCCATGTTCCAGAAAGTTGCTTAATAAATACACAAATCTTCAATGTCTGCAATATAAATTGCCCTCCCCCATATAACCATATACAGGAATCTAACTATAGTATTAAACAGTATGGTTTGGCAAAAAGAACACTGGGTTCTGCTTCTAGCTCTGAAACTGACCTGCCGGTATCTGGCAAGCTACATAATCTGTCTAGACCTCAGCTTTCTTTAAAATGGGGGTATCTTCTAGTTGTTGTTTTGAGAAGTTAAATAACAGACATAAAATTGCTTTGTAAAGGCTTTAAAAGCTCTGCAAAATCAATCTCCAATCATGTTTTGGACAATTTCTATAGTTCTAGAACTATAATAGGTCCTGAAAAGAATGAAATCACTTTAAGAAGTTTCAGTGTAACTATTAATAGAAAGTTGTGTACATTTGAACTGCGCTGATAGTTACAATCTAACATAAAAAGTTATGCACATTTGAACTAACTGGAGCACTAACCATGCTGATTTACACTTACTGACCTGCTTTGTGCCATGTGTACTAAGCACTTAACATGCATTAGCTCACATGTATAACCTTCACCTCAGCCCTATCAGGTAGGTGTTATGATCCCCATCTTACAAATAAGAAAAATTAATAACTGGTATTTATTAACTATTTTAAGTGATTATTTATTTTAACTCATTTCATCCTCACAATACCCTATGAGATATGTACTATTATTCTCATTTTTAAGATGAAGAAATTTATTCACAGAAATTAAGTGCTTTCCAAGCTTTTTCATATGATGGCACACATTAAAAAATTCTAATATTTATTTGGCATTCTGGGATAAACTTGTGGGGATTTGGCATCCATATAGGGCTTATTGAAAAATTCAGTACATCTCTAGTAATAGTTTGAGATGATTCAATGGAGGATCAGGAAAGGTATGTGATGTGATTAACTCAGACCACTCTCTGGCAATAGGTACTAGGTGTAAAGTATTACACAACAAAATACATATATATTTAAAAAGTCTCAGGGAGTCATACAAATAGCGTTCAAATGTAATTTCAACTGTTATAACATGTTGAATAGTTATAAAAATCGCTTTAAATATTTTATCATTATAAAAAATTTATAACCCTAAGCATTTGATGGTACACCTTTGACCTATGCATGGTTGAGAAGCTCTGGGTTAAATTACTTACAAGGCAAATGGCTAAAAAGTGGCTGAGTAGAATCAAGGCTGGCATCCAGGGCATCTGACTGTAAAGTCTGCTCTTCCGGTCCGTAAACAATCTCAGTCTGTAAACAATCTTGCCCTTCTGCAGTGAAGAGCCAAACTATGTGAGCCAGACCCGGTTAATCCTTAGAGTACTTGATTATTTGAAGTTTGATCATCCAGGCTCATCCTAAGGGTGAACTTTTTGTTAACCATGGTCTTCAGTTAATCTTGTCCCCCAACCCTATTCTCCAACAGGTTTGGAACTAGCATTCCTTCTACTCCCTCTCTGCCCATAGCCATAACAGAAAATAGATGGGCAAGTGGGCAAAGTGAAGATTCTGTGAGTTGCTAGGCAGCTGACAGCCCCTGGGCTCTGGCGACATCTGCTTGGGCACACTGTCCCTTTGGGCCTCTGCTTACCTGCATCCACTGGAAGGTAAGTCCTGGCAGAGTGTCCATTCCCAGCTCAGTCTGCTGTGTGTTTACATAGAGATGCTAGATTATAATAAATGGCTACTAAAGCTATCAGTTACCTGGCCCCTAAAGGCAGGAGGAACTCTACATGTGATTCTATTCACCTTCCATGCTTAAGAAAATACATCTCAGAGCAGAAATAATTTCCTCCTGTGTGCTGCAGAGAACCTGCTATCTCATGCAGGTGAATATTCTGTGACTAAAGTTGATGTTGGAGTTATGTATGTACATGAGGGCACATTGTTTTATTTTTATTTATTTATTTTATTTTTATTTTTATTTTCTTGAGACAGAGTCTTGCTCTGTTGCCCGGGCTAGAGTGAGTGCCGTGGCATCAGCCTAGCTCATAGCAACCTCAAACTCCTGGGCTTAAGCGATCCTACTGCCTCAGCCTCCTGAGTAGCTGGGACTACAGGCATGCGCCACCATGCCCGGCTAATTTTTTCTATATGTACTTTTAGTTGGCCAGATAATTTGTTTCTATTTTTTTGATAGAGACAGGGTCTCGCTCTTGCTCAGGCTGGTCTCGAACTCCTGACCTCGAGCGATCCACCCGCCTCGGCCTCCCAGAGTGCTAGGATTACAGGCGTGAG
This sequence comes from Eulemur rufifrons, assembly GCF_041146395.1. Classification (NCBI taxonomy): domain Eukaryota; kingdom Metazoa; phylum Chordata; class Mammalia; order Primates; family Lemuridae; genus Eulemur; species Eulemur rufifrons. Next base: position 93,810,453 of record NC_090984.1, read on the forward strand.
CCACCACTCCCGTGGGGGCACATTGTTTTAATATGAAGCTTGGTATTCCTTGTGTGTTTTACCTAGTGATGGCTTGTCTAATTTCCAAGCCCACGTGCTTTTGAATTTCACACTCCAGACTTCTGCAGAGTAGAGAAAGCTGAAGGAGGTGGAAGGTACAGATGGTATTTTATTCCTTGCTTTGTCTGGCATGCTGAATGACTGGTGTGCTGGTGGTGATATGTGGCAGGACATCTGGGGCAAGGTTAGTGACCCATTAAGGTGTCCTGAGCTCTGATTAGAGAGAGCTTGGAGCCAGCAGAGCTGTCAACACTCAGTTTCTTTTTGATTAAGATGCTGCCTCTTAACCCCTGGAGGCCACTTATCCTTCCCACCTTCAAGAAAAGACAAGAGTTAAAGCCTGAGGTCATTGCTTAGTAGAAGCCCCAGGAGCTGACTGGGCCAGAAATGGCCTCTCTCAGCAGCTGTTCCATTATCAGGCTCCTCTGCTGACAGGTGAGCTCATGCTCTGTGATATACAGAGCTCCTGAGCGAAAATGGCTCTCACAGGAGCAGCTATGCAAGGAAGAGTGAAGATGCTTAAGGAAACCCCCTGGTGAGACAGGGAGGTCAGGAAAAATAAGGTTACTAATTATTGTGGTCACTTTGGCTGTTTCAAGGGTGATTTTTTTTTTTTTTTTTTTTTTTTTTTTGGCCCATCTGGAGGTGAGGATGCTAGTCTTCCAAATAAGAACAGAGTTCTATTTTCCATTCTCATTATGACTCAGACTGGCTTATCTCAATGAGCTTTAGTCTATAAGCTCCTCACTCAGCTGCAGCTCCTTAAAGACAAAAATTATCTTATTGTATTCCTAGTGCATGCACAGTGACCGACACATCCTAAGTGCTTCAAAATGTACTGTGCTGAAATAATTACAGATTTAATGATGCAGTGTCTAGGATTTGCTTCCAAGTAATATGGGAGAAAGGGGGAATTGGGTGGAAGTGTAGATGGAACAAGATTGACCATAAGATAAAAACTTTTTAAGCTAGGTGATATGTTGTGGAGGATTGTTATCCTATTTTCTCTAGTTTTATATTTGTTCAATGTTTTCCATAATGAAAGGTTTTGTATTGATACATGAATTAAGTATAACAAAATGTTGAAAGGTATGGTAAAAACCAGACCAGAGTGTCTCAAGAGTCTCATCTTTTTCCTAAGCACATAGCTAGATTACATTTTGTAGGCAGCCATGTGGCTTCAGTTCTGGCCAATGGAATGTGGACAGAAGTGATGTGAGCCTCTTCCAAGTGTGACCCGAATTCTGCATGATCCTGTAAGCTTTCCATCTTCACTTGCCTCCAGGTTGGATGCAGAAAATTTAGTGAAGACCTTCAAGCTCCTAGGCAATGATGGAGCTTAGGTGAAAGAGCCTAGACCTCTGAGCGACTTCCTGGAGCAGAACCAACTCCTCCCTTCTACTGACGAGCCTGTAATAGGCTGTGATAGGACTAAATAAGCCTTTACTCCTGTTGCTGTTTTTAAGTACAGTATTGAATTGCCCATAATCTGACAAACCGGGTTTTGAGTCTACCTATTCTGGACACGAGGGGAGACTCTCAGTAGTATTTGACTTTTTAGGGAATCCAGAGCTATAATTAAGTACCTATAATTAAGCACCTCTGAAGATGAAGACAATGTTAATGATGATAAAAAAAAAAAAGTCCTAACATCCCACTCTCTAGATGAATAACTTTCATTCTCACAACAACCCACTGAGGGAGAAACCACTATTGTTCTAATTGTATGGAGGAGAAAACTGAAAGAATTAGTAACTTGTCAGAGTTAAATAAATTGTAAGCAGCTGAGCCAAGATTCCAATCCAGGCAGTTTGGCTCTGAAGCTCTGTCTCTTCACCAGCCCACAGTGACCTCTCAATAACCTGGACATTGCCATGGGGGATGAGTACTCTGATATTGCATGAAGCAATATCTGAGGGTGTGACGCGTCACCTACAGAAGTCGTGCTGGACCCCCATTCTGGGGAGGAGGACGCAGAAAAGGAAAAGGTCCAAAGTCTGCTGTTCCACTGCCCATGTAAAGGGTGTTCTAGTGAGCAGAGTTTAACAATGGTGCCCTTGATTATCTGAGCTAAAGCCAAGTACAAGGGCATCATTCACTCTGAGTGACTCCTCCCTGGTTTAATTCTCTTCCATCTCCACTCAACCTTGGCCTCTCCTGTATTTGCCCTGGGACAAAATATTTGTCATCTGCTCCACCTGCATCTCCCACTCCTCCACACCCCTTACCTGGCCCATCCTTCATGACCCCTCTCCCTGATCCCACCCCAGAGCCTATGTTCTCTTCTCTTCCAGGCAACTCAAAGCACTTAGTAGGGGAGAGAGTCATGTAAATGGTCATCAGACCTTCAAATGGCAACGGTGACTAATCACTCCCTTGCTTTCAGACCTCACTTGCCTGCTGCACATGCTACCCCTGAGGAGGGGTCACCATCGAGTTTTTGCCAGTGCCCCACCTAGGGCAGGGGTTTTCAAACTGCATTCCATAGAGAGGCTTCAAGAGCCATCTGAGAAAATGGAGAAGGTACAGAGAGCACTGAATGAATGGGGTTCTAAGTCCCCCAACCCCACTTCTATCACAGCAGTTCCACTTTATCTGCTCCATGTAAGATTGTATTTGCAGAATTGTTCCACTCTCAAGAGAGAGAAGGGGAGAGAGAGAGAGACAGAGAGAAGAACACTTGTTTTGGAATATCCTTTGGATCTCCAAACCTTTGAGCCCTTTTATTTCTTGACCCTCTCAGGTCCCACCATTCCTGCCCACCAGGAGCAGAGTGGGAAGGAAGCCCAGCTGACTCTCCCAACTCCCAGCACCCCAGTGTCCAGGCTCTGGAGCCAAGGAGAAGTACAGCAAAACGAGCTTGCTGGTGGAGCAAGGGGCTGGGGGTTGCTGCTCCTCATACAAGAGCCACAGTTATGCATCTTGCCTAGCCTTACCTGGAGTAGATGCTAATGAACAGAATAGAGATGATCCAGTCTCTGTTAGTCTGGATAGTTCGAGGGAGGGGGGAAGTGGCCTTAGATCTCAGGATGGCTACAATATTCATTCTTCAAGATGCAGAGAGGCAATTGGCCATAGACATTAGGAATGTGGGATCTAGAACCAGAGTTTCCGGTTTCAAATCTTGGCTCTGCCACTTCAAACTGTGTGACCTTATCCTTGTAAATATAATATCCTTGTAATATGAATAATAATGTTTCTCTCTCGAGGCTGTCTTCAGGATTGAATAATACATGTAAAATATTTGGTGCCTGGCATGTTAGTGCTCAGTAAATGTTAGTAAATATTAGCTCTCATTATTATTGTTACCCTGTTCAAATACCTCCTTCTGACTCTCCTGAGCAGCATTCATTTTTCTCCTCTGTACTTTCACAGTCGTTTTCTCAATCTCTGTTGAAACTGTGAGGACTCTTTTTTCCAAACCCCAGATCAGGTTAGATGACGGGGAAAATAAAGCAGATTCTTTGAAATCAGAATACATAGATATCATAAATTAAGTTCTTACTTCCTCCATGGCAATGTGGCTACACGTCTTTTTCTCCCTCTCAACCTCTGGCTCCTTGGGGAAAGGTTCGACATCTTATTCATCTTTGTATCCCAAGGGCCTGGAACATTATAAGTGCTCACTGCAGTTTGGTTGAATGAGTGAGCAGCACTGGCATTTGTCTGGAGTCGGCAGTGAGCCTGACCACTGCCTCCTGGCCTCCTGTCTGCTTTGCTTCCCAGAGGCCCAGCTCCTTTCTTTGCCCAACATGAAGAGGAGGTGAAGAGTCTGGGCTGGGTCCAGGGCATCTCTCCTAGACTTGGCTGTGAGGCTATGGGAATTCAGGGGATGCAGAAGCAACTAACATTTGCAGAGCACCTACCGTGTTCCTGGAACTCTGCTGGGCTCTTTATAATACTTAATTCTCACAGCAGTTTAGTGGAGGTATATTCTTGTTAGTCCCATTTTTATACATGAGGAAACTGAGTTAAACAGTTTTCACAAAGTCATGTAGTCGATGTGTCTGAGGCAGAATTCAAACCTGGGTCTGACTCCTAAGCATGTGCTCTTTCCGCTGTCCTTGCTGGCTCCCACGGAAGCTAGCTGAGATCTGTACCATGTCCCACCTCCCTGTCCCACCCCACCTCTCCTCTCCACCTTGGTCTTATCTTTGTTCTTCCATATTAGCCTCTCTAATATTATTTTTCTTCCAGAGTTGGCTTATTTATCACTTGGCCATGTCTCCTTATTCATATAACCAGAGCTTAAACATTATGCATCCCCACTGCCTCGTTTGCCAGCACGGGGCTGAGCACTTATGAGCTCGGCAATTAGACTGAGCTCAAAGGGGCCATAACATCTGCATCTTCATAGGGAAAGCTGCTTTCATAGGGAAATGGGGTGGAGAGGCAAGGATGTGAGACGGGGCGGTGCAGGGACGTGCACGGTAAAGGAGGGACGGGGAGGGGACGCAAGATGAAAGCACAGCCAGGCGCCTCTCCTCGGTACTCAGCCTTAATCCAAACTGACCTGCTTGTGACTGGGGGCTTTGAGCCTCCAGGAAGACCCTAAGGTTATTTCTGCCAAACAGCCCCCGTCCATCTTATTCTATGGCTGATATCAACAGCAGCAGTGGCAGCAACTGCTCACTTGTTGAGCACCTACTGTGTGCTTTACATTTGATCTCATTTAATCTACACAACAATTCCATGAGCTAGGTATTAATATACTCCATTTTATAGATGAGGAAGCTAGAATGTAAGTAGCTAATCAAACTAACAAAACTAGCAGGTGACAGAACAAAGAGAAAGAACAGAAAGGGTCGCAATGAGAGGCAATTGATATCGGTGTAGGGCTCTCAAAGTTGCCCCTGCTTGGGCCTCTGCCCGAGTGAGCCTGCGGAGTGCATGAGCAACTGAGAGCCCCAAGCGGCTTACCTCCTGGCCTACCTGGGACAGAAGGATCTCTGGGCCCTGAGGTTGATGCTCTGGTTCCTTCCTAGCTTTATGAGGACAATTCAAAACTGGCAGGGCTTGTCCATGGATCAGGATCTTTATCCTCCTCCTGAGGATAAAGACCATCGTTCTTTATATTAGCTCATTAAATATAAAATGTCCAATTTCGAATCAAAAGTGTAGTTTATTATATCTCAAACCAGAAGCAGTACAATTATTCAAAGTATGCACCTAAACTATTGACACAGTTTTGCCATCTTAACGGTAGCTTGTTCATGCCAGCAGCAAAGAACCCTGGAGAGCAAGTGACGATGAAATCATGAAAGGCGTTTTCCACAGCTTGTTGAGAATTGAATATTTTTCCTTGCAAGAAGTGGTCCAAAGCCTGGAAGAAGTGGTAGTCAGTTGGTGCAAGGTCTGGTGAATACCATGGATGACAGAGAGTTTCCAAGTCCAGCTTCTGTAGTTTAAGCAGCATTGTTTTTTGGGCCATGTGCTCTTGCAAGAGGAGTGGCCTGTCTCTGTTGACCGACCTCAACTGCTTAAGTGCAAGTATCTTCATCATTTCATCCAATTGGTTGCAGTAGACATCTGCTGTAATCTACTGACCAGGTTTCATGAAGCTGTAGTGGATAATACCAGTGCTGGACCACCAAACAGGCACCATTAGCTTTTTTTGATGAATATTTGGTTTTGGACTGTGTTTCATCACTTCATCTTTATACAACCATTGTGCCAAATGCTTGTGAGTGTCAAAAAGAATCCATTTTTCATCACACATAACAATATGGTGTAGAAATGTTTTGTCTTTATGTCCTGACAGCAAAGCAAGGCAAGCTTTGAGATGATTTCTTTTCTGATGGTTGTTTAATTCACGTGATACCCATCTATCCAACTTCTTTACATTGCCTATTTGTTTCAAATGGTCCAATATTGTTGGAATAGTGATGTCAAACCTTGCTGCTAATTCATGCCTAGGTTGAGATGGATTCGCTTCCACTACAGCTTTCAGCTCATCGTTATCCACCTTGGTCTCAGGTCACCCACGTGGCTCATTTTCAAGATTAACAATCACCAGGAGGGAACTTCTCAAACCATCGATGTACTGTGAGTTCATTAGCCGCATCCTTCCCAAACACTTTGTTGATATTTCAAGCCGTCTGCGCTGCATTGGTTCCACAACAGAACTCGTGTTCAAAAATAACACGAGTTTTTGACTAATCCATGGTTTCACAAAAATTGCTCTAAAAAAAAATTTGAAAGATAATCACAAGCCAAAACATGCATTTGAAAGATTGATGATGTACCTTCACAATAAAAAACAAAACAAAAACAAAAACAAAAGAAGTGTCAAAGTGAAATGTCAGAGATATCAACTGTCAAACTTAGTACTTAAGGAAATCGGACATTCCATACTTAATAACCTAGTGCTTCCTGGACTGAAACAATTTGCCTTTCCAATGGACACCTCAAGAGCCCCTCTACAAAGATGCCTGCCCCACTGATTGACTATTTTCTCCCAGACTGTTCCTTTCTGGTGACTTTCCCTCAACTCTTTTACTTCTTTAGTCTCTCCCTCCAATCTCATGGCTTCCCGGGCCCAAGCCTTCCAAGTCCATCTGGAGCTCCTCCAGCAAGTATCCCAAGGCAGTTCCCTCTGAGTCGTGACACAACCCCAATTCTTAAGAAAACCAGGCTATCTGTGATTTTATCAGTTACCCCAGAGTTGGTTCCTCCTTCCAGATGTCTCTTAGAACCTAGCACTGGTCCAATTCAGAGATTTGGGCTCTGCCATATAGCTCAGGAAAGCCGATCCCAAGCATCTTATGGAAGCAGCCACCAACAAAAAAGTAAAAAGCTTTGATAGAACAGTAGGCTTTTTTTCATTCTTAAAACCTAATAGATTGTTGTGGTTAATAATGCAGAGCCAGGTATTAACAAGGAGGCCTCAGTGGCTCTAGTTGAGACTGGTGATGCTCAGTGGCCCAGAGCACCTCACACCTCACCCCGCCTTTCTTCTTCTCCCCCTTCTTTGTTCCCCTTCTTCCCACACAAACAAGTCGGTAATTGGCAATTCCCACTGCTGGTGTGTCTGCCCCAGTGAGCAGTACAGTAGTACTCCCTGGATTCTTTGTGTGGTGTTACCAAGGAACATGGTAGTAGACGGAAGGACCTTGGAGACTATTCATTCAACACGTACTGAGCACACTCTGTGCCAGACACTGTTCTAAGTCTTAGCGATAGAGCAGGAGACAGAAAAGGATTTGTACCCTTGTGGAGCTGATGGTCACACAGGGAGACAGACAAATAAATACGTGAAATTTATAGTATGTAAAATTGTAAGAATTACTAAGGAGACAGCAGGGAGTACGAAGAGTGCTACCGTGGGGGTAGAGGGTTAACATTTTGAATAGGGTGGTCAGAAAAGGCAGCACTTGGAGGGTGGCTTGTGAGCAAAGAGCTGAAGGAGACAAGAGAGTGAGGAGTACGGCTAACCAGGGAAAGAACTTTCCACGTAGAGGGAGCAGCAAAGGCAAAGGATCTGAGGCAGGAGCGTGGCTGTCCCCAGAACAGCAGGGAGGCTGGGGTGACTGGAAAGGAGCCTTAGCAGGAGAAGAGGTAAAGGAGGTCAGGAGGTCTGGATGGTGCAGAGTCTTGCAGACCAGCATAAGGACTTAACCCAAAAGAAATGGGACATTTTTGAAGGGTTTTGAGCAGTAGAATGACATGATCTGACTTATGTAATAAAAGTGATTACACTGATTACTGCCTTGAGCACGGCATGTGGGGATAGAGGTGGAAAAGGGGGAGACTAGTTAGGAGATATTGCACTCATCTGGAGGGCAGTAGAGCCTACGTATTAAGAACAAAGTCTGGACAGACTGCCTGGGTTCAAATCCCAGTTATGCCCCCTACTAGCTACATGGCCTTGGGCAAATGACATAATCAATCTCTCTGTGTCTCAGTTTCCTCATCTGTCGAATGGAGAAAATAATTGTATCTGCCTCACAGGATTTTGGTAATGATTAAATGAGTTAATAAATGTGAGACACTTAGAACATAGGGCTGTTGTGAGAAGTTAAAACACTTGGACCAGCACACAGCAAATGCCTTATCTGTGTTTGATGTTATCATGATTATTATTATTGTGCGAGTGAGAAATGACGGTGGATCAGGCCATAGTGGTAGTAGTGGAAGAAAAGTGGTCATATTTGAGGAATATTTTGGAGGTAGAGCCAACAAGATTTGCCAACAGATTGGACAGGTGGAAAGAGGAGAGCGAGGAGTTTAATCCACCACCCTCCTATTACAGATGAAAAACTGAGCACAGCTAAGGCCTCCATTGTTACAAGCAATTTTATTTTTTTTAATTTTTAATTTTTTTCTTGTTTTTGCTTGGTAGCCATACAAGCAATTTTTAAAGAGTACCTGTCACTAAATAATTTAACATTAAGAAAAATTTAAAATAAAAAACAAAGTCACTCATGGTCTAACATAAAAATCCCTACGTAATAAACCATTTTCATTTTTATGTATCCCCTTCAGTTTTTATCTTTATGTATGCATAATTCTTTTTTTAATCTACTTTTCAGCTTTTTTTCAGGTATAATTAACAAAAATTATATATATTTAAGGCTGATTAATATTCCCTTGTATATCTATATATACACCACAATTTTCTTTATCCATTCCATAGATACTTAGGTTGATTCCCTATCTTGGCTATTTGTGAGTAATGCTGCAATGAGTTTCTTCACAGCAAACAATCAATAAAATGAAAAGGCAACCTATGGTATGGGAGAAAATATTTGCAAACCATATACCCAATAGGAGGCTAATATCCAAAATACATAAGGAACTCATACAACTCAATAGTCAAAAAACAAATAACCCAATTTAAAAATGGGCAAAGGACATTTTTCCAAAAAAACATACAAATAGCCAACAGATATATGAAAAGTGTTCAACATCATTAATCATCAGGGAATTGCAAATCAAAACCACAATGAGATATCATCTCACACCTTTTAGCATGGGTACTATCAAAAAATCAAATGATAAGTATTGGTTAAGATGTGTAGAAAAGGAAATCCTTGTACCCTGTTGGTGGGTTTGTAAATCAGTACAGCAATTATGGAAAACAGTATGGAGGTTCCACAAAAAAATTAAAACCAGAACTACCATGTGATTCAGCAATCCCATTTCTGGGTATATATCCAAAGGAAATGAAGTCAGTAACTTGATCAAAGTGATATCAGCACTCTCGTGATCATTGCAGCATTATTCACAATAGCATGCATGATTCTTAAATAATTATAACTACATCAACATAATTTTATATTCTGCAAAAGAGAAAGAAGTATGTGGCCCTTCATGACTCTAGCAAAGGTTCACTGGTCAAATCTTAAGGAAATTAATGTGCTCAATACTATTTACATTTCTGGACATAAACAGGGCACACAATTCCCATTTTAAGATGAAAGAACATACAATCCTGGATTCAGCTGCTAACACAGAGTTGTGAGAAGCAGAGACACTCATTATTTATTCACTCAGCAAACTTTTATTGTAAGCCTGTACACAGGTTATATATAACTACAACACACCTTCTTTCGAGAAGATCACAGTCTTATGGGAACAGATCGAATTGCTATAATTGGTTTTTATATTTAAAGGCTATACTGGAGGTATAAGGGTACAAGTTACCTTGGAAGCACCATGGAGAATACACAACTCATGGAGGTAAAGAAGCTTCCAAGGAGGGGAGACACCTGGACAGATGAAGCTTATTTTCTAAACTCTTTAGATAGGACACAGAAGAGACTTAGCTTAACTGGCTCTGACCACACTGACCAGTGGCCTGTACTGTTGGTGGTTCTGGCTGCCTTTCCCACTTCACATGCGTATATCTCTGATCCCCGGTGCTCTCCACATGCCTGGCACACAGTAGCTGCTCTTTTAGTGTTTATTGAACAAGCTCAGCATATCCAAAACAAGTGACCTGAATGGTGGCAGAGGAAGAAATCACACAAGCACAATGGCTTTATAAATCTTTGGGGGGGGGGCGTCAAAAAAAGATTTTTAATTTTCAAAAGGACCGTGTTTCTCATATAAGGTCTTGGTAATGGGTGGTCAGGGGACAGAAGCCATTCTTGGTATTTCAAGTAGGGAGAATTTACAGACTTAGACAAACATTGCATAAGCTGAGGGAGGGAAGGTCGGGGAAGCCTCTGCTACAGGGTACAAAAGTGAAACTTGCTGGGATTTCAAAGAAGCCACTTCAGTCTCAGCTGCTTGTACTACCAAAGCAGGTGATTTGCAGAAACTTACCCAGAAATCAACACAAAACCCCATTCTGCCATCTGCCTGTATGTTTGCCCCCAATTGCCACCAGAGGAAAATGACTTTTCTGCCTCAAATCTTGAGTAAAGTCTTCTCATTGGCAGCATGTGACCCAGACTCACACAGGAAGAGAGATGTTCGGGCTTCTCTCCTGGAGTGCGGAGGAGGTTTGAGGAGAGGGGAGTGATAATGCTGAACTGACAACAGACAGTCCCGCACAGATGACTTCCCTAAGTCTCGTCTTTGAGAAGGGAGGCTTGCACAGCTCTGGTGACACTGAGCTTTGCTTTCCCTGCCCCTAGGAAGCTGTCACGTTCAGTTCAAACATTTTCCTGCTAGTGAAGTACAACACCACCGACAACATTTTCATTCAACCACATCATAAAAACCCACCATTTAGTGAGCAGGCCCAGTAGTGTGGGGCTGGGGAAAGACCTTCAGTCTGGGGGCAGACACACTGAGTGCTAATCTCAGCTGTACTGTTCATTAGCCATAGGAATTTCAGCAGCTACTTAATCCTTCTGAAAAAAGTGTTTATAAAATAATTAGAGCTATATATAAAAATACATTTAAAAGAATGTTCATAGCAGTGTTTTAAAATACAGGATTCATTAAAATAAATTGTGGTACATCCATATGAAACAAATGTCATGCATCCACTTAAAATTATCTTGTAGAAAGAATAATGTTGACATGTGAAAATATTCATGATATGGTGAGATGTGAGAAAAACAAGTTAAAATACAGTATCAACTCTGCAATTCCATTTTTATAAAAATAATTATATAACTGAAATACTTCCCCCAAATTTTAACAGTAGTTATCTCTGAGAATAATGGGATTGCAGGTGATTTTTTTTTTTTTTTGCATATGTGTGTGATTTTCTCAGATTGTCTGCATTATATATTACTTGGGGGAGTTTACAAAATTATATAAAAATAAAAGCACCAGCTTTTATTATGGTAATAAAAGAGATTACTAAGAGATGTAAATTAGACAACATATGCAAAACACCTGATATATTTTCAACGGGTGAGTCCCTTCCACATTCACTTAAAAATGATTTTACTTCATGTTAGATTTTGAATAAATAATAGTTACATTAAAAGTCTTTTAAATATGAAAGTGAAAATTTTCCTCCTACCTGAGACCTCCAGCCACTCACTTACTTTTCCCCCAGGTAATCAATGTTATTAGTTTCTTACATATTCTTTAGAGAAAATGTGTGCTGATGGAAGCAAACATAAAAAGTTATACATACTCTACTCTTTTTTACACAGATGGTTGTATATTATACTACTTTTTATGCCCCCTTGTATTTTTCTTTTATACTCTTTTTTTGGTGATCTTTCCATACCAGTATATACAGATATTAGAATAATTCATGACTGTACCATCATTTGCTTAACCGGTCCCTCTTAGAGGACATTTAAGCCCAGTGATGGTGAAAGTGGCCCCAGATGCAAGGATGGCCTGGACTTCAGGAATGACTTCCCTGTTCCCAGTTTCTTCTGAGCCCGTAAGCACCACCCCCTCCCTGGGCTCCAGTCATATCTAGGCCGCAGCTTCTGAGGCCAGAGGACTCCAAGAGACCGAGGCTGGGCTCAAACCTATACCTATTTCTCTTCACCTGTTTCTTTTTATGGCAGTGACTGGGTCTGGCACGTTCTGAAGATATTCCTGTCTAGGCTCCAAGAGCTCAAAAGCCATGTGCTGCGGGTATAGCTCAGTGGTCGAGCATTTGACTGCAAAAGCCACGTGCCACGTGTTTACGACTCTGTTCCCTCTGTGAGGCTCTCTCTCCGTATCACTGCTTGCTTCTGTGCTGCCTTCTGCCCCCGTCTTGTCTCTGGAGAAGTCAGCGAGTGCCCTATGGATCCCAGGGCTCCCTCTCCTGCCTCCATACTTCCCTCACCCTCTTTACCATCTTGGAGGAGCTGGAAACATAAGGACTATGTTGTTGTCATCTCACCTCACGCCTGGGTGACAAATAGGGCATACTGACAATGAGGGACCAAACCAGGAGGTGTGATGGTGACACAGATGGGGTGTGGCCGGGTCTGCTGGAGCACTGAGGTGAGGGATTAGGTGAGGAGGGCTTAGCCTACAGAAAGTCTTCTGGAAAGAGAATCTCTAGTGTTAGCCAGGGGGAAGCAGTTAGGACCTAAGCCAATAAGAGTGACCTAATCTCTACCCTTATATGAAGCCTGGAAAGAGAGACTCCTTTGAGCCACTAGTTAATTTCTTAATTAAATTAAACTCTTTTGGACTGAATACCTTTTACATGTAAAGCATTCTATTGGATGATTCTGCCATCTCTGTTTTATTGTTTTACACATTTGTGGTTTTCCTCTCTGGCTGGGGTCGCTATTTCACGCAGACCCTTTCATTGCTGTTGTTACAACCTTTTGTGGTCTGTCAAGGTCTGTGAGGTTTTTTCCCAGGGCTCAGCCTGTAAACCAATGGGCAAGTCCTTAAAAGTCACAGCTTAAATCAAGTAGTCACAGAAGTAGACATCTGATTAGGATGGCACCTAGTATGTGCTTAATCGATATTGTCTACACTGAACGGATCGGGGTCAATGAAAGTCCTTCTGGCAAAGGGTGCCATGTGCCCTCACTCACTAGAGGTAATGGCCTTGGGAACAATTATCAGCCTAATTTCTTTTTACATCAAAGTAGATTTGATGCCTGGTAATATATGTATTGTACCTTTAATGGCCTTTTAATGACGACCAGGATCAAAAGCATTTTAGATGTGAACCTGCACCATTAGTCTCCATTCCAGAAATTCACTGTAATTACCACTGCTGCTCGTCCAAGCCCTGCAAGAGCACTGAGTTCCCGTGAATGTATCTGCACAGTTAATCACAATCAGCACAGAGCCAGGTCTGACGCCGGTTCCGGAGGGTGGTTGGTGAAGGTGGGGAAGGACAGAGTGGGGAGGGGAGGAGTGACACTAGGAAGGAGTGAAGGGCTGAGTCATTCGGGACCTGGAATGTCAAGATTTCTCTCCCAGGGGTCCTCTCAGCCTTGGACTGCTTTTCTCTCCTTGTAGAGAATTCCAGACTTAGAGTGAACTGTGGATTGCTCAATAGCCTGGTGGAGTCTACAAGCCATATTAGAAAAGGCTAAGGATTCGTGATAATTCTGCATTCCGCTCATCACATGTGTCAAGGTTAGGCAGGGGCAAGGCAGGGTGTGTGGCGTGTGACACATGGCATCCAGCAAGGCTAAGTGCATCTGGATAGGCAGAGTTCCGGGAAGGGAGGACACAGGGAAAGATCCAAGGGACAGTGATGCTTCCCAGGAGGGGAGGTGTTCAGAGGCATGGTTAGTGTGTTGTTTATTCTTTCAATCCTTCCCCCCAAGATCGTTAGATCCATCGTCTGCCATTCTTTGTGCCCAGGAGGCTGACCACTGTGGACCGCATTACCTGGCTTTCTTGCTCTCTGGCTTCCCATTGGCTTTAGCCATAGGGAGGCTTCTGCAGGAGACCCGAGGTAGCAGGAGAGAGAGGTCAGGGTATTTCTTCCTCCACTCCCTTCTACCTAAGCGTTGCGATTCTGGCAGTGGTTGTGTCCTCTGTAACTACAGCTCCTGTCGGTAGGCTGTTCCTCCATGGCTGCAGCCCTTACCGGGCTCTGATAACAGGGTTTCCTCCACTTGTCCCAGGACTAGGGCTGACAGAAGCTTCCTGTTGTTGCCAGTCTCTGGATGCTGAGCATCTTTAAGAGGTTCCAACTTTAACCTTGTTCACACCTCTGTAAATAGTACCTTCATTAAATTCAAATCCCAGCTAGATATGCCTTCTGTTCCCTGTGGGGACCCTGATGATACAATGAGTGTGTCAGAGACTGATAAATACTTACCAATCCTATTTCCTTTTCCTGGACGCACAGGAAGACTACATTTTCCATTCTCCTTTGCAGTTAGGTTGAGGCTGTGTTACTTGGTTCTGGCCAATGGGATAATGAAAACACTTCCAAGCCTGGCCATAAAACCCCCTGTGCAATTGTGCCTGCACTCTTCCGTGGATGTGTCTAAGGTTGCAGTATCTCAAGCTGGAAGAAGCTTGAATCCCTGAGTCACTACTTGGAGGAAAATCACCCAATTGCATTCAACTATGATATGAGTGAGAATTAAGCCCTTATTTTGCTACATTACTGAGATTCTGAGGGTGGTTTGTTACAACAATTACAGGTAATTAATTGACTAATACAATGGGGGTGTTAAATGAAAAGACAACAAAGAACAGTGGGGTACCCAAGGCATAAATATAAGGAAACGCACACCAGGCATGGTGGCTCACACCTGTAATCCCAGCACTTTGGCAGGCCTAGGTGGGAGGATTGCTTGAGGCCAGGAGTTCAAGACCAGCCTGGGCAACATAGCAAGACTCCACCTCAATAAAAAGATAAAAATTAAAAAACAAAAAAATTTTTGTTTTGTGAAAAGAGTAGGAATTTGGATGTCAGAGTTGAGTTTAAATCCAGACTTCACCACTTCTAGCTATGTGATCTTGAGCAAGTTACTTTACCTTTTAAAGTTTTTTCATATATAAAATGGGGAAAATAATACCTATCTCACAAAGTTCTTTTGTGGATTTATTTATATAAGATCATAGCTGGTACTTAATAAAAGTTCCCTCCTTTTTCTTTCAGCTGTGAATTCTAAACTCAGTTCCTCCAGTGATTGGTATAATTTCAGTTTGAGGGGAGCATTTCAGCTTTTGAGTGGTATTTCTGAATCTCTAATGGCAAGGGATAATTCACATTATCATGAGCATCCTGGTACATGGATTTGAATACTGACCAGGGGAGAGGGATTTCCTTCAGGGCTTGAATGTGAGCATTTCCTCTTTCACTTCTTTGCCTTCCAGGCCCCCATCTTAAAGTTTACAGGCCACATGTGTCAAGTCAAGCAAAATTGGGGCTTTAGGGTCCCAGTTCAACCATCCCTTACTTCAGGCATGGATGTGGATCCTGTGGCCCAAGTATCTTCTGATAAACTAATGAGAAAGATTCCCCATGGAAACTTTGCTTAGCGTCAGAAGGGCTTATCTGTCCATTCATCATCCACTCATCTGTCCAGAAAAGTTACTCAGTGCCTAGCATAGGCGAGGAACACTTCTAGGCCCTGTAGTAGATATGAAGATAGATCAGACACATCCTCCCCTAAAGAGCTTACACTCTTGCAGAAGAGAAGGTAACTTATCTTCCCAAATAAATATAAGACAGACTGGGATGTGATAAGCATGGAAGGTACAAAATGCTATGGAATTCAGAGGAAGGGAAATCCCTTCTAGCTGGAGGGCTCAAGGAGCATTTGAGTAAATCTTGAAGATGGGGCAGGATTTGAACATGTGGAGATGAGGGAAGGATCAAACATGGGAAAGTGAGAGACGTCCGTGGGGAAGGGATGGCTAGAACACAGCTATCGAAGAGGAGTTTAGGGGAACAGCTTTAGAAATATCACCCGAGAACAGATTGTGCAGATCCCGAATTGTAGGCCAAGACGCTTAGGAGGAGAGCAGAGACAGGTCATCCGAGGTTTCTGAGCACCGGAGTGCTGCGTGCCCTGGGAAGGCTGGTTGGGAAGCTGTGTGCAGTGTGGGTTGGAGGCAGCAGAGGTGGAGACCAGGAGGCCGGTTAGGAGGCCTGCAAACATCTAGGTAATCCTTAATGTGTGACTCAGCTAGGCTGGAGGCTGTAAGAGTGAAAGAATGTTGGGGAGAGTCATTCAACATGTATATGTTATGGACCTCCCCTATTCCCCAGCTGTGTCAGTCACTGTGGGGGTAAAAACTCATGAGCAATACAAATTGTGCCTCCCCAGTGCTTGGAATCCGACTTGAGGGGTGAATCAGTCAAGGCAAGCTTGCTCTTTCCAGGCTCTTCCCCTTTGTGGCCTCACAGCATAGGCATAAGCTGGTCCACCCCTCCCCAGCCCCACGCGGCACCCTGTCAGCAGCGCCCCACCATCAAAGAGAGAAGTTTAAAGTGTAAGATGTGGTCTGCTGTCCATCCTTGTTTAACAAACATTGTGTGACACTGACTATATTCTATACACTATTTTAAGGGCTAAGTACTACATCATTTTATCCTTGTAACAATCTTATAAAGTAGATACTATTATTGTTTTCATTTTATAAATGAGAAAACTGAAGCATAGAGAGATTAAATAATTTTCCCAAGACTGTAGCTAGTAAGTAGCAGATGTGGGACCTAGAACCCAAGGCCTCTCGTTCCAGAATCCTTACGCCCGACCATTACCTTGCACTGCCCACCTGCTTTGCTGCTTCCCCTCTGCCCACCTGCCAGCAGATATGACGGCCGAGCCGGAGCCTGGGCTCTGACCTTTGTTACCTGTGGACTCATGGACAAGTTATGTAACTTCCCTAAGTATCAGTTAGGGAAGTTCCCCATCCATAAAATGGGGATATTACATAGTATTTCCCTCATAAAATTGTGGCATCGATTTCCTCCCCTGTGAAAAATGCTCATCCCAACACCCCCCCCCCCCCCCCCCCGTGCACTGGATGATCTCTGAGTAACACCTCCCAGCTCTGTGGTCCTGGTAAGTGCTGGGACAATAACTCCAGAAGGAGTTCAAAGGAGGGACAGATCAGTGGGGGTTGAAATAGTCAGAGAGGGTTTCGTGGGAGAGGTGGACTTGGGGGGAGCTGGGCAGGCAGAAGGCAGGAGGAAGTCCTCTTCTTGCTCCCTGTCCTATAAACTCCATCCTGGCAGCAGGTGACCTTCCTGGGCCCATCCGTCAGGCCAGATGACCTTCTCTGCAGGGAGTCCCACCTGCCTTCTCACTCCAGGATGCTGTACAGCCACAGCAAGGGGACCAGCAAAGCCTCAAACTGCAGGGTGAGCGGACTGAAATGTCACCTGCCTTGAGGCTCAGCCCCCTGGGGCAGTCTCCTTTCTGGTCAGAGGATTGCTTTCCATTTGTCCTTACCAGCTAAGCAACGTCACTGGGAACACGTGTCCCCCAGACTGCAAGGATTGTCTTGAAAGCAAGACCGAGGCTCCTGACCAGGGTCGGGTTCCGCAGTTCTGAAGGACCATCGATGCCCACTTGTGAGTGGGGCTGTGGGTGAAGGGGCCTCAAAGGACTCAATATCCCCCTCGATCGTCCTCATCGCTGCAAAGTCCACCAAGGAAGCTGTCCTGGTCACCTGCTTGAAAGAAACCTACCCCTCTACTTTCCACCTCTAAAATGGCTCTAGCTGTCCAGCGCTGCCAGCCTCCCTGCCAAACCCAGCTTAATGACACAAAGGCCCCGGCCGTCTCTCTAAGCCAGTAAGATTTCCAGAAAAGGTTGGAAGGAAAGGAGCGAGGCCAGAGGGGCCTGAGAGAGCACGATGGGAAGCGTGTTGGGATTAAACTTTATGCCGTGTGCCTTTGCTCTGACCTCAATTTTTCACTCCCAGCTCTTGTTTAGGGCCCTTCTCTTCCTCCTTGAAAAGCTGACAGTGAGGTTACTCTTCATAACAGAGGCCATCTTCCTATCACCTGTGTTGGGGAGGCGACATACTTGCCTTTTCTCCCAAAGGTCTAGCTAATTTACGCCCACGCGAGCGAGTCCAGCGTGCTTGTCACGGATGGCACCGGGGCTCTGACGGAGGGACGCAGTGGCTGCGGGAGCTCCAGGGCAGGAACCTGCCCCTCCCGGGGAAGCAGCTGGCAGCAGCTCCGGGTTGGGAGGGGGTCGGAGTGGAAATGGAGAGGCCGTGGTCGTAACTGCCCCTCCATACACCCTCCTAATTATCAGTGTGCTGCAAGCCCCTCCTTCCAGCCTCTGTTCTTAGGGGCACTTGGAAGCAAGACAGCCTCATTAGTGGCAGTTCGCTCAGGCTCCAGACCCTGGAACTGCCCTCAGATTTTTCTGGCTAAGGACATGGAGGGTCCTCGCTTCAGGTGTCACAAGCAGAGGGTTTGTCGACATCTTTCCTCTCATTGCTGCTAGAATAGACTGCAGCAGGGAATAGAGATTGCCTTCTGCAAGTTGTTTATTTTCTTTTTTAACTCATACCTCACAGTTAAGATCTTGGCTGGGTGTGGTGGCTCATGCCTGTAATCCCAGCAATTTGGGAGGCTGAGGCAGTAGGATTGCTTGAGGTTAGGAGTTCGAGACCAGCCTGGGCAATATAGCGAGACCCTGTCTCTACAAAAAAAAAAAATTTTTTTTAAATTAGCTGGAAGTGGTGGTGTGCACCTGTAGTCCCAGCTACTGGGGAGGCTGAGGACAGAGGATAGATTGAGCTCAGGAGTTTGAGGTTGCAATGAGCTGTGATGAGGCCATTGCCCGCCAGCCTGGGTGACAGAGTGAGACTCTGCTTCTAAAAATAAAAAAATTTAAAAAGATCTTGTTTCCTCCAGTGTTACATGGTTTTCTGAAAGTGAGAGGTGATTGATGCTGACGACATTGTGCCACAGCAACAAGTAAGGAGGCCATCTTTCCGTGGGGAGAAGGTTTGCGCCTTGTTTGTGCTTCCAACCCCTCTCCCTAAGGAAAAAGCCCATGGTCACAGAATGACATGGCTGGAATAGACTTTAGAAGTCATTTAGTGTAGCCGCTCATTTCCTAGGTGAGGGAATGAGGTTCAGAGAGGGGAGGTGACTTGGACACTCAGAAGGAGAGGTGACTAAGACAACTCAGAAATATGGTCTTAGAAACATACTTCCCAGTGACTTTGCTCCTTCTCTGTGGCCTAGGTAGAGTTGCATTCTCTTTATATTCCTAGTTTTGAGGTCTGACTCCATAATATTGAAAAAACATACACAAAACAAAGAGATGATGCCAAAAAAAAAAAAAAGAAAGAAAGAAAGAAAGAAAGAAAAAGAAAAAAGAAAGAAAGAAAAAGAGAGAGAGAGAATAATTTTTACACATCAAGCGGAAGATAACTCCTTCCCTGTCCCCTCACCGGTTCCGCCCTGAGTTCCGTAGTCTGTCTGGGTATCCACTTCAGCCTGTGCTGGGTCCGGGCGGTCTGCTGGGCTTAGCTGGTGTGGCTTCTCCGCCCACACTGATGGGGCCCCAAGTACAGCAGGTGGTAGCAGAGAGAGAGACATCTCACCCCAGGAAGCCCCTTCCACAGGCTGATCATCTGCCAGAAACGTGGCCTGGTTCCAAGGGTTGAACTAAGGGACACAGAAACTGGGGGTCACTGGTTATAGGTGCCGGACCTGGAAGTAGGTGCTGCACAGACCCAGGTGCTAGGGTGGCCGTGTCGGGCCTTGTGCAGGAATAGGAAGCAGAAAAGGCTAATTTTTAAAAGCAAGTGGGAGGGTGGGCTCAACACAGAGAAACGTGGGCACAAACAACCATGTTCCCAGAGAGATGGAAACGAGGCCCCAGCTCTGGGTGACGGCTGGTGCTGTGTGGCTCTGCTTAACTTCCTTCCCACCTTTGGCTGGCATGGATTTTTACAATCTCCTACCTCCTGTCCTTTATTTGTATTGGCTTTTTGTCTCTTACGACCACAACTTCCCTAATCAGAACATTTTCTTGTACAGTCCACGTGTGCGTGTCAAACCAGGAACAAGCTCTCCAAGGCCAGGGATTAATGCCTTAGTCTTTTGAAAATTTTTTCCAGATGACTTGTAGATATGACAGCTATTGAAATGTTAGGCTGAAAAGCTTTCTGGAAATCAAGTTCTATAAACCTGTTTAAGCATCAACTGGCCCCAAGGAAGACTTTTTGAGCTTTCCAACCTAAAGCAGCTCATTAATAACCATCATTGTAATTTTAGGGGAAATGAATTCCTATGTGTCCTCCGTAGCCCTAATTTCCCCAGCCCTCTTCAGCTGGCAGGTTGAGATGGGATTACAGGGACTGCAGTAGCACAGAAGCAACACAGAAGTCACTGGCTTATCCAGCTCCTGAACGTGACCCTCTGCTATTTTTGTGTTTTCCCAGGGGGTGTCTCACGTGGGCACATGGAGAACTTTGCTCCTCTGGGGGCCACTAATGCTCCACCATCTCCCCAGTCTACTTTCAACTTGCCTTCCGGTCCACCCTCTGTCACCTTCTTATGGCCCCGTCCAGCCCTTCTTTCATGCTGCCAGCAGAAACGTCTCCCAAGTGCCAATTTTATCACGATTCCCCTGCTTAAAACCCACTGTGGCGTATACTATCAGTGGCCTGTTCCTCAGTCATTCCCAATGCTATTCTATCCAGCTTTGCTGGCCTCCCATAAAAGATGTTGAAAGTGACAAATATTTGCCACTCCAGGTTCCCTTGCAACTAGGGCATGGGAATGTGACCCGCATCTCACCAACTGGACCTGGGGGGAAGACTTCCGGGGGTTCAGAGAAATATATTCCTCCTTGCTATCAAAGACACAGTTGAGAGAAACTCCCTTTTATCTTGCTTTGGGGCTTTGTGTGGTTAAGCCATGACGCTTGGACCTGGACTCTCATACTGTGACCGTGGCAGGAGAGTGACCCAGAGCCTTATATCGACGAGTTCCTGAAACTTTCTACCACTGGACTTCTTATTGCGTAAGAAAATTTAATGTCCTTATCATTTCAGCCACTTTTACTTGGTCCTTCTATTGTTACTTTTAGGGAAAAGTAACCTAAGATATTTTCTACAGATCCCTACAAGAAAAAGTCCAGATTCCTTAGCACGGGCACATAAGACCTTTGCTGTGAAAGCCCACCTGGAGGGAAAAAGCAGAGACGTTATGTGCCAACTGAAATTACAGAAAAGACTGGATGAAGTTAAGCTGAGAATTAATCTAAATAATTATTGTAAATATGGATGCAAAGTAAATGCCATGATAATAAATATGTGATATACAATAGGTGAACTATAATGCAAAAAATAGTTGAGAACAGAAACCATCTACTTCCACACAGCCTACTGTGTACATTAGCATGACTTTCCTATTCTGTCGTCTTCATTAGCATAACTTTACTGCTCCAGAGCACTCAGGTTCAGGAAGATAAAAATTGCAAAAAACGTTATTGTTTATGTAATGGTTAATTTTATGTGTCAATGTGGCTAGGTTATGGTACCCAGATGTTGGGTCAAACATCAGTCTACATGTTGCTGTGAAGGTACTTTTTAGATGTGATTAACATTTACATTAGTAGACTTTGAGTAAGGCAGATTACCTTCCATAATGTGATTGTGCCTCATCCAATTAGTTGAAGGCCTTAAGAAAAAAAGTCTGAGATCCCAGAAGAGAAAAGAATTCTGCCTCCAGACGGCATCTGGACTCAAGACTGCAGCATGACTCCTTCTGGAACTTCCAGCCTGCCAGCCAGCTCTGTAGGTTTTGGATTTACCAGCCCACAGTGTTGCATGAGACAATTCCTTAAAATCAATACCTCTCTGGTCTGTTTCCATGGAGAGCCATGACTAATACAGCTCATTATAGGAACTTCTCAGAAGACCCTTCAACTCTTTAACAGAAAGCATCGGCAGACATCCCAAGACCTTTGAACCTCTTCTTCCCTCAACATCCTCACTTTGCTGTGTCCACCAACCCTAAACTATGTGCTATCCTCACCCAGTCTCATTCTACCTTACCTGCCCATCGAGAGACAGGCTTTACACCAAATTTCAAGATCTCAATAAATCCTTGAGATTTGCCTTCCCCCTCCAAGATGCTATCTGACTTCTCAGTTGTAAGTACTGCTAACAATGCAAAATGATTCTTGTCTGTAGACATTATGGACATACAGATAAATTCTATCAGGTAGAGAGTCTCTTGACTTACCAAATGTGGAGGAGGCCAGTTTTGCCTCCACTTGAAAATTTCAATATTCCTGATCTACAAGTGTGTCTGTTCTTTACATTCTCCTTAGAACTGGTTGTAACTTCAACCTGGTTCCTGCATCAGAAATAAGTTAAATAAAATCTTTAACGTGTGTTTATTTCCTGTCTTTATAAGAGTCATTATTTTACCTTTTCTTTAAAACAAATTATTCTTCAACATTCATTTAGCTTTTCATTTGGGAGGGATGACCTATTAACCTAGGACAGGAAGCTGAAGTTGGCAAGGAGAGAGGGAAACTGAGGCATTGCTCTTAACCATTAAGTTTCAGTTTCCCTCTCTGTTTCTCTATCGAATAAGTATAATAAGAGATTGGGGATAAAAGAGGGAACTCCAACCGTCCGGCTCTGGGAGTCTCCGAGGATGTGGACTGCTGAGTCCCCATCCAGGGGCTGGACAGCACAGGAGTGCAACTGCTTTGGAAAAACATATGTTACACACTTTTCTGACTCTTTTTATGCTTGGAGTGATGATACTGAGCCCTCTTTCTCCTCACCTCTGGGTTCCCTCCTGCAGTTAACGCCTACTCAGCGTTATTGCAGCTTGCACGCCCTTCCTAAACATTTCTCTCTACCGTAGTGCTTGTCATTCCCTGTTATGACGTTTCTAGTTCTCTGTCTCCTGTCGCACTGTGAGCTGCTGGAGAGCAGGACTATGTCTCTAGCACCTGGCACATGGTAGTCACTCAATAATTTCTTAAATGAAGGAATAGATTAATATCTCTCATTAAATACTTTGAAAAATTATCTTTTTCTTTTATGAACGATTTCCCACATGCATTTTGAGTCAGATTTTTCCTTTATCCAGAGGCCACACAAAAAGGCAAGTCCTTCCAACAGCAGTTCCCAGCCACCCCCTGTGAAGGGGTGTCCCAGCGGTCACAGTTCTCAGGCTTTCCAGCTCTTAGCTCCTGAAGTAGCAAGTCTCTTGTCCAAAGCACAAGGATGGCATCTGATACATGGATGGAAAGACTCTCCTCTAGGTCTGAGACGGGGACAGAGCAGAGGATTCAGGCAGATGCTCTATGTCTGCCCAGAATTCTCTCGGACCCTAGGATTGGCTATGGGGCAACAATACCCATCCAAAAACTGGAGTCCCCTGAGGAACCTACATGACTTTAGAGAGCAAGAGGCCCTTCAAGAAAGCTGTAGAAGAACTTTTGGAGAAACAGGAAAGCCACGACAAACCTGGGGAATGGGGGTTTTATTCACTTTCTTTTGAACCGTCTGGGGATCGGGTAGAGGGGTGACGCGAGGGAAGAAGTGGGTGCTTGGATCCTGTTTTCTGTGCCACTTTGGAAGAAATGGCCCCTGCCTTTGAATGAACTATGGCTACAGGGTCCAGGAGGTGGGACAGAGAGATCACATTTACCAATATCGCTGCTGAACACAAAGTGAAAATGGTTTGGAAAAATAAGTATTGTAACTCTTCCACTGTCGTTTGGGGGTGGACTTTCCTTGTGCTGCCTTTGATTTCCTTCTTTGGGGGAAATTTCTCAGAGGGACAGAAGACTGAGTTGTTGGGATTGCGGTTTGTCATATGAAAAGGAAAAAGGAAGTGAGGGTCTCGCTTCTCTCTTCATTATTGTGCTTCCATTGGAGCCGTTTGGGAATTTTGCTAACTGAAGAGGCCTTTTCTCCACCCCTGCAGAAAACTACAGGGCTGGGTTACTTGGTCGTTCTGCCATGCTGTCTTCCCATCCCTTTCCCCTCCTCCCTTTCAAAATAGGTTGGTCACAAGAAATGGGGTATTGCTCCATTTTTCATAGCATCATCCAGTAGAATTTCCGAAGCTCTAAGAAAACCCTGACCTGGACCCTTTGATTTGATTTGATTTTTTAAAAAATTTATTTTATTTGCAAATTGGCAAATAATGATTGTATGTAATTATGAGGTCCCAATGTATACATTGTGGGATGATCAAATCAGGTTAATTATAATAATATATCCATCACCTAAAATATTTATCATTTCTTTGTGGTGGGAACATTTAAAGTCCTCTCTTTTAGCTATTTGGAGATACACAATACATTATTGTTAACTATAGTCATCATACTGTGCAACTGATCACCAGAACTTATTCTTCCTAACTGAAGCTTTGTACCCTTTGACCAACATCTTCCTTTGCTCCAGAAGGAAGAAACAAGTAGTACCTTTTTAATTGAGAAAAACCAAAAACTTCCTGGAGGCCCTGGCAGACATTGTTGGCAGAAGGGGAGGCTCGGAAAACAAGAATTGAACCTTCCCCACTTTGTAGGAGAGCCCGTCAGAAATGGCGCTGGGAATGTGTGTTGGGTCCGCCCATCTCCAGTCTTCCACCGGGTCCACAGTCCTGGGTTTGAGACATTCTCGGCCTACCTTTTCTTGCACATTGCTGTCCTTGACCATTCTCTACATTCGGCATAAAGAGCTCAGTTTTTAGACCCTGTGAATTGTCTCTAACGGACTTGACAAATCCAGAATGAGAGAAGCACACAATTGTGTGGGGGACAGAGGTGTGCAAAGGAGGCTTTGGAGGAGGAGGCCATCAGAGTGCAGTCAGATTCGGAACCACACTAAAATACCCTATTGTCACTCCCAAATGGGCAAAAGCCAGTCTCGATGTAAACTAGGCTCAGAAGCTTATCGTTTGGGGGGGGCACAGTAGGAAGGGCAGCCCCCTAAGGATCCATCAAAGGAGAAATTGGGCTCCTCTTAGCATCAGCTGAACTTAGAGCCCTCAGAACAAATTGCTCACTGCTGAAGGGCCCATTAGAGCATAATGGAAAAAGAACTCTGCAAGAGCACGCTGGGGTGTGAGAAGGGCCAGATCGTGCTGAATCTGAGTGTGGAGTGGCTGACTCCCCTCAGGAAGGCTCTGCATGCGTGTGGGGAGTGCGCTGAACAAGCCAGTCATTTTCTCAAGCCCGGGGGCACTCGGGGGCTCTCTCTGCACCCATCCACCCAAAAATCTGAAACCCAGCGGTTTCCTCAGCGCCGATGGATGGTCAGGATCGTCCATCACCATAGCAACCTTGAGAATGGTTTCAAATGAGATCCTTGATCCTTGAGGATGCAGGTGTGCTTTTCTTGCTTTTTTCTTCCACGAGGCAGGGCAGGGCAGTGGTGGAAGGATGATAAAAGAGAGGGCTGAAATTAGCTGTTGGAGTTGCCCACTCCAACAAGAAATGACAGAAGCCTTGAGGCAGAGGATGAACAGATGGTGTGTAACGTGTGCTATCAGCCTCCTGAAGCATCTGCCCTCACACAAATCCGCAGATCCTCACACCGGGAAAGAGGGATTTGCATTACAGCTATAGGAAGTAAGAGAAATGGGATTGCTCTCCTAGGTAGAATTTTGATACATAAACAAGAAAATAAGGAGAATGTTTTTCTGTTATTGCTCTCTCTTGTGCTTACTCGTTTTTCAGAAGTCTGGTTTATGTGGAAAGATTCGACAGTTCAATAAATTCAGCAAACTTTTATGGAGTGTCTTCTCTTTGTTTGATTGTTTATGTCCCACCTCTTCCAACAGGAATTCCAGGCAGCTTGCAACCAAGGACATAAAAGACAAGAGTAAAAAAATAGGAAATCAGGACCAAGGAAAAGGAAAATATTCTAACCACAGGAGTTAACAGAGTGGCAACTATGGATTAAAATTTAACTTTGAGAATCCTGAACACAGGGACAGAAAACATTATATTCTTATCAGTTACTCTTGGAGAAAATGTTTCTTTCTCCTACTAAATTCTAAAAGACAATTCTCTTGGGGAATTTGGAATTAGTTGACATTGTGTGACACGTCCTTCTTCCTCCACCTTTCTTTCATCATCATCATTGTCATCATCACTGACATTTATTGAGTACTCTTTATTGAGATTTATTTATTAAATGTGCTAGACACTGTTCTAAGCACGTTAGATAAATGATCTCATTTCATCCTTGAAATAATCCTATGAGGTATGTGTTGTTATTATCCTCATTGTATAGATGGGAAAGTTAAAAAATAGGTGGAGTCTTCCAGGCCTTCTACATGACAGACTTGGTTCCTGGGCTACTGCTTCCAAGAAGGCAAGCTCATCTGCGGAGCCTAACACTATGGGTGTCCTTAAGGACCAGGACTAACTTGTGTCAGGGTCCTTCAGGCCATTCGCTGCCCCAGGAAAGCCCACGTGCTTTCTTAGACAGAAGAAGAGGGAGCTTTCCTTCAGTCAAGATGATCTTGACCGTAGCTTGATTGCCATACAGACCCCCAACCTCTATAGCTGTTTCCTTATCTCCTGGACCAGTTTTTTGGCATTCACAAAGCTAGACCTTGCAGATACCTAATATTCTACCACCCTATGGGGATTAGGAGAGGAGATCAATGAACTCTGGTCTTCCACATGTGTCCTGTGAAACTGCTGGGCCTGAGAAACGCCTCAGCCATTTCCATACACGACTTTCTGGACATCCTATTCATTGTTTGCCTGGAAAACAGTAATCCATTCTCTGATCTGACATCTGCTGATCTAACTTTCAATAGTGCCACCCCTGAGCCAGCATGAAGATCGGCATATCTGAAGCCCAGTGATGAGATTCTGGGCTGAGAACTGTGTAGCCAAGATAGCCATATGATTCCAAAGCATTCGGAGACCCTGAGGTAAGCAGGAAGGTGCAAGCAATTTCTAAAACCCATTGACACTCAGCAATGCTTCCTCTCCACTCTTGGGTCCCACATCCCCAGTATCAAAGCTTCTCAACTAAAAGGGCCCCTTGGCCCTCAGCCTGGCAGGACCCACTTGATGATGGTGGGTCAGAACAAGCGTTATTCTTGAGTCTTTTAGAAATGGATGCATGATGTGGGCTGCTATTGCTTAGTGAGTAGAGGAGGATTGAAGTCTGGGTTTCTCTAAGTGGACGATGTTTTTAAAAATCTTGGATCTATCACAAAATCAATTCTTTTCCTCTTTCTGAATTAGTGTCTGATTTCAAGGTTTCCTTCAGTTTTCTTTTTCCTGTTGTGACTCATTCTGTGTATTTCTTTCTGCTTTTTTACTTGAGGCTTTTACATCTCTGATTATAGTCTTCCACCATGGCAGCCTTCTGGTAGCTCAACTCCGTCTAGTCCTACAATTACCAAAATTGGAGGTCCACAGTACTAGGATGGTGGTGGTTGGGGGGAGTTGTCAGTATTTGGAACTACAAGGCTCTCCTCCTCCAAACTATCAAAATAAGGGAAATTAATTTTCCACTGAGAGTTAAATTTTGAAATTAATATATAATAGAATAGCATAGAGATACACAAAATAATTTATTAGATCTCAGGTCCACAAGACTTGATGGCAATGTGATTAAAAATATTAATGGAACTTAATAAAGCCTGTTGGTGAGTTCATGGAGCATAGAAAGAGAGAGTCCTGGTGGCAAATGCTGGCAGAGTCAGTATAATTGCCATCATCTTGGGCAAGGGGGTCTTAGATGATGAATTTCTAATGTTTTGGTCCTACCGCGAGAGTTGTTCCTGTTGTGAAGGGAGATGCAAGAAATTGCTTCTGGCTAAGGTCCATTGCAGACTGAGCAATCAATGTAACTCTGAGACACATGGACCTGCTCACACAGGTAAGGTCTACCCTCGTCCAGACTTCGGTTTCTCCATAGTGCATCACCCTGACTTGCTTATAGACTAGGGAGCAATAGATGCTGTTCCACCCCAGAAAATCTTCTACATGAGGACTTTGCAGACACCCAGCTCTCACTGTCCCCGGCTGAGCGGGCTGGTGCATGTAGCAGGCTCTTGAGATGAGCTGCAAATGGAGTCTGTCCACCACTATTTTGGCTTAAGCTGAGATGCCAGCCCAGCTGGCCACTCTGGCTTATTCAAAACTCCAAACATGGTTCCCAGGGCTGTTTTGTGGCCCCCAGTGGACACTGTTTGCTCTAGAACACAAATACTGGGTCACCCGTGAAGGGCTGGAGTGATCTGAGCAACTGCTCACATTTTCCCTCCCTCCCTCACCTTTATGCTACGGAATAGCACCTTCTTCTAAGTCAATGCTCATCTTTATCCTTCGTCGTCCACTCTTCCTTGGTGAATTATCCCCTCCTCCGACAGTGGTAGCCTCCCATAGTCAGGAATCCTTCACTGTTTCCCTCCGGATTCTCCCTTCCCAACTGCCCACCCCGTCTTGATTTGCATGGGCACATTTGAAATATGTCACATTCCTTTTCATAATAATCACTACTGTTTCTCAAGTGCTTATCACGTGGCAGGCACGAAACTAAAAGAGTCACATAAATTAACCCATTTAAACCTCTACTCTATAGAGTAGAGGGTGATTATTGTCATTTTACATATGAAAAAAACCAAGGTTCAGAAAGGCCACATTCCTGCCCAGGGTCCCATAACTAATAAGTGGCAGAATTGGGATTTGATCCCAGGAGACTGGACTGACTCCAAAGCCTAGATTCACACCCCCACACCGAACCACCTTCACCTTACACCATTCATTATAAAACCACATTGAGTTTTCAACAAAACGAAGCATAGATGCTATTTTCCATACACCACTACACATTGCTTACACACATTAAGAAGGCAATTTTAAAAATCAACACTTTACTCAATTTTAATGACAAATATTAGGTTGTATTTATAGAGGTTGCCTTGTAACTGTTTATGAATGGGTAGCTGCTCCAGAAAATAAATCTCTTAGGACTCAACATGCAAAAAATCCTTGTTAAATATTTTGTTGAAAATCATTTTGTGTTGCTGCCAAAGCAATAGAAAATAATTAAATTTCTTTCCACTTTATGATGTAATCTACATAAGCAGTCCTGCTCTTCCTGTCCGTAAATGTCACATGTCCTCATTTGGGCCTCTTGTGGTCGCCTGTGTTGGTGTAATTATGATGTCAGTGTTGTGTGTTGAGGTTGAGTGATAACTGGGCAGTTCAGTCTCCACACAGGAGTCTGTGACTAATTCTTGGAAACTGATAATGTAGACCCAGACTGGGGAAGGGTCCTGCCAGCCCCAAGAGCCCTGAAAAAATGCAAAGCCAAGAGGCTTCGTGGGTCAGCAGCTCTCATTGCCTGCTCAGTGATTGCCTGCCCTGCACTGGCTGCTCCACGAACGTCCCCGTCCAGAGTGCCACACACAACACAGTTCTGGGGAGGACCAAAGGCTGTTGCTCATTCCACTCCTGACTCCCAAATATGACCTTGGGCTATCTTCTGTTCTATCTGTGCCTCGGGTTTTCCATTTTTATAGACTGTTCTCCTCTTCTATTTTAGGAAATGACAGTTTTGTAAAAGGTTTTGCCTTCACTGGGGAAGGGCAGTCTTTGAATAACAACCATGGCATTCATATCTGTATTTTTTCTTTGGCATTAGATCTAATTACTAATATATACTACTGGGGTATGAGGGGCAGTGGGAGGGTGTGGAGCAAGAATAAAGCTTTCGCTCTTTCCTCCTGCAGCGCTCTCAGTGGAGCAAAATGGTCTGTCTTCACACTTTACGGAGGGGCCCGGGGTCAGCCATGCGGATCTGCAAATGGGCTCTTATGGCCTTCATCGCTGCAGTAGAGTTAGTCATATTAATCAACACCTCATTGGTGTGTAGTGGGAGCTGGGTATTTTTAAATGTTCTGAAAATTTCGCCCACCAGCTGGTGATGGCTTGGCAGCTGTAGTCACAGGTCACCATAAACACAGAATCTAGTAGCAGGACTCTCATAGGGGCTTAACTACTGTTAGCTGCTGGGAGACCCATGCAGCAGCCTAGAGGTTCTCCAATCACATGGAAGGAAATTTTATGACTTGGAAAGAAGACGATGCAACCACTGCAAACCCGCTGCTTCCTATTAGGACGGAAGTGATTGGGGAGCTTAGGAACCACGGGGAAGCTTCTGTACAATGACCACAAACCTGAGGGTTCAGCAGGAAAAGAAGCAATTTCACCAGCTCCAGCCACAGGGGGGATTGAGGGAACAATGAAGGGAAAGGAAAGGAAAGAAAACCTTAAAAACCAGAAGGAAAATTGGAAAAGGGAAGTTCCCTGGGCAATTCATTAAAGAGGGGAATTAATTTCAGGTCTTCTCTGATGAAATGAGGCATTTTTGCAAACAGTTCAGGGATGTGCCGTTCTGATGCATTCAGAGATCCGGGGCCCTCTGGGCTAAGAGCCCCGTAGCTGTGCCTTCTGCTGTAGAGGAGTATGGGGGATGAAGGGGACTCCCAGGGACATGACAGCTCCTGATGCCCCACAAGAGGATGTTGACAGAGGACAGCAGAGACTTCCAAGACTGGTGGGGCTGTCTGCAGTCCCTTAGCTCAGTCCTCTACCTTTGCAGATGGATTACTCAGCAACGTGGGGCACAAAGAGGAAACGTTAAATAACCAAACACTTAGAAACCGAACTCCAAGAAACAGCTAAGGAAAGCAAACTGTGAGGACCAGTGACTAATTAATATTTGTAATAAAAAATGTTATAAAACCCTTTCTGAGGTCTTTTTGGGAACCTGGACTTCAGGCCACCACGCAGTTGAGAGTCAAGGGGCTTTCAACTTTCTCCTCTGTGTCTCTGGAGGGGTGCAGGGAAAGGCCCAGCGTGGGGAGATGCGGAGGACAAGCCTGGGTGTGTTGATGTTAGGATGCAGGAAAAATTCACTTGGTTTAATTTTTCTTCCCAAGAGAGCGATCCATGATGCTTTCTTAGCTTGTAGACAAGATACAATGAGTTTAAATGACTTACAATCTATTAAAGTGCGTGTGAGAATGTTTAAACACATCAGCATATCCTAAGGCCACACGGCATAAAACAAAACCAAGATGTCTAATAAGATACAATTAAGGCAATAGAAAAAGAATGACTATTACAGAGCACATAAAGGAATATTTGAATAATCTGAACCTATGTAAACAAATAAATCATCTTGCATCCTTGGGTGATAGTAAAATTAGACTATAAACTATAGGACTGGAGAATTTCCATGGTTGTGTAGGACTAAAGGGGGGAAAAGGTTAGCTTGGGTTTGATCTTCAATAACTTCTATTAGTGATGTTTAAAATTATAATGGAAAAACTCTACTACTGGTAGTTGGATAAAACAAGTAAATCCAGGGCAATGGGAAAAATGCCTGGTACAAATTTCCAAAGGACAGTTCATACACCTTGCATAATATGGGGGGGAGGGGGGTCTGAGAAGCTAATGGTGCCAGCAGAGCCTGAAGGTGTCACGATGGTGCTGGGGTGGGTGACTCAAGATTAGAAGGGCTCACTGATTGCAACACAAAGAGAAATTTCTGACTCTACCACTCACATGTTACTACATTCGGGATTAATTTATTCACTGATTTGTTCATTCCATGAATGAATAAATTTATTAGTATCTATGATATCTCAGGCTTTGCTCTGGACATGGGGCCATCAGAGTAAACAAGGTCTTTACTATTAAGAGGCTGATGTTCTTTTGGTGGGGGTGGATGGAAAATAAACAAGTAAGCCATAGACAGACAAACTAACATCAGAGTGATAGCTGCTGTGAAGAAAGGCAGACAGGGTGATGGGACTCAGCATGACTGGGGAAGCTATTAGGTAAGGAGGTCACGGGAGGTCTCCTTGTGGACTGAGTGGCATTTGAGCAGAGATCTAAATAGTGAGAAAGACATGGTCACATGGGAATCTTGGGGAAAAACATTCTGGGCAGCAGGAATGGCATGTGCAAAGGTCCTGCGGAGGCTGCCAGCCTGCTGTGCCTGAGAAACAGAGGCCAGCGTGTCAGCAAGGGAAGGGGGCCTGGGAAAGGTCTGCAGCAGGCAGGGGCTGGGTCTAGGAGAGACTTGCAAACAAGGCTAACACGTATGGATCTTATTCTAGGTGTTGTGGGAACGAGTGAAGGTGGGGAGGGATGGGACCTGGCTGACGTTAAAAGTCCAGGCAGCAAACTTACACCTGGTGCTGATGGCGGCATCTAGGGCAGAAGAAAGAAATCTAGGAACAGGATGGGATGACCTTGCACATGGGCCGGCCTTCCTTTCAGCTCCCTTTCCCAGGCCTCTTGTCCTATCCACATGGCTACAAGGGCCGGCTCCCCACCCAGGCTGGCCAGAGAGGCTTCTCCAGCAACCTAGAGTTGCCAACAAGGGATTCAGCTGCAGCCCAGCTTGTTCTCTTGAAGGAGGATTTGCAGAAAGTCTGGAGTGCTCAGCAGCTGTGTTCTCTACCGTGTGGACAGAACAGCAGGAAAAGCCGGGCAGGGAGGAGTACTAACAGCTAACACTCACATGCCAAGCACGCCTTGGGGCCACACTAAATGCTTCATACAGCAACTCATTTGCCCACACAACAACCCTATTCTCAGCCTGTTTACACAAGGAGGAACCAAGGTACAGAAGTTAAGTTGTCCCAAATCGTGCAGGTATGAGGATTTGTACCCCAATAAATTTGAAGAGTGAACTGAGCATGAGAACACGGCTTCCTGAGTTCCCTACACCAACCCAGACCCTAGTTTTCAAGCCTTCTTGGGATTCTTGCTTTTGTTCTTTTCTTGTACTGAGTGTCTTAGTCCATTCAGGCTGCTATAGCAGAATACCATACACTGAGTGGCTTAGAAACAATAGAAATTTATTTCTTATAGTTCTAGAATCTGGGAAGTCCAAGATCAAGGCGCTGGCAGATTTGGGGTCTGCTTAGGTTCCCAGACCCCTGTCTTCTTGCTGTGTCCTCACATGGTGGAAGGAAAAGCAAGCTTTCTCTGAGGCCCCTTTTATAATGGGTCTTATCCCATTCAGGAGGGCTCCACCCTCACCTCCTTGTCACCATCCAAAGGCCCCTCCTCCAAATACCGTCACCTTAGGGGTTAGGTTTCAACATATGAATTTTGGAGGGACACAGTTCTTCAGTCTATAGCACGGACTCTCTCCTTTCTGCCAATGTCGGCCTGAGGAGATTCTGTTGCATGCAACCAAGGGTCCTAGGTACCGAATATTTAAACATCTAGTCACTTGTCTCTATAAGAAAGTAGTCTATTCATCTAGTATTTCAGAAAAAAGGGAACAATTCCTTTCCTTCCACTGATGATTATAATGAAAATATTATTAATCACCAAGAACATTTGTGGAGCACTTAGTATATACCAGGCACTGTTTTAAGCCCTTTCCATGTACTAAATTATCCAATCCTCACAAATACGCTATGAAGTATGTGCTATTATTCTCTTCCATAGGGAAAACAGAGGCACAGAGATAGTTACGGGTTAAACTGTGTCCCCCAAAAAGATATGCTGATGTTCTGACCCCCCCCTCAGGATCTCAGAATGTGACCTTACTTGCAAATAGGTTTGTTGCAGATGTAGCGAAGATAAGGTCACGCTAGAATTGGGGTGGAGGGGTCCTTAATCCAATGTGATTGGTGCCCTTGTAAGACGCAGAGGGAGACGCAGGGAGAATGTCATGTGAGGGTGGCGGCGGCGATTGGCGTGATGAACCTACAAGCCAAGGGACACCACAGATGGCTGGCACCCCCCAGAAGCTGGGAGAGAGCCCGGAACAGACTCTTACTCAGGGTCCTCAGGAGTCATCAGCTCTGACAACGTCTTAATTTCAGATTTCTGCCCTCCAGAACCGTGAGAGAATAAATTCCGTTGTTCTCCCTAGGAAACGAACACAGAGATGGCAAGCTGCTTGCCGGCGGTCGCACAGCGAGTTAGGTGCGAGAGGGGCCGTGAGCCCGGGAGCCTGTCTCAGCGCTCGTCCCCTGGCGGAGCTGGAGGAGGGTTCGCAGGGACCCCGCGGGGAGAGTCAGAGCCTGCGCTCTGCGCTGCTTCTCTCCGCTGTCCGCACTTTGGGGCTAAGGCAGGGAAGATAAACAGTTAACACGTGTGCAGGAAGAGCTGGCTTGGGCAGCTCTGCTGGAGTCCACCCTCCCTGCCGGCAAGAAGAGAAGCCACAGCCTCTCAGACAGATGGTCCCCCAGCGTGTGTCTAAATACCTGCCAGGAGACTGTGCGGTGTGCTTCGCGTGCAGGGGGCGTGAGCGCCGGACTTGGAATTCTGGTTCTGCTTCCCGTGGGCTGGGTGACCTTGGCCGAGGAGCTTAGCTTCCCCTCGCCTCAGTTTCCTCGTCTGTAAACGAGGACAACCAGTCCTACCACACAGTGCCATTATGGTAGAGGTGGCAGTGGCAGTGACCACAAAGACAAGAGAGAATAAGCAGACACTTCTGCTCTGGGGGCCCTCAGGGAGTGGGCCCTTCCTCCTTCCCACCCCTCTCTCTGGCTTTGTCTAGGCTGGGCCAACTGTGGCGGCTCAAGTTTGGCTCTTAGTATGCACGTCCCTTCCTAAGCTTCCAAGTGGGTTGAGCTACATGAAAAATTAATTGTGTATTTTTCTCTCCTTTTTTTTTTTTTTTTTTTTTTCAAGTGGAGAAATTATTGAGGGCTTTGGGGAAGAGGGGCAGCTATTTGCTATGCAACAGCTCGTCCCCTCAGCCATCACCCCTGCATGTTCAGCAAATGACTCTTCTATTCTCTTCCTGGCAGGTGGTCTCGCAGCTACATGTGTTCCGCGCATCCAGCAGGGTGCTCCGGGGAATGCAACGTGGTGATGACTGCTGTTTCCAATTACTGCCCTATCAGGAGGCAAAGAAAAGAGACTGCGCCAGCCTGGTGGGTGGGGCTACCGAGGAAGCATTGACGGTCCTGGTTGTCGGGTACCTGGGGCTACCGAGGAAGCATTGACGGTCCTGGTTGTCGGGTACCTGGGGCTGGCAGGGCCTGGTCCCCTCACTGGTCACTAGAGGGTGAGGACTTGACTTTCCCCAAATGAACTCAACATCTGAATGATTGACAGGGACACGGCAATCAGTAAGTCCGTATTCGCTGAGCACCTAGTGTGTTGCTGGTTCTGTGCTAAGCATGGGGCCAGGTCAAGGGGGTACAAGCAGTGATAAGACACAGCACTGTCCTTTGGGAAACTTAAATTATAGCTGGGGATGAATACAAAAGAAACAGAAAAAAATATATCTATTCATCCATTCAATAGCATTTATTGAGAACTGCCCTTGTGGAGTTTGTAGTCTAAGGGGTCAGAGAGACATTAATCAAATACTATCACAAACATGTGGCTGCAAAGCATGGCAATGCTATGGAAGGAGAGTGTGGGGGCTGTTAGAGTGTAAGTGGGGATCTGACTTGTTCTGGGTGGGGAGGGCTTCCTGGGTGCCGCGCTATAGGCTCTAATCACGGAAATGGAAAAAGAAATGTTGACTCCAGGAAGTGTTTGGAAAGAATGAACAAGCTGTGCGGACAGACGTCGGGGTGAAAGAGATGGATGTCAAACCTGACTTCTAAGTTTCTAAACAGAATAACTGGAAATCAAAGGTGCCGTTGTCAGGCAGGGCAGCGGGGTGGGGAGTCACTTCAGCAGGGAGAAGCAGGCTGCATGCCGGGCTCTGTGGATGGACAGAGAGTGCGGGAGACTGTGGGGGGGAGGCAGGAGCACAGAGCCCCACCGAGGGGCATGGGTGCTGGGACTGCAGGAAACAAAACTGTGGGTGACGGCTGGGGTAAGTTCCCAACCGTGGGAACTGCTCACAGCTGGGGCGTCAGATGGGAGAAAGGGAACTCGCACTACAGGACAACTGCTGTGTACGTGGATCTCGTGTGGGGTCACTGGACAGTAAGACTCAGAAACCTAAAGTTGTTTCTGTAAAGTGTGTGTGGTGTGTGTGTGGTCTGTGTACTGTGTGTGTGCGTTGTGTCTGTATGGTGTGCCTGTGTGTGTCTCTGGTGTCGTGATATCCCAGAGCAGGAAACCGCTGGGCCCCTGGGACTTGCCCTTGGCAGCCAGGAATGGCAGCTCCTCCTTCCCTCCCTCCTGGGACACGTGGCCTCTCGTCTCTGCCTTTCTCTGCGGCAGTGTGCCTGTCCCTTTCCCCGCTTCTCTCTGCTGACTGATGGATGCCTTCCTTTCTTCCTTATGGCCTTACTGTGGCTTTTTAGTCAAGAGTCTAACATTATTTATTTGTTTAATAAAAATGTATCGAGCACCCACTGTGTCAGGTGGTATTTTCAGGCACTGGGGATGCAGCAGATATCAAAGCGGGGACCCTGCCCTCAGGAGCTGATGTTGTTTTGGGGTGGCCATCCTGCAGTGAAGAAAAATGAAGCTGAGCGACGGTCTGGAACATGCCGCGGGTGCGGGGTGGTGCTGACCTGGGGGCCTCTCTGCTTCCTGGGCATCAGCAGGGGCCTGACCCCCGTGGCTGAGCCCTTGATCTGCACAGCGTCCTGGAGAGAGGGACAAAGACCCTGGGGCAGGCACACCAGGAGGTGTCCACGGGCCAGCCAGGGACAGTGCGGCTTGTGTGATCAGGGAGAGGCACAGGGGACAAGTTCCAGGAGACAAGGCGGGGACCAAGTCACAGAAAGCCGGCTGGCCACGGTGAGGTGGGAGTTGGGGGTATGGAGGGCAGGGCATGGGCCACAGCCACGTGACGGTGCTCTGGGCACTGCGTGGAGACCAGCGGTGGGAGGGAGGGAGGGTGGATGGGGGAGCAGCTGGGAGATCATGGTGGTCCCGACTAGGATGGAAGCCGAGGAGGTGATGAGAAAATGTCAGATTCTGGACAGATCTGAAGGCTGAGCCGATACAACTGCTGGCAGATCTAACCTATTTGTTTCTGGATCTTCTAGTTCAGGTCGTTGGGAGAGAGAGTCGCATAGGTCCCGCACAGCCTGTGGATTAGCTGACCAGAGAGACAAGACAGGGCCAAGCGTTGCAAGGCAGCCCTCGGGCAAGCGAGTGAGGGAAGATCCCCAGGACGGGGGTCTGGGTGGTCTATAGTTGGCATGTTCCCCTTCTCCTGCCAGCTCATTTAATGATACTCATGACAGCCTATAAGGGAGGTGTCTTTATTCCAGTTTTCTATTTGAGAACCGGGCTCAGAGAGGATGAGTAACCTGCCCAAAGCCACACAGCTGGTGGAAGGAAGAATGTGTGTTTGACCTTTTGGAGTCTATCTGATTCTAAAGCCTGTGCTGCCCCTGCAATTCAGGCTGCCTCGCAGGGATGAAGAAGAAATGCCAAAGGAGGAGGTTGGGGAGAGGCGAGGTCGTGGAGATTGCCACAGTTGCATTTGGAGGAGGAGGAAATGGTTAACCGTGCTCCAGTTAAAGAGAAGCCAACCAAGGTGAAGGTGCGAACTGAGAGGCTGCCTTTGGCGTGGGCGCAGGTGGAGAGCCAAAGCCAGGTCAGGTGCAAATGAGGCAGGTGGCTGAAGGGCGCAGCAGCGAGAGGCAGTGCCCAGGAAGAGCGCGGCCCTCCCCCCCACTCCATGTTCCCTGTGGACCGGTTCCAGCTCTGCGGCTCCGTGTCATGTCCACTCTGGCTGGCAGAGCAGCACCTGCCTGGGGCCCTTGTCATTTCAGGGCAGAGGTGGGGGCTGGGGATCACTGATGACTGTCCAAGTCAATGGGGAGACGATTATAACCCTCTCCATGGAAGGGCAGTGAATACTTGAACAACAACGCAGTCCACCCTAGTACCTGCCTCCGAGAGTTTGGAAAGCACATAGCGCAGGTCTTGGCACAGAGCTCGACAACGGTAGCTGCTACTGTTACAATATTAACAGGCCACAGTGCCCTGGAAGGCAATTGCTGGTTGCACCCAGGCAAAGCTCCCATCGCTCTCAGTAAGTAGTTTGTCTGTGAAGCAGAGAAGGCAGCAGAGCCCGTGGCTTGCTCGGGACATAAGCCCTGCAGTGACCACAGGACCCTGCTCACACCCCTGCCCCGAGCCCCGCAGCCTGGCCTGCATCCCGACTCCCTGAGCATCCTGGTCTGCCCCTTCGCTGCCACATTTTGGGTTTCTTCCTCAGCTCCTCTCCCTGTCAGCCACTTCTCTCTCTCCTTGCAATGTTGTCTGTTTGTTTCTAACAGAAATTTGAATAGAGACCTTTCATAATTACAGATTTGGGTCAAGATCTCTAGCTAGCCAAGTTGCAATGGAGTAATGATTTCTTACTTCCCAGAGTGCAGAGTGAGGAGAATTTTTCTTCCAGCTCGATGTCTAATAGAAAAAAAGAAAAGATAAAAAGGTGAGACAACTTCAGTTCTCAGAAACCCAGGGACCCACTCTGGGTGGGCCCGTCACTGTCCCTCTGGGCTGCATTGAGTGTGACCCCTCATGCTGTTGTCAGGGTTGGCTACTGTATACAAATTCATTTTTCAAAAATTGGGATGGATACAGTCTAATTAGGACTTCACATTTTAAAAGAATGACACTACTGACATTTGTGTACCCGTGAGCGTGTAGTTTATGCAAGCCTGTAGTGGTGGCTGAGAAAGGACAATTTTACTTCCATGGAAGCAACAGCTGTGAGAGAGGTGTGAGGAGCGGGCACAATAGCTACGTCAGGGAAGCTAGGAGGAGGAAGAGCCAGTCAGGAGAGGGTAGTGCCCATAATGGGCTTTCACTTTTGACTGGGCCATAGGCTCAGATTTAACAATTCTCAAGGCATTTTTTCACTTGATTCTCACATTTGGACCTCATGACAACCTTGAGAGGCAGAAAGATCTCATCATATTATCTGTGTTTTCATATGCGCAATAAATGACGCTCAGGGAGATTAAATGATTTAGCTGAGGACACATGGCTGGGAAATGAGAGAGGACAAATAGTTTGACTTCTTGCTACATGTTATTCTTATTACTCTGAGCAGCCTCTTGAAGGCGAATGTAGGATTTATAAATGAGTAACTGTTATTCCTTCCTTCCCCAGGAATTTTGGACGTGTCCAAATGATTTTGTTGGGGAACGGGCAAAGGTAGCAGAAAGCAAGTGAAACGAAGGCTAAGTGTTGACCGTGAGTTGCAGTAAACTACGTCAGTTAAGTTCAGGTCCTTCCATCCAGGGCTGCAGCCACATTCTTACAAACTGAGATGGTAACAAGATTTAGTAATAGGTGAGTTTTAGGTATCAGCTTGTGTTCTTTTGTTGCAAACAACAGAGATCAACTTGGATAAAATGTGTTGGACGTACTTCAGACAGCTCACAGAGTCTGGGGAGACCGAAGAATTAGGTTTGGAAAAGGACATAGTCCGGGCAGCTAGAGGGGTGAGAAGGCGGGAGCCAGTCCAGGTAGATTCAGGCACTGCTGCCGGAATGAATGGGGGAGGGCCAGGCCCACCCAACCTGAGTCACGAGCTCTCTTCTTGGCTAGGGCCTACTTGGCAGCCCCAATAAAATGACCTGCAGTCAGAAAAGGAAAACACAGTTTGCAATTACTAAAAGAGGAGGAGATGGATACTGGGAAGACAATGACCATCCTCCACCTGGACTACCCCACCTGCGTTCAATCCTCCAAGAGAGGAGGGTTTTTGCCAACCCCTGTCCAGGATCTTTTATGGCGTGGAGAGAAGGGGACTGGTAAAGAGGGTTGGGGGTGGGGCGACAGAGGAACAAATCAATCAATGCAGGGAGTGACTGGGGTGGGGAGAGGTGGAAGGTCTGCCTGCCTCCCCAGGTGATGGGGCCGAAGGAGGAATTTGGGGTTTGGAGTATCTCCCAGACAGCATCACCCAGGCAGGGAGGAGGTGCTTTTGAGACATGTTGTGATGAGTTATACGTCGAATCCCTTTCAGTGAACTTTGTGATCTACAAGCTAAGACGAGCAGTTCCTTTAATTTCATGTGGCCCCTGAATTGCGTGATTTGAATGTGACTTTGTGCACTGATGATCATCATGCAGGGGCCTGGATTTTCTTAGGGCCACAATAATGTTTAGTGTTCATCATCAGAATTCTTGATAAGCGAGCAGCCTGCAGCCGGCAGGCAGGTGAGTGTGGCTGGGTTGTTCCGTTCCCTCCTTTTCTTTGTCGTGGTTCTAGAATTTCTCATCTTAGTTTTTCCATGAGGAACATTTAAAATTTGCTTAAACTTTCCTTAAGGAAGCAAAACCTGTGACGGCTTTATTTTCTAGAAAAGTATTTCTGGTCAGGGTTTAGGATGTACTTGGATGGGCCCTAAATTTCCATTATTATTGTTCCCTTGTAAATAGCTCATCATTTTTATTATAAAGTAAGAACTCGAGTGTACCATTTTATAGATAAGAAAATTGAAGCATATGATCTAGCTCATAAAAATTTAATTAGGCTAGTCTGTAATGTTATTTGGAAGCCAATATTATTATCGTCATAGTAACTAACTTTTGAGGAAGCATTTTACATGTGTAGCCACCCTAAGAGGTAGATTTACTATTATCTCCGTTTCACAGATGAGAAAATTTTCTTGTTTACAGTCAAACAGACAATAAGAGAGAGTGTCCTGTACTAGCCTGTCTGACTGCGGAACCCACTCCCTGAATGCCGACCTTGTTCTGGACGGCAGGCAACAATCCGGTCAGCTACTCAGTGACCTGGACTCCGACATGATCGGTCCCTAACTAGTTCTAGCTACCAGGTGCACTCATTTACCATGATCTAATATTCAGAACCCAGTCTATTATGCTAATATTACTAAAAGAACTAAAAAAAAATTCCATTGGTAAGTTAATGAATCAATTTTTGATTAATTAGAGTTTGCTAATTGATTGATAATCTTTTGTGGGGAGCTATTTACCATGTCCTAGGCTCCGTGGGCACACGAGTGAGATAAAAAAATAAGATCCCCGCCTTCAAGGAACGTAGAGCCTGGTGGAAATGTCAATGATAACTAATTGCAAAAAACAAACATAAAATTACAGAGTCTGACGGTGACGGGTTGATGGAGGGCGAATTGCAGTGGTGGTGTGGCTGGAGAGCGGAGGGATGAGGGAGTGATTACCTAGGTCCAGCTCTGCCATTGCTGCCACAAACGTCCAGTGAGTGTCCTGCAGGCGACCACCATTGTGCCAACTGCCGTGGAGGGTATCAAGGTGATACAATGTAGTCCTTGCTCTCAACGGGAGCTCAGGGGAGAAAACACATGAACACAAATAACCACAACCTTGTGCCACGACAACATGAACAAAGAAGACAGTCACGACTGGGATAGCTTACATTTACTGGCACGATTTAAAGTTTCCCACAAGAAATAACTCATTAATCCCTACAGCAATCCTGTTAGTTGAGTTCTACTATCACAACCGCATGGACGGGGCGGGGATAGAGGGCAGCCAGCAAGGACTCATCTCAGGGTTGTGTCTGGGGTCAGGGGAGGAGGGAATGCCAGAGAGTGTCAGGAAGGGCTAGGAAGTGGCAGTGAGGGCAGGGCGAGGTGTTACGGGCATCCAGAGGAGGGAGAGCGCCCTTCTGGCGGGAGGAGGCAGGAGAAGCTTCCTGGAGGAGTGGCTACTTGATGTGGGCCTGGAAGGATGGGGAGACTTTTGGAGGCAGAGACTGGGGCTGTCAGCAGAGAGAGTGGCGCACCCAGAAGCAGGAGCGTGTGGCCAATGCGGGGGCTGGGCCCAGTTCTCTGGGGCAGCTGTGCGGGGCACGCCTGGAGGGCTTCTTACAGTACAGGGTGTGGTAGTCCCCCCACGACAGTGTCAGTGAGTAAGGTTGAGTCAGGCCTGGAAATCCCCACTTCTATAAACACCCAAGAGAGTGTGACCCTTGGACAGGTGTTTGTGGCATTTGTGTGGGGCTGTGGGGGACAGTAAGAGGAAGCAGGGTGTGGCTAGATTGGGTGTGGCCTGGGACCCAGGGCTGGAAAATGTGATTTGTTGGGTGGGGGAAGCTGAGAAGAGCCACCATCTGGGCCAGGCTCTGGGAGGGCCAGTCTGGTCCAGGGTGCTGGGAAGGCATGGGGACCAGTCAGCGCTAGTTAAATGGCCATGCAAGAGGCACATGGACTGGGATGGCGGCAGTGGGTGTGGCGAGAGAGCCTGAGTATGTCCCTGGGGCAGAGTCAGCAGGACATGCTGCCCA
Source organism: Eulemur rufifrons (assembly GCF_041146395.1). Lineage (NCBI taxonomy): Eukaryota > Metazoa > Chordata > Mammalia > Primates > Lemuridae > Eulemur > Eulemur rufifrons. The sequence continues at coordinate 93,852,455 of NC_090984.1, forward strand.
GTGGATGGGGGTTGGGGCAGAGAGCAGCTGGGACCCCCTCTGGACTGGTGGCCAGTCTGCCACTGTGTCTCTCGTGAGGTTTCTGCTCCCTGGGGAACGATGAGGGCAGGGTCGTCTGGCCAGAGGCCTGACTTTCTCATGGGCCAGGTGTCTGGCCTGAATCTTTCTCTCCTCACTCTGTCTCTAACAATTCTCCCTGGAAGAAGCTTTCTAAGAGTCTTAGACACTCAAGAAACATTCCACAGATCTTCTATCTAAAAGGGACAGTTTCTTTTGTTTATAGAACCAGAAAGGAAGGTGGATGCAGGAACAATGACGTCAAGACCAAGACTGAGGAACGACCTGCTGGCTGAGTGGTTTGCTTTGGCTCAGACAGAGAACAGCCTCGGCCAAGTAACAATAATATCGATAATTAAAACAGTAACAGCTATTGGGTACTTACCACGGGGTAACCGCTGTGTTAGGATCTTCATCTACATTGTCTCCTTTACCTCTTGCCGCCCTGAGGAATGTTAATTGGGTTCTTCTTGGCTCTAGTTAACAGATGAAGAAATGGAGGCTTAGAGAGATGAAGTAATTTGCTCAAAGTGCCCAGCTCCTCAATGGCAGAGCCAAGGTTCTGTTTGAGCAATGGAGGGGTGGCGCTGCCTGCAGTGAAGTGGTACTTGAAAGGGACATGAGGACATCGCAGAGAGGAAAGAGCACTGGGCCTGGAGCCAAAACACCCTGGGCTGAATCCCAGCTCTGCCATCTCCAGAGTCACTTGAAACAAAGCCCAGTTCTCGCCCTTGTAAAACGTCGATAGTAGCACCTGCGCTCCCAGCCTCGGTGGCAGTTGTCAAGCTCAAACACAAAGTGGGAAGGCGTTAGTGACACAGGGTGCCTTTCTGTACCTGCTACCCATGCAGAGGGGACCCACAATGCTGCCACTTACAATTTAAAGGCAAAGTCTCAAGAGAGGGTGGAGGGGACGGTTATACTCAGTCTTGTTCGGCTCAGCAAACCCCGAGGGCCACCTTGGTGTCTGAAGTTGTGCCTGGAGGTTATCGCAAGACTCTTGGTGATGGGTCCTCATCTGAAGGGGCAGGGGAAGGACATAAAATGTGCCTGGCAGCCCTTCTACACTGCAGTGCAAGGAAGAGCAGCGCAGGAACAGCGGGAATGAGCGACACAATGGAGGTGTCCTTTTCCATGAGCTTCAATACCTGGGAGGTGGCTGGATCAATAGACTGTCATTTTGAAAACCAGTGAAGGACAGGAATATAATGATAATCAGCAGGGCACATGGATTTACTAGATACAAATCTTATAAAATGGAAACATTTTCTTTCCATCAGAAAATAACTGGTTTTGGCGTAGGGCCAATAAAAATTGGATTTAGAAGAATATTGAGGCTCAAGGAAGAAATAACTCTACTTTTCTCTCAACAGTGACTAGGGGAACTTGCAAATATACTAGTTCTTCTAAGTTAGGGGGGAAAAGGAAAGGAAAAGAAAAACTGCATCTCAGTTGGAATTTGTTTATATTGAGAACATGGTCAAGTTCACCTCCTTTTCATCAAAGGTGAAATTCTTCCATTGAGGCAAGATTGGACTGGGGCCCCCAAGCTGTGGAGGAAGAATGTTTATTGATTAAGTTCATGGTTTTATGAAGGGAGAAATGCCCTGGGTTCCTCTAACCTGTTTTATGGAATAATTGTTTCTTATGGCAAAGTATTTTGTTCCCAAGCATCCGATCCACAGGGCCTGGTGGGCCTCAGTTGCCTCAGGCAAGATAATCAAGTATTTTGTTTTTCTCTCTCTTTTTTTTTTTTAAACAGAGTCTCACTCTGTTCCCCCAGGCTAGAGTACCCTGGCATCAGCCTAGCTCACAGCAACCTCAAACTCCTGGGCTCGAGCAATCCTCCTGCCTCAGCCTCCCAAGTAGCTGGGACTACAGGCATGCGCCACCATGCCCGGCTAATTTTTTTTTAATATATTTTTAGCTGTCCAGCTAATTTCTTGCTATTTATTTTAGTAGAGACAGGGTCTTGCTCTTGCTCAGGCTGGTCTTGAACTCCTGACCTCAAACCATCTGGCTGCCTCGGCCTCCCTGCTAGGATTACAGGCGTGAGCCACCGCACCCGGCCAAGTATTTTGTTTTTCTAAACTAGACACCAAGAAAATTTAGGGCAGATGTACAACCCTCTGCCTCTGCAGACTCCCTTCCTCCAGCCCATCCCTGATCCAGGGTGAGACCTTCAGGAACTTTCCGGATCCGGGTGGAAGCTTTCCTGACCAGCTTCTTAGCAGCAGATGTAGCGTGACCTCAGGGTCACGGCAGGTGTCTGCCAGGGTTGATTGTTTAATCTTGCTCTGTCTGTCTGATATATGACTGGGAGAATCTGTCAGATGGGGTTTTTCTTGCCTCACTATAAATGCAGTAAAGCCTCTGTGTGTCGTGGTCTGTAGCACTTGGGTTGACAAAGTGTCCACAAGTCCGTACGTCCAGGTCCACCCATATGGTCCTTCCACAACTACTGCTGGTGTGTGTGTGAGTCTTGTCACTCGTCCATCTACCCAACATCTATTTGGCACCCACAGTGCCAGGCACTGTGATAGAAGCTGCTGATATGGAAATAATTAAGACACCCCCAGTTCTTACAAGCCCAGAGTGTGGCAGGGAAGGCTGGCACATAAACACGCCGTTGTGGTTCAGTGCGGCAAATGTAAAGATGGAGGTGACGGTGTCGCGGGAGAAAGTGAATAACTGCTCTCATGGGTCAAGAAAGGTTTTCTGGAAGAGGAGGGCAGAGATGGTTTTCTGGGTCATGAAGGACCCAGTAAGTGCTCCTTGGGTAGTCCCGGTTGTAAAACCCTTAGAGATGGGCCTGCCAGTGTGGACTGAAAGGGAGGGAGGGGACATCCAGGGGAGATCTGGATGCTGTCACTAGAAGGAAGAGAATTAGACAACAGGCAGGCGCAAATGATAGCAGAGTTTTATCTCTTGAATTCCCAACAAGATCTAGGTTCCTTGAGGGGAAACCTGGAGCACAGATTCATCTTGACCGCCCCACAGGAAGTGGGATCCCACAGGAGATGCTGCAGAACCAGCCTGTCCATTCAGCTGCTGCATACGGCCACCTGGGAAGTGGCAGCCAACACGGACCTACTGGAGAAGAGTCTGAGGAATTGTCCTCGATGCCCACCACCTTTGGTCCCTTTCATTTGCTCTTTGTGACCCCAAGACAGCAAGTACCTTGCACCTTTTCGCCAGGGGGTGCTGAGCTGTCTTCCTGATCGGGGGCTGCCCCTGGAGGCCTAGTGGGGTCTACCCGAGTATTTCTTGATTCTCATCAGCCGCTCCAGCCAGACAGGGCGGCATGATGATTCACGTCACTCAGAGCTGAAACATCTTCCAACAAATGGGAACTGCTGCTATATAGGGAGCTCCAGACAGTGTACTTTACATTAATTAAAGTGACAGGGAGCTATTCAGCCCTCAGCTAAAAATTGTCTCTAACAGATGATTAGGTATGCAGGGTTTTCACGCTTCATGGCTCCCAGCAGATTGAGAAGGGAAGGGGGTCGGAGTGGGAGCAGAGACAGCGCTTGGAGCAGGGACGACCCCTGGGAGCAGGGAGGCCTTTGGAAGTAGCACTCCAAGCTGGGATGGGCCAAGGTCAGATCCAATGTCATGGATGACCCAATTTATCTGCTACCTCTTCCAGAGGTTTCTTGGCCAGAGGAGAGACCCTGCAGCTGAGGGGAGAGAGCACCAGACCAGGGAGTGGGGAATTGAAAGTCAGGTCCCACCGCTTTGAATTGGCTGAGTCAATTGGGGTAAGTTCCTGTCTGTGCCTCAATTTCCTTATTTGTAGAATGGGGCTGGCCTGCCCATGAGAGGTATTGTGAGCATAGCCCAGGATATTAGGTGCTCTGAGCTTCACCTGTTTCCTCATCTGTGCATGAGAGATGGGCTCAATCTCTAAGCCCCTTTCAGCTCCAAAATCTAATAGCTACTTTGAAAAGTGAGAAATTATGGTACAAATACTTGGTATTGTTATTATTATTTCAAATGGCAAACTAAAGATCTTGCTAAGGAGCTTAATAACCTGCTATTCTTCAGTGGTCAGTTCTTAGCAAAAGTGAGCAAGGCAACCCAGGATTTATGACTGACCAGGACGCCTTCTCTTGGGAACAATGTCATGACAGCCTGCTTGGAAAGGAGGATTCCACAGCAAAGTGAATCGTAAAGGAGATTGCCATCATCTCTCTCTTACAAGTTATTGAAACTCATTTGACAGCAAAAAGGATATTTTTGCTGAGGAATAGGTATTGCAGTAAAAAACTTAATCTTGTTTTTGGCTGGATCCATAAAAAAAAAAAAAAAATCATCCAAGTGTGGACTGGAGAGAGGTACAAAGAGGAGCAAGACTTTCATTTTGGATTCATTTTGGGGAGGGAGGACATCTGAGCATGATGCTTTTAATAAAGGTAAGTTAGATAAGAACACAATGCAAAACCCACGGGATCTGGGGGTTGTCCCAAGGTGAATGAGTGGCAGAGAGTAGCCTGTGAGGGTTAGAACAGAGATACTGTTGGGAGCCAGGTTCGTGGAGCTTGAGGTTTGAGAACACACAGTAAGAGGCCAAGACAGCAGCTTTGCTGGCTCCTGCAGAAGCAGAGGCCCAGGGAAGCAGATGAAGGAAGGAGGTGCCATGGGCCGTACCTCTCAGGCACCTCCAGACCCTGACAGTCGGGGCTTCGTTCAACACAGACAGATGATTGATGCCCTCTTGTAACTTCTACTTCACAGAATTCACTCAGGAGCTTGGCAGATTTTGAGATCTCCTGATAAGTCTTTCAAGAAAGAGGTTTAGGGAAGTCTTTGTCCAAGATACAATGGGAGACCGCCCATTGGTACCAGCCAGGCTTTCTCCTGGACTGCAGAAAGCAGAAGGTGTCTGAAGAGCACACTGAACTCAGAGGCCAGATGGCCCAACCTTGGGGTTTTGGACAAGTCACTCAAATTCCCAGGTTCTCAGTTTTCTTATTTGTAAAATAGGGTTAATTCTCAGAGAGCCAGTGTGAGTCTCAGAATCAAAAGGGAATATTCTATGTGGACGGGCTTTGTCGACTTTGAACTTGTTATTGAAAGCTGAAAACATTGTCTGAGGCATCTTCTCCACGTACTAGTTCTTTGAGCCCTATTTCTTTGTCTGCACAATGGAGATAATTTATGACAACTCCTGCCACTCAGGGTCATTTTCCAAAATGAAATGAGGTGACGTGTGTGGCGTGTAATGTGGTGCCAGGCTCGCGGTGCCCGGGGAGTCCACGATGGTCCGTCCCCTTTCCCAGTGGTTCAGCTAAGTTACAAAGCTCGGTCATAAGGAAAACTTGAAGCGTTGCTAGCAAAAGTCTCCATTGAAAACACCCTGGCAACTGTCACCTCTGGAGAAGATCTAAGAATTAAAACAGCCTTGGGTCACCTGTTCAGTCCAGCAGTCCACATGCAGATAGACATCTTTACAGAGACAGTGCAAGCCCTGTAGCAACTGTAGTGCAGGCAGAAGCCTACCCAGACCTTCCCTCCATCTTCCTGGGCCTCTGATGAAGGCAAATGAGGAGCAGGTGACAAAGGGTGTGAGGCCAGCAGAGAGGGACCTCTGGAATCTGCCTCCCATAGCGGCCCTGCCCACCTGTCTGAGCTAAGGTGGCCCCTCTGTGGTCCGGCAGCTGCTTCACGGAGGTGATGCCAGATGGTTCCACCAGCCCAGCGCTCCATGATGAATGGGGCAATTGAGTGCTGTTCGCTCTGTGCCGAGCAGGCAGTAAATCCTTGTTTGTCAGATCGCCCTAAGTACTGGGTAGCGCTTTGCACTGGCTCAGGAAACCTCAAACCATCCAACATCCAAGCTTGATTTGCCTCTCTTTCAGGCACTTGCTTGAAGTCTTTGAGACTTCCTCCGCCTCTGGACAGATTTTCCGGATTCTACCATCCTCATCCCATTGCCTTCTCCATTGCTCAGCGGGGCTGGCTGCACTCAGAGTTCCACTGCGGTCCTCCCTGTCAGGGGCAATGCCACCCACTGCCCGGCTGCCATCGTCACATCACGCAGATGCTATCTGAGTGTCTCTCTCCAGTCCTCCCTGCCTCCTGAGGTCGGTATCCACATCTCCAATTGCCTGCTAAGACAGGCTCACTTGAATGCCCCATGGGGAGCTCACACCCAGAGCATCCCAGGCCAAACTCACTGTTTCTCCTACATTTTGGTAAACACATTTCTCCTTCTCCTGTTTCCTAACCTATTTCATAGCATCATCACTCAACTTGAGATCATTTTTGAAACTTCCTTCTCATCTCACCAATCATCAGTTTAGGAAAAAAAAGCCCTCTAACTAATTTCCTTTCTATCCATCTTCCATACCATGACCAGGGTTATATTGTTAAAAATAAGATCTGTCTATATTTTTCCATCGCTCAGAAGCCTCTTAAGGAGAAAGGACACACTCTGTAGTACGCCCGTCACATTTCAACCGTCGTTCCCACCTGTGCCCATGTCCCTCAGCCTTTTCCTTTCCCAGCCACACCTGAGGGGTCCGTAAGAGTGACTCACTATTTGAGTTGTACTTACCGGGGAAGGTGGGAGGGAAACTCCTAGGTGGGCATTTCAGAATCTGGGTTGGAGGCAGGGATAGTAAGCCCCGCCCCCCCCAACCCCAAGGCCTGGCACACAAGCCCCTGCCGAGTCCGGCATCTTTCCTGCCTGTTTCCCTCATCACCCTGCTCCATTCTGGACTCTCACAGCTCCAAGCATCCGGCCATGCTGCTCTCTAGGCTGGGATTTCCTTCCTTTCTACTCTGCCGTTGCCAGATCTCAGGGGCTACATCGAGATGTTCCATTAAAGTTGGAAATAAGATTGCTCTCTTGAGAGTTAAGTAAGAATGGAGCATGTCTGAGCCTGGGCTCCTCTAGGAAGCAGAGCTGCATCCCAGGTGAATGTGCTGCGGCATCACGGGAGGGGTAGAAGCCAGGGCAGGAAGAAACGCGGCGAGGCAAGGGGAGCTGGGAAGTGGTGCGAGGCGCTGCCCACTGCCCCGCAGCCTTGGCCCTGCTTCCCCACAAGCTGCAGAGACACAGCAGGGCACCCGGCGGGGGAGGTGACCGGCGGACACCATGCTGCAAAGCAGCCAATGGAAAGGAGGACCCAGGACTTTCATCTGCCTGACTCCCTCCCTTCTCTCTTTGCCCGGGCTGTGTGCCCCACACCAAGCTGACTCCTCTGCACTTCTGGGTTCATCGTCCAGCCCCTTAGTGGCCACTCAGGAGCCAGGTTCCCCACTTTATGGGAGCATTTCATCCGAGACTACATGGATGGATGACTCAGGGAATCGGGCTCAGTGTTGGGGGCATGACACGTAGTCCTGGAGCTTCCATTTGTACCAGTGGGTAAGTAGAATCCTACAGAATAGAATGCAAAATCTATATCCAATATTAAGGTGGGACTTAAGACTTGAAAGAAAATGTATCTGTAGAATTTGCCTTAGGCTGTGCCCACAGCTCTCTACAGGGTACAGATTTGTTTTTTCCATAAGGGACCTGAGTTGCATTGGACTAGAGCACAGACATGTGAAGGCATCTGTAGGAGACAATGAGGAGTTCCCAGCCAGGATGCCTTGGCTGTCACTGAGTAAATGTGGGAGCCGTGGCTTGTCAGCGGCCCAGTCCCAGGAAAAGGAGTGCAGGTCTTGGCCACTGAGCTTCCAGACCTACTGAAAAAGGCAGTCCCAATGTGGAGACCGAGTGTACCCAGCACACTGTGAATTCTCCCACTCTGTTAACGAGAGCATATAATAATAAGTTGTAGGCTGCAGGGGAAATTTTTACTTGTTCCTCCTAGTATCTGCTCATCCTATTTTTATTATTAGCCCTTAATTAATATTTGTGATCCAACCTCCCTCATTCCAAGGCCACTTATTTTAGGCCTGGTCTAACCCCCGATTCAAGGGGCGAAGCATAGGACGAACCCAGGCTAATGAGCACTTGTCATTCCCCAGACTACATTCTGTGAAGCTCAGGACTCTGGCAGATCTACTAGAAAAGAAGCTGTGTCCTCAACTGGTTTTGGAGTTGGGAGTGTGAGGCTGGAGCTGCTGCAGCCACCTTGCCACCATGTGGAGAGAACTTGTCTGCAAATAGAGCCAACCAAGAGGAACCGGGACAAGAGACGTAAAGAGAGAAACTGGATCCCTTTGAGCTCTTGTATTAAGTCACACTCAAGGTCAGCTCTGCTTCTGGCTTTCTCAGTTGTATGAATCCTTTTTTTGCTTAAGCTGCTTGGGCTGGATTTTCTGTCATTTGCAACTGTAAGAATTCTAATGACCACTTGTACAACAGACCATCTAAGCCTGATGACAATTCCACATTTGCTTCCTCTCACTTTCCTTGATTTTGTTTCATTGTTACCAAGCTGACTTCTGATTACTGTTGATTTTCCAAGTGGGTCTTCCCAGGGGGAGTGAATGTACTACTCACATGTGTTCCCATCTCCCATCTGAATACTAGGATTTTGTTTGTTTGTTTTTATTGTGAGGGAGTAAGTGGGTTTCTGATTTTTATAATTTGGTCATGGTGAGCCTGATTCCTTAGAGAAGGTGCAGGTGGGTTCCTGGCTTACAAGATTGAGGGTCACGTTCTGGATGGTGGAAAACTGACCAGAGTGGTAAATGCAAAATCTGGGCCTTTTCCCTTGAAGAACAATCTGGTAGCAGCATGTGGCTATATGAGCATCAGAAACATTTTACACCCTTGTCCTTCAAGAACCGTCTGAATTGTCTTCTCCTTTCACATTAATTGACTCGTCTATTTAATAATTATTTACCTAGCACCAGGTGTGCATAGTGAAAATCACAGGCAAGCAGCACAGTGGTGGAGGGAAAGCCGAGGACCAGTGTCAGGTGGAGCAGACCACGAGAGGTGCAGAGGTCAGAGGAGATCAGGGTCCTGCAGTGGGTGGGCTGGGCTTGGTGGCAAGAGCATCAGTGGTCTTGCACCGTGGCACAAAATCTGCAGTAGCACAGAGCACAGCAGAGATTAGCATCAAAGACAGCTAGCCATGGCCAAGAAGAGCATCCAGGTCAGTAGCCTGGGAGAATGAGGTGCACCTGGCATGTGTCACTAATGAGGGCCAGTGGAATGACAGCAGATAGTGAAGTTGAATTGTGGACAGAGACTGGAGCAGGGACAGATTCTGGTTATAAATGGAAATTGCCCTTCATTCCTCTGGAGATTCTTAAGGAGACACAAGAAGGTAGAGGAATGAGATCCTGCAACTTGGTAGGTGTGGGAAATTGATCTAGAGGACATACTACAAACTATTAAAGTGACTCTGCCTAGGGTAGCACCTAAGGGATATTTTGGTTTATAACTCTTGTCCCAGTAGGGCAGTTTTGTTGCTAACTACCCGTGATCTCTAGAGTATTTGTAGTGCTAAGGTGGCTTCATTCTGGGTCCAAGCTTCTTTTTTATTTGCCTTCTCTTTAGCTCTGAGGTTTGCTGATTTCCCACGCTGACCCCTGTCCTTCGCTGGCCCCTGTTGGTCAGCACTATATTTGTTGCTCCCCTACCTCAACGTTTGCAGACAGATTTCTGTGCACTCTCAGTCTCTCTGTCTGCAACTGTTTGCAAAGATTGGGCTTTAATGTACACAGACTTTCTGCCTCAATTGTATAGGCTTAATCAATTTGGCTTCCTTTATTTCTTTTTTATGAGATCTATTGTCTTCTGATTACAAAAGAAATACATGCCCATTGTAGAACGCAATTGATTTTTCTCGAGCTTTTATTTTAAATTTGCATTTCCTATGAATGCCCATCTGGGCAATTTGGGAAATGTTGGAGGGGCAACTCTCCTAGAATGCAAATGCATCCTGACCAGCCTTTGCTGGTGAAAGGGCTTCCGGAAACTCACAGCTGAGTGCTGCCTGGACAGCTCTTTCTCACTGCGCAAATATCGAGCCTCTCTTGTTGTTTTTTTGTCCCTCCCTTTCTAAATGTGCTTTTAACAACAACAGCTGGAATTAAAAGGCATTTACTTACCAGAAAATATGTTTTTGTCAGGGCTTTGCCACTTACTTGTTTCATGCTTTTCACTTGGGTAGTTCACATGTGACTTGCAGGACTAGTGCATTTGCGTCAAGTTTTGCAGCTCATTTATGTGCTGGTTTTATTGGGTACGCTCATAGGTTTCTGAGTATGCAAGAATACCACACTTACATTCACTTGATCAAAGTGGGAAGAATTAGGTCGTGAAAAAACCTATTCCATGCTACATGTTTTCTTATACCCTCTTCTTCCTCCTGAACCCATTGTGTATGGTGGGTCTCAAACATAAACATTTCTGTTCTCAGAAATGTCTGAGGTGGGATAACGTTTATGGATGACATTGTGTCTGTGTCACTCATGTGTCTTCCAGGACTCAATTCTCACCACAACTTTATGAGGAAAGTATTGTCCCTATTTTGCACATGTCCTTGTCATGTGGATGAAGAGATTGGGACTCAGAGAGGTTAAGTACTTGCCCAAGAATTTTGAGTTTGGCCACTGGAGTTGCTGTGATTTCAGGGCTAAGGCCAGAAAAATTGTAACTTGAGGAGAACAGAATAAAATGTTGAATCGTTAAAGACCAAAGGTGTAGATTCTCTGTCCAGATTATTTTTTTCAGCTCTTTCTTAACTCCATTTTCTCCACTTAAATAGCCCAACCAGCCAGTTGCTCAGGGACTGACACACTGCTGGGTGTGGAGTTCTGTGAACACAGGGTGGGGTGGGGGGGGAACCTATTGGCCCGGCTGGTGGGGACGACAGGTTGGTAAAGGACCTCAGAGTGTATATATGAATTAAGCACCTTTCATTTCCTTTGCTGCAAAAGCATCAATTAAGCTTGAATAATCTATGGGTTTTCCCCATTTTCCGACAAGGAAATCAGCACAAATTGGCCAGAGTGTCTTTTCCTGTAGGCTTTGATCATTAATCGTCTTCATCTCTTTCCTGCCCTCGCCACTGCCCTCCCCCGCCAAAAAAGCCAAACACCCACGCGTTGCCATTTCTGGCACCCACTGGGAACATTTATTAGGCAATTTGTTCAGGCTCGAGTATAATGAGGATATGCATTCAATGTTTTGAAGGCCGATTCTATGGAGAAGGTGCCAGGCTGTTCTGCTTAAGGTTAGTGGAGAGCTTATTCCGAGCCCTTTGTCCAGGTTGGCCGTGTTGATTGGCTTTGACCTCACAGTCTGGTCTCTGGCTTGTGCTGCCCTGCACTTGAGCCAAACAGATGTGTCTCTGCAGGCCTCTCCGTCTGACACGGGCCGGAGAAAGCCTTGTTTGTCTTTGAAAGTCCTCCCCTAACCCATACTGGTTTTTTTTTGAAATGATGCTGAATTGCTATGGGCAAGTATCTTTCCCACATCTCAGAGCCCGGAATTCCAATAGGATCGTGGCTGCCTGGAGAGCGGAGACCTCAGAAGGTCATTTAGTCCTTCCGAGCTTTTAGGCAGGAATACGTTCAACCTCCCAATGAAACGCCTCTCACTTTCATAAGGGTCAAATGAGTAGTTCTTTACGTGAGCTCTCACCACAGGCTCTACTGGGCAGAGTTAGGCGGAATCATGAAGCTGCTGGTATGCATATGCATTTGTGTTGCAAAAGAGGCAATTTCATGTGGATCAACCTAATAAGTACAACTAGATCCATTTTCCATATGAAAAAAGTGAGGCTCAGAGAGGTAACTTTTTTTTTTTTTGCTACTAAATAGAAAAGTCAGAGTTTCCACGCAGGGTCAGATGGTTCTAAATCCCATTCTTTCTTTAGTTTTTTAAAAGTTGTGAAACATTTTAATCACCTGAAGAAGCACAGTATATGTAGACATGGTATTATAATACATATGTGACTGACACCTTCCTTCTGTCCCCAGAGGGGTGCACCCCCCCGACTGTGGTGTACATCACTCCCGTGAGTGACTTCAACTGTCATTCCATGTAAATGTAGCTGTGAACATGTAATTGCAGGGTTTTTCAGTTTTAACTTTTATTTAATTGGTATCAGACTGTAATTTACTTTTCTTTTTTCCTTCTGTGACTTGTTTTTTATTCAACTTTTATGTCTTAGATATTTATCCATGTTGCTATGTGTGGTTCTTATTCATTTATTAACTGCTGAATTGTATTTTATTCTTGGATGAGCCACAATTTATTTATCCATTCTCTGGTTGATGTGCATTCTGGTTATTTCCAATTTTCTAGGTTACAAACAGTGCTGCAATGAACATTCTTATATGGGTCTCTGTATATATATTTGAGAATTTTTCTAGGAGTGGGATTTCTGGGTCATAGAGCAGAAGCATCTTCCATTTCATTGGTTATTTCTGAATTGCATGTGAAAATGGCCGAATTAACCCACACTCCTGTTACCACATAGCAGAGTTTTCTCTTCTCTGCATGCTCATTAATACATGATCTTTTTAGACTTTTACATTTTGCTGGTTTTCTGGTGTAAAATGGCTTGTCATTTTTGTTTTCTCCATTCCATTCCCCTCTTTCTTTAACACGTGGACTGCCATGTGAGTTGCATTTAACTCAGGGGAGTTTTGAGCCTGGGGCTGTGTGAAGCAAAACCTTGCAGTTAGTTCCTGAGAATCTTGTTGATGTTCTTATTGTTACAGTTAATACTGACAATTTAATTCTAAAAACGTGGATTGCATCACATATAACTCATGCACCAAAAACAATAAAAAAATAACAAATTAGAAAGGATCGTTTTGTTTTAATAAAGCACTGTGGCCCCAGGGGAAAAAATTTTTTTTCTCGTGTGGCAGTCAATGTGTTAATAATTCAGAAGAAGAGCTGCCACAACCTGCAAAGATGATGTCTCTGTGTGCCGGTTTGTTTTCTCAGGAGAGAACAGGAGGTTATGTTGACCAGCCGTGTGGTTTTCTGCTCTGCCCCACCGAAGCTGAGGTGCATGGCACCCAGTACTGCTGACCACCCTTTCTAGCCTTGAATTTCTCATAGTATGTGTCCTGCGCTCCTGTGTAGGAACCAGAAACTCACTTCACTATCCTCCCAGGGAACCAGATTTTAGGCAGGGCTTATGATCTGTCAATCAGGCACACCCACATTAGACAAATTTGGAGATGAGGCATGAGGTGCTGTGTGGGTCTCGTCTGGAGAAGGGGTAGGCAGACATGCTGCTTTCAAAGGCCGCGCTGGTGGAGCTCCCAGTGGCGGCATCCTGAAGCCACGCTCAGCCGTGATAGCTGCCGCGGTAGTGTTTCCCTCGGAGCAGCGTAGAGTGCAATTGTGTACCATTCCAGAATGCAAGCCGACTTCTCTGACTTCTTCTTTACTGCTTCAACTCGCTGGAGTGAAACCTGAGTTTGCAACCAAGAACCCCATCTTCCCTCTCACTCTTTGAGGTCCTTCTAATTGCCAGTGTTTCATGTACGTATCTCTAACCCTCTCACAAGCGCTCAGCAAAGCAGGTATTACTAGCTGTTTTAGAGATGAGGAAACCAAGACACCGAAGAGTAACTTGTCCCAGGCCACGAGGCAAGTGAGTGGTGGAGCTGGGGTCTGACCCAGCAGGGACCGGCGGCAGAGCCCATCGGATGGAGCTTTGCCTCCTCCCGCCTCTGTCTGCCACCTGCGCACATCCCTGCTCTCTTCTCCTTCATAGCACTTATCACAGCCCGGAATTATCTCATTTCTCTGTTTACTTATTTTCTGTCTCTTCCACCTAACATATCAGTTACATAAAGAGCAAGGACTGATCCTGTCTACCATTGTATCTCCAGCCTCGGAATCAGATTCAACAGAGAAGGCACTCAGTAAATATTTGTTGTGTGAGTAAATGAAATGAACCAATCTACCATGGATTTCTTTGGGGGAGATAATCCTACTTGGCATTTCTGCCAAGCTCAAAAATACTTTTCAATACTCTTTTGCACATGTTCTCTCATTCAATAGTAACAGATTACAATGTCTCATGCCTCTTAGAATCTGAAGCTGTAACTAATGCCTGCTTTTCCTGTATTTCCTAGATGTTTTACGTCTTAACAAAGTCTATTCAAATGTGCTGCAAAATGCTTGTCTTCTGGGTCTGTATCCCCACAGGCAAGATAGTTCCAGGGTCCCTGGGGCCAAATGACAACCTGTGCAGGGCTGGACAGGAATGGAGCCGGGAGTTGCTCAGCTGAGAGGTGCTCTGCGCTCCACGTCCTCCCCAGCCCCACTGTGTACTGAATCTCAGCCCTTGTGTTTGCTGAGTGGTGGAGCTGAAATAGCCTCAGCATTTCAAAACCTGTGACCCAGGGTCAAATGGCCTCAGTGAATGTGTCAACCACCTGGTAGATATCTCTCTCTTGGCACCCATTCTGCTTAAAATCCCTTCATTTCAGTTCCTACCTCTTGCCCTTGTATCCTTTCCCATAAATTTTCCATTCTGTGTTCTCTTGGGCCAGTGCTTCATGATCACTGATTTGCAAATAAATAAACACCAAACATAATTGCTTTGTGCCCACTTCCTCCTCCAGCCAATTCCTCGAAGATGGTTGTTTCCAGTTGTTTCTTCTTTCTCTTTTGTCATCTCTGGCTCGCTCTTAAAGTCCAGAGAATAAGGATTGTTTACTGGTTCCCAGAATAGCCAGGATTGTAAGACCCAGCTCCTACTCCCCCTTCTGAAATTAACTTCCATGGTTAAATCCTGATACTGGAACAAATTTAATGGTTAGAAATTTGGGGGCAAAGTACCATGAAAAGCAAAAAAAATGCTGACTAAATCTATTGATGCTTCAGTTTTCCTTAAACTGTTATATGGTATACCAGCGGTCCCCAACTTTTTTGGCACCAGGGACTGGCTTCATGGAAGACAATTTTTCCCCAGACCAGGGTGGGGTGGGGGGATGGTTTCAGGGTGATTCAAATACATTACACTTATTGTGCAGTCAAACCTCTCTGCTAATGAAAATCTGTATTTGCTGTCACTCTCCAGCAATAGCATCGCCTCCTCAGCTCCTCCTTAGATCACCAGGCATTGGATTCTCATAAGGAGCCACAACCTAGATTCCTCACAGGCGCAGTTTACGGTAGGGGTCAGGCTCCTGTGAGAATCTAATGCTGCCGCTGATCTGACAGGAGGCGGAGCTTACGTGGCGATGCCAGCCATGGGGAGTGGCTGTAAATACAGACGAAGTGGCTGGCCTGCCGCTCCCCTCCTGCTGTGCGGCTCCATGCCTAGCAGGCCATAGACCGGTACCTGTCTGTGGCCCAGGGTTGGGGGCGGCAGCGGTACACCACTTGATACCATGTGCTTGTGGAATTATCCAGCCTATTTGGATCCCAGTTACTCCACTTACTGGCTCTGTGGCCTTGGGCAAGGTACCTAACCTTAACCTCGCTAAGACTCAATTGCCTCAGTTGTAAACAACCCTTGTGCGGTGGTTGTGTAGTTTAGAGAGAACGTGTGATTCACTCAAATAGCAGGTACTGCTTCTACCAAAGCAAGGTCAGGGCCTGACCTGGGGCTCCCTCCGTTCCCGGCTCACTGCTCTGCCCGACACATGCACACACTCACCGCACACCACGCACTCCCACACATCACACACACACATGCTACACACCACACACTCCCACATAATACCACACACACACTACACACCACACAATACCACACACACACATGCACACACACTCCCACATAACATCACACATACGCATACACAAACACACAACACAAAACCACACAAACACACATCACACACATATACTACATACCACACACACACCATACATACATATGCACACAACAAACACAATGCTTCACTATACAAACACAAACACGTACACACATACCACACATACACACACACATGTGCACACACCACACATATACACACTACTAACTGCACACACAACTGCACACCACATGCACACACACACACACTCTCTAGGTCTATTTCCCATCTACTCAGCTGACTTAGTGAAAGAGAAGAATCTCTCCTATGATTTGAACATCTTAAAGGCCATTTTGATTTCACTGAGTGAAAAAAGGATGCAATCTGGCCATTCCACCTGAGAGGTGTGAGGAAGTAACCAGAGGGAAACATCAAAGTTACAATTTAGGGAAGAGGTTAAAAAAAGACTGATAACAAGACCTATCAACTTGCTATTTGGCTGCATTTCTGGAGAAAAGGTCTTGGGAAACAGCAGCCAGATCTGTTGCCTAAAAATTGCGAAGGTGCCGGGTGTTGCCGGGTCTCCTCTTTCCTCAGGGAGGATCAGGCTGGCTCCGGCTTTGTTCCAGTGCACTCGCTGGAAGAGACGAGGACCACAGGAGCAGCAGCGCCTTAAAATACAGAGGGTTCTTTCCTTCAAAATGCCTGGAATGTACATTATGTGATTATGGAGCAGCTCTTGGGATATGTCAAAGCTGACAGCCATCTGCTCTTGCTAAACCCCACGAGCTTTGGCAAAATAGCAACTTGTTTAGATTCACGCTGAGTTACAGTTTTGGACCCCAGTCACTAAGCAGGCAATGTGCAACACACACAATCTATTTGCAGGTGTACTTGGTGTTACACATAATGATCTTTGGGAGGGCAGGATGAACAGGAGCACCCTTTTCCGAGGAGGGGATTTCATTTCTTGACTGCTGCCAGGCTCAGCACCTCAACACGTTCTCTTACACCATCCATGCGCGTCCGATGCTGTTATTCTCCCCATTTCACGGATGACAAAACTGAGTCAAGAGGCTGCTCAGGGTAACTCTGCTAATAAGTGGTGGAGTCAGGACCAAACCCAGGCAGTTCAACTCTGGAAACTGCTTCCACCCAGTGAGCTGTACCAGATGTCACCCACAACAGTGACGCTGGGGTTTGTAGTCATCAGGGCAAGGTTCAAGGCACACTGGCAGGAGAAATAAGCCTTCCCCAAAGGAGACTAGACTATGTTTTCTATAAGGAATATTAATGTTCAGTTAATGTTCATGTGGGAGGAACATCCTTAGTTCTTAGACAAAGCAGCAAGAAAATCAGTGTGAGTCTCCCCGTTGGAACAGCCTGAGGTCTGGGCTCTGGTCTCTACTCTCACTCTTGGTGACTGAGTGATTCTTATTGGGATTGTTGGCATTTTGGCTGCACCAAGACTGTCCTGACCGTTGCTGGGAGTTTAGCATCCCTGGCCCCACGGCACTAAATGCCAGTAATGTGCCCCAGTCATTGTGGCTGTCCCCAGCCCCCATTTCCAAATCTTCCTACCCTGCTCAAGAACCGCGAGGACATCTTGTTGAAGGTTGAGGTGCTAGAGTTGGAAGGATGTGGGAAGGGGTGAAGGGACAGGGCCTGGGAGCAGGGTGGGGAGGCTTGAAGGAGGGGGCTGCATGGAAGGGCTGGGCATGGAGACAGGAAGAGAGCCCAGGATCTGGGGAAGGGGAACTTCGCCTGAAAGCTCTAGTTTGGGAAGCTTCTCCTTTGCAGATTAAAGCAATGACCTCTTCTCTCCTATTGCCAGCTGTTCTCTGGAGCTATAGGCTACTCTGGGCTTGACCTGGAGAAGGCTGAGTGGGCAGCAAGGATTCTGGGAAGGGGCACAGGTGCTTCCAAACCGTCATGCAGTGGCTCCAGCCAAGAAGGACCTAGAGCAAAACCCTTTCACCTCATGGCAGGATCCCCTTTTCATAGCTGGTCCTGCCATGGCCCAGAAGACCCCTCCAAGAGAGGGGGACATCATAGATACAGCTGTAACACTGGCACGAGGGATTCTAGGACGGTGCTCCATTTGGGAGGGCATTTCAGACCGAAAATCACACCTAACGTTGAATTATATGCAAGGTAGTG
Source organism: Eulemur rufifrons (assembly GCF_041146395.1). Lineage (NCBI taxonomy): Eukaryota > Metazoa > Chordata > Mammalia > Primates > Lemuridae > Eulemur > Eulemur rufifrons. The sequence goes on from NC_090984.1 coordinate 93,870,329, forward strand.
TGAGCTTATGAGGCGAATGCAAACCCCAAACCTTTCTAGGATATACCAGGGGAGGTTGACTGTGTATTTTCTTGTGGAAATTTGAAAGAAAGGCAGTCATTCCCTAAGAGAGAAAGCAGGTAGGGCCTGCACGGTGTGGTGCGGTGGAGGATGGACCCGACTGAAGCCTGCTGCTCCTGGGCCACAGCGGCAAACTGGTTCTGCGGATCGGCAGGTTCCATGCTGCTCTGGCCTCGTACAGCAGCTGTCAAGTGCCAGTGATGCCCAGGACAGGAAAGCCCCAGGAACGTGTGTGAACTGCTGCAGGAAGGGACAGCCCCAGGGACGGAGCCATAAAACAGGGAAGGAGGACCTGGCTGTTTATAGCTGAGCACTGCAAACGCACTGGCTCAGAGGCTGTGTGGGTGAGCAGCGAGGGCTGGGCCCTAGGCGGGGGATACTGCACTTACTTTTGCATAAATTCATGAACTGGTTGTGTGCTTTTGATGGAAAATAATATGAGGCCCAGTGAAAACAAAGAGACTTCGAAATCCAGGCTTTCTAGTTTTGGGTGCTCGCCTGAAACGCTTGAGCACACGGAAGACACTCAGATGCCCCTAGGCTGGGTGTAGACCTGAGGACCGCAGCAATGGAGGATGGTGGGATGGTGGGGACAGTGGTCCCTGGTGGAAAAACATCCGCAGCATGTGCACAGGGTGACTGACCCTCCCTCTCGCTATACCAGTCACCTCCTCCAAATTTGAGTCCCCGGGTAATTTCTCAAATCCAACCTAACTGAAACTCAGTCCCGGTATAATCCAAGCATCGTAACACTCCAGTGCCCCGGAACTCGGTCCTTACTTCTCTCTTCTCCACCTCCAGCCACTGCCTTGGTGACCTTGGTGACCCTCTCTGGTCTCACAGCTTTGAATACCTTCTATTTTCTGAGGACTCCTCAAGTTACGTCTTCAGGCTGGATAGACTTGGCAGCTTCACTAGCTGTCCACTGAATTTCTCAAACTTCACACATCCAGACCAAAACCTCTGATCTTTCCCCCAAACTCCTACATCATTGCAGTTTTCCACATCTGAGTTCATGGCCACTCCATGAACGGGGGATTGGACACCCTTGACTCCTCTTCCGTGTCCAACACATCAGCACATCCTGCGATTCCTTCAACACCTTACTTGGGAGCACAGCACTTCCTACCACCTCCGCTGCTACCACCCTGGCCCACCCTGGCCACGTCACCCTGGCCCATGATGATGGCTACCTGTGTTCTGTTTTCCCCCTCCCTCTTTCAGGGTAATCTCAATACAGTCACCAGAGTGATCCATCCAATTAAAGTATAAATCAAATCACATCCCTCAAACCCTCTGCTCAAAACTCTCCAATGGCTCTTCATTTCACTCCAAGTAAAAACCAGAGTTCTCACAATGGCATAAAATGCTCTGTGCATTGTGGCTATGATGACTTCTCTGACCTCACGTCCTTCTACCAAGCTCTCGCTCACTTTGCTCCAGCCACACATTCCTATCCCTCCTATATAGTGCTGCTGCCTCAGGGCCTTTGCACTGGCTGCTCCTCTGCCTAGGATGCTCCTTCTCTGCACATCTGCATGGCTTGTTCCTGCACCTTTATAAAATCTGTGCTGAAATGTCATCTTTTTAGTGAGGCTCTCCCTGCCCACTCTTAGAAGTGGCAAATAGTTCTTCCCTGATCCCTAATACTTCTTATCTTCCTCACCTTACTACATTTTCTTCCACAACAGTTGCCACCAGTAGCAACATACTAGGTCATGTATTTATCTCATATATTTAGTCTCTTTCCCCTCACAAGGCCATAAGTTCCAAGAAAGCAGAGATTTTTGTCTGATGTGTTCACTGATGTGTCCCTGGTACCTAGGACAGTGCCAGTAGGAGTTTAATACATATTGCTGAATGAAATATTTCCCCGAAGTTGGAATTCCTCAGAAGAAAAGGAGATCTAGGGATCTAATAACAATGCTTTCTGATGCTTCTCTTGTTCCTACTTGCTGGTCCCTTCTTTCAGTTTGGATGCCTTTGGTTTAATCCTCGTGCAGTCACAGCCCCTCAGAATCCAAGAGCCCTGTGCACAGCCTCGCCTGCGCTCCCTGCTTTCCGGATTTGGTTGCAATGATCCAGTGAACTGCCCTTTGGAGCTCACCTTAGCTGGGTTACATCACTGCTCTGGGGAACCCTGGAGTGGTGTCTCCCAGCATGGGCTTTCTGGGCTTCCTGGGTCCCTCTCCCAAGCCCCGACCTGATAGTCCGTGAGATGCAATCCCTCCGTTCCCCAACCGGGACTCCTGGTGCGCATTCCCAGCTTTCCTAGCGTGTGTCCCCATTGTTTTTTTTCTTTGAGCCAGACTTTTGGGAACAGAGAGGTAGAGACATGGATGAGAAGCAGGGAGTGCATCTGAGGACACTCAAATACAACCAGGCAAGAGAGTTAAAGAATTTCTTCAAGGCTCCGAATGAAAATTGCTTTGTGTTCATTTAATGGAAATGACACAGAGGAACCGGTGTTAAGACAAAAAAATAATTCAGAAATTCTAAAAGTTAGAATTTATCAGTAGATTGAGGATTCTTTAAAATTCTAATGAGGTTTCAGCATTTATGCTGTTTGCTGGGCCTAAAGGAACACAAAAAACAAAGAACACGAATTGCCTACTAGGTAGGACAATGATGTCTAATGCATCTATTTCCCTTGCTATAGTTCCATTTCCATTTCGTTCTGAGATCCTACTAAATTCGGGAGGTTGCCTTTGGGTTTTCAACACTGCAGGGGATGATTTAAATCTAAATAATAATAATAAGCCACTGCTTTTATTGGACTTTTATTTTATAAGTTGATGGAAACATTTCATATACACATTAGGTTTTGTAACCCAATCTTGGTACTTGCTGGGTCCCGGAGGGGCTATTTCCCTACTTGGGAGTTCCCTGGTGTTTGCGTTATTCCTCCAAGGCAGAAGGAGAAAATGCTTTCATTGAAGCCAGAATAGTGTTTTTATTTGAAAGAATTCACATTTAAGGCGAGACACACACGCTCACAGGTGCACATGCACACACACGCTGTCTCCCTTAGATAGGCTGTATCACAGAATTACAGTTTTAGAATCGAAGCGACCTTAGATATCATCTATTCTACCACCGGCATGTTACATCTGAGGAAGCTTCTGCCCAGACAGGTTAAGTACCTCATCCAAGGTCACAAGCGTCTAGTGGAAGAGACCAGACTAAAATTCAGGTTCCCTGACTCAAGTCTAATTTCTTTCTGCTACACCACATTGCCTCCCAAATAAGATAATGTATATGAAATCACTTGGGAAACTGGGATGCATTACACAGGCATCGGGTGTGGAGAGGGAGATGATAATGAGCTTGCGTTCTTCAGAGGCATGCAGGACCTGCTCGGGGCTCTTTCCAAATAAAGTAGATGCATGTTACGTGAATCATGAACCATATTTCTAATTAGGTTTCTGGGTCTGGCCTCCAGAAAATGAGCACCAAAGGGGTCAAACCAAAATACATTCTTCATTGAAGTACGTTTAGTAAGCACCTCATGTTTTTTCCTACCTTCTCACCCTCTCTGTCTACCTCCCTCTAGTGGCCACCTTTAGTTATTGCGTGTGTGCCAACAGGCTGCGTACACACTGCACAAAATATTCATACGTTATTTGTTCAAATTACCTGGCTTATTTCTTGATATCAGCAGCTGTTATCAAGAGAAAATTAGAATGTTTTTCATATCAACAGGAATAACTGCCTAATATAAAGACTTGGATATTGTTAAGAAAATTCTTTGAAAGTTTTGTGATTGGAACGATAATGTATTCAAAGTTTGGTTATTAAATTGTTTTCCATAGACTTGAATCACATAAGAAGTCCTTATAACTAATTGAAATATTTTAATTACAAAAATATATAATTATTTCTAGGGTAGAAAGCCTACTAAATTAACTAACACATGATTCATCAAAAGAATTAATTACTATGTTAGCTACTTGGGATACTGTCAATTACAAAATATTATTGCAAATTACTTGAGGGATTGAAATTTTATTTTGGTACTATTAATAGATTAATTTACTAAATCATGTAGTAATTATGAATACTTTTTTCTTTTTTGAGACAGGGTCTTTCTCTTGTCACTAGGGCTAGAGTGCAGTGGCACCATCATAGCTCACTGCAACCTCAGACTCCTGGGCTCAGGTGATCCTCCTGCCTCTGCCTCCTGAGTAGCTGGGACTGCAGGTGTGGGCCACCACGCCTGGCTAATTTTTCTATTTTTTGTAGAGATGGGGAGTCACTCTTGCTCAGGCTGGTCTTGAACTCCTAAGGCCTCAAGAGAGCCTCCTGCCTGAGCCACTGCACCTGGCCTAGGAATACTTTTTAATTAGTCCTGTGTTGCCCTAATATGTATATGTGTGTGTATCTATCCCTCATCTGTTGTAATCGCTGCATTCCCTATAAGTCTTTGTATTCTAAGCAGAGCCCTTGTTAACGTATAAATATTGGTGAGAACACCCACAGCTCATTGGTAGGAGATTCTTTAGTAGTCTTGCCTAAATGCTCTGGATCAAGTAAAACATTTTGCCAACAAAGTCTCTCAACTCTGGATCCCATTTCCTGATCTTAAAAGATTCATTCAAAGTGTGTGTGATATTTACGCGTAAGAGCCTCCCACCCTGTTCCCAGTTCTTTCAGTCTGTGACAAATAGTCAATGTGCATGGCGAGGGGAAGTGGAACGGGGCACCTTTCTCCTACCCCATTCTTGAGCTAGTTCTGCCTCTAGCCCTGACCCTTCCCCTGTCCTCCCACCCTCCTCGCTGCCTAGAGATGCACACACGTGTCCTGAGGCCGAAAGGCAGGAAGTCATGCAGGTGGACAGCAGCAGCCAGGTCCCAGAGGAGGAGGTGGCGGGCTGGGAGAACTGTGCGTGCTGGCTTACTGTGCCACTCAGCAACAGGACAGATTCTGATCACCTCTTCTCTTTAAGAGAAACTGCCAAATAGCAGAGGGATGAAAATTAGGCTGCAAATAAAAATGTTTACACTTTTAAATATAAGAAAAACCATATTTTAACATTCCAAGTGCTGTCCAAAAAATTCATTGACACAGATTGCAGGAGAGCTTTATTGCCAGGCTAATGAAATGACCAGGTGTGCGACTTCTGAATGGGCCTTATCAGGGTTGCTTAGGGAGGGGTTTCACTGTACTCGGGAGGTAGGAAGCCCGGGTGGCTATTGTCATCACTGCCTACACCTCTTCCTGTACCTTCTTCTGCTGACAATCCTCCCCTCTCTGTCCGTAGGGGTGGGCATGTGACCCAGAAGAGACCAATGCCAATCTCCTCCCCAGCGGTAGGGGTGAGTCCAGGGACAGACACGAGGCCAGGCAATCAGAGTCCTTCCCTGAGATGTTTGTATTCAGGGGGCTGTAAGGGCATAAGTCCAGAACTCTGGCAGCCAAGGAAGCAGCCTTGTGGGGAGGCACAGACCGAGGGAAGCAAGCCCACCCCTAGAGAGAAGCAGCGGTGGCCGTCTAAGAGAGGATATCCTGATGCTGTTGTCCCTAAGGCTAGCTGCAGCCATACACTTTTTCACAGCTTAGGATTTTTTCCCCTTTTTGGCATAAGTTAACTTGAATAGAGTTTGTTACTTGCAACCGAAACGACTTTGAATAGTAAAGAAATGACTCCAGGATTGGGTCTGAAGGCTCATTAGTGAGGCAGTAGTTGCGAGTGACAAAATTCCATCTTCAGTTAGCTTCAACATAAAAGAAATGGGTTGGCTTGTGGAACGGGACTGGGAGAGCCTCTCATTATAGGCTCCCCTGGACTCAGGCACTCAAATGGTGTCTTCAGGATCCCACTGAAGAGTTCAGGAAATGCCACCCCAAAATCTGCCACTGTGGCTGCTTTGGACTGAAGGCACGTGGGGAACAGCGGATGAAGGCAGAGGCTTTCTCTAAGCCCCTCTCATCTGGCTGAGGACGGGTCCTCTAAAAGGAACCAATGGTCATGAATCGCCTCCCTGGGAATCTTATCCACCAGGGAAGATGAACTCAGGTTGCAGGAGAGGAGACCAGAGGTTACCCCAGCCCAGACCCTCACCTCTTCTTCTGAGGGCCGCTCCCGACGACCTTCATTACCTGAGAGCCCGTCCACCTGCATAACAAGACAGCCTTTGTTCACCGCGAATTTCTTCCCCGAACCCTCCTACAGCCCACCTGTTCCTTTCTGTAGCTCAGGATGCTGTATGAGCTTCAGTCATCTGACCCGTCTTCGAGTCTCGTATCTTGTGGGACTCCTGTGCATATGCAGGTAATTGGATACGGTTTTTCTCCTGTTGATCTATCTTATGTCAGTGTCATTCGTAGTCCAGCCAAGGAAGCTGGAAGGGTGGCAGAAGCTGCTCTTCACTCTCCCACACCAGCTTTTCTCCAACCCTCTGTCCTCGCTGTCCCGCGGTCCCCAGATTGCTTTTATTCTCTAAGCAGCTCTCTCTGCATGTGGCAAATACCCCCCACCTCATACCCCACCACACTTGAGGGGCTTCGGGCTTGCAAGATCCTTAGTTCTCACAAAACAGAAGGAAAATGACCCTCCCTCCCCGACATCTGCATCACCCCCGAAGTGAACCAATCGCTGTGTCAGAGGCAGACCTGGGCCAACTGCTTCCCACCTGCACAAACAGGGTTTCCCCGAGATCTGGAAGAAGGATGATCCCGTCTCTCTTTGGGAGACCAAAAGATTTGACTACCTGGGAGGGGGAGGGAACATGCGGTCACAGATTGAGTGGATAACACAAGGAGCAGGAGGTGCAGATTAGAAACTAGGAGGTGGCAGCAGATGTGGCAGGAAGACAGCATTTCAGGCACCCGCCCCAGCAGTGGAGAAGTCCTCTGGCGCCACCTGGTCAGGCTGGACCTGGAGTGTCCTCTGCACACTCAGGAAAACGCCAACGCAACGCACATGTGGGCTGAGGAGCAACCTCCCAACAGGGGACCCGACCGCGGGGCAGGGCCGGGCAGGGCAGAGCTGTGGGGCAGCAGATGGCCAAGGCGAGGCCAGGGCCACAGCACCAACCAACAACCCACACTGGGCGGGGCATCTGCCCAGGGGGTCTGCGTTTCTCTTTTTTGTTTAATGAATGAAGCTTCTCTTTCTTTTGGCTTGATCCATCCGTGTGAGAAGGGAGGGAAGGCCAAATTCCTCATTGATGTCTTTGCTGGTTGTTTAGGAGCCTTTTAAAAAGGCACAGGTGGGTGGTGGCTACAAGGTGTCACCTGAGATTTACTCCCATAAATGGTCAGGTGTAAAAAAAAAGGCCGTTAATTAATGCTGATGAGCCAGAATACATTGCTTACCCCGCTGGCTTAGCACGGAATGTGTTAGTTCATTCCAGGCGATCTAATTACTGAAATTCCTGGTCTGCCTCTGTCTTCCCGGGATGCTAGCATTTGAAGTGCCTGGAGGACATGTTTGGGGAGCCTGGGTGTCATTTCAAGCTCATCCTCTCCTCCCCTGAGCACATGGTGCTCAGAGAAATGGGTGGGCAAGAAATTCCAGCCCGAGGATGGAGGTAGAGGAAGAGGAGAACCCTGGCTTCAGAGGAGAGCTGTGACTTTAGGGGGCAAAGCAGATAATCTCATCCTTTTCGTATGAAGGACTTCGCCCTTGGAGGGGACCCTAAAGCAGAAAGGGATTCGGAGGCTGGTCTAGCTACCGTGGAAGTCCTTGGCAGGGCGATAAATCCACCGCAGCTGAGAAAACTGTTTACTTACAGAGCCAAACCAAGCACGTCGGGCCTTAATAGACTACAGCTGGTTGGCTGCTTCCATTCCTGAATTTGGTTCTGTCCTCAAAATACTAATTTAAAGCACTTTTGATGTCCCCAACTCCTCTCAAACCTGGATGAGGAGATGGTCTAACCTCGGCTTTGGGCAGGAGAGGCAGAGGGAATGAGGAGGGCAGGGGGTCAGTGAGGGTTTCATTCCAGGCTTCTTGCAAGGGAGCTACCATGCACCTGAAGTGGCCCTGGGACTTCAGAGACCCGCACTTAAACTGGCCTCAGCTGGAGATGACAGTGGAGTAGAAAACATTGTTCTTGCCCATCTGGAGCAAACAGTCAAGTAACAAACAACAAACCACACCAAGAATGCCTGGAAATAAATGCTTCTATTGACTGGGGTAAGGGAAACTATACAGGAATGCAGCCCAGGTAGTGCAGCAAAGGACTGGGGGGTCAGACCGGCAGATGCAACAAAGAAAATGCTGGTCTGGGATAGTTCTCTGTGGGTGGGGGGTGGGAGATTGACTTAGGTTTTAAAGATGGAAAGAGAAAAATTGACTAATAAATCACATGATGTCCACTGAAAGCCCACTCTGGGCAAGACTTGGTGGTAAGGGCAAAGTTAAAGCCAGAATGTTTCCCCTAATTCTGCCAGAACAGTGCCCCTCCAGCCACCCCACCCTAGCCCCCCACTGAGACCCACCCAAGTGGGCGGGGAGGAGGGAGGAAGGAGGGGAGGCAGCAGGGGGCAGAGTGGGATCTCACCGGCTGCGCGGGGCTGGATTCTAAGTTGGGAGGGAGGGGCTGGTTGTCCTACACTAGGACACATGGTGGTCTCAGGTCTGGGACTCAGACTCCATGGGGGGGGTGAGGCTAGATGTCATATATCCCTAATTTCTCCACCACGTTCGGAGATAATGGGTGTCACACTATTTTGTTTGTTCTAAAGAAAATTGAATCTGCCTCTGAGCTCCTACTTGCCAGTGATAAGAAGTCAGATTGGTTGTGGGTTAACCCCCCAGCCCCTTGGGATCTGTGGAAGTCCCAGAGGACCTAGGATAGCATGATCTTCTGGGGCAGGGGTCCTGGCCACCACCTTAGGGTTGCTGCCGAGGACAAGACCAGAGGAAGGGCATGGCCCACTCCTTCTGAGCCAAGTCAGATCTTGGCTGAGGCTCCCAAACTGCCAGACCTGATGTCCATCTCCTGGCCATCTGCACGTGACAGCCCTTCAGGGAGAGGCTCTGACACGTCTGGGTGCTATAAAGCAGTTGGGGGCACAAGTCCATGCCACTTAGGGACATTGTCATCCTTCCTACTCTCTGGCCTTGAGGAAATCACCCATGTCTCCTCCTGGAATAGGTGGTTTCCCCCATGTGGCCCCTGCACCAGCCTTGCTGGATTGTCCTAGTCCTGCAGTGTGGGGTGTGTTCTGGGGTGTGGGAGAGCACGCGTGCATGTGCACAGCTGTCTCCTGGGCATTTCCAACTTCTGGCTGAATCTCTAAACTACAGATGCCAAGAAAACTCCCCCAACACTAGGGAGCTTGGGTGTCAAACACAAAGCCCTGTCTTGGGATGGGAGAGGGATAAATGCCACTCATTTTTTGACTCCCACTGAAGCAAAACCAACGCAAATTGCTCTCTCAGGAGGTTATTCTGCACATTCCTGTTTGCATTTGGGGCTTGGTGCAAGTGCCTCTCTCTGCATCTACCTGGTTATAAAGGGACAGAGAAGCCTGGGAGAAATGAGGTCATGGTGCCGAAAGCATCCTGCTTGCTTTCAGCCCCTCACCATCATCACTACCATCATCACCACCACCAACACACACACGTGTGTGCACGCACATGTTAAAGTACAAAGAGAGGAAATTAGGTCTGGCAGTTTGGGCTGACTTTGACCAGGAAATGACAACAGGGCCCCTGAGAGGAAATTCTTCCAGGTAGGGGGTGGCGCCTCTACTGGCCAGGCCCGGGGAATTGCAGCGTGTGTGATGGCAGGTTTAGCAGGGGATCCAATGTATGTTACCTGGCATGTAGTGAGGAAGGAAGCCCCCCTCCACACTGATGGATCGGAGTGTCCCTGCTCAGCAACCGAGCATGTGTCACCACGAAATGGCTGCAGATGTGTGAGTGGGAGGAGCTGTGCACGGTGAGTGCTCTTCTCAGCCCGTGGTGGAAACTTCTGCGTCGTGGACTGCAGTGGCAGGGTCTAAACTGGGAGGCCAGCTGGGCAGCTGCTGAGCAGTGACCCTGAACACTGCTTCTGTCTCTGCAGACCTCTGGCTCCATTTCTGGCTGGGCAGAGGTGGTGCCCGAGTAACCGAATCCCTGCTGGTGGGGGCAAGTACTGGGTGCAGCCCCACGGGGCCCCTCTAGGGTCCTGGCTCCCCGGCAGGCTGCAGTAGGGTGAGGGACCCTCAGAGACTAAGCGAAGACTGGGGACCCTGCAAAGAAATTGGGCAGTAGTTGGGGCTGCTGAGCTTTGGGGAGCTCGTGTGAATACTGTTGCTCATTTGCAATGGTTGTCATGAAACCCCAAATAGATCTGGTACAGCCCGTTCTCAGTGGCAGTGAGGTACCAACAGCTCCTCACCGCTCCGGATGAAACACCACGGGACGACGGCATGTTCCAACAGATAATGAAGATTGTGTCTCTAGAGGGTTTCCTCCTAAATTATAGGCTGTCATCTGAATTACGTGGTACATTTGATATTGGGTTTAGCAGGTGATCCAAATTATGCATTAATCTAGCCCATGTAGAATAAGAAAATAGATCTTAATAAGAAACTTGGAAGAAAGTCCCCCCAGTGTGAAACTATCGATTATTAACTGCTCATCAATGTCTCCCTTCTATCAGGTTGCTAAGCTGGTAACAATAATTTATTTAAGAAATAAAATAAATATATCTTCTCCCTGAATTTGTGTTGTCTGTATTTATTATTGCTGTTGTCACCACCATTATTGTAGCTGTCAATCACTTCTGAAAGCAGAGATGTAAATAACTATTTAGGTCATTCCTAAGCTCTCTCTAGAGGGCAATTGCTCCTTCTAGCATGTTCTCCCAGGCTTTGCTAGGACTGGTTTTGAAAGGATCCTTAAATGAAGTCCTGTTCCTTCCCCTGGGAAAGACTATTCCATGGTTAGATCTGATCACAAGGGCAAGTTTCTTCTTGTTACTCTTTCCCAACTTTCTTTTATAAATGTCGTCCTAGCAATCATTAATCACAGTGAATAAGAAGTTGTAATTAATAGAGGCCCAAATTGTTCAAGTGGAAGATTACTCTTTTGAATTCTTGCATTTTTCTTGCAAGACGTCCTCAAGTTAATTATTTAGTATTTAGGATTTTTTTTAAACCACAGTCTTGTTTCCGAAAAGAACAAATTGATCACAGTGACACGAGGGGTGGGGTGGGGGGCGGAGAGGGGATTATGTATAATGTATGCAGAAGACGGATGTTAAAAATAAAAACAAGGCTGGGGGCTTTGCTGCTCCCCCTGCTGGCTTTTTAGAAAGGAAAAGATAAGCAGCCTAGACTCAGAGCTGCACAGATCCTAAGGATGCTTCTTTGGTGCCAGTGAAATACACAACCCGAGAGATGCCCACCGTCGTGGCCCATTAGAGGCTGGGCTGGGCCGAGCCAAGGAGCAGAGCGGGGGAGGAGCAGAGCTAGCTCTCCAGCATGACGGAGGGCTTGGTGGCTGTGGGACTCTGAGGCCTGACACTTGGCACACTAAGGAATCCTGTCTTTTAGATGGAGCCATCTTGTGTCCCCAGGATTAAAAACCTCCATCCACACTGGGAACAGGGGACACTTGAAAGTTCTAAACCAAAACACAGAGACAACCGTTCAAAAGTGAGACATGGAAGAGTGCAAACTAGAACCATCCATTTGTAGAGGCTCTTGTTCTGTGGTCAAGGGCAGAGGCAGAGAGCACAGAAGTGTCCAGAGCCCCTCCCTGTCCCCGCCCTGCTGGCACTGACTTGGTAACTCAGCTTCCCTCCTGGGGCCGGCATGAGGATCATGTTTCCAGGTACAATCCATATTTATATGCTATGTTCCCCTTGTTAGGCTCGTTGATGCCACTTGTTTTTAAAAAGGACATTGCTGTGTATTTATTCTCCATGCTCAGCAACTTCTGGGGCTACAATGCCCCAGGGAGGAGTCCTGTTATGCTGCCGGGCTCTGTGCTGCCCGTAGCATCCTGCTGGAATTGGGTTACAAGGCCTGGACCACACTCCTGCTGACCTCAATTCACCCTGCTGGCCTCGGGAAAGCCCTGAATCCGGGGATCTTGGATTGCGATAGAAATCTGTGACGGAAACAGAGCAGCTCTGCATGTCAGCTGGAGCCCTGAGCTAGGCTGGGGTGGGGGCGGAACGGCAGTGCCGGGATCCAAGTCAGAGGGGCTGAAACTCATTCATCCATTCACTCATCCATTCACTCACTCACTCATCAGGCATTCACACAATTACAGATCAGTTCCTATAACAACAAGGTACAGCAAAGTGAGTCCATGTGGCTTTTAAGGAAAATTATTTCTCAGCTCTGAATCTTTCCATGTTGTAGTAAATTGTTAGCAAAAATGACCCCAATTCTTCACCTCCCTATATCCATTTTTTTAAAAAAAATGAGGCTTTGCAGTTTTTCCCATTGAAGAAAAGGAATCTATTTCTTCTGGCCTTGAATCTGGGCTGGTCTTCTTCCCTCCTTCGACCCACAGAACATGGCAGAGGTGATGAGGTGCCAGTTTGGAGCCTTGGCCTCAGGAAGCCCGGCACACTCCTGCTCTCACTCATTCAGAACTCTGCCACCGTGAGAACAAGCCCACTGCAGTGTCACTCTCTGATGGAAGAAAAAGGCCACGTGGAGGGGAGTCCAACTATCCCAGCTTGAGAACATCATAGGTCACCTTCCAACCTGCTGGCCCCCAGACCTGGGTGAGTCCAGCCGAGGTAAGCAGAGCTGCCTTCTCAACACTTGGCTGACTGCAGATGCATGAGTGAGCCCAGCTGAGACTAGAAGACTTCCCAGCTGACCCGTAGGCTTGTAACCAATAATCAGCGCTTGTGCTTTCAAGTCACTGAGTTTCAGTTTGGTTTGTTGCACAGCGATAGCTAAGGCACATACACACATGCACACGCACGGAAGGGCTATGCATCAACACTTCAGTTGGAAAATAGAACCAAGTCCTAAATTTCCCATCAGGCATGCCAGACGCATTCCCAGCAATGGGTAGACAAGGCTGATTCTGCCCACCAAGCCTGGAAGACTTTGTTGTTATTAGGAATTCCAAGACCATCCCTCAGCCAGGGCCATGGAAGATAAAGAAGGTTGCCGCATAATCCCCAAGAAAGCAACCCACTTTGGATAGCTGAGATGGGGCTGGTTCCAACTGTGGACTTTTAGAAGGGGGGAAGGGGAGAGGTGCTGTGACAACTGGCACACCCTTGTCATGCTACCTAACGCTCATGGTGGTGAGGGCTCCATGACCATGGGGCCTTGTCACCACCCCCTTCGTAGAGCGCTGCTGGCTGCATTGGTGACAGTGTGAGAGAGACTGTGGCTGCTGGTTCAATCCCTATTCCTTTAGGCAAAGGAATTTTTGTACATTTCAGAACAGGGAGCTCTCTGTGTGCCTGTGGGTACCAAGAACGGAAGACATCACAGCCATTTCTGCTGGTCCCATGGCCAGTTAGGGAGACTGCTCTGTGTGCTGAGGCAGGAGGCGGGGCACTCGGGGCCACCCTAAAAGGCTCATAATGCCGGTATGGGACACCCCAAAGCTAGGCTTGGACTCAAATCTATAAAGGCAGGGATTCCCCTGAACAGGAGAATAATAATATATACAGGGGTCCTGTATATAATAATAATAATATAGGGGTCCTCAGGCCACCTATATTAGGGTTCCCATGGAGGGCTAGTTAGACATGCAGATTCCTGGGTCCCTCAAAGCTACTACCTCAGAATGAGGGGGGCTGGCCCTGGGGATCTGCTTGTTTAGCAATCTCTCCTGATGATGCTTCTAACACACTAACTTGGAGAAGCACTACCCTGTAGGAACCTACCGAGCCCTGCTGGCCAGGCAGGGGGCCTCACACGCAGGCTCCACAGCCAGGTGGGCAAGCACAGGCTCCCTCTGGCCTTACAGTGACCTCGTGCTCCACACGTTTCCTCCTTTCTTCCAGCGGCTTTCAAATAGAAGCCTTCCAAATAGAACATGTGCACAAGAATTACCTGGAAAGATTTTTCTAAACTATGTATTTCAAGGCCCCATCCCAGACTAACTAAATCAAAATCTCATAGGATGGGGACAGGGGTCAACATGTAATTTTAGAAAACAAATCTCTCTAGTAGTCTTTGATGCTTGATCAGATGAGGGGACCACTGGGCTCTACACACTGTAGGTCACATACAGGGGACAGCAGTAGGTGACCCATTCTTAAATCAATGCTCAGACATCAAAATCTACCCCCAGCCTTTTAGTTCATTTACTCAGGGTATGTGTTTTCTCCTTTGAATTTGGGGGCGCTCTGAGTCAACTAATTCTTGAGTCTTTGAAAAGCAGAAGGAGAACAATGAGCGTGAACTTGTAGGAGGCAAACTGAAACAACACGCCATCTGCAACAAAATCAGCATAAATTCCCCAAATGGCATCGCGCTGCCAAGACGACTCTCCAAGCCTTCGCTGTCTGCCTCTGTAGAGTGCAGGCCCTGGAGAGGCTCAATTATCCTCCACACATGTGCTCCCAGGGAGCGTGGCAAGAGAAGGGACTAGAATGTTCAGTAATAAAGTTCCCAGGATTTTAGAATAAAGGGAAGGGCAGGTAAGTCAGAACTCAGCTTGCAATTCTGTTACAGCTTTGATTGCTAATAATTAGCCAGTGATTCAGTCGTGATACTAGCACTATTAATCCAGTTGAAGAATAACTGATGGGTGGTGTCCTTACTAGGGACACATATCACAATTGAATATCTATCCATTTATTCGACAAATATTTGTCTACCCCATGCAGAACAGGGGGCAACTCACGAGGCTTCTGCTTTTGAGTTGCTTATGGAAAGGGAGGGGTGACACTGGAGTGGGGGGCCCACCGATTAAGGAGATTAAGGAGGTGTTGTTCAGCTCAGGAAAAGTAGGGACATTTTTAGGGAGCAGGTTGGATTTGAGTAGCCTTGAGGAATTGGTTGCATAGCTTAGGCGGTGCGAAGTACATTGGGCGGGGGAGGAAAAGTGGCACAAACGTGCCCAGCAGCAGTGGGTGCGGGCGGTTAGGAGAGTGCTGCTGCGCTGTTATTCCAGCGCGTAAGAGATTGGAGAGCTCTGGGGTACAAAGGTGACAATGGGGCTCCAAGGATGGCAGGCCTGGAAGCAGGGTGGCCGCAGGAGGTGTGGGTGTCGCAGTCCCCTCTGTGGTGCCCATGACAGACGTGACCAACTGGTCCCAGTGGTCTCTTCCGTTAACTCTGCGCAGAGGCTCGGAGACCTTTCCCACACCGCTCTCCACAGCCCCAGCGTCATCTGGAGTCAGCTCCCGGGAACAAACTCCTCCCCCCTCCCCCCTCGTGAAGGCAGAGGAATTAGCATTTTATTCCGGATTCAATGACTGGAAGAGACAGTCTTTTTTCCCCCACTTGAAGGGGTGACATAATCAAACACGATCTTCTGGAGGATTAATCTGTCAACAGAACTGGAGCGGACTGGGAAGGGGCAGGGCGCAGATGAGATGGGGAGACCAGTTAGGGGACGACTGCGGTCACTCAGCGGGAAGTGCTGAAGGCCACAGTTGGGACGCGGAGGTGACGAAGGGATCAGAAGGGAGAGGCTGCAAGTGAGAGGCCTTTGAGGGGAGAATGAGCAGGGCTTGGAAGCTTGTGGAATACTCAGGGCTGGGAGGTGGGAGGAATCAGACGACTCCATTTCCTGGCGAGATCTGGCAGCCCCGGTGGGGGAAGGGCGCTCAGAAGGAGAAGCAGGCTGGAGGGGGCACGTGACGAGTTTAGTTCCGGAATATGGAATGGGAGAAGCCAGCACCACACCAGGAGGAGATGGTGGGGAGAAGTTTGGATGTGTGGAACCAAGATCAGGGAAAAGGAGGAGCTAGAAATGAGCCTTTGGGAATCGAGGACCTATGGGTGATGGCGGGAGGTGTGGGGGTAGATGAGATCGTCCAGGGAAAGAAGGTAGAAGCAGCAACAGGAGGAGAGGACTGAGGGAGAGAAGGCAGGGGACAAGAGCAGCCTGTGCCTTGAACCTGTTATGGGACAGACCCTGCTTGTATTTATCTCCCTCAGTCTAATTGTTTCCAGCCTATCTGAAAACATCCACTTTCAAGTACTAAAAGCCTCTGGTGAATACAGGACCCCCTGCCCCTCCATTAATCAGGTTCAGGAAAAGACCTAAAACCCAGGCACAGTCAATAAACATCCATGGTCCCCGTGGACACTGGTTTTGTTGATATGCAGAGGCGCTACAGAAACCCCTCCTGGATTCAGGAGTCCTGTGCTTTTTTCCTTAAAATGTCCCAGTCTAGATGGCACAATAAGGCCAGCCCTGTCCCTGCCAGATGACCGGGGGGCTTATGGGATCAGAGGGGAGTTCCTGGTACAGAAGTTCAGTGCAAGGGGCTTGCCCACTCCTTACTAGAGCACCCTTTTGGCTTGAAGATGGGATTGGAGGCATCCAGCCAGGCCTGGTCCCCAAATCTGAGCCCCCCCCCCAGAGCCACAGATGCAGAACGGTTGAGCCCTGCATGTATGTCTTCAGGGTCCCTTCAACCCCACCCAGTATTTAGCCAGTTTAAGGCCTTCATGATCCCAAAGCGGGCTGCTAAAATGATACCAAGGAAAACATTCTGCAGAGATGTCTGCTGAAAACGGTGTTCTAGTCAATGAGGTCACACTGTAGAAATTGACAAAGGTAAACTCCTATATCGACTGCCCCAGTTTCCTTTAAGGCTCATCTTCCTGACCTTCTTTGTTGAACCCTTCAGCCTCCAGACTCTCGATGGTCTGCCTTCCCCCTGTGAATTCTGGTCCCTCTGGCCCCTCGGGCATCTGCAGCTTCCCTTCTCTGTCCCTCCTCTGAGTCCCCATAGTCTGATTCCTCTGCGCTCTGCTCCTGGTGGGGTCTGCCTCGGCCTTCACATTCATCGCATGCTGGCTGCTGTCTCTCTTGTGGCCAGGGGGGCTTCTGCTCTGCCTGTAGTGGCTGTGGGGTGGCCACTGCTGGGTTGGAGATCCCTTGTCTCTTGGCAGGTGACATTTTTGCCCTCCTGTGGAGATCACAGCTGCTTTCTTGCCAGAGATGTAAACCATACTTGTCTTGGCTGATGAAGTTGTCATTGCTTTCGTCTTTGCATTAGCTACGGGCTTTGCCCTTCTTCTGAGAGGCAAGCTCTTCCTCCCACCTACCTGAGATCAACCTAAGAAGGTAATCATGATGAACATTGTCATGATTATGGTAGTAGCAAGAACCAACACAGATTGCACTTAGCATGTGCCAGGCCCTAGTCGAAGATCCTTACAAGCAGAAATCTTTCAGTCCTTACAATAACCCGATAAAGTTGAGTTAGGCACTGTTATTATCGTCATTTCACAGATAGGGAAACTGAGGCACGGAGAGTTTAATTAATGTGTTCAAGGTCCATGTAAAGCCCCGAATGCCACAACTGAAATGTGGTAAGCTCTAGATAAATGTTAGCTGCTAAGTTATTTCTATTATGCGTTCATGTCAGCCTCCACTTGGCTGTGATCTTGGGAAACACACCTTGTCTTTCTAAACCTCAGAGCCTCACATGTAAAACATGTCTCGCCGGCAAGCTCCTTTCCAGCTGTAACCTTCATGTTCTTTGCGCATCTCATTCCTACTCTTCTGCGGAAGAAATCGTGTTATCTCGGGGATTCTTTCTTTCCAGCTTTTCCTGGGTTTTGTAAAAAATAATCACTTGACTGTTCTGGAAGCTTCAAGAAAGTAACTTGAATGCCCAGGGGACATTTTGTCTGCTCCTCTTTCTGTCAGAGGGCCGTGGAGTCACAGCTATGCCAGTGTCTACAGGAGCTTTCATTAAACCAGCGTTTTGATACTAAATCAATGTTTTCCAACCCAGAGTCCCTCTGGGAGAGGCTGGGTCACTTCTCAATCACGCTTCCTCCCTCCTAGATCTTGTGTCTCCACCGCATTAAGCAGAGGAGGCGCCCACCACCCTGGGATTTGGCCAGAACAAAGTTTAGCATCAAGGGCTTCCCCTCGGCCATCAAAGGATTTCCGTGACAGAGGGTGCATTGCTTCTGCTTCCTGATCTGTTGCCATTTGCAGGTGATTGAAGTTCTGAGCTCCCAGCCCCCCAGAGGGACAGGTGAGCTGACAGCTGGTCATGTGTGCTTAAGATCGTGGTGTTGGCAGATTGTTCTTTGATCCTGTCCTTTAAAGTCCAGGAAAATGACCTCACAGGGAGGTCTCGGGCCAGGGTGCTGAAGGACAGGGTGTTAAAAAGGGAAGACTGTCTTTGAGTCCTGCAAAGTACAATCCAGTGTCCTTGCCAGAGCAGCCGGTGGCAGCCTGCCTGGTATTAACAGCAGCAGCTAACATTTATGGAGCGTTTACAATGTGCCAGCTGCCGTGCTAAGCACCAGTTAATCCTCACAATGACCCTCGGAAGTAGGTATTATTATTATCACTGTCAACGCTTTGTAGATAGGGACACCGAGACAAAGAGAGTCTGAGCTACCTGCCCGAGTCACACCCGAGTGCCAGGTTCCTGACACTAAAGCTCACACCCTTACCCACTGCACTCTGCTGCCTTCCTCCCTCCCGAGTCCTTGGTGCTAAGTGTCCCCCAGTGCAGATAAGGTGACCAGAGGACAGCACCCAAAGGGCTGCTTTGGCCCCAGTCTCGAGTTTGCATGCCCGGGACCTTCAGTTCCAGGTCTGCATCTTGCTGCTGTGGATTCAGAAGCTCTGTTAACAGTGTATCTAGGGGACAGTGAGCCTGGGGGAGAGAATTCCTTTTGCTCTTGCAGGAGCAGTCAGGACACCAACATGCAGATGTTAGGGTGCAGGGTGACCCATCCCAGCCATCTGCATGCTAACCCCTCCTGGCAGGCGTTCTGCTCAGATGACCACCTGCAGACAGGGAAGTCGCTCAAGGGACATTTCCATCAGCAAACAACTCTTCTCATCTCTGGGGATCTTCCTGCCTGGTTTATTGATACTAGGCTTTGGAATTCAGGCCACTGTCTTTCTTGATGTTTATTGGAGATATTCCAATGTATTCCCACCCTCCAACTTTCATTTTCCAATATTCCTCCTTAGGCCTTAAGCCTTCTGTTGTTACAACACTGCTTTATGAAAATCGTGGTAGAATTTCTAAGATTAGTTTTATTTTATACCAATACGTTACAATCTCTGCCTTCTAAAGAAGAAATAGAAATGGATTGAGAGGCAGGAAAATTGGATGCCGGGCTCAGCTCAGCCCCCAGTGAGCTGTGTGGTTTTGAGCAAGTCAGCTCAATAGATGGGTTGGACTGAGGATGATGATCTGATCTATTCATTTTATTAATACTTCCTCCCAGTCGCCCTGGCCTGGAAGAAGCTCAGCATGTGCTCCTGCCTGGGGCTGGGATGAAGAGACCGTTTGACCCTTGGCTGGGGGAAGGAGGGTGGCAGGAGTGATGGGGGTGGAGAAAACAGTTGGAGACAACCAAGTAGCACATGTCCAGGGCTGCTTCTGAGTGAGGAGCTTCCACGGCTGAGGGCCACCCCAAGTCCCCTTCAGAAGACACCCACCAGGCTCTGAATTACACGGGAAATAAGGAGAGCTAAGAGGAACAGTGTGGACGCTCTTCCGGTCATCTTCCTCTCACTGCCAAGCACCAGGCTCAAAGTTGGCCAAGGCATTTTAACTGCCCTGTCATCGGAAGGTGGATATTATAAATTACCCTCCAGAAAAGTAATTGCCAACCTAGAGATCTGGACTTCCAGGTCTCATCAGAGATATTGAACTGTTTTCAATATTTCAGAAAGTCTCTTGGAAACTGTTCATTTACACAGATGCTAATGTAGATGCTAACAAAAATGTCAAGTTTCTTTGCTCTTTGGTTAGAATTACACTATTAGCCCGGTGTGGTAGCACTGGTTATCTCATGCTAATTGGAGAGCTGATTGGCAGCCATCTTATTTTGAATAAATAATAAGTAGGGGAAACATAATGAAGTGCACTTATGTGTATGTGTCTGTCATTTACACTCTGTCCTGTTACAAAGTAGATTGGGGGTGGCTGAATTACTGCTTGTCTTTTTTTTTTTTAGCTGTAGAAAATCTTTCATAACATTGGGTCCTTGGAGAAAAACCTAATGAAAGAAATATGAGGGAATGAAAGGAGGGAGGGCTCTTTGTGGTTCATTATCTCTTGTCACCAAGGTAGGCAGGGTCAGCAAAGGATACCTATAGGCCCCTCCAGGAGGGGGAAACTGAGGCTCAGCTTCAGAGATGCCCCCCTACCTCCAACTTGTATGCATAGACAACTTTACCCTCTAATAAAGCCATTGCATGCTTTGTGTTTACCTGAGGCCAACTGTCCAGTTATTTAAATTCACAAGGACTGACTCAACTCCCAACTTCTCTCTGCAACTGCCTTGTAGACCAGAGTCACTGCTTGCTTCTCTCAATTCCTGGGGCCCTTTCTTCTCCACCCCATTTAGCAGGTAATTAGGCACTGCCTTGGTGTCTTAGCTGAATGTTCCTGGGTTGGACATCTCTCCCGAGGCCTCGCTGTAGGCTTCGCTCAACTCTTCATCATTGTATGACCTTTTACTATTCAGAAATGCTTTAGTGGTCATCCTTACACCAATCGAGTGAGTTAAGTGGGAAGATGTTAATATCCTCATTTTACACGTGAAAGGATGGCAGCTCAGTGAGGTTAAGGGACCTACCCAGAGGCACCCAGTGGGCAATTGGTGGGGCTCGAACATAAACCACTGAGGCCTCGTTTTCTCTCCACTGTGCTATGTGCTCCCATTCTAGGTATTCAATCCCAGGTGCAGTGGCTTTTAAATTACATCACCTGATGCTGATAGGGTAGCAACAAGTATTCTCAGAGGATTCTAGTGAGTTCTGATTATGCCCATTGAGCGGGAATGGGGCTGGCCCAGGTAGCAGTGAGGGTCATGCCGCTTTCTTTGCTCAGCGCACTTTATTTTTCCATCTGACACCTGGTCCAGCCAGGGGCTGGGGAGCCGATGACCCTACATTCCTGTTCTGCCAAGAGGATTGGAAACGTGAGAGCCATCTTGGGTAAATAAGGCTGCCCTGCAAACAAGGAGAGGTGAGAACTGGCAAATAGTTTAGAAAGCCGTTTCGTTTGCTTTACGGACCCCAGCTGCTTGTTGAGTTTTGCTGCTTTGTTGGTCTCAGTGTCACTTGCTAGTCTTCTTGTTCCCCCACTGTTCCCCTTAGGCTCTAATTCTGGGTTCATCAAAGCACTCAGTTTGTACCCCAAAGCCTTGCTTCCCTTGGTCAGAGTTGTGACCTGGAAGGAGGGATTGACTGTGTCCTCCAGAGCCTGCAGGTTCAGGCTCAGCCACCCTGGGCCAGAGGCCCATTTCCCCAGCCAAGAGGGGGATTTTAGCTGCTCCTGTAGGGTAGCTGCCAAGTCTCAATCCCAGGCCCTGGACACACTAACACCCCTCCTGGGAGACTGAGAAAAGAATGGCTTTGTTTCAAGGCAGGCAGGTGGATAGACAGTGGGAAGCAAGTGCCTTGGAAATGCATTTCTCACCGCAAATAACATTTACATGATTGCGCCTGCCAATCCCAGCGTGGCATTTGCTGAGTTAAACACAGTGCCTTCGCTCGCTGACCTTCCCCTCACCCCAGGTCCACGGTGCCCCTGGGGTCTGGGAGCCTCACCGTGGGAAGGGACTGTCCCCCCCAGCTCTGTCCTCTAAGGGCAAGACATTTCCTTCTCGACTTGGCGCGTGTGTCTCCAGCACACACAGAATCCAGGTTTTAAGCTAATTCTGAACCCGGCGGTCCATGATGTGGAGGCAACAGCAGTGAGAATGTTCTTGATGACCCTCTTACAGTTTCTATTTTCTGTTTCTCAGAAGCTACAACACACGAGATGATCGATCCTTTCTATATACTCTTCACCGTGTAGCTATGGTACTGTACCATTTGCGTAAACTTTCCTCTTTGTCTTGTGAATGTGTACTGTCTCCCTCAAAAGATTATAAGCTCCTGGCAGAAACACTGTATCTTTTACAACACTGGGTCATCTACACATAGATATAATTTGTTTCTATGGTTATAAGATCTTATGAGCATAAAGAAATATATTGAAGGGTACATATTAGGTTGTTGATATAGATTATGTGGATGAAGGGCAGCTAATGTGGATGGAAGAGAGTGGGAGGGGTGGTTAAGCAAAGAGAAGGGACACAAATACTATACTTAAATAAAATCCAAATGTCCCTCCCCCAAATATGTTCCTGGCACATTAGTGTGACTTTCAGGGCAAACAAACAAAAAAAAAAAAAAAGAAGAAGAAGACGACGAATTATCTGACCAAATTTATGCATTTATGTGAAATTTTGCATATGTGTATGTTTAAGGAAATTAACAGTATAGTGAAGGAAGAGAAAGGAGTACTGTACACATAGTAGACATTCAACAAATACCTGGTATATAAATAGATGCTGAATAGTGTGCTGTGTGTGATAATTTCATAGATCTGAATTTTCAAGCAGCTAAGTATTTGCTAATATTAATTTGTCTCCTGCAATGCTTGCAGTGTGTTCTCATACTCAGAATCACTAATGTTCTCTGGTTCATGGGCAGGATGACCTGCCTGAGAGACCCAGTGTATTCGGTCACATTGCTCACCTCCCAGAACTGGCTAGGGCAGTTGCTGAGATGGACGTGACAGGGCCCCAACCCTGGCACACTGAATTAGCCTCGGTGGGGGAGGCGATGGGGTGTGGGAATCTGCATTTTAACAAGCATCCCAGGTGATTTTTGTGCTCATTAAAGCTTCAGAACCATTGCTCTAAGCATTGTTAGCTGCTAAAGTAATGCACTGCTTTTACAATTAACTTTATTCAGACAAAGCAAAACAAAGATTTACTGCTTATTATATTTAAAAAATCATGCCTCATTGTGTGACCTTCCTTTATTTTATTGCCAGTATTTAAGAGACATAATTCATGTGAGCTTTCTAACGTGTAGATGAAACTTCAGATGAACCCATATAACTTGGTGGGAATCAAATCCCTGAACTGAAAATGTCTCAGTATCTTTTCTTGGGCCAGCTTTGTGCAATGACCTGCCCAAGTGAAAGGATCTTGGATCCTTTGTCATCCTAAAACAAATTTCTAAAAACAAAAGGAATATGTCAAACATAAAAAAACGTGGTGAATAACAACAGTCACCCGCGCTGTTAGCGCCGGCTTTGTCCAGTCTTAACATTTTGCTATACTCTCTTCAAATATATTTTTTCATAAATAAAACATTAAAGAAAAAATTGTGTAGTCCCTCTGACCCATCCTCTTTTCCCCCTGACCAAAGGCAACCACTGTATCAAATTTAGTGATTCTATTCCCATATATACAGTATTTGTAAATTTTTATCATATAATATACACACACACAATTTGGCAATGACATATATTAAACTTTATATAAATGGTATCATGTGGTCTGCATTTCTCTGAAAACAGGACTGTTTTGCTTAATGATTTACCATGTAGACATATGTAATTCCAGCTCATTATAATGGTTATAGAGAATGGCACAGTGAGACACAGCATTGTGTCGTAGAGAATGATATTAGTACAGCATGTTATTGTGTGAGTGTGGCACCATTTTTAATCTGTTCTTTTTTTATGGACCTTTAAGTTGTTTTAATTTTTTAACAATAGGGGCAATGCTGAAATGAACTCTTTTGGTGAATTTCTCCTAGTGTGTGAGGATTTTATATATCTAGCAATGGACTTGCATACGTGCATCTCTAGCTTTAACAAATATGGCCAAATTGTTCTCTAAAGAAATTGCACCAATTCCTATAGCCACTTCTTGAATATTCCACCAAGTTTTTCCTTCTGTGGCCTCAAATTTAAGAGCAGAAACCAGACATACAAGCCAAAGGGAAAAAATAGCTTTGAAAACTCATTTAGTTAACAGTGGAACTTACCTGAGTGTTCTTTTTCCAATATACAGGCGTTTCTTCCATGTGACCACCTGCCTTCAAATACAATCAGTGCATATTGGTTAAGCCCAGGTGACTGGGCGTTTGCCAGAGATGGGTCAAAGTTATACATGCAAAAAGACTTATCCTCCGAAAGTTTAAAGACTAACTGGGAAGCTAAGACATAAAGTATAGATAAAAGTTAATTATTAAATAGCAGTTTAACAGTAAGAGAGAAAAGATATCCCTGGGTAATACTGGTTCATCACTAAATGAATCGTGCCTACATTAATTCCATAGGCATTCACAAGGTGGGGAAGTCAGAGCTTATGCGCTTCTAATTTGCCACAGAATGGTTTCCTAGCAACGATCACTAGATGAGAATCAGCTAACTCTGCTTTTTTGAACCAGACCTTACTCTGTTAGAAAAATGAGTCAAATAAATGCCAGCTTAAGGTAGAATTTCACCATATAAAACTATATTTGAAATCTACGACTTTTGAACATAGATGTAAAGTGGTTTCCTTCACCGGCACCTAACAAAGGTGTGGAAATGGAAGGGGCACCACATTTAGGGACTCGGACACCTAATTTTCCCAGGAGTTGAAGTTGGACGGTGGTGAGTGAAGAGGCAAAATGCAGACCCAGGGAAGGTGGGAGAAGCAACAGAGCCCACACTGGCGTTATGGAACTGAGGGATCCCCTAGCCACGCCTGGCCCGGGAAGTTGCGGGGTTCTTTCAGCTAAAGGGTGGTGAAATTAGTCATTTGGGCATTATCGCCAGAGTCTTGCTCCATGTCACCAGCTTCTACTTTGTCGCCAGACATTAGCTCCAAGAGTCTCTGCGTCATAGATTTCCTGAAGTAGAAAAAATAGCATTAGCCTGATATTTCCATTCTATTTCTCTTACCACTTCTTACCACCTCTGACGGCGACTGTCTGGGTGGAAGAGAACAGATCTTGTGGATATTCCCAGGGAGAAGGCATCTGTCCCATGCACCTGTCACCCTGACAGTAGCAGAACTTGACAGAGGAGACACAGTCATCACTGAAGGAAAGGGTTTCTAAGGCAAACTCATTCAAAAAGGCATTTCTTGGCCCTTCACATAGAAATGGAGACTCACCAAGTTCTGGAGTTGGAAGAGACTTCTACAGATCAAATACATAGACTATAAGGAAACAGGACAATTCTGCCTTGTTGTTTACATATATTTGTGTCCGACCTCTCTTGGACAGGAAACTGTCTCTTTATCTTTTCTCTTTGTACAAAAACAAATATTACCAGATATTCTCAGAGACATCTATAAGAAAAGGCATAGTTTGTTTTTATAAGCTTTGTCAATAAGACTGAGAATAAAATACAAATTAAGCGATCCTGAAAAACTTCTATTTATTCTTAAAATCGCCTAAAAAGTTTTAAGTTTAGTTAAATTTAGAGTTAAGATTAGAGTTCTGTTAATAGTAGTTCACTTGTGTGCAATTTTCCAGCACTGCAATTTCTATTACATATTAAATGTCATTGAAAGTCTTTAGAGATCAGTGTTATGCTGATTTGAGAATTTTGTTGATAAATATTTTGTTTCAAATGGTACATTAAGCCCTACAAATACCCCTTAGGTATTCCTTGACATCATATTTTTGATATATTGCTATTTACTAAAAATGATTAATTTCTTTGAATATAATCATGGTACCAGATATACAAAAATGTAAGAGTCCAGACCCCCCCAAAGTTGGTGAGTGTTCTGGTTTCTGTTACCTGAATTCAGCCTTGTTCTGGAGGATGCAGTGGTGTGTTGCGCTGCATCACATAGGCCTGCAAAGGAATTTTCAGGAAATTTGTGAGCTGTTTGTTAAACAGAGTTATTATTCAAAATTAAATGGTAGAAACTCACATTTAAATAAATTGTATTTAAAATAAAGGTAATAAATACTCAAGACTCATTATTTCCAACTATTTGACTATATTTTACTATTACCTATGCTCTTGGGGTTTTTTTTTTTTTAATGCAAATTGTATCTGTCTGGAAATACTATATATGTACATCTCTTCCCAACTCTATGTTCAGTGACACCATGTTGGTACCATGAAATCAGCCATGATGGCAGTATTTACACCACTAAAAGTGGCAAACACTAGAAACCAGGCCTTTTGCTGGAGAGCCAGTTGTTAGACAGTTACCGGCACACTCCTGGGGTAGATGTTACCTCTGACATCTCACTAAATTGAATCCTAGGCCAACATTCCTTTCACTGCCATTTGCCACCCAGCTCATGTGTGCCCAAGTCTAAGCAAAATATAATAAAAAGATACTCTAAAGTCACTTCTTAAATTTAAAAAAAGCACCAAAAAACTCATAACTGACTGTTAGGTATAACATTTTGTTTTGTGGGATTATCCACATCACCTGGAAAGTCTATTCCCATAGATAACGGAGACATTTCTGTAAAGCTGATTTAATCTTCTTGAACATTCCTTATTTACCTTTCATAGTGGGCCCAGCCAAATGGCTGTTCTGCCTGTTAGGGAGCTCCCGTCTGCAGCGGCTTTGATGCAACACCTTTCGCTGACCCCCGGAGGGCCAGAGAGTCAGAAGTGCCTTTGGTTCCCGCTGCTTATCAGCAGCTTAGCTCTTTGAGTGCTAAGCATACTCCCTCCTGCTGGTTAAATCCCTTGTTTTTTCCTCTTGGTTGCGCTAAGATAATCGCTAAGTATTCATCACACAAGGGCAGTGTGTTAGGTACTGCTTTGTCAGGAAAACAGGAAGTGTTTTTTTCACTAAAGCTCAGAGCCAATCCAGCATGATACAGATTTAATGAGGGCTTGGAAAGAGCCCAGCAGACAGCCCAGGTAGATGATGAGAGATCTGTCCATAGTCCATTGGAAGGCCAGAAGGAGCTGATACTAATGTCTGTATGATACCTGGTATTCTTGGTACATTTTGATGATGCTGATATATTCTTTAAAAAAAAAACAACAACAATGAAATATGTACCATCACTTAGATTTTGGGCTTAAGTTTCTTTAGGCAGAATAGATATCCATCAGCCATCTGTTCCATGATAACTTATCAAACATTCCAAAAACCTAGGATCAAGTCTGCTCAGCTCTTTGTGGCCCCCTTGTCTATGGGTGAACAGGGCTCTGAGGGTAGGGGGTGCAGAAGGTGGTGGAGAATCCACCTGCTATGACTTGCTTCCTGCAGGGTGCTGTTGTGGGTAGCACCAGACAAGAAGAGGTCTTTTCCCATGAGGAGTTTATTACAGTGGAGGAACTTACACTCTAAACGATACAACTGTTGGCCACCATGTCATCCACAGTGACAGGGTAAAGATGTAGATTTCATACCTC
Organism: Eulemur rufifrons; assembly: GCF_041146395.1. NCBI lineage: Eukaryota > Metazoa > Chordata > Mammalia > Primates > Lemuridae > Eulemur > Eulemur rufifrons. The sequence goes on from NC_090984.1 coordinate 93,897,668, forward strand.
CTCTACATTCCACACCCTCTAGTCTCTAACAAGGTGTTTTTTCTTAAAAAAGAAAAAAAAAATCTCAGAAGGTATAAAAGGAACCACTGATACCAACTTTTAAGCACTTCGAGATCGTGACCTCTTTTCCCAGCTTCACACTGCGTGAAGCTTCCCTGTTTCTCAGAAAGGAAAAGTGAACCAGGGCCAAACATGCTCTCCTGCACAGCTCCAGGAATGTGCTGTCCCTTCCACCGGCTGTCCTATCATATGTCGGGGGTACGGGGCTGCCCTAGTCTCTCTATCCTTGTGCTGCAATGTCAGAGACTCTAGAGTATGCATGCTGGCTCTCAGAGAAAAACGGAAGCAGAAGTGGTAATTCAGTGGATGAGCATGTTCCATGAGTTGAGTCTCATGCTGTGTTGGTCCCATAGATGCAATTAGTTACGCGAACAGCAGAAAGCTTGTTCTGTTGTTGGCAGGTACCTTGGCACATTACCCATGGAACAGATGGCTACCGGTTCCACAAATTAGATTTCCAGATGATTGCATAATAGTGTGTCAACCAGCCACTCCTGCCTTGCCCTTCCTGCCTCTCTGATAAATTGGAGTGAGTCTAGGTAAATGCTCTGACCTCCCATCTATTAGCCATTCCCCTGGGTGGGAACACAGTCGAGACAGGGTCTGAGGAAGGCAGGGGAGTCTGCTCTTTGAAGACACTTAATTAATCTGCAATGTCATATCTTCTTGCCTTTTCCCTCTGATCCCCATACCAGCTTTCCCAGATGACCTATATACCAATGGGGAGGGGCCTGGCCTCCCTTCTGATTCATACTGATGAGATGCAAATAAAGAATCCAGCCCCATGGCTAAGGGGTGCAATAGAAGGGACATTCTGCAGTAGAATTGCTCGTCTTCTCCTGTCGCCATACTCTATTCTTAGGGGACTTAAGTTGTTCCACCCAGCCAAGTGTAGGTCTTCCACCAAACATTGACCTTCTCACCATTCACAGTCGACCAAGAAGGAACCACTCCAGACTGGCTAGAAGCCAATCAGATTCCTTCTCTTGAAAAGCGAAGAGGGAGGCATCAGGAGGCAGAGTGGGATCGATGCACAGGCCCTAGGGTGAAGGTTCAGGTTCTTCTGCAGAGGCCTCAGAATGGTCCTGGCCCCAGAACTGACACGGTCATCTTCTCCTTGGATCCATTTAACCCAAATCTTCAGAATACATTTCTGTCCATTTTAATTTGCACAAGTGGTTTCTGTACAGCCAAATGATTCCTCTCTGGTACAACCCCATATTCTATTTTCTTCTCCAAAGAAAAATCACAGAAACCATGTCATTGCTTTGGTTATGACTATCCCCCAAATCCTGAAATGTCAGGTGTGTACCACTGTACAGGCAAAACATTACTAAGTCAGAGCCACAAACAAGTTCAATTATGAATGGCGTGGGACCTTACCTGAATGCCTTTCACCTGTGCTCTGCCCTCTAGTGTAGGTCACATTGCCCACATCTCAAAACCATGACGCCAATGGTCTTTCCTCCAGCTGCCAAAGCCATCATGCTGAAGGGGCTGCCCTTCTCTGCCTTGGGCTCACTCATCTGCGATATTTGGGTGATCACACTAATTGGGTTGGGTACTCATTGTACTACTTGATTGTCTTGCTGTTACCACAAGGTGGTTTAAAGTAGACAGAAGTGATGTTTCTTGCATCAGCATTAGCTTGGGACATAGACAGTCATGAGCAAGTGGTTACAATTGGACTCAGGCTCAGGGCCAGGCTCTGGTGGAGGAGAGCTCCTTGGGGCTGGTGTAGGAAATGCTCAGGCAGGTGGAGAAGAGGGAAGTCCATTTGGTTTTGTTTATTTGGTTTGATTGCTTTTGCTTATTTGTTTTCTCAAACTTTTAACAAACCTGTCTGCCAGAGTGTGTTCCAGGAGCCCATTGGACTAAGTCTTTATAAAGGGAATTGTTAGGTCTGTGTGTCTGATGAAAGTGACCTTCCGAATTCCCTGCATACGATGGCGAGGAGAGCAGGAACATGACTCTTCACCCTCATTCCAGGTTCTAGTCTTGGGATCTTTGAGGCCAAGCCCCGGTCAACTCAACCAGTGACCACTGTCTGTTAACCATCTCCAGACAGTCTTGACATGGACCAGTGGGCAGCTGCTAGCCAGCTGTGAGAGGGACTCCGGATGACGCAGTGTCTCTGTTGTCATACTGTACTTGGTCAAAGGCACACTAAAGGAGAGTGACTGAGGGTGATGAGCCCGTCTTCCCCTCCAGTGTGCTCCTACTGTCTGTTTGAGACCTGTTTCTACAAGTGTGGCCCATCCTTGACAGTGAAGCCATTGTCATGGGTGTGCTAGGGCAGGTAGATCATCATCCTTGGCTGGAAATGTTTGTGTTTGTGGTTTATATGAGGGAAGGCAGTGAGGTCTGGCTGTAGGGAGGAGATCAAGCAAACTGCAAAGTGATCATTTCCAGGTGCGTCCAGTTTTAGCACAGAGCCAGCTGCCTGAAGCAGGCAGGCTGGTGCCCCCACGACACAAGTTTAGCTGAGTCCTCAGCAGGAATCAGCTCTTGTTCCCACAGTCTATGCTCATTTATCTTCTTTAACTTCAAGCTGACCTGTTGTTTTCTTCCGTGAAATCCCTAGGACTTTACAACCAGGTGATTATAAAATTTAAATAAGTATTCATGTGGAAAATGGGAGAAAAATAGTAAGACTCAGACCTCAAGCAATGGCCAGGTTACAGGCTGCCACAAATCAAAAGCAGGCTTCTTGGCACTTCACACGGTGGGACCGTCTCTGATTGGGGGCAAGCGGCTTGCCCTGCTCTGCTTCTTGGGTGAGCAAGCACACTTGACCTCTCTTGTACAGGAGGGCCTTTGGCCTCAAACCCATGACTCTTTGGAACGCTGCCAATTTAGAAAGGGTTATCTCTTCGACCCACTACCTGAAAGAGTAACAAAGCCCTAATGGCATGATTAAAAAAAAAAAAAAATACAGCCAGGGCAAAAATACATCAAAGGACAAATAAATCACAGGATCTGTAGTCAGTGCAGGGAGAGATGGTTTTGCAGGAAGGTCTCCAAGCCCTGGCCCCTCCCTCTTCACTGTTCCATTCATGCAGGACCATGCAACTCACGACTGACATCGTGTAGATATCTGAGTCCACACGAGGCCATTCGATCAGGCAATATCTATTGGGGGTGTTTGCTTGGGATTAAGACCTGAGTGGGGAAAGGAAGGAATCTGAAGACCTGGTTCTTGTATTCCCAGAATTTGCAGTCTCATTGGGAGATACCCTGCAGGCCAGACGATTTAAAGGCAGCTCTCTGAAACCATAAACTACGAAGTACAAAAGGCACAAGGAGCACCAGGGAGGCGAGAGACTGGAACAGTGAAAATCCACCCATCTCGTCTGGGACATTTGGCAAACACATTTGTGTTAATATACATCCAACTGAGTTCTGGATCTGGCCACATGGCTGTAAGTATCACGCGTGTCTTTGATGTACTCAGCTAGTCAAATGCCCATGGTGGTTTGGTTGATCAACATCACTTGGGACCTTCCACCGGTGGGACTGTTAGCCAGGGCCCAGTGTTTGTTAATCACCAACTTCTTTTCTCTTTGAAGTCTTAATGAGGCAAGAATCTATTCCTTACTGTGATTGTCTCCCTGTGACTGGAAGGTGTTGGTACCCACCAGTAAATTGTTGTCACCCTTTCAGCGATAATATGTGTGAAGTTACTATTCTTATTGGGTAAAAGGATAATCATATATCTGGAAGTATCTGTATGAAAAAAGCATATATTTGAAAGCATCCTCAGTCTGTGAGGGGACAAATGACCCCAATAAGACGTGAACGTTTTGATTTTCAACACTAGTCCCCACGAGGCTGTTAATTTCTTCCCATGTTCTCTCCTGGCAGTCCAAGGTAGCCGACACCACGGGGTCTTGGCCCGTCGATTGGACCCCCAGCCAAGCAGTCAGGCTCCCAGGAGGTTCAGCTTATTGAAACAAAGCGAATAACATGCTTAGCCTCTTATTTTTTAAAGTACCCTTTCATTAAAGCAGCTAATCAAATGCATTTTCTAAAACTTTATCGCCGACTTTAAAAGAAGGCTGAATTTTAGAGCAGTAATTAAGGAACAATCAAGAACCCATGAGCCCAGTGGTGGACCTGTCTCACAATCTTGGCCTGTTGGTGGGGATAGCCTGTGAAACTTGGAAGACATAAATCTAGGTCAAGAAAAAAGATGTGCTATGTCCTACAGTGGGTATATGGAGGTTATTATCTAGAAGAGACAGATTATCCCAAAGATGAGAAGAACTTAATTTTAGGTTGGTTCTTGGGTTGAAGATTGATAGAAAGATACTGAGGAAAATGAGGATTGGATGTATATGACTAGAATGTTTTTAAATGAGGAAAAATAATCTCTGCAGTCTCCTCCCAGATAGAATACTGGAGAAAGAATGATGGGCCCATCTAATTCAGCGCAGCAGGCCCTTTGTATGGGGCGGAGAGCAGCTCTCTTCATTAAGGTGATGTGTGGCGTTATGTATGACCTTGTCTAAGACAATTAAGAGCCTAAAGTAAATGGAGTGGCTCTTGCTCAGTTGACTGCCAGCTCGATAAGGACCTGCCAAGTTTGTATAACTTAAACTGCTTCAAGAGAAGCCTCCCAAGTAGAACAGGGAGAGGATAGTCCCATTACATCCTTCTCTAAATAGATCCTTTCTCGAATGCTCTCTTCCAGAGATGCCATGCAGGGTGCCACAGATGTTACAACTTTGAGAGATGGGATTCAAACATTTACATATTTTTTTTTTTTTTTACCATGCTCTGCAGTTCTCAAAGAAGATACATCTATTATCTCATGGAGCCTTACAGTAAACCTATGATTTAACATTATACCCATAGTGCAGATGAGAAAACTGAGGCTCAGAGAGGGTAACAGGCTGGCCAGGAAGCAGCAGTTCCAGAACTGAAACACAAGCTCTCTGGCACCAGGACCAGTGTTTTTCTCCTACCACACCATGCTGCTTCTCTGAACAGCAACAAGCCCAGAGGCAAGTGACCAGGACCAAGGATTCTGGAAGCCACATCCCAGAGGGAGCTTTTGAAGAAACTGGAGATGCTTGGCCTGAAAAAGGGGTGTTTTTCAGGCTCCTGAGAGCTTTTGTCACATATTTGAAAACTGTACTATGGAGGAGGGAGGAGACTTCTTTGTAGCTCCAGAGGGCAGAATTAGGACGCATTGATTGGAATTACGCATGAAGCCAGGGGGTGAATGCAAAACCATGTCTGAAAGAGAGTGAGTGTTGGAGCTGCAGGACTGTGTTCACACAGGTCCACAGAGCGAGGACCTGAGAGCAACGGGAGGGCCTGGGAAGGCGAGAGCCAGCCAGACACCTAAGCAGGTGGGAGGGAGGGTCGTCAGCACAGCTGTCTGCCGCCGGATTTTCATCTGTTTTGTGGGCAGGTTGAATCAGTCTGCAGCCCACTCGAGCTCAGTTTTGATTTCCCTCCTAGCAATTTTCTCGTTAGAGGGCCCTGTCCTGGCTGGTCAGTGTGACAAGTCCATAGTTCAGAGCTGACTGCGGATCCCTTGCACTCCCCCACCAGACTGGGCAAAGCCCCTCCTGGTTGCAGCTCCGTGTCTCAGGCAGGCCTGTGGTGCTTCCTGTCTCAGCTGTTTGGGGTTCTCCAGTCCTAGGTTTGTGGCAGCCCCAGGCGTTCCGACTGCTCCCTCACAGATGCCCGGAGAGCTCAGGGCTTATAGCTGTTGGCGGTTTATCCCAATCTGCTTGTATTTGGGGTTTGTAGGGGTACCTCATCAGCTAGTTTTGTGATAGATGTTGTCCATGGCCATGTTTTTTAGTGTTGCTACTTAGAAGCTTGGTCCGTTTTTAGGTGGAGATTTAGGAAGATCCAAAACGTGTCACTGCCAGTGTCGCCACCTTGCCAGGATTCGCTGGCCTCTGACTGTTACTTCCAGCTCCTCTTCCCCTCAGCTCTCTGGCTGGGTGCAGGAATCTGTCATTGTCATCGTATCTAGTTGCCTCTTAGAAACTACCATCGGCACATAATAAAACAAAAAACTTCTGTGAGGGGCTTGGAGTTGCAAAATAAGTTAAGCTCTGCTGGAACGTAACTTCAAAAAAGAAAACTGAAGAAGACTTGAAAAACAATATGAAGAGGTGTTTTTTCCCGGTGAGTTACGGTCCTGGGCCCCCTAAGCTATGCCGCTCAGCCGCACCTTGCATTCCTCGCCCCAGCAGAGAGCAATTCTCACAGTTGGGCGTCCAACTCAGTAATCTATCGGCTTTGCCTGACTAAAGTCTCATCCTTGATTGATGCCAGATCTTGCTCAATTAAAGGTTCATTTTTCTTTTGGCTGTTGGCAAATGCAACACTGATTATAGGTTATTAGCATCCACCCCCTCAGCTTTCGGATGCGCTGGGAGCGTTTGCCTGCATACCAACCGCAGCGGCAGCCACCGGGGCTCGGATCCACCTTTCTATTCTGGGCCCAAGGACACCTGCCAGTGTCTCTGGCTGCAGGGAGGGGATTGGCTCAGTCAGGCCCTTCCTAGGAAGATTAAAAGATAAAAAGGATCTTTTCCCAATCTCCATCTCACTCCCAGCTTTCCATCCCCACCTCCAAGCCAAGAGAAACGGTGATACTTTGTGATAACATTTGGGTTCTTTTTGCTTGTCCATTCATTTGCTCACTGCTTCTTTCATTCATCCATTCAGTAAGTATTTTTGAGTACCGGCCTGTGGGGGGGAAGAAAAAAGCACAGAGGCTATCTAGAGGGGAGACCGTGTCTCCCGAGCCCGGTGTGCAGGTGGTCTCTGTTGCAGGAGTGCCAAAGCAGGACGCGGAAGCTGAGTGCACAGCTTGGCCTCACCTTCCCTTCCCGCCCCTTCCTCTGAAGTCCTCTGAGGACAGAGCAGCCGCAGTCCTCTCCTCTAAAGGACTTTCAGTTCTCACTTCCCAGCTTCCACTTTGGGATGTCTCTATGGCGATCTTGTCCCCCAACCCCTCCACGTGCTCCCTGAGGCCTTGTGCTGTGCCTCCAGCTGGGGGAGCCCCCGTCCCATGGCTGCCCCTGCAGTTTCCTTTGTGTTCCTGCCTCTGCTCCTGACTGGACCCGCGGGTCTGCACCGTTATCACTTCATTTGTTTCCTAGAGCTGCTGGAACTTAGCGGCTTAAAATGACACAAATTTATTGTCTTACGGTTCTGGTTCTGGAGGTCAGAAGTCTCATTGTTCTAAAATCAAGCTCTGGGCAGGGCTGTGTTCCTTCTGCAGGCGCGAGAGGAGAAACCATTTCCTTGTCTTCTCCGGTTTCTAGAGGCTGCCTGTGTTCCGTGGCTTGTGGCCCCTCCTCCTTCTTCAAAGCCAGCAGTGTAGAGTCTTCTCTCTTCTCTGAGTCCTGTTTTTCTTCACATCTTCTCCTGGCTTTGACCCTTTTGCCTCCCTCTCATAAGGGCCCTTGTGGTCGCACTCGGCTCACTTGGATACTCGTCACAATGTCCTTAACTTAGTCATATCTGCAGAGTCCCTTTTGCTATGTAAGGGGACATTCACAGGTTCTGGGGATTAGGACGTGGACATCTTTTGGGGGCCACTATTGTATCTGCTGCACCCAGCCCTCATTATCATGACCAAGGCAAGAAGAAAGCCCTCTACTCCTCACTCAGCAGTCACAAGCTGGCATATGTCAAAATGATCATAATGACAGCTGACATTTAATGAGTGCTTGCCTCAAAAATCCCAGGCCATATAATAGCTTTAGATACATGTTCTCATTTAATTCCTCCCCAGCATCCTAGGTAGCTGAGGAAACTGAGGCATGAGAGGTTACATAGCTTGCTCAGAAGGATCAGAGCAAACAGCTGACTGCGGACGTGGACAGCTTCCATGCAAAAGAAGATCGACCAGGAAACACGGAGTTGGGGGGTGGAAGATAAAGAGTTATTCCCCAATACTGCCTGCAGCAGCAGAGCTTGAAGTAGTGCATATGAAAGGCAGAAGATAAAACTTTCCAAACGCCTTTGTGGCCAGTGTCAATTAAGCACCATCTCTGTAGGAGGTCGTTCATCATGTATTTCTGTCTAAGAAATACATGTGATGCTACTGAAGCACGACTTCTCCGCGAGTCACAGAATCACTGTCAAGCTTGTTAGCAGGAATTCTCCCCCCACCTTCCTCTAGGTGGTTTGTCCACGACTCTGATGCAAAGATGCCTCGAGTGCCTTTCCCAGCCATGACCCTAGATGAGTCTGTCATCTCCTGGCCCCTTTTAGCAGCGATGCTCCCGTGGGTCTTCAGGAGTCCAATTTTCTTTCTGGAGGAGAACCAGCAAATCTTCACATGAGCTCCGCAACCCTATGATCCATCTGACTGCTGGGTGAAGGATCGGCTGGAGATCAGAGTGTAGGGGAATGAAAAGGTCTCACAGCCACTTGCTCTAAAGAACACGAGCCCGCAGAGAACCCAGGGAATGAAAATAAAATGCCCAGTTTGGATATAGGGCCAACAAGACGAATCTTGTATGTGATTCAGCTTTAAATAATGTCCTTAATCCTCTGCTCTTGGGACCCGGTATCTCCGTTGGATGCTGAGCAGCTTCAGATCAGAGTCTTCGTGTTCCCTGGACTGACATTCAGGGCTGTTTGCAGGCACAGTAAATATTTGTCCTGTCAGGTGGCATTTGGCTTCTCACATGTCTTGTTTAAGAGATAAATGTCAGGGATCTCTCTCTCTTTCTCTCTTTTTTTTTCTTGGTGTGAACTGCGAGGAGATATATACACATCAATATTGTTCCTACTTCCCTAACAACTGTGAAACCTCAGATAAGGACTAATATCTTCAGAGTTCTCATATCCTGATGGGGTTTGTGTCAAGTCAAAGTGAAGCCACCCAGCTTCAGCAATATACATGCCACGGATAGCACAGCCTGCTCCAGACCAGAAGCAATTTCTGTTCTGACATGCCTGTGTTATTAAAAAGTTAAGGAAAAAAGAGAAGGGAATACAAAGATTAGATTTTTTGAAAGATGAAATTACAAAGTTAATGGCATGGAGCCATCTGTTTGGAGAGGGAAGGAAATCCACAATCACTCTGGGAGTTATCAGAAACCCACAGGAAGGATCAACCATGAAGAGGAAAAAGAAAGAAATAAAGAATCCTTCTGCCTTTTAGAGATGTTACGTCACAATGACAGGGATAAGGGATAATTGCCCATGAGAAGGAAGCAAGTATTGGGGTGGCTCAGCATTGCTGCAAGCTAAGCCAGCACGCCTGGAAGTGATGACTTCACTTTCCTAACTGCAGGTTTGTAAATAGCAAATATTACTCACGGGCAAACTGAGGGAAGGTGTCTTCTGTGTGTGCTTATAGAAAACTAGGGGTGATATGCATAATTCTGACTGGCCCTTGGGAGCTTCCCTCAGGCTGAGGAAGGTGGTATGGTGAGAAGCAGCAAGAACTTTTCCTGATTTTGGAGGGAGGGAGTCATATGCTCACAATAAGGATCCCCATTGCCATGGGGGAAAGAGCCGCTCCGAGGAACTGCCCTGGTCAGCGAGGTCCCGTGAGGCTTGGGAGTAACAGTTGTGAATATTTTGCTTCCAGGATGAGTGCCTCCCCCTCCCCAACAGAGGTTAGAAAATGAGCTTTATTAGAACTGTCTTGTGTGCCTCTGAAACCTCAGGATCAACTCTGGTGCTTCCGAGTTTATAAAGTACCGTTCGCATGACACGGGACCTCTAGCAGTCCTCCCAGCAACCTTAATGGGAAGTTCCGTCGCTCTCTCTGTTCACTAGATGAGGAGACAGACCAGGGAGTGGCACAACTATTCAGGTCACACGTGTCAGAGCAGGTGGGGACACAAGTTGTTTGAGTCCAAGTTCTGAAGTACTTCCTTTGTTTCGTATTCCCCTCCGCTGCCCCATCTGGTCCCTTGTCCAGGCAGAACCTCTCACCATTTCTGTCCGTCGGGCACAAGAAAAGCCAGAGCTTTGGTTCAGAGGCTCCATTAAGGCTTTGGACTGAATGTGGCGGGGAAGCTTCTGGACTTCCCTGGCACTCTGATAATGACCCTCCTCGGTGCTCTCAGCATCAGCCTGGTCCCTCCCCTTCCAATTAATGCCAGCCCTCCCCTAGTCTCCACACACTGGGCGGGAGTATATAAACATCACATAATCAGCAGTTAATGATGACGGTTATTCATGCAACAGATGTTTGCGGAGCTCCCTCTTCACACCAGGTACTGTGCCAGGGCCAGGAATCCAGTGGCACCTGCCCTCATGAGCTTATGGACGCATCATGTCCCTAATTCAATGTGAAGAATTATGTATATCAAATAATTAATAATTACCTGATTTACTTTGATACTAATCAAATAACAACAGAAGGAAACATAATTACAAATGGTAGGGTCATTCTGAAGGAAGAGGATGCTGTGTGGCAGCAGTGTGGATCAAAGAAAGCTGAGTTAGTGGGGAAGGAGAGAAGGTTTGCAGGATACTTTCCATCTGCCCTGCAGATTCTCTCCCCCCTCCTCTTCCAGTTGCTCTGACCCCTGTGGAGCAACCCTGAGCTCTCTTGCCCTCTGGCTTTTGGGTGGGTTTGGCCAATGGGAGATGCCAGCAGGAGATCAGAGCGTGGAAGGGGAGAGAGGTGGAGGTATTTACACCCTGGCCCCGTCCCTGCTGGGCTGCAGTTTGACAGTGCTGTGCTCCTCTCTGGGGGTCACGGCTGCTGTCAGGAGACCCCTCTCTTACAGCTACAACTTCCCCCCTTTGCCCCTTCAGATCTAGGGGTGGCAACAGCTTCCAGCCCAGGGTGTGTCACCAGCCCTTGTTGGTTTCCCTTAACCCTGTCCTCACCCTAGAACTTGTCCCTTCATTAAACTCCCTTCAATCACCCTCTTGGAGTGTGCTGTCTGTTTCTTGCTGGGACTCTGACCAATACTAATGGTGTCCCTGAGAAAGTGACTTTTGATTGGAAATTAACCAAGAGAAGGAATTGGGGGTGGCAGGGAGAATGTACCAGGTAGAGAAGAACATTGTTGGCTGGAGTGAGCAGGACACATTTGAGAAAGCAGAGCGTGGCTGAGCGTAGGGAACAAGGGCAAGACTGGTACAGTATGAGACTAGAGAGAGGCCAGGGCCCAGGACCTAGTATACAGTTGTGCAGGCTGCACACTGCACATCTTCAAGGGGAGCCTCTACCCAGACTATGATATGAATGGTGGCCCCCGGAATTAGACAACATGGTGGCCCTGCATGGCCCAGACTCTGCTGGATCTTATGAGCCATGTTAAGGATTTGGATCTGGATTTTAAGAGCAATGGAAAGCCATTGAAGAGTTTTAAGAAGTGTGAGAGTGAGTGTGTGTATATGTATATGACACAGAGAAAGGGAGAAAATCAGATTTACATTTTAAAAAAATCACTCAGCTTTTGTTCACTCAGGACAAAAGGGTCCGCGGGGAAGACTGCTTAAGAAATCAGTGCTGACTAGGTGAAAGAAGATGCGGACTCGGAGAGTGGTAGCAGGGAAATGGAAAGAAATGGGTGGACTTAAGAAATATTTAGAAGGCAAAATCAGTGGTACTTGCTGGTGAATTAGACGTGGAGGGTAAGAGAGAAAGAGGTGCTGTGGGTGGCTACATGTCAGCTCCAGCTGGTGCAGCTGGCTAGATGACGGGACCACTCTTGAGCTTGGGGAAATGAGACCAGGATCAGCTCAGGGCCAAGGCTGGGAAGTCAGTTGCCTTGAGATATCTAAGGGAGGCTTCAAAGTCTGACCTGCTACTGGGAGCTGAACTGAGGTAAGGATTGGAAACCATCCACTGGATTTAGCAACTTGGAGTCCATTGGTGGTAACCTTTGTGTGAGTTATTTTGGTGGAGCCAAGAACCAGATTGGAGTGGGCTGAGGATAGAGTGAGAGGTGAGCAGATGTCATCAGTGGGCCTGGAAAACAGTCTTGAGAAGTTTGGCTGTGACAGGGAAGAGAGAGGTCAGGTGCGAGTTGGAGGGGGAGGCTGGGGTGAGCAAGAGTATTTTGTTTTTTTTAATGAGAGAGCACTCATCAGGAAAGTGCAATGGAAATATAGAGCTTGCATATACACAAGAGAAAAAAGATCACTGAAAAGTAAAGATTTCTGAGAAGGCAGGGGTGATGGCATCCAAAAATAGGTGGAAGAACTTGCCTTAGATTGCTCTAGATGGAACTTTATTATAGTAGAGGGGAAGGAAGTGAGGACTCATGCAGGTGTGGGTGTATGGTAGCTTTGAATGTGTGATGCTGAAGGGCTTTCCAGATGGTGGTTCCTATTGTCTATATAAAGTAGGAGGCATCTTGTAGACGTCAAGGGGGTGTGAGTGCTCATGCTCATCCAGAGTTTTGAGGATAGCCTAGAAGATCTGAAATAACCTAATGTTAAATAGAAAGTTCAAATCGACAGGCCCAGAAGGAGCCAGTCCCAATCCAGTGCCAGGCTTACGGTGAGACATCCACATTTACTGAAGAGGGCAGGGGAGGCCGCCTGGAACATGGTTTCCATCCTTTTTCCTACACCCCACCTGGTCCTTAGGGACAGCAGATGAGGAGAGAAAACCTAAGGATGTACTTCAAATGTTACTGTGATATTTATAGGGTTGCTGATGAAAATAGAAAGTCTGTGCATGTGGCTTAAGTGTGGGGAAAAGAAATTGATCACTCAGGAATCCTGTGCTTCTTTGAAAAGCTGATCGGTGAAGACATTCCTTGTTAAGATGTTAACACACGGCTGAGTGCTGCATGTGTTTTAGGACCACAAGTTAGGACTTGAATTAAGAAAGCAAATTCATGCCTGTATAGCTGTGGGCTGTTTTTAATAATGTATGCTACCTGTCCGAGGGGTAGTTCTCTATATTATTGTTAGGAAGAACCTAACTCCCCTGTCCTCATGTTTCCATGCAGGAATGTTAGCTCTACTCCCTAGGAGGAAACGGCATTGCAGGGACTCTTCCTGTCCTTGCTGATTCCAGGGTAAAATGTTAGGAAGCCCCCTTGGCTTCAGGTCACTTATCTGTCTCTACTGGCTACAAAGCTAGCATGTGGGTCTCCATTTTTTCTGTATCGCAGTTGGCTCAGATCACGAACAGGGAGAGGGGTGACCTATCGCCTCCCTCAAACCAACCCAGCCACGGTTGAGGGCCTGTTAGTGCCGGGTACCAGGCCTGGGTTTTCATATATTATCTCATTTCATCTCAAAACACCCTGCGAGGCAAGTGTTTCCAATCTCCATTTGCTTATCTCATTCAGTCCTTACCACGACCTTATGGGATCTGTATTATTAACCTTAATTTGGACATGAAGAAATTGCAGCTTGGAGAAGTGAAGTCAATGCTGGCAAACAGCAGCACTGCATTGCCCCCAGGGTCTTTCTGGTGCCTTACAAAGCCCAGGCCCCTTCTCTGCGCCACTCTGCAGCCACCACGAATGCATTTTCAGGTCCAAGTCTCGACTGCCGGCGGGATCTGGTGCATCTGGAAGACTTCTCTGGAGGGTGTGGTTCAAGTTAGGGTCCTGTTCTGCACCTGCGTGATGCCCTCACTCCCCAGCCACCCCCAGCCCTTCCCGAATAGTCCCAAACTCCTTCCACACGCAGTTACTGAGTAGAGCAAGGACAGTGCTATGATAGTGCAGGTCATAATCCCGCTCACTCAGAAATGGGTGAGACCCCCACCCTCTCTGCCCACCCACCTCATGTATCTCCCTTAGGAAGTCGGCACTTACCCAGAGCCCCCTTTACACAGAACACAATAGCTACGGCCAGGGGGATCCACAAAAGCAACTGAAGACACAGTGGCTGCTTTGCTGAGCTTTATTTCAGGAATTTGTGCCCATTAGAGACACGCATTTTTCACCATCACAAGCCCCTCATAGGTTTTACTCCTTTTGTTGACAAATAACTTCCTCAAGAACAGAGATGGGGACCCAGACTCGAGCATTTGCCTTGGTGTAGGTCCCCCCAAATGCCCTGTGATCTTGTCTCCTCACACTTCCCAGTTCCTGCTGAGCCCCGAGAAGGATCCGGCTCAGCACGGGCAGATACAGAGCCTGCTTGGCTCAGGGCCACTGGGATTTGGACCCATTAAGGCTCCACTCCTGTTTCCTTCTGCAATCTCCCTTGTAACGTTCCAATTTGAATTTGTTTAAATTGTCACTAGATTGTACTGCCTTGCTTCAAAAGACTTGTTCCATTGTGAAATGAAAAGAGTTTTCATAAAATGTAAATGCTTATGCAAATCATGTCTTCCTCCCACCGTTTCCTCCTTGCTACCCCCATCCCTGCCACCCGACTGCTGCTGCGGCTCCCAGGCCACAGAGGAGTAGGAGTCTGGAGGCACCTGTGACCACAACTACTGCTCACTGGGCACTTACCCTGTGCCAGGAACTGTGCCAACCTTGTTATAGGCGTGATCTCATTTTTCTCCTCAACACCCTTCAGGTTAGATGTCATTATTAATAGTCTTATTTTAAAAGAGAGATTAGGTAACTTGCTCAAGAATACGTAGCTTCTGGCATTTTACCCAGGCTTGCAGAACTTGAAATCCAAGGCCCGTAAAGCACTGTGCTTTCCAGGAAGATGTCTCCTTAGCCAAGAACAAGGATAATGGGGCCCAACAATAGAAGGACAAAAAGGAGAAGATTTGAATCACCATGATGGGATTTCCTCAGAGGATGCATAAGACCCAGCACCATACCCTGAGTAGTGAAACTATATAGACTCTGTGGTCAAAGACCTGGGTTCAAATATTGCTTCTGGCACTTGGAACCGGGCAATGGCAGGCAACATATTCAACCTCATTTAGCCCATTCCTCATCTATCAAATGGCACTAATAATAATTTCCCACAAATCTTACTATCTAACTTGTTTTTCATATTGTATTCCCTATTTCTGGGATGTATATGAGCATATGCCACTTGAGAAGTCACCAAAATTGTAGATATTATTTGTAATCCACTTATTCAATCAACAAGTATTTATCGACTACACAGTTATATTATTAATTTTGCCCCCTATGCATGGTACCTAGGGATTAAGAACATTCAACTCTTTTATAATTATGTATAAGTAATAAATATAATAGAGTTTACACCACAAAAACAAAGAATTTAACATGTTAATGGATAATTTTTTAAAGATACGACCATGACTGTCAAATAAACATACAAAGTAAACGTGTCAAATATTTCATTTAAGTTATTAATTAATGAGGAGCTCAGTAACATGTTACAACTAGTTCAAAGGAGAATCCAAAGAACGGAGACATATGTAGGTCATGAGATGAATTTACAAATAAATGCAAAACTGGCTTTCTCCATAATGGGGGTGGTGTGGATCAATTGTTCCTCCACCAGACAGGATTAATTTGCATGTTTATAGACAAGAATTATTTACATAGCTATCATTTTCTTTTTATAGCTTACAGAGTTGTAAAATAGCTCAAAGACAATGAAAGGTTTAAACTGCATAGAATCATTAACCAAAGTGGTATTATCTAGACAACAGATAGTTTTCCAATGGAAACATTCAGTAATCTTTTCAGCACTTTTTGGTACGTTTCAAAGTCTTCTACAGTTTTTTTCTGCCAGTCTTCCCACCTCCCCTTGTGATTATATAATCTCAAAGAAAGTTCTTGAGCACAAAATAAGTCTGATCTCAATTATGTTTAGCCTGATTGTTTACATAGATGCAGCAAGGGTATTAATTAACATATAGTTTTCCTTAATGTTGCAAATCTTTGTAAATCTTGAGCCATACAGTATTGAACAACTACTAATGCCATAAAATTCACTTTTGTCTGGGTGTTTTCATGAGTAATGTCAGATGGATTTAAAAACTTCTGCTATTTACTATCCTGAGACTAGAAAACCAATTTCAAGAAACTCTATACCAAATTTCACTTAGCTTACCTATGAATTTGGATGAGTTCCTCTCTTCTTAAGGTCTCCAAATAACCTAACATTCTTAATCAGCTAGGAAGTGACATTCCTAACCACCTGAAAATCTGGGACCCTGTCACCAGGAAGCAGACCAGCTTTCCTGGAGGGTTTTGTAGGGATTAGTTCCCTAAGTAATTAGTTCTGACTTTTGCCGCTTAAAGCAAAGTGGTGGTCATATCTGAATAAATGAGCACCATTCTCAAATATGACACTTCAGATAAGACCTTGATTCCATAATCAATTTTTCAAATTATATTCTGGTTAAAAGGAAGACCAACTCTTACTAAAATTATGCAAGTAACTATATTTCCATGAAAAGTAAAGAAATCCTTTGTTTCTGAATTCTGGGGACTCAGTGAGAATCAGATATCATCTAAAATCTGTTTCATTTCCATTTACAAAAGCAGAGTTTACTATATTGTCATGGGTTATGGAATTGTAAGAAGAAAGAAAAATGGCTTTCTTATAGATCCAGAAAATAGAATATTAAAACAAAATCAACAATACCCCAGCTAACCAAAGTAAAATTTCTCTCATCAGCTTATCGGTCTTATCATTAATTCTTATTCCTCTAGACCTTGGGCTAGCAATCTCATGAAGCCATCTGCTTCTCAATTAAAAAAGTTCTAGAAAGAATTCTAGGTTTGGACCCACTGATACAGTGTAAGAATTGTCTAAGGGATGCTATATCAGAAGATTGTACCCAAGAAACTGTTCTTTGAAATGTCAATAGTTTGAAGTACCTGGTGCTGTCCTTTTCCATGAGGCTCTCAGATGGTGGTTCTTTAGTTAAGACATAAACCCTGGCTTGTACTTTATAGCATCACCTCAGGGACATAGAGCAAGATAAAAACCATCTGTAGGTAACAAGGACACATGGCTGTGGTTAATTTATTACTGATAATTTTGAAATTTAAAAGGTCTGATGACATGTAAAAGATAATAAAGTCATTCAGAAAATTTAGACAAAATATCTCTAAAGATATCTAACATTTCCAAAGAAATCAGCGAATGCTGCATTTGGTTTCTCAAAATGCATGAATATAATTTTTATAAAGGAAAAAATTCTTGAGGTATCAGATAATCCTGAGTTTATAATATATATAATATACCAAGAATATCAAGGAAAGAGAGTCAATAAGCCTAGATCTTATATTTATACACATATTTTTATTGATACATAATTATACGTATTTATGGGGCACATGTGATATTTTGATACATGCATACAACGTGTAATGATCAAATCAGGGTAATCAGGATATCCATAACCTCAAATATTTATCATTTCTTTGTATTTGGAATATCCCAAATCTTCTTTTCTAGCTATTTTGAAATATACAATCAATTATTGTAAACTATAGTCACCCTACTGTGCTAATGGACACTAGAACTTATTTATTTTATCTAACTGTATTTTTATACCCATTAACCAACCTCTCTTCATCTCCCCTCCTCGCTACCCTTCCTGGCCTCTGGTAACCGTCATTCTCTCTCTACCACCATAAGATCCACTTTTTTAGCCTCCACATATGGGTGAGAACATGTGATATTTGTCTTTTTGTGCATGGCTTATTTCACCTAACATAATGTGCTCCAGTTTTGTCCAGGTTGTTGTAAATTACTGGATTTCATTCTTTTTTATGGCTGAATAATATTCCATTGTGTGTGTGTGTGTGTGTGTGTGTGTGTGCGCGTGCGCATGTGTGTATCAAATTTTCCTTATCCATTCACTCATTGATGGACACTTAGATTGATTCCATATTTTTGCTATTGTGAATAGTGTTGCAATAAACATGAGAGTGCAGACATCTCTTTGGTATACTCATTTCCTTTCTTTTGGATATATACCCAGTAGTGGAATTGCTGGATCATATGGTAGTTCTATTTTTAGTTTCTTGATATACCTTCATACTGTTTTCCATAATGGCTGTACTTACTAATTTATATTCTCACCAGTAACGTATGAGTTCCCTTTTTCTGCATTGTTGCCATTTGTTATTTTTTGTCCTTTTGGTAATAGCCATTCTAACTGGGGTGAGATGATATCTTATTGTGGTTTTCATTTGCATTTCCCTGATGATTAATGATGTTGAGCATTTTTTCATATACCTGTTGGCTGTTTGTATGTCTTCTTTTGAGAGATGTCTGTTCAGTTCATTTGCCCATTTTTTAATCTGATTATTTGTTTTTTACTGTTAAGTTATTTGAGTTCCTTGTATATTCTGAATATTAATCCCTTGTCAGATTAATAGTTTGCAAATATTTTCTCCCATTCTGCAGGTCCTCTCTTTGTTGTTTCATTTGCTGTGCAGAAACTTTTTAGTTGATATAATCCCATTTGTCTAGTTTTGCTTTTGTTTCCCATGGTTTTGAGGTCTTTTCCATAAAATCTTTGCTTAGACCGATGTCCTGAAACATTTCCCCTATGTTTTCTTCTAGTAGTTTCATATTTTGGGGTCTTACATTTAAGTCTTTAATCCATTTTGAGTCGAGTTTTGTATACGGTGAGAGATTGGGGTCTAGTTACATTTTTTTCTGCATATGCATATCCAGTTTTCTGAGCACCATTTATTAAAAAGACTGTCCTCTCCCTCCTGAATATTCTTAGTGCCTTTGTCAAAAATCAGTTGGCTATAAATGGATTTCTTTCTGGAAACTTTATTCTGTTCCACTGGTCTATATGTCTGCTTTCATGACAATGCCATGCCATTTTTGTTACTACAGATTTGTAGTGTATTTTGAAGTCAGGTAGTTCTCTAGCTTTGCTCTTTTTGCTTAGGATTGCTTTGGCTATTTGGGTTTTTTGTGGTTCTGTATGAATTTTAGGATTTTTCCCTATTTCCCTATGAATAATGCTATTGATGTTTCAATAGAGATTGCATTGAATCTGTAGATCTCCTTTGGTAGTATGGTCATTTTCACAACATTAATTGTTCTAATCCTTGAACATGGGATGTCTTTCCATTTGTTTGTGTCCTCTTCAATTTATTCCATCAATATTTTGTACTTTTCCTTGTAGATATCTTTCACCTCCTGGGTTAAATTTATTCCTAGATATTTTAATTTTTCTGTAGCTATTGTAAGTGGGATTGCTTTCTTGATTTCTTTTTCAGCTAGTTCATTGTTGGTGCATGAAAACGCTACTGATTTTTGTAGGTTGATTTTGTATCCTACAACTTTACTGAATTTGTTTATTGGTTCTAAGAGTTTTTTGGTTGAGCTTTCATGGTTTTCTATATATAAGATCGTGTTGTCTGTAAACAGGGAAAATTTGACTTCTTCTTTTTCAATTTATATGCTCTTTATTTTTTCTCTTGCTAATTGCTCTGGCTAGGACCTCAAGTACCATGTTGAATAAGAGTGGTGAGATGGGCATCCTATCTTGTTTCAGTTCTTAAAAGAAAAGATTTCAGCTTTTCTCCATTCAGTATAGCTGTGGGTTTGTCATAAATGACCTTTATTGTGTTGAGGTATGCTCCTTCTATACCTAATTTGTTGAGAGTTTTTGTCATGAAGGGATGTTGAATGTTGTCAAAGGCTTTTTTTTTTTTTTTGCATGTATTGAAATCGTGATGTAGTTTTTGTCCTTCATTCTGTTGATGTGAGGTATTATGCTTATTGATTTGCATGTGTTAAACTATGTTTGTATCCCTGGTATAAATCTCACTTGATCATGGTGAATGATATTTTTAATGTGCTGTTGGATTCAGTTTGCTAGTATTTTGTTGATGATTTTTGCATCTATGTTCTTCAGGGATATTGGTCTATATAGATTTCTTTTTCTGTTGTCTCCTTGTCTGATTTTGGTGTCAGGGTAATGTTGGTTTCATGGAATATGTTTGAAAGAACTTCCTCCTCTTTAGTCTTCTGGATGAGTTTGAGAAGCATTGCTATTGGTTTTTCTTTAAATGTTTAGTAGAATTCAGCAGTACTGTTTGGAGTTGATTCAATCTCATTACTCATAATTAGTCTTTTCAGGTTTTCTAGTTCTTCTTTGTTCAATCTCAGTACGTTGTAAGTGTCCTGAAATTATTCATTTCTGCTAGGTTTTCCAATTGGTTGTTCATAATAGTCTCTAATGATCCTTTGTATTTTTGTGGTATCAGTCTCTTTTTTCATTTATGATTTTATTCATTTGGGTATTTTCTCTTTTTTGTTAATTTAGTTAATAGATTGTCAATTTTGTTTATCTTTTCAAAAAGTCAACTTTTCATTTCACTGATTTTGTATATTTTTTAGTTCCAATTTTATTTATTTCTGGTCTTATCTTTATTATTTCTTTCCTTCTACTAATTTTGAGCTTGGATTGTTCTTGCTTTTCCAGTTCCTTGAGATGTGTCATTAGGTTGTTTATTTGAAATATTTCTACGATTTTGATGTAGGCATTTATTGTTATAAACTTCCTTTTTAAAAATGTTTTTGTTGTATGCCATGGGTTTTGACATGTTGTATTTCTATTTTCATTTGTTTCAAGAAATTTTTCAAATCTCTTTCTTAATTTCTTCATTGGCTCATTGGTCTAATCAGTCATCTTACTTGCATTCTTCTATTTTGTATATTTTTAAAACTTCATGGGTAAGTCTGATGTACATCCCTGATTGAGAACCAGTAGTCTAGAATCCTCTAAATTCAAATTAAAGATGTAAGGTTTTGACTATGTAAGCATTTCAAATAATAACTAAATTTATGACTAATAACACTGCACTGCTATTGACTAACATCATCAGGCAAAGCACTACCAATACACTAATAAATATAGAAACACTTGACAGAAAGTATGTCTTAAGAGTTTTGATCAGCAAGTATGTCTCAAGAGTTTCCTTGAGGTGAAAACAAATTATAAAAAGTAGGAACATTGACAAATCCCCAGGGTCTTCCCACAAAGCATACAGTTTCTGAAGTATTCATTTTACTTACACAGATTTCACCTAGGGTAGGCTGAATGTCTATTCTGACATCTCTTCCCATGAAACTCTTATATCAGTCACAATTCTTACTAATACTTCTCTTTTTATAAGGTAAAAGAAAAAGCAATTCTGTCATTTTTTACTCCCAGGGGCTTTCTGGGAAATCTCACAGATGGTTTTAGGTGGAAAAATACCTTAAAATTTTATTTTATTTTTTCTACATTTAAGATCTTATTTTTGAAAAGGAAAATTTTAAAATTTTGCAAGAAGAGTTTGGACACTTGCTTAAGAGAAGCTCATGGATGCCTGAGAAACAATATTTGATTACTTATTTCATCAAAGTGAGTGACGATAAAACATTTAAAAATAAATATCAACAGCAATGCAATTGGAAAGAACCGCTTTCACAAATGAGGAAATTTTTTGCCCTTTAAATTATCAAGGACATAAGAAAGTCCTTATAAAACACAGAAAATTAATCTGTCAAGACACAGGATCTTTCCTCTCTAGGCAGAAAGAATTCTTCACTTTAATTCTGTAAAGTAAGTAGAGCATTCTTTAAAGAAAGTAAAAAATAACCATTCATTCTGTAAAGAAAGACATTTAACAGCAAACCAGGAAGCAAATCCATCAAAATACAATGAACTTTGCTAAGATTTTCACACATTTCATAACTACTTTTCAGACTTGAGGTATTGTCCACCAAGGCAAGCAGAATTCATATTCCAAGTTTTGTCTTTCATTATGCTCTTTCATATTGTGGAACAAACTGACACTTTACATTAGGACAGATCTCAGGGGTCCACAAGATCAAAGTAATTTTTTTTTATAATTTTAAGATGGTATTTATGTAAATATGCAATTTATACATCACTGCTATTCTAAAATTAGACAAATCAATATTTTAAAAATTATCAGTTCTTATTTCTAATATGATATTGATAGTTATAATCTACATACACAGACAGACATCCTTTGGGGTCCTCAACAAGTCCCAAGGGTGCAAAATGGTTTGGAGACTTTAGGATAAAACTACTCTTTCTCCTTGAAAAATCGAAACACATATGCAGTTGGATTTCTCTAACACTATTACTCCTAGGTGTAATTGCAACTCATATTAATTATAACTTTGAACCAAAGTAACTAACTTCTCATTCATAGAGCAAATTGGGTGTGGGAATGGGTAATGGAAAATTTTTCAGAGTACACCAGCATTATAGCAAACTAGAAAAACTCATGGATACAACTTTCTATAGCCATCACATCTCTTTTACGTGTTTTTAAAGCAGCAAAAGTGAGCATGCTCATTAACATTACCCATAGATATAGCCTCTCTTGAGCCTAAAATTAATTAATTATATGTTACAGTATTCTATCTTAGAAATTATCTAGGTATTCAATGAATACCCATTAATTAACTTAATTTAATACTAGTTCAAGTTTTTAAGCTACCTAAA
Organism: Eulemur rufifrons; assembly: GCF_041146395.1. Lineage (NCBI taxonomy): Eukaryota > Metazoa > Chordata > Mammalia > Primates > Lemuridae > Eulemur > Eulemur rufifrons. Next base: position 93,920,049 of record NC_090984.1, read on the forward strand.
GAACTTGGAAATTATCTTCAAGCTGGCATGCTACAAAACTTAATTATTAAAATAAAGGTATGAAAATCATGATTCAATTTTGTTAAGCACAAATTTACATTATGTAAGAATTATGTTTATTTCATCAATAACCTGATAACTATAGGAAAAATCAAACCCAAGTAAAATAAAATGTATGCTTCTATTATACTCAACATGGATAAATCAGAGAAGACATAACTGTTTTATTAAACCAAACATATTAAACTATAAATGCTCCTTGACTTATGATGAAGTTATGTCCCAATAAACCCATTGTAAGTTGAGAATATTATAAGTTGAGAATAGTTTCAACTTATGATATGTCTATCCAGATGTAGCCCCATTGAAAGTGAGAAGCATACTAAATGCACATCACTTAGATGCACCACTATAAAGTCAGAAAATCCTAAATTGTACCATTGGAAGTCAGGTACTGTCTGCAGCCTTATTGCCAAAGATTTACTTTAATTATATGAACTTGGATTCTCAAAGTGTTTCTGAGTTATTCTCTGTAAGAATATTTTAGTACATTTAAAGTATCAAAAATGCAATCTCCTCAGTTTATTAAAATTTTAGGAATATTTGATTTATGTAAGTACTAACTTATCTCTTTAAGTCAATTAGAATAGAGCTTCTTTATAATATAATTTATTCATACTACCTTAAGGTAGGAAAACATTGCACACTTACACAAAAAGAAGTAAAGGCCTGATACCGTTAGAATTAGATATACAGACACAAAGAGAGCTTAAGAGCTTCAGTTCTACAGTTTTAGCCTCAGGTTAAGAGATACGAGGCACAGAAACACAAAAACTCACTGGTCTATGTATCAAAGAGCTGTTCTCCCTCCTGAAGGGCACAAAATTCTGTGAGCTCAAAATAGACAAATTGACAAACAAATAAAACTAAACAACCCAGATTCTCTGTCACCTTTTACTTAACAGAAAACGGATTTCTGTAATTTATTAATCCATTTACAGATACCATTAAATAATCAGACTGTAAATAAAACAAATTTCCAATCATTGGGGAATAACTTCTCAGCCAAAAACAAAACAAACAAATGAAACAAAACAAAACAAAACAAAGCAAAACACAAAATTGGTAGAGAAGGGGGAAAAAAAACTAGAGAAAGAGTCAACGAAGTTCTATTTCTATTTCAGGTTCATCTCTGGGAGTCAATAACTTGCACACTTGGGTTTCAGCTGCAGAGATGCCCTTCTCTGGCAGTGCAATTTCTCCTCTTTGTTGGGTGAATCCGCTGGGCACATTGGTACAAGATCTCTAAAGCTGCTAAAAAATAATTTTTTTTAAAAAAAGGTAAACATGACTCTCATACAAATATAAAATGGACCCATGTCAATAATTTTATTAACTCAATTGATGAGAGAAGTAGTCAGTTGTTACAACTAGTTGGAAAGGGATTTCAAAGAGCAGAGACACATATAGGCATATAGGGGAGGGAAAACATCTTTTCCTTCTATCCATCTCAGGGTCATGGGCTGGGACCCCTGTAACAAAAGACAAATTAGCAAGAGAAAAGCAAAAACATTTATTTATTTATTTATCTTTTCCATCAAGCTCAGTTTTTCTTCTCCCCAAAAAACATTTGTTTAATACAAGTTTTATGTTTGTAACACAGGAGCCTCCATAAGGAAACGTAGACCTGAAGAAATAATTAAACCCGAGTGTTTAGTGCTAGGTTTGATAAGGCGTGGAAAGTTCTAGAAGAATGTGATAGGACAAAACCATGAATAAACTGGGGAAAACTTAGCAAGGCCTGCATTCGGATTCCTCTCTGTGTCCCTTCATTTTCAGAGAGAAGGATGTTCCTTTCCTCCGGGTGTAGGGAGGGCACATCTCTCATGACAGTTTTAGGATATGCTTCAGGGCAGAAGGGCAGGGGAAGGTCAGAGATGCACATGCTGTTTCTCAAATTCCATCAGCTTAAAATATTCAACATGCCAAGGTGCCATATTTGGGGGTAGCGTGTCTTGAACTCCACCAGGGACTTACACGAATTTACAAATAAATGCAAAACCTGCTTTTTCCGTAGTGAGAGGGGAAGCAAAATTATTGTCTCCCCACCTGACAAAATGTATTTTCATGTTTATAATCTGAACCATTTGTGTTGCTGTCAGCTATCTACAATTTATAGGCTTGTAGAATAGCTCAAAGGCTAGGAAAGGTACAAACCTCATAGATCAGACAACCTGAAAGTGTGTGCTTTAGACAACATATAGGTTTCCATTGAAGATATGCTGTAGTCCTTTCTTTTTTTTTTTTTTCTTTTCGGTCCATTTCAAAGTTTTTCACAAACAGCTCAAAGTCTAAAAATTATAAAAAAATCACACAAATCTTTTCAGAAATTTTACAGCAAAACAGTTATATTAAATGTGAGCAACAGGTCCATGTTAAATAAATAAATAGAGGAGAAGAAACAGCTTTTTCTTACAGAATAATTCCACACCTACTAGTTCAAGGATGCAGACCTTGAATCACTAGGTGTAGTAGAAAGAAAAATGTCCCTCCCCCTGCAAAAACGTCTATATCCTCATCCCTGGAACCTGTGAATATGTTACCTTACTTGGCAAAGGGATTTTATAGATGTGATTAAATTAAGGCTTTTGAGATTGGGAGATTATCCTGGATTATCTATGTAATGGTGCACATATAGAGAACGCTTAAAAACTAAAAAGTAACAGATTATAGAACTCACAAACTAATCGGGGAGGGCAGTGGAAAGGTAACAAACAAACACCTTGATTAATCCTAAAGTGGACAAAAGAGAAGAGAAAAACGAACATAGAACAGGTAGGACAATATAGAAAGACAGTAAAATAGTAGATTGAAATCCAAGACATGGAATAAAGTGAAAAAAGAAAGATGCTGAACTCTGGTAATCTTTTAAGACTTTTTTTAAATAGGCTTGTCAGTTCTGTGACTATCTCTGGAAGAGTACAGTGTTTCACTAAGGTCTCAGATGAGATGAAGGCTTCTCTTTCATTATTTAACTCTATTGAAATTTTTGACCATGTGAATATATTACATTCCAATTTTTAAAAATGTTCATTAAAATAAATGTTTGTTGAATGAATATGCTGGATATGAAAATTCATAGAACAGACTTATCTTTTTAAATTTAGATTTTCTTGTCCCTTCCTTCTTCTCCCAACCTTCTCTTTCTTCTCCTTTCATTTTTTTTCATTTAATATTTGTGCCTGAAAGGGGATTATAGTGGTTTACTTAAAATACTGCAATTTAAAAAATGCATAATGTACTCCATCCTTTGTATGGATTGGACTGTGGCCTCCTGGCTCTGGAACAAAATCTGACCAGGAGATTTTTCCAGGACCCCAACCTCCTGGAACTGGCTGTCAAGACCTAGAACAGTGATGATGAAACCAATACTCTGGCAACCTTAGCCACAGCCCCCCAAAGCATAAAGAAATGCTGCCTCCTTCCCAAGGGGCCTTCTTCATGGAACAGAAAACCCTAAGAATCTAGTTTCACTTTAAGAAATTGGCAGAGAAATTAATTCAGTAGCACTGTCCTAAATCCGGGTTGAGGATGTGTTTCTATGACTTCAACTGTGTTGCTCCAAGTTGCCGGGGGCAGCTGTGGTTGGGAGCCCACTGTGTGGGAATGATGTCTCTGGTAGCCTCATTCAGCAGCTGTGGCAGTGTGCAGTAATGGACGTGTACTTGGGCAGCAGGAAGACAGGAGGAGTGAGGGTTTTGCGAGCAGATAGTGGAAAACATTTTGTACAGCCTCTTGGATGCTTTTTGGCAGCTGATCTCTGGTGGCTTAGCACAGGAGGCTGCCTCACCAAGGAGAGTGCTGTGTCTCTGAGCCAGTAGAGAACACCCAGGCAGGAAATGGCTTCCTCCTTAGCATGAGCTTGCAATCTTCCTGGATTGGGGTGGCGGGGCAGGGGTTGGTCTCTGGTGACCTTTAAGACCAAACTTAAATGTTTGTATATATTAAGTTTTTTTCCTTCAATAGGCTTTTAGTGAATGCATCCTGTAAGCCAAGTACCACAGGCTTGGATATATCAGTGTTCGGAGAAAAACAGGAAAAGAAAGCATGGTAGGGAGGAGAGAGTTTTAGAACCTCAGCTTCTTACCAGCAGGCAATCTAATAAATAGAGGCAAGTGACATGGCAGGAAGACAACTAGGAGTCTCAGAATGAATCACCTCCATTTCTCTTCCATGAGACCAGTTGCTATAAACCAGGGATTGGCAAGCTACAGCCCCTGGCCAAATCTGACTCACAAACGAATTTAGCTCATGGTCAAATCTAGCTCACTGCCTCTTTTTAAAAATAAAGTTTTACTGAAATGCAGCCACACTCATTTGTTTATGTACGGTCTATGGTTGCTTTCATGCTAAAATAGCAGAGTTAAATAGTGACAATAGCAGCTGTATGGCTCTCAAAGCCTAAAATATTTATTCTCTGGTCCTTTACAGAAAAAGTTTGCTGACTCCTGTTGTGAACTCACACAGAGCAAGGAAGGGGCCAATGTGTCATCGGGAGACATTCAGAACTAAACTTTTCTCAGTAGGGATTGGTACACAGGAGAAACTGAGGGCCATGTGGACTGGTGGTTGTTCTAGGATTGAACTTTGAAATACTTTAGTGTATACTTTTTCTAGGAGAGCACATGGTTTGTAGCTGTACACACGGCAGAATGATGCAGCTCAGCAATGAGTGAAGGCAGAGCAGGTTCCTCCTGCATCTGCTTTTCTTGGCAACTGGAGAGCAGTCAGTGTGAAAGAGGATGGATAAATGTCATGGATTCATGCCCGTGGATGCAGCAGTTAGACAGACTGGATGTGATGAACACCTACCTGCACAAATGGGTCATAAAGCAAAAATATTGAGTGAAAAAAGTAGGAAACAGAATGAGACCTATAATGCCAAACTGTTTATATCAATTAAAAATATATGCATACAAACCAACAGTTTAGATCTTGTTATACCACTTATAAAACAGAAAGATATACATTAAACACATTACAGTTGCCTTGTGAGGGAGGACAAAGGGAGTGGCTTTGGGACTAAGAATAGATTAATCAATAGGTAAGACTATGGAGAGGCCCCCGTGGACAGATGATGATAACATGCTGACCCGGCCCTCAGCACCTGAGGTCCAAGGACAGCAAAGTAACAAAGGAAAGGGAAGGAAGGAAAGAAGGAGGAAAGGAGGGAGGGAGGGAGGGAGGAAGGAAGAAATGAGGCTGGAAGAAGCCAGGGATGTACTCTGATTGTGTTATAGCTGTGACCACTAAGCGGGTTTGTGAACTATGGTGACCCGTAGGGATTCAGTTTCCAGACGATCCAGATTGTGGAAGGTGGAGGCGGTGCTGGTCGTGATGGTGGGGTAAGACAGGGCAGGGGTCAGAGCTGAGAGACTCAAGCCAAATGGAGTCCAGTCTAGAGGAGGTAGAATGTGAGAGTCCCAAGAAAGCTGGGGTTCAAGCCCCAGCTAAATTTACAACCCAATCTGACAATGGGGGTGACACGTGGTATGGGTCAGGAAAGTGTCAGCTCTTTGGACACTCACCTCAGGTGTATTGGGTCTTAAACTGGGTCAATTCTTGAGAGTGGGCTCTGAATATAACACTAGGTCTTGACTAGCCCAAGGACTGAGCAGAAGCCTTGGCGACAATGGGTTAGTAGTGGTCCCCAACCGTTTTGGCACTAGGGACCTGTTTTATGGAAGAAAATTTTTCTATGTACCCAGGGATGGGGGAGAATGGTGAGTGATGGGGAGTGGCTATAAATACAGATGAAGCTTTGCTGGCTTGCCTGCTGCTCACCTCCTGCTGTGCGGCCTGGTTTGGTACCAGTCCAGGGCCTGGGGGTTGGGGACCACAAGGTTAAAGGACTCCAGAGACAATCACTAGATTCTTTGGGTAAATGTCCTCATCCTTCCGTACTTAATTTCCACAACTGGGGATAATAATACCTGTTCTGACTGTCATGGGATTGTTGTGATGGTCAAATGAGATGGCATGTAATGAAAGAATGCTGGAAAAATAAAGCACCCCATGCCTTAGTTATTAATATATTTAAGCAATTTCTTAGAAAATAATTTCTTCTTTCCATTTATTCACCACATCAGCCCAGTTTGCTGGACAGGAAGAAAAAAATGGAGCCAGTAAAGTCTCCAGGCAGCCAATTTACTCCAAAAGACTTGAGAGAAAACGCAATAGCTTTGCTGTAATTTTAGTTATTTTTTTAAAAGAAACATGCATTATTACATAAAATTTTACCTTTAAATTTCAAAAATTAAATCAGTCCTTTCCTGCGGTTTTCAAACATTTCTGAGTTGTATCTGAGGACTGCCCAACTTACAGCTAACTTCTATCTAGCTGCCGATGTGGGAACTTTATCCAGGCAGAATCTATAAGCCTCGGAAGAGAAGAAGAATAGAGACATCGCCAAAGTTCTCAAGTCAGTGGACTTTATCAGGAAAGAAATGGAAACCACAGTGTGAGAATTGTTCTTGCTCTTAAGATTGTACTTTTAAAGAATAGGATAAATGTGCTACTATTATTTTCTATTATCAAATAACTTAGATACATTTCTAAAATGAACTTTTTCTCATTTAAAAAATAATTTGGAAATTAAAGTAGGGTCTAACATGAAGTAAACCTTATCTGCAATCCACCAGACATTTGAGGGATATACACATACACATATATCTACACACATACATAGGTATACATATGCACATATATTATATTCATTTTTTTAAATATCAGGTTCAAACTATATACACAGTTCTGTATTCTGATATTTTTAAAAATATTGCATTATATCACTAGCACCTTTTCATGTTACTTTTTTCTCAATTTTATGATTTTTAAATGCCAAGTAGTATCCCATCATATCTATCATGGTTTAGTTGAATTTTCCACATTTAGTTTACTTATAATAGTTATTACTATTACAAATAACATTTTTATAAACTTTCTTTGAAATAAATCTTTTTCTTTTTTTAGACACAGGGTCTCACTTCGTTGCCCAGGCTGGGGTGCAGTGGGGCAATCATAGCTCACTGGAGCCTCAAACTCCTGGGCTCAAGAGATCCTCCAGCCTCAGCCTCCTGAGTAGCTAGGATTACAGGCACATGCCACCATGACTGGCTAAATTTTAACTTTTTTTGTAGAGACAGGGTCTCACTATGTTGCTCAGGCTGGTCTCAAACTCCTGGCCTCAAGCGATCCTCTTGCCTCGACCTCTCGAAGTGCTGGGATTATAGGCATGAGCCACTGCGCCTGGCCTCTTTTACATAAATTTTCAATAGCATTGCTAATTGTTTCCTAGGATAGATTCATGAAATTGGAATTAGTGGGACACAGTATGTTAACACTTTTAAGTCTCTTGATTTATAGCTCCCAACTGTTTTTCAGAACCATTGTAATAATATATTCCAGTTGGCAGCTCAAGAGAGTTTATGTCTTTCCACACCCTTGCTAGCATGGGGTTTCATTTTTTAAAAAAAATCCTGGCCTAATTGAAAAATGCAGTGAACAAATTGCTTTGTTCTTCCCAGCATCCTTTTGCGGGTACATTCTTTCCCCCATTCCCCCATTCCATAATCAGACCCTAGAAACATAAACAGTATTCAGTGATGACATGTATATTGCATGCTTCCATGTGACACCACCACATATTTTATTGCTTAAGTTGTCTTTGCATTATAAAAAAGGAAAGCTCCCACACTCTGTGTTATTTTAGAAAATGTCTTATGCAAACAGCATCTTGCATACATATTACTATTCTAGAGGAATGCAGGCTTCACTGGGTCAGGGCTTCCCTTTCAGTAATGGAAAGCTGGCCAAGGAATACTTTCTTTTGGGATTTTTGGCTCCACACACAGTCAGCCCTGATGTAGCCTGTGCAAATGATGTCTTCGTGGCCCAGAGTGTGACACCTATGGAAGGAGAGCACGTAGGAAGGATAGGCTGGATGATGAGGTCGGGAGGGATATGGTGGAAATGTTGTGTGACTCCACTAAAAAAATGCAGGGCAGAGAAATAAAAAAGAGTGCATAGAATGAAGCCAAGAACAAGCAGCAGGAGACGGTGTTTTCCAGGGCTTGAGATGTAATTCACTTTTAAACAAAAGCAGGCACTGACATAAAAGATACATTGCTTTTTCGCTGTCCAGCTTTGATTGAGGAGAGAGGCAGGAATGAACTAGCGGGATAAAAAAACAACCAGAAACCTTTTGGAGAGCAGGATGAAGGAGCTACCTGTGCAAAACCCTGGAGTCAGGGATCAGGTTCAAAAAACCTGGAGTTAAGACTTGTATCTCTCACCGGATGAGGGTGGGCTCCATCTATAAGGCACCTGTAATTTTCCTGTTCATATATTGCTCTGTTCTAAGAGTTCATGAGCCGCATAGTCAAATAGCATTTTTTTGTGCATGAGTATGGAAGTTAAATACCCAACATGGTTGTTTTACTAAAGAGTTATGACGTTTCGGGAAAACACACACACACACACACACACACACACACACACTTTAGTGTGGAGGCTAGTGCTTAAATCTCTCTCAGTTAGCCATTCCCGAAAAAGAGCTTATTCATAACTCAAGGCTCCATGGCTTCCCTTTGGCAGCTTCTAGAATTGTTTGCACCATGTCTGGATGGAAACAGCCAGTATCTGTAGGGTTTGCCTGGCAAACATTACAGAATACTTGCTTCTGAGTCACCCCTAGGAAGGAATGCTGAAGGGGAAAGGGAAAGGCATAAACTAAAAATTATAGGCTAAGAAAAATACCCCAATTAGTTTCTTGTTTTAGCAAAAGTAAAACGTGTGTATTCCCTTAACTCCACCATAATGAGCTGTTCCAGTTATTTAGCTATTATTATTTAACTACTATTGTACTGGGGATTAAGTTTCCAACACATGAATTCTGGGGGACACGTTCAGACCATAGCAATGCCCACCTTTGTGTCTCTTACTCCAAGCCCACCCTTCTGTATGATATTTTGTGATACTGCAGCTGGGACTCTGCAAAGCACATTTCTGCTTTCCCAGATGGCTCTTGATTAGGCTCTCCAGTAGGGGGCGCTGCAGGGAGACTGAGGAGGTTTAAGGCACTTGCTCTTTATTTACTTCCTGCTGGTTTCTTTTTCCTATCAAGGTCATCCCATTAGGCATCTAGGGGGGCTGCTTTCTGCAGTTACCACCTCTGTGATACCACAGAATTCTCTTACTGTTCTTTCACATGCCTAGATTATAGTTTTATATCCAGTTAGCAATTCTTTATATTAAATTTATGGTGCATAAATATTATAGTTGGTGTGGTTTCTGACTTCTGACTAAACCCTGACTGATTCATTAGCTCTTTGTACACACAGTCAGACAAGTGGCTGGGAAAGGTACAAACTGCTCTCTTTTGTGTAGGGTGATGGGGCTTGTCTATTGGCCACTAAATATTTCCTTATTCTTACTGTGTGCCCAGCACAGAACTAGACTATGGGACACAATGATGACAAAACATAACCATTGCCTTCAAGGAGTGACTATTTAGTAACTGGTGGAAGACAATGCCTGTCTGAGTCCATTTTGTGCTGCTATAACAGAATACCTCAGACTGGGTAATTTATAAGGAAGAGAAATTTATTCTCTCACGGTTCGAGAGGCTGGGAAGTCCATGATCAAGGTGCCACCTGGTTCCGTCTCTGGTTTCAAGATGGCCCTTGTTGCTGTGTCCTCTGGAGAGAAGGAAAACTGTGTCCTCACATGGCAGAGTACAGGAGAAGAGCCCACTACCACAGCCCTTTTTATAGCAGCATTGATCCTCTCAGTAGGGCAGAGCCCTCATGACCTAGACACCTCCCATTAGGCCCCACCTCCCAATACTATTGTATTGGGGATTTAAGTTTCCAACACATGAATTTTGGGGAACACATTCAAACTGTAGCAATGCCCATGACAGGGAGTACAGCCAGGGTGGTAGGCTCTGCATGTATTTCTTTTCTTTTCTTTTTTTTTTTTTGAGACAGAGTCTTGCTTTGTTGCCCGGACTAGAGTGAGTGCCATGGCCTCAGCCTAGCTCACAGCAACCTCAAACTCCTGGGCTTAAGCGATCCTACTGCCTCAGCCTCCCGAGTAGCTGGGACTACAGGCATGCGCCACCATGCCCGGCTAATTTTTTCTATATATATTTTAGTTGGCCAGATAATTTCTTTCTATTTTTAGTAGAGACAGGGTCTCACTCTTGCTCAGGCTGGTCTTGAACTCCTGACCTTGAGCGATCCACCCGCCTCGGCCTCCCAGAGTGCCACCGTGCCCGGCCCCATGTATTTCTTAATGAATGACACATTTCCAACTCTTTATAAAGTCTAAAGTGCATTTTCCTATCTATCTTATCTATCCATCATCTATCTATCACTTATCTATCTTGCCCACTCACGTGCTATGATGAATGGTTAAGAGCCCCAGGCTCTGGAGTCAGACTTCCAGTGTTCCTGGCTGTTCCTCACTATTTGTATGTCTAAGAACAAGTTGCTTACCCACTCTAAACCTTGATTTCCTCTTCTATAAAATGGGGACAATATTAGTATCTGCTTCTGCCTCTTGGGACTGTAGGGACTATGTGAAATAATGCATGACATATGCTCAGCCTGGTACTTGTTACCCACTAAGCACTCCGTCAACTTTGGCTGTCAAACCTGAGAATCCCCCAGATTCTCAGGGGGCTAACTTTTCCTTTTGCGATAAGATCAGCTTGGAGGAAAGTATGGTTATGAGCAAGACGGGAGGGAGGAAGATAAAGAGTTCTACCATGTGGTTCTCAAAAACAATGACACCACCACCACCAATAGCAACAAAATGACAATTCTAGTTATGGCATTATTTACCAGCCAGGAAGCTGGCAGAGAGAATAAAAAAGTAGGGTGGCTCGCCTGTCTTCAGGCGTCTCTTGGATTGAAATAAGACCGAGAGACACCATAACCAGAGACACCAGTGGTGGGAGGTCAGAGCTGAGCAGGTGAGGAATTAAGAGCTGGCATGTACCTGTCAGCCATGATGTGCTCTAAAGAAGAGGAAATTAGGAGGCCTGGGGTGTGAAGCCAGCCAGCAGCTGGGGAAAGCAGCCAGTCCCCCAAAAGGAGGAGCAGACTACTTTTCAATCCATCACTGGAAAGTGTAAAAAAGTTGTAAAGGATGTTTTGAGGTACATACTGCTAATGCCTCAGAGCAGAAGTATGCAATTCCTATCCCCAAATAGCTGTAAATCTCAGTATTTGTACCTTACATGTTTGTCAGAAGGGATTTTATGAGTCCATTTCCTTACTCTGGGCACACTCTTCAATCCAGGTTCTTTCAAATTCAGTCCCCTGCCATTCTCATGGTGCCTTTTATAAGGTGCCCTCTAAAGCGCTTGGCAAACTCTTAATGACCGATTCTCCCAGCATCCCTTGCTGTTGAATTACCCTCATTCCCCAAACAGTAAATGGAGGATAAGTGACTTCCTAAGGTTATGTTGGGAATAGATCTCAAGAGGTGCTGTAGCTTGGGGTTCTCTCAAGATTACTTGGCCTGGGTGGACATCAAGAAGCATTCCAGGAGTCCCATGTACATGGAATGGCACGTTGATATGGGAGGATGTGGCTAGACAGCAAGAGCCGAGAGAAAACCTGACTCTTGCTCTTGAGCAGTGGGATGGATAGGAGGAAGAGTGTTTGTCTTCGTCCAGTGATCTCAGAGTGTGGCCTCAGCAGCAGCAGCACCTGGGGACTTAGAAATGTGCGTTCCTGGGCCATGCCCCAGCCTAAGTGATTCAGAGACACTGTGGATGCGGCTCAGCAATCTATGAGCCCTTGGGGGGTTCTGGTCCATGCCAACATTTGAGAACCACGTGTCACCGCATGCACAGTCTGTTCCACCGAACCTGCAAAGTGGCTGAAAGGGACTTTGTGGGATGTACTGGCATTAAAATGAAGCTGTGAGGGAGAATATCAAGGCTGCCTAACATGGGAGGATAAAAGGGAAGAGAAGAAAATGCTTTTTCTCATTTTCCTTAAAATTAATGCCTGGAATTATGGAAAGTAGAGGTGGAAGAAAACTTCATAGTTATGGAATTTAACTCCCTTATTTTATTTCATGAGGAAGCTGAGGCCAAGTTGATGAAAGGGTCTTCCCAAGGTAGAGCCTGAATCAAGACTCAGCACCAGAGCTCCTGACTCCTCGCCTCCCAGAGCCACCTGGGGGGGGCCCTTGGAAAGTCACTCACAGCCTCCCTTTCCCTTCCGGCCCAGACCCGTCACTTCCACCTGGATTGTTTCCACATCCTCCTGGGGCTGCTCTTTTCTTCATGCTTCTCCTTGTCTTACCTATTCCTGACATCACTCTTCCGGGCCATGGTCTTCTGAGTGTCCTATAGTGGCTCTTTTATTTCTCTTCTGTGTCAGGTTTTCTCAGCCTCCATGATCTGGTTCCCCTGTTTCTTTTCCATTTTATATCAAGAACCTTGATTGATGTTCTTTCCCTAGCAGGCATGCCCCTTTCTTTTCTTCTAAACCAAGGGTCATTAATTTTTTTTCTATAAAGGGCCTGATAGTAAACATTTTAGCCTCTGTGTGTCATATGGTTTCCGTTACAGCTGCTCAACTATGCTGCTAACAGTGCAAAAGCAGCCATAGACAATATGTAAATGAATGAACACGGCTGTGCTCTAGTAAAAGTTTATTTACAAAAACACGTAGTGGTGATAAAAATGTTCAACAAGCTAGGAATAGCAGGGAACTTCCTTAACTTGATAAAAAGCATCTATTAATACAAAAAATTTACAGCTAACAGCATACTCAATGGTGAAAGACTGAATGCTTTCCTTCTAAGATCAGAAAGCAGAATAGGATGTCTGTTCTCACCACTTGTATTTAGCATTGCACTAGAGGTTACAGCCAGGGCACTTAGGCAAGAACAATAAATACAAGGCATCCAGACTGAGAAGGAAGAAGTAAAACTATCTCTATTTGCAGATGCCGTATTGTAAATAGACATACGACATTTGTATATAGAATATCCTAAAGAATCCATTAAATACTATGCAATAAATACATATGTTCAGCAAGGTTATAGGATACAAGATCAATACAAAAATAAACTGTATTTCTATACACTAGCAATGACATTCCAAAACAATTTTATTTATAACAGCATTAAAAGGACAAATTACTTAGGAAAAATTTAACAAAAGAAGTCTGAGATTTGTGAAAACTATAAAACATTGTTGAAAAAATTCAGAAGATTTAAATAAATGGAAAGACAGTTCATGTTCATGGACTGAAAGACTTAATACTGTTAAGATGTAAATACTTTCCAAATTGATCTACCGATTCAAAGTAATCCCTGTCAAAATACCACACAGCTTTTTCCCCCCAGAAATTGACATATTGATCTTAAAATGCAAGGGACCCAGAATAGCCAAAAAATCCTAAAAAAGAACTAAGTTGGAGGACTAATATTTTCTGATTCTAAAACTTACCACAAAGTTATAATAACCAAGACAGTGTGGTGCTGGCATAAGGAGACATGTAGATCATTGGAATGGAATTGAGAATCCAGAAATGAAAGTATCGTTCTGTGATCAACTAATCAATTCTTTTTTTTTTTTTTTTTTTTTTTTGAGACAGAGTCTCACTTTGTTGCCCAGGCTAGAGTGAGTGCCGTGGCGTCAGCCTAGCTCACAGCAACCTCAAACTCCTGGGCTCAAGCGATCCTCCTGCCTCAGCCTCCCGAGTGGCTGGGACTACAGGCATGCGCCACTATGCCCGGCTAATTTTTCTATATATATATTTTTAGTTGTCCATATAATTTCTTTCTATTTTTAGTAGAGACGGGGTCTCACTCTTGCTCAGGCTGGTCTCGAACTCCTGACCTTGAGCGATCCACCCGCCTCGGCCTCCCAGAGTGCTAGGATTACAGGCGTGAGCCACCGCGCCCGGCCCCAACTAATCAATTCTTGATAAGAGTGACAAGACCATTCAATAGGGAAAGAAGAGTGTTCTAAACCAAGGATGCTGAGGCAACTTGGATAGCTACGTGCAAAGGATGAAGTTGAACTCTTCATATGCAAAAGTTAACTCAAAATGGATTAAAGATCTACATGTACCAGTGAAAACTGTAAAACTCTTAGAAGAAAACCTAGGGGTAGGCCAGGCGCGGTGGCTCACGCCTGTAATCCTAGCACTCTGGGAGGCCGAGGTGGGCAGATCATTTGAGCTCAGGAGTTCGAGACCAGCCTGAGCAAGAGCGAGACCCCATCTCTACTAAAAATAGAAAGAAATTATATAGACAGCTAAAAATATATAGAGAAAAAATTAGCCGGGCATGGTGGCACATGCCTGTAGTCCCAGCTACTTGGGAGGCTGAGACAGGAGGATCCCTTGAGCCCAGGAGTTTGAGGTTGCTGTGAGCTAGGCTGACGCCACGGCACTCACTCTAGCCTGGGCAACAGAGTGAGACTCTGTGTCAAAAAAAAAAAAAAGAAAACCTAGGGGTAAATCTGTATGACCTTGGATTTGGCAATGGATTCTTAGATATGACACCAAAAACAAAGCAACAAAAGAAAAAATAACTTGGATTTCATCAAAGCCAAAAGCTTTGTGCTTCAAAGGGTACTGTCAAGAGAGTGAAAAGGCAATACACAGAATGGGAGAAAGTACGTGCAACTCATATATCTGATAAGGACTTGTGCCTAAAATATATAAAGATCTCTTATAAGTTAACAATAAAAAAACAAGTGATCCAATTTAAAAATGGGCAAAGAATTTGATAGATATTTCTCCAAGAAAGATATACAAATGGCCAATAACCGCATGAAAAGATGTTTAACATCATTAGCCATCAGGGAAATGAAAATCAAAACCAAAATGAGATACCATGTCACACTCACTAGGACACGTAGAATAAAAAAGACAGACAATAACAAATGTTGGTGAGGACACAGAGAAATCAGAAGGCTCATATACTGCTCGTGGGAAAATAAAATGATGCAGCTATTTTGGAAGAATCTGGCAGTTTCTCAGATGATTTAAACACACAGCTACATATGATCTAATAATTCCACCCCTAGATATATACCCAAGAGAAATGAAAACATAGGTTCACACAAAAACTTGTATACCAAATTTCATGGTAGCATATTCATAATAGCCAAAAGGTGAAAAAAAAATTCAATATCCATCAATTGATGAGTGAATAAACAAAATATGGTATATCCATAACAATGGAATATTATTTGGGCTTAAAAAGCAATGAAGTACTGATACATGTCCAACATGGATGGATCGTTAACAATTATGCTAAATGAAAGAAGCCATTCACAAAACATATGACTTAATTTCTATTAATATTTACATAAAGTTTTCAGAATAGGCAAATTCATAGAGATAGAAAGTAGATTAGTAGTTGCCTAGGATGAAGGTAGGGGGAAGAGTGGAAGGAGGGGAATGAGGATTAACTTCTAAAGGGGTTTCTTTAATAGGAGATGAAAATGCCGAAATTAGATTGTGGTGATGTTTGCACAACCCTGTGAATATTTTAAAAAACATTGAACTTTATACCTTAAATGGGTGATTTGTGTGGTATGTAAATTATATGTCAAAAAAGCTGTTAAAAACAAACACATGGCAGGCCAGATTTGACCTGTGGGCCGTAGTTTGCTAACCCCTGCTCTAAACTTAGGCAAATTCTGTCCATCATTGAAGACTCATGTAAATCAAAGAAAAGCACCAATCTATTGAGGCCTGTGCTTTTTCTGTTGTAGGTTCTGCTGCCATCTTAACTATTCTTTAAATATTTATTGAGGCCTGTCATGTGTTAGAAACTGTGCTGAGTATCTGGAATACAAAGATTACTTGGACACAGTTCTTCTTTTCCTTAAGAAGCTTATGATCTTGTAGAAAAACAGAAGAAATCAAATAACCAATGCAAAGGGAAGTGATATATATATGCATACACACACATATGTGTTACATGTGCTTGGTATGAAGAAGCAATGTGTAAACTGTGATGGCTGGGTGTTGAGGGAGTGCTGATCCAGAAAAGTGGCAGAGTAGTGGGTCTTAAAAGGATTGTAGGAGTTTTCCAGGTGGACACAGGAAAGGGGTGTTGAAGAAGGAGGCCACTGTCTGAGCAGAGCTTGGAGGCATGAGTCAGCACCATGCATCTGAGACCCTAAGTGGCTCTATAGGCCCAAGACCTGGGGGAGGCTGGATTTGGGAGGGGCCTTGGCTTGAGCACGGGCTCCCTCTTTTTCCCGACTGTCCTGCTTCTCCTTTGCCCAGTTCCAGGACAAACTTCTTTTTCAGCCTGCTGTGGTCTCCTTCGCTAGCCAGCCATGCTTCCTCCTTTTCTTCTTAGTATCTTCCACTTGTTCGTCCACCACGATGGTTTCAATAAAAATACTGTTTATTTACTATTCTCCTGCAAATTTCTGTTACTTTCTGTTAAGTCTTTCCCCCTGTTCTCACCAGCTTTGCACAGGGCGTCCTGGCTCATCACCGTGACCTATCAGCCTTCTTAAACTTTTTCATAGCTACAAATCCACAGGTCAGCGTGATGCCGAGTTCTGCTTTTCTGTACTTGACCAAGGACAAGCGCTTATTTGTATTCAAAAATGATTCATTCTTGTACTTTCTTCCTAGTGTTTTACTCTAATCAAGAGGACACAGCAAGGGGGTCCTGTGGCTGGGGCATCCATTAGACATGACTATCGTCTTGTGGTTCCTGGAATCTCTGAGGGTCAAGTGACTCTTGCTTGGATACCAGATCTGTCGAGTGAATAATGTGGTCCTCCTGGCCAAGGCACTTCTTAGACTCTGCCCGCAATGACATGGGTGCTTCATCATTTTAGACACAGGAAACCACATGCCTTGGCTCTGGAATTGTAAAACAAACACATCTGGCCCTGATGTTCTCTCTGACAAGGCGCAATCTCACCCAAGTCGTGACCAAAATAAGAATCTTTTGTGGAGTTAAGGGAGAGCACAAAGAGAAGTGATGATGTGGCAGAGAAGGGAGAGAGACGGAAAGTCACGGTGATCTGGGAATAAAAGGGAGAGTTTAGGGATCTGAGGAAAACCAATTTAGGCCAAGAACGAGATGTCTGTACTAGAGAAAAGCTTACTGTCGCTTTTAATGCTCCTTCCAAAAGCCAGTCATAAAAGTTCTTGGAATAATAATAAGAAAAATGAGGCTGATGTTCGTTGGAGACTGTGTTGGGGTGGGATATGGGCCCAGTGCTCGCCGGCATGACAGCTCAACAGACCCAGGACCAGAAGCCTGGGTCAGCTCACCAAGGACAGCCTTGACGCCCTCCTCAGTGAGGCAGAGGGGAGGCCGCTAGTCACGGCCCCATATCCGAGTGCTGCAACATCAGGCTTTCTAAAAGGTGCCATGTTAGGAACTTGTGTTTAATAACTTGCCAGTATTTAATTTTTTTTTTTTTTACTTTTTTAAAAAAATTGAGACAGGGTCTCGCTAAGTTGCCCAGGCTGGCCTTGAACTTCT